>NC_059426.1:35397766-36001766 GCF_021028975.2 Sphaerodactylus townsendi | reverse complement strand
TATTGTTTCTGTTGCATACAAGTAGGGTAGCATTTTTTAAAAAAATCAGAGGCCTGCTTAGGGTAGCTAACAGTATTCAAAAACATAATGTATACTATATATAAAAATAAAATTTGTCTGCAAAAGCAACAGTTGAAACATACAACAATAAAATTCAATAATTATCTAAAATTTCTGTAAATTCCCATGGCGCCAATATATTATAAAAGGTTAAAATGTCAGGCATAATCTAAAAAGCCATCCATCCCCTCCCTATACCATTTTGAATCATATCAGGGGGAAGGAGAGTATGGGATGGGAAGACTGGGAGGCCAGTTTGAAAGTTATTGCTGCTTCCACTATAGGCCCAGTGGGACATCTCTGTCTTACAGGCCTTGCGGAACTGAGCTCCGTCTGCAGGTCCTAGTCTCCGCTGACAGTTCTACCAGGCCAGGGCCTGAGAGGAAAATGCTCTGGCCCTGGTTAAAGCTAGCTGGATATTTCTGGGGCTGGAAAGCACAGAGAGACCATTTTTTCAGAGGAACATAATGTCGCCTGGGGGTGATACTGAAGGGCAGTCCAGCAGGTGTGACGGTCCCAGTCTGCTTGAGTCCGTGAAATTTAACACCCAAACACCAAAACCTTGAACCTTGGCCCAGAAAATGCTGAAATATTTGGCATTCTGAGAATTTGCTTTCCAGCTTCCTTATATCACCACCATTTTGTGTGTGTGTGTGTGTGGAGGGGGGGAGAATCCCCCCCCCCCCCGCCCTGAAAAATATATATATGGTATTTGTCAGGTTTTTTTGTCTTTGCCAAATGCACACCTCTATTGGGCATTTCTTTCCCACACCTGCTTTCTCAATTTGCTGCTGCATTGACAATTGTGAGCTTTCCCTGAGTGGATGTCACAATCTCTTTGGAAGATCCATTAGGTAACTCTCCTATATTAACAAGAGGAAATTATTTTCCCCCCAGGTGACATTTTGAGGCTTTTATTGGAAGATGGAACAAAGCCACTTTGATGTTTGAAAAAGATTTTAGGGAGAAAGAAAGGCCTCTTTTCTCATACAGTGGACTCCTCATTCCGAGCTCTTCTATCACCACGTCCAGCCACTTGATCTATCAGGTTGCCCGGATACAAATAGGTTGCTTGTAGTGCTAAAATTACACTTCTGGGCTGCGCCCATTCTGTAGGAACAGATCTATCCTCTCCATCAGTAGCCAACAGGATCTTTTGGACTGAAGCGTCAAAATCTTCAGTACCTGTTGATGTTGGGTCAACCCATATTGATGTTGGTCAAGGGATTATTTTGCAGCAGCAACTGATCAGCAACTGTAGAAAATATTTACAAATGTCATACCATGTTGAGTGGCAGGTAGGACCTCAAATTGCTGCATTGGCACGTGGCATCAGCAAATATGAACTTGATGTGCATGCTGTCACCAATGTGTCTTGGGCAGCCAGCCAACATGGAAAGAACATATGGTCCCAGTTCCAGGCAGGGGCTTGGCTAGTGTGCAGTATGACAGAACATAGTTAGAACCTTGGATGTATATCCACATCATGGGAGAGGCAAAGTCCATTTCTGGCCAGGTCCAAGCATTTTGAAGGGAGCTGCACAAGGATGTAAGGATATATTGTCCAGAAGACCAGACAGACAGGCAAGGAGACTGAAGGACTGAAAGAGCAGCTGACCAAAGATTAGAAGACAGTGGCAGAGATACTGAGACTGTCAATTAGAAATAGAGCTAGAGTCTACAGCCTTCTTTTAGGAGTGTGCAAATTTTTTTTTGGATTTGGGTATACTGGATTAGAAAAATATTATTATTCCTGATATTCCCAATTTCCAACAATGATATGGTATTTGGATTCGGTGTTTTTTTTCCAGCTTTCTCAATTTTTGGGGTCCATTATTCCCTACAGAAAAACTTTCCAGATTTCTGGGAGGGTAGATTGTTTTTAAAGACACAGGTGCCAAAACTGCAGGGGAATTTCTAGTGCCTGTCTTTTTAATAACTCTCGATTTTTATTAGACCGGGGAATCCAATTCTATGGCCCTTGGGCCCCCAAATTGTCCTCTGTTATTTTCCATGGAGGGGAGAAAACCCCTCTAAGTTGTTTCCAGGCAAAAACTATGGCTGCAAGTAGCACTCACTGGTCAAATGCCTCCCATGGAAGAACCAACACAACAAGCCCAACAGAACCATTTCAGAACCCAGTAGTCCCAGCAGAACTACTATACAATGTGCCAAACCAAACAAAAAAAAAATCAAACCAGAGAGTCCCTGCAGTGGAAACTTTGGGGGAGGCTTTTTTGAAAGCCCAGCAGAACCCTTAGCAATGGGCAGAAGCCCTGCAAAACCCAGGGTCATTGTGGCAGTGCAAGCCCAACAGAACCAAAGTCAAAACAGTGAATATCTACAATAGAAACTGGAGGCACTTTTGCAATCCCAGCAGAACAAGTGGCAACGTATGTGACACCTGGCAGAAGCCAGTGCCACTGTGGTATTGCAATATCAGCAGAACGAATGTGAAACCACAGTGGAACAAATTCAAGCACTGAGAAGTGAGGAACACTGTAAAAACCACACAGGGAACACTAAGCAACTCTTGCAAAAGGGAACTGATAAAGACACTTGAACCCCTCCCCTTGAGACACAAAAACCAAGGTGAAAGGGAGGGGGCAGATAAAACAGTCCCCGGGACCCTGCAAATGCCGGCTCCTGATCTCCCCAGTAAATCCTGAAAATTTGGGGGACGTCTTTGGGACCATTTTTTTTTCAGTTTCCTGAAAAATGCCAAGATATATTTTGGGTGCTGAATATACCCCAAAAAATATCCATACAATAATTTTCAGG
Source organism: Sphaerodactylus townsendi (assembly GCF_021028975.2). Taxonomy (NCBI): domain Eukaryota; kingdom Metazoa; phylum Chordata; class Lepidosauria; order Squamata; family Sphaerodactylidae; genus Sphaerodactylus; species Sphaerodactylus townsendi. Next base: position 35,998,925 of record NC_059426.1, on the reverse strand, counting down.
TTTGTTTTTAGTTTGGGTGTATTTGAGTGCAAACCCCTGGTTGCTTATATCTAGGCCAGTCCTAGAAATATTTCTAGCAAATGAGGTGCTTGGAGGTGAGTGTGGTTGGGTACAGCAGGAAGACAGGAGACTCTAAGGGCACTTTCGCGCATGCAGAATAATGCACTTCCAATGCACATTCACAGTGGTTTGCAAGTGGGTTTTGCTATTTCGCACAGTAAAATCTGGTGACAAGGTGCATTGTAAGTGCATTATTCTGCATGTGCGAAAGTGCCCATAGTCTAAACACTGCTGGCCTTTGAAGGTAGTGATGGTAACTGCACTCAAGTTGCAGCAGCCAACATATGGCAATCCTGTAGGGTTTTCAAGGGAAGAGACAAGCCCTTTATGCATGCACTACTTATTCCAGGGCTGTCTGTTTCAGAGTGGGTTTTCCCTCCAGATTTGGGTTTGGAGTCTCCTGCTGTGGAATGTCCCTAGCTGAGCAGATCCACCATTTTGTCCTCTCTCTACTTCCTTGTTCTCTCGTGCAACCTCTGTCTGGGAGGTTGCTTGCTGCTTTTGGGGGGTTTTTTTGGTGCTGCCTGTGGATTAACATTAAATTGCTAGACTATTTAAGTTCTATATCAGTTCCAGTAATAGACCCTCAGCATGAAAAAAAAAAAAAAACCCAAGCGTTGTCTTGTTCTTTCTTACTCTCAAGTTGACAGTCAGTTTGGGCAGCTTAAGGTGGTGGCTCTTTTCTATTGGACAGAGCTGAGAAGCCACAAGGAGCAGTGGGGGAGAACCCCGGTTCAAGTTCCTTCCCTGCCTCGCCACCTATTCCATCTTTGCCCCTTTTATATTTAAAATTACTGACCTCCATGTGGGGGCTCTTTCTCTTAGTGGCTGGAAGAGTGGGAGAAACTGTTGTTGAGTGGAAAGTAAAATGCACACTGTTTCCCTTCGCCATCTCTGTGCATGGAGAGGAAATGTCACAATTTCAGAGGTTTCAGAATCTACAGAGATTCTCTAATCTGTATTGTTCCAACAGTGGTGGAGCGCCAAGGGGACTGGGCAGGGGTGGTTGTGCACCGGGCACAAGCCTGGGGGGTGGAAATCACCCTGGCCCCTCCCCCTTTCCTCGTGCCCCCTGCAGCCCCCTGCGCCGCCCCCCCCGTGGCACACACACACACCACCTCCCTTCCCACACTTACCTCCCTTCCTTTTCTTTTTTTAGTACTTTTTGAGGCTGAAAAAAGCAGCCTATTTACAGTTCAGGCTAAAAACTGCCTGAGGAACTACAGTTCCCAGGAGACCTTGGGGCTCACAAGGTCTCCTGGGAAGTATAGTTCATCAGGCAGTTTTTTCCCTGAACTGTGAAGAGGCCGCTTTTTTCAGCCTCAAAAAGTACTAGAAATAGAAAAGGAAGGGAGGTAAGTGTGGGAAGGGAGGTGGTGTGTGTGTGCTGTGGGGGGCTGCTGCAGGGCGGCCATGAGGGGCAGAAAAAACTGGGTGCAGTTTGGCCCAGCTACGCCTCTGTGTTCCAATTTTAGTGTATGTGCTGCTGAAGCGAGCACAAGAGATTCTCTGATCTGAAGCACAGTGAGTTCAGGAGAGGGGGAAATTGTGTAACCAAGAATCCAACCTAAAGGGGATGAATGCTCAATGTGAAGGACAAATGGTCACACAGAGAAAGTTTGCCATCTGCATAGCAACCACTTCCTTGGTGGTCTCCCATTCAAAAACTAACCAGGACTGATCCTGTTTAGCTTCCAAGACCTGATCAGATCAGGTGAGTCTGGGCCACTGACCTTTTGCCTTGACCTTAATGATCCCAGAAGACAAGCTAGCAGATATTGTGCTCTTCCGAAAGCAGAATGCTAGAGCACACAGGCAGTGCAGCCTCTCTTGAGATGACATCCAAGATCAGAAGTCTCATTCAGGATATTGCTTCTTTCACTTCTGACCAAACCCTTGTTCCCATAGCAGGTCAAATGATATTAATAGCCCAGCCAATTACCATATCCAGACACATCCTGAGTGTCCTAGTTTCGTATTAGCCTGAAGTTGTTACAAAGCCAATATGCGTTGTTAATGGTTACTAATTTCCGATAAAGGAGCACAACCGAAGAGTCCAAGCTGTGCTTGTTAGATTCATTTTCTGTCTCTCAAGAAGCTGACTGTGAGGATTCATTAAGCAACCGGCGCACAATCTTTTGACCGATGGAAGAACTTAGAACCAGTTCTGTCCTCTTACTGGACGAGAAGAGAAAACTATACCAACGAATGAAATTATTGGGCCTACAGTGACAAGACATCCAGAAAAACATCTCTTGAGTTCTACAAACTGTCCTAGTGGGCTGTAGAATCATCTTACAATGCAGCCCTTTAAGTACATTTGTTTAGCTATTATTAAGCAATAGAAACTATGAGCTTTAATTCCCAGTCCATTATTGGGTGTGTGTTGATGGGAAAAATATTGACAGTATTTTCTGCTAGAGAACTATCAGCAGTTTGGGGTGCTGTGTGGTTTCCGGGCTGTATGGCCATGTTCTAGCAGCATTCTCTCCTGACGTTTCGCCTGCATCTGTGGCTGGCATCTTCAGAGGATCTGATAGTAGGAAAGCAAGTGGAGTATTTATACCTGTTGGAGTGCCCAGGATGGGGGAAAGAATCATTGTCTGGGGTGCTGTGTGGTTTCCGGGCTGTATGGCCGTGTTCTAGCAGCATTCTCTCCTGACGTTTCGCCTGCATCTGTGGCTGGCATCTTCAGAGGATCTGATAGTAGGAAAGCAAGTGGAGTATTTATACCTGTTGGAGTGCCCAGGATGGGGGAAGAACCCTGGTTAAGTGCCCGCGAATGGGGAGAATCATTGTCTGGAGTGCTGTGTGGTTTCCGGGCTGTATGGCTTGTGGTTCTAGCAGCATATCTCCCCTGGACGCTACGCTTCTGCATCTGTGGTATTGGCATCTTTGCGGAGGATCTTGGATAGTAGTGGAAAGCAAGTGGGAGTATTTATACCTGTTGGAGTGCCCAGGATGGGGGAAAGAATCATTGTCTGGGGTGCTGTGTGGTTTCCGGGCTGTATGGCCATGTTCTAGCAGCATTCTCTCCTGACGTTTCGCCTGCATCTGTGGCTGGCATCTTCAGAGGATCTTCAGAGATGCAGGCGAAACGTCAGGCGAGAATGCTGCTAGAACACGGCCATACAGTCCGGAAACCACGCAGCACCCCAGTGATTCCGGCCGTGAAAGCCTTCGACAATCATTGTCTGTTAACAAGTAAAGGGTGCAGTTAGCAAGCTAGATTTACATGTGTTGAGTGAGATCCACCCATTAGCTTGTGAGTAACAATGAAGATAGCAAGGTCAATAGGTGAGGGCATCTGAATAGAAGTAGCCTGGCCTTTGTTCCCTTTGATTGTTTACTGTCTGTAGTCATCCTGTGCTTGTGTGGAGCTGATTAGTCCTGTCTTGACTCCAGTGTTGATTCCAGCCGTGAAAGCCTTCGACAATATATTACCAACAGTTTGAATTGGGTGAGGACAGATTGGCCTGAGTGGTTCTGAGGAATGAAACTGAAGACCTATATATACTTACTTAGGAGCAATCTCAACCGATCCCTTTGGAGTAAACATGATTGGGCTGCAGGTGTTTTAAGCTTCAGCAAGATCTAATCCTAAGCATATTTACTTGATTTCAGTGCCGGCTACTCTTAAATAAAGAAGCTATGATTGCAGTCTTAATGGAATAATTACATGTGGAGTTTCTTTATGCTGAGTCAGAACCTTAGTCTATTTAGGTCAGTATTATCAGTGGCTTTCCAGGGTCTCAGATAGCTGTCTTTCACATCACCCACCATCTTGCCCTTTTAACTGAGTTGCAGGGGATGGAACATGGGATTATCTGTGCACAAAGCAGACAATGCTCTACTACTGAGCCCCAACTTTTCCAAACAGCATTGTATGTGTTACATATCAAGTCGTCCCTGCTTATGACGGCCTTATGAATTAATGACCTGTTTGATACTACTGGCAATAGCACAAGCCAGTGGATTTATTGTGCAGCTTGCAAATAATTGGACTTCGCTTGCTAAAATGTTTCAGGAACATGTGAAACGGCATCCAGTTTGGGACTCTATCTGGTCATCATTATATGCAATGAAAATGTATGCAGTAGGTGCTATCAAATGTATATATTAGGTGCTTCTGACTTATGGTTATCCTATGAATTGATGCCCTCCAGAATATCCTACCATTAACAGCCGTGCTCAGGTCTTGCAAACTGGAGACAGCCGCTTCCTTTACTGAGCCGGACGTGCAGAATAATGCACTTTCAATCCACTTTGCGGCTACATGGAATAGCAAAATCCACTTGCAAACAATTGTGAAAGTGGGTTGGAAGTGCATTATTCTGCATGTGTGGAAGGGGCCTGAGTCAGTCCATCTCATGTTGGGTCTTCCTCTTCTCCTACTGCCTTCCTCTTCTGTTAGCATTATTGTCTTTTCCAAGGGGTCATGAACAATATCTGAATGTTTCCCCCTGCTCAGCAGACAGCTGCTTATGTGACTGCTTGGGGGTAGGGTGGAAGGGACAGTTTGTTCAGGAAAATAGTTCAGGAGAAAAGTGCTAAACTCTGCGCCCCTTATATCACAGCTGTGATCTAAACCGCCCAGAGCCCCTCGGGGATGGGGCGGTATAAAAGTCCAATCAATCAATCAATCAATCAATCAATCAATCAATCAATCAATCAATCAATCAATCAATCAATCAATCAATCAATCAATCAATCAATCAATCAATAGGGTTCTACTCATAGCTGTTCTTAGGGGTTTTTTTTAAAGTCTGGTCTAGTTTTACCCATAGGCCCCTTCTGCACATGCAGAATAATGCACTTTCAATCTACTTTCACAATTGTTTGCAAGTGGATTTTGTTATTCCGCACAGCTGCAAAGTACATTGAAAGTGGATTGAAAGTGCATTATTCTGCATGTAGCAGCCATAGTTTACAAAACAGGGAATCTCCTCAGAAGCTTTTGAGCAGAAGTATTCTAAGGCCCCTTCCGCACATGCAGAATAATGTACTTTCAATGCACTTTCAATGCACTTTGCAGCTGGATTTTACTGTGCAGAATAGCAAAATCCACTTACAAACAATTGTGAGAGTGGATTAAAAGTGCATTATTCTGCATGTGCGGATACTCCTGATACTCCTGCTGGATCTGCAGAGACCATTGCTGCAATTTCATGCACAGTTGTATCATGGTCAACCCACTGGAGTCATTCTGCAAACTGAGCACCTTGCATCTGATTTTGGGATGTGGTGGGTCACTTTGAGTGATTCCGCACTGCATATTTATAATGAGTTGCAATGGTTATAAGTGAACTTGTTTTCCCTTTATAACAATTTATAACAATTACAACTTGTTATAAATATGCAGTGTGGACTCCATCTTTGCTTCTCCACTGTAACCCTGCTCTGTATACCCTGCCTTATGAAATGTTGGATTTTATATTGTTTCTCATGCTATGTGCTGCAAAATGCCAGTTTCCTTGTTTGTATGGGTGGATAGCAGAGTGTCCAAGCTGAAAGCAAGCCTAAGGCAAAACAATTTGTGTGCAAGTCTATGAGTTACTCCAGGCAACTATCTGGACGTCTCATAACAAGGACATGCATCTTTGATTATTTCACCCTGCCAGTGTACTCCGTTAGCATAATGGAGTCTGTAGAACTTCTGAACACCACACCTCGGTAAGCTGTTTCTTTGGAAGTCCCTGATACTGTGCCTTTGAGAAAACATTTCTCAAACAATTTCTGCTTCCTTGCATTTCCCCCACCTTTCAGATATAATCTCCCTCACAACAAGATCCCGTCCTAAATCACTCAAGCCTCAGCTAAATTTAAATACTTAAGGCAGAGACTTTAGGAAGTACCTCTTTCAGAGCTACTAATGTAATCTAGGACCAATTGGCCCCATTGTCCCGGGAAGCAGATCAATAGATAGAGCTGCTAATTAGCTCAGCCCTGCAACCAGCATGGAGGCAAGAAATGAAACCTAATGCAAAGGGTCTCTTTTCCTGCCAAACTAGCGATCCACCCTATAAAAGTCCTGCAATAACCTCCTAAGCTTCATTGCTCATTGCTAACCTGAACCTCCCTTTGGTCTCTTGTTGGACATGTGAGACACAAATTAGCCCTTCTTCAGCCTGGATTCAGATGCTGGTAATTGGAATCCTTGCCTTAGCCAAGATCTTCTTCAGCTGAATTTAGGTAACGTATTACCCCCTGCTTCCCCAAAGCCCATTCCATCCTCCCTCCTATCTTCTTTTCCCTCCCTATCTATATACTTAGGAACTGTGTGTATGTGCCTTAACGTCTCACTGTGTGATTGTTTGCAACCAAAACTTATATAAAAATATTTAAACTGCAATTTGGTCTTTTGTGGATTCTCTGCAGATACGTTTCAAGCCGTTTCTGGTATACATAGTCTAAAAAGATCCCTACCCAGCCTGCCTCTAGCATTGCCAAGCCGAGTTGTTTTCCCCATTGCCACTGTAAGATATTTGTGTGCTGTTACACTCTTAGCAGCTGGTGGAGATTCCTTAGAAATAAGTTCACAACCTGTGAAAGCTGGGTAACACCACCATCAAGGAATGCCACTACTAAAGGCAGGATGGAGAGGTAGGGCCTGTGGCCTGTGGTTTTCTTGTGATGCCTCTGCAGTTTCTGTACATGCTCAACAGGATATACACATGATCATCCCAGCAAACCTCAGAGTATCTTGCTCTGTGCTCTATGCAGTGTGCTGATTCTCTGCTCATTACGTGCTACTTAGCACTGCAGAGGTACCATTCATTTTCACACATGACCTGATTTCCTTCCTCTAGCTTCTAGCGCCACTAAACGCTCTACCTATCACATCACTGCCACACTGAGGAAGTGAAAAGGGGCAATCATTAGCATAATTAATGGATGCAGTGCTCATTGATCTGTGGGTCAGACCTCATGTGGTCTCTGATGACCTTGCTTCTAGGAGCCATTTTCCTCCCTAAAACCATGATTTCATATGAGCTATGCTGTTGAGGTTTTGTGTACAAGGTGGTAGAAAGTTTGGTCAAGTCTCAACGACTTATGGTGACTCCTCGTGGGTTTTTTTGAGGTAAGAAATGTTAAGAGGTGGTCTGCCATTGCTTGTCTTCATAGTAACCCTAGACTTCCTTGGTGGCCTCCCATCCAAATCCTAAGCATGACTGTTCTTGCTTAACTTCTGAGATCTCACAAGATCGGGCTAGTCTGGGCCATCCAGGTCAGGTTGTGTAGGTACTTGTACCTCATTCCAGTCAATAAGAGCTTATTGCTTTAATAGATTTATATGGTACCTCTCAGACGTCAGACCCCTGGGAGAGAAAACAACAAACGTTATATCCATCAATAAAATACAAAGGTTGCAACATAATGCAAGCAGTGTAATAGCATGTCGAAATCAATAAACAATAGAGCCAGCAAAAACAGAATGAAAAGATTCAATCTGTTACTCAAAAGAGGGAAAGGGAGGGAAAGGGAGGGAAAGAAATCCGACAAGTAATATCAATCAAATGATAGGTCAATATGCATAATTGAAATTAAGATGGTCACCAGGAGGCGGGACTCAAATAATTTAACAATTGGTTGTTTTACAAGCACCATTTTAACAACCAGTTCTGCTGAAGTGGTCCGAACCGGCTGCATTCCACCACTGTAGCAGAGGAAAGGGAACTCTAAAGCTGAAACAGCTACGGTACAGAAGGCCCCATTTTTAGTGACCGTCCACCTGGCTTTCAGAGATGGGAGAAGGCACTCAGGGAAGGGACTCAGATGATGATGACCTATCATGGGAAATCTCATATGGTCTTTTATATCCCCAGGTTCCAGACTGCTTAGAACCTAGAAGGAAATCACCACTATTTTGTGCCTTGAAAAAGGAACAGTGGAATTCTTTTAATAATGGGCATATAACGTCTCCCCTAGCCATACCTATCAGCATTCTAGCTGCTGAATTCTGTACAAACTGAACAGTCTTCAAAGGTAGAGTGCTTCGCTGTAATGCAATCTTGGTTGCATCCGTACATGATTGGATACTGTACTATCATTGGGCTATTGCCATTGTTGGCATCTGGACTTTTCCTGCTTGGGCAAGACAATCCCATCGTGAATGACTGCTAATAGTGCAGTGTCCAGAGGTGTGTGACTGTAGTCCACATCCGTAGCCTGGGTGCCTGGCCACAGCTGGTACGCCTGCTGAAGTTAGGCTAAGGCCCTTTGCCAAGGATTCCTGAGTCTCCATCTGAAGGCATAGCTCTAACAGAAGCAACAATAATCATAACATAACATCACGATGTGATGTTATGACGTTATAATGTTGATGCTTCTCTTACAATGTCATAACATCACATCATTTCATAATATCATATAACGGAAGCAACAATAATCATAACATAACATCATGATGTGATGTTAAGACGTTATAATGATGTTATGAATGTTATAAAATCATGATGTTATAACATCATGATGACGTTATAATATTATAACATCATGACTTTATAACATCATGATGTTATAATATCATCCTGATGTTATAATGTCATGATAATGTTATAACATGATTTTATAGCACCATGATGATATCATAACATCATGATGTTATAACGTCATCATGATGTTATAACATTATGACGTTATAACATCATGATGTTATGACATCATCATGGTGTTATAAAATCATGATGTTATAATATCATCATGACGTTATAACATGATGATGTTATAACATCATGATGATGCTTATAACATAATGTTGATGCTTCTCTTATAACGCCATAACATCACATCATTTCATAACATCATATAATAGAACCATCATGACTTTTCACCAAAGCATCTGTTAGGAGCAGATCAGAAGAGGTGGATCAACATTGTGGGTGACTTCCACTGCAGCTATCATGTGGGTGATTGGCTTCTGGAACATCTTGTTTATGTATTGTTACAGAATCTGGGAGTCCACAGGATGATTTAAATTCTCAACAACTTCATCAGCTGATTCACAGTAGATCTACTCGGGTAAAACTGTGTTAGTCATATTGTTAGTAATTGCTTCTTTCCATAAATAATTTATCAGAACCTTTTAGTGAGTTTACAAACCTTTGCCACTGTTATCAGGAAGCTGCTAATGGTAGAGTTAGGAATAGGAATTCCACATCAAAATATTTCACACGATTACAGCTTTTGGGAGAGCTGCATCTTCTGACTAGGGCATCATTTTTGGAGGGATTCCTCCCAGGATGCAATTTTTTTTAAAAAAAAACTGTATTCACTTTTTAAAAATCTGTTAGGGCAAAACATGGATGATCTTTTGTTGATGGCTGCCATTGAAGGTGTTTCTTCAGAGTACAATGCAATGATTATATGTTTTTAAAAACGACAGTTAGGAAATATGTGAAGTAGCCTCGTGAAACATCAGCAGGAAAAAATAAACAAAGTTTCAAAGCCCATCAAAGGGTGAGAAATGTGGCAAAATGATCTTCACAGAGATCTAAGCATAAAAAATATCAAACGATAGTCATCAAAACAAAACAAAATGAAGGTAGAAAAGAGCAGTTGAACATGTACAATTAGAACAAGTGGCAATCAAACATCTGAGATGAGTCTGTGGAGTGATTATATGTTTACATGGGCTAGTTCCCATGTTACAAAGTCCTTGTATCTCCCACGTAGCTGCCAAAGGTCCTGTTGGACAGATGTGCCCCTGGAGTTCCATGTTCAGAACTTAATTCCCAAAGCATGTGAGTCTGATTTGTATTAAGATGGTGGTGCACATGGAGAGGAGTTTTAAGCTTCCCATCCAAGCAGTTTGCTCAGCTATTGTTTGAGCAGTGCAGGTCCTAGGGCGGAGAGCCAGAAGGGTCTAGGCCGAGAAAGATGGACTAAATCATCCTGAAGAATACAGCAGGCCCAAGTCTCCAAGCAGATGAAACGTTTCTAGGAAAGGAAACAGAGTTGTTCAGAAGAAGGAAGGGATAAAGAGAAAAGTTGGAGGGAGAATGATCTTCACAGAGAAATGATCTTCACAATCCAACCAAAGTTGGATTGAAGTCCTGTCTTACAAACTTACTAGAGTTCTTTGAAAGTGTAAACAGGCATGTGGATAAGGGGGAACCAGTGGACATTGTCCACTTGGATTTCCAAAAGGCTTTTGACGAAGTTCCTCACCAGAGACTATTGAAAAAACTCAGCAATGAAGGAATAAGAGGGGAAGTCCTATGGATTGAAAACTGGTTGAGGAACAGGAAGCAAAGGGTGGGTGTAAATGGGAAGTTCTCACAATGGAAAGATGTCGGGAGTGGTGTCCCCCAAGGATCCGTTTTGGGACCAGTGCTCTTCAACCTATTCATAAATGACCTGGAAGTAGGGGTGGGTAGTGTGGTGGCCAAGTTTGCAGATGATACCAAATTGGGTAGGGTGGTGAGAAACACAAAGGATTGTGAAGAGCTCCAAGTGGACCTTGATAAATTAAATGAGTGGGCTAAGAAATGGCAAATGCAGTTCAATGTAGCAATATGTAAAGTGATGCACATAGGGGCAAAAAATCCAAACTTCACATACATGCTACAGGGGTCAGTGCTATCAGTCATAGATCAGGAAAGAGATTTGGGCGTCTTAGTTGATAGTTCCATGGGAATGTCAACTCAATGCATGGCAGTTGTGAAAAAGGCTAACTCTATGCTGGGGATCATTAGGAAGGGAATTGATAATAAAACTGCAAAGATTGTCATGCCCTTATATAAAGCCATGGTGCAACCGTACTTGGAGTACTGTGTTCAGTTCTGGTCGCCACATCTCAAAAAGGATATTGAAGAGATAGAAAAAGTGCAGAGAAGTGCAACGAGGAAGATTGAGGGATTGGAGCACCTTCCTTATGAGGAGAGGCTGCAGCGTTTGGGACTCTTTAGTTTGGAGAGGAGACGTCTGAGGGGGGATATGATTGAAGTCTATAAAGTTATGCATGGGGTAGAAAATGTTGTCAGAGAGACATTTTTCTCTCTTTCTCACAATACTAGAACCAGGGGGCATACATTGAAAATGCTGGGGGGGGGGGGAGAGAGAATTAGGACTAATAAAAGGAAACATTTTTTCACACAATGTGAAATTGGTGTTTAGAATATGCTGCCACAGGAGGTGGTGATGGCCACTAACCTGGATAGCTTTAAAATGGGCTTGGATAGATTTATGGAGAATTCAATGTATGGCTACCAATCTTGATCCTCCTTGATCTTAGATTGCAAATGCCTTAGCAGACCAGGTGCTCGGCAGCAGCAGCAGCAGCAGCAGCAGCAGCAGGCCATTGCTTTCACATCCTGCATGTGAGCTCCCAAAGGCATCTGGTAGGCCACTGCGAGTAGCAGAGAGCTGGACTAGATGGACTCTGGTCTGATCCAGCAGGCTTGTTCTTACGTTCTTAGAATTTGAGAACCAACATGGTACGGAGATTAAAGTGCTGGACTAGAATTTGAGAGATCCAGATTTAAGTTTTCTATTCTGCTATAAAGCTTATCAGGAGACCTTCCACCAATCACTCTGTCTCTCAACTTAACCTACCTCACAGGATTGTTGTGATGGTAAACTGGAAAAGAAGGGCACAACATGTGTTGCCCTGAGCTGGAGGAAGGATGGGATAAAAGTGCTTTGCCTGAATCAATGATAATAAAGAAGGAAAACCAGACAGGTGATGAAGTAAAAGTAGTAATGTAGTAAAAACTGCTCAAAAATTCAAAAAGAAACCGAAGTTCACATATAGATGTACAATATAAAGTGAAATATGATCAGCCATTTTGGGTGGTATCAAAACCTCTTCTTCCTCCCTGTTCAAGATGCTGTTTGACTCAAGTTTGTAGGGTCAGGCTCTTGAACATTCTTGCCTTCATTGGTTTTCATTTTCCCCCTCCTCCCTCTGCTTGCCTGGAACAAAAGCAAGCTTGCTCTAATTAAATTGTGGAAGGATTATTGACTTGTATGTTTTCAATCTTCCTCAGTGAGTAAAAGAATTGAGGACTTAACAATTAAATAAGCTATTCTCAGAGTAAAGTAAAACCCATGATGCAATCCAACTTTATCTTTTTAGGTAAAGCGAGCACACTCCCCCACAATAATCAGAAATGCATCGTTTGCAGAGCCATCGTCAAATTTTAAAAGACCTGAGCTCTTTTGCTTTTGTATCTGTAAAGAAGAGCTGTGAATGTAATTGCTTTAAAACACAACTGGATGTTGTGCAGGCTTTGGGGGAGTGGAAAAGACTGAAGAAAATAAGCATGGTGAGATCTAGAACATGTGGTACACTTGAAGAAAATTAGGTATAGCTTTGATAATTGAGTTCCCTACAGTTCAATAGCTTACAGGCTGTTTGGAAACAATTGCTGTTGCTTATATTCATGCAGTATTGTTAGAGGTGGCTGTTAACAGTATACCAAATGCATTTCATTGGCTCTATGCATGCAGTATTTACTTATATTTATTACAGTTGTTATTTTTAAGAAAACCTAAGCTGTGTTCAGGGAACCTACCCAGGACACACTAAAAAAAAAAGCTTTTTGGTTTTAACCTCTCTGGCAAGTCTAAACTCATTGTGAGTTTTAGCTTTTCTTACTTTCTCCCTACACATCCTTGCTATTTGTTTAAATTCCTCTTTGGTGATTTCCCCCCTTTTCCATTTCTTGTACATGTCCTTTTTAAATCTTCGCTCAGTTGAAAGTTCTTTAGACATCCATCCTCGTTTCCTTGGGTACCTCCCATTTTTTCCTCATTGGAACTGTTTCAAATTGTGCCTTCAGGATCTCACTTTTAAGAAATCCCCATCCATCACCCACTCCCTTCTCTTTTAGTATTTTTAATCATGGGACCATGCCCAGTGGTTTCCTAAGCTTACTGAAGTCTGCTTTCTTTAAGTCTGGGATGTGTATCTGACTACACTTAGTATCCCCTTTCCACTGTATAACAAACTCCAGAAGAACATGATCACTCCCACCCAAGGATCCTACCACTTCCACTTGATTAATTCAGGTCATCATTATTGGTTAGAAGGAGATCTAAAATAATCAATCCCCTTGTTGCTTCTTCCACCTTCTGTGAGAAGGCAAGAGAGAAATTTGTTGGACCTGATAGTCTTGGCAGAATTTGACTCCCAACAAATATCAGGATAATTGAAATCTCCCATTACTACTACTACTTTCCTTTCTGAAAGTTTGGTCATCTGTTTCAGGAAGGCTTTATCCAACTCTTCAATCTGGCTTGAGGGTCTGTAATAGACCCCCACATGAGATCAGTGCTGTTTTTCTCTCTCTTAATTTTTACCCAGGTGCTCTCAACATGGATTTAAGTCATGGACCTGCTTTGATGAGTAGACTGTATGATATTGTACCCTGCTAACACTCTTCCCCCTCCTGAAATCCTATCCTACCTAGGCTCTGCCTCCATATCTCCAGGAATTTCCCAGAGTTAGTTAGTCTTCCTGTGAAGAAGAGGAAGCTGAGGTAGAGAGGGTGTGACTGGCCCAAGGTCACCCAATAAGTTTCATGGCAGAGTAGTGATTTGAACTTGGGTTTCCTGGGTCTTGGACTCTAACCATTATGCCACACCAACTTTCTTAGTCTGCGTGATCCTGTCTTATTCAGCATTAACAGGTGTCTTGCATGTGCGAAGATAACCACAGACCAGAGTTTCTTATCACCTTGGACAGAGTACATTTCAGTGCAGGCAGTTTACACATTCATCTACATCATAGGTGTCAAACTCACGGCCCTCCAGATGTTGTGGACTACAGTTCCCATCATCCCCTGTCAGCAGGGATGATGGGAACTGTAGTCCATAACAGCTGGAGGGCCACGAGTTCTACATGTTGATAGTAACCTAGTGCTAGTTATGCAGCAAAAATATTTTCTGCAGAAATATCCATTTAATTCAACCCTTTACAATTATAAGTAACTCCCAGGGAAGTCAGTGGATTCAGTGGATTATTACTCGCAATAAATGAGCTGAGCTTTGCAGCCTTCATGGATTTGCCTGTCTGTAAGTGGCCGACTTGATTATGACTTGATTTGACTGACATTTAACCTTTCCCAACTATAGAAAATGTATGATGCATTTTGCACTAATACAAGGATTTCCTTCTTGTCATTAGTAGGAAACATAAGGCATACAAATCTTTTCAAGCCAGTGCCCCTGATTTCTAGGGAGATTAGCTTTGTCTTTTTAATATCATGTTTTCAAACTGAACTCAGTCTGAACCAAGGCTTGCCAGACCCCAGCAATGGTACATGGCAATGGAAAATGTAGAAGAGAATTACAGTTAGTTCCAAGTCTTGGCCCCTAGCTTTTCTTGACATCCATTTTCACAAGTCAGCATGTAAATACATGGTCAAACAGGAAGTTATAGAAAGCAATCCTCAAGTGGCAGTTCTTCCTTGGTAGGTTGATTTTCAGAGACAAATGTTAGGAGCGGATTTAGAACTCAAGAACCGTGTGGTTAGCTCCATCGTCCTACTGAAATCTGTCTCATGCACCATTTTGTTTTGCGCTGTGGTTACTCAGTGGCCTCTAAAACCCCACAAGTAGGACATGAAGGTGATAGCCCTGCTTGCCCCCGTCGACTTGCACACAACCCCTGTCCATCCACATGATTCCATCATGGCTAATAGACAAAGCTGCCCATCATTTGAGGCCTTCTACAGAGTCTCTCCTCAGTGCCAGAGGCCAGGGAGGCAGTGGAAAGGGGCTGGGCTTTGGTCAACTCTGAACTTTCCTCTTCACAGCTGATCGACCAATGCCAGACTTGTTGACTTCAAGCACAAGGTGAAAACATTTATTTTTTTCCATTCAGGCATTTCATTAATTTTATAAACATGCTTTTTTGTTCCCCAGCGTGGGGGGAAAGCCAATTGTCGGCAGGGTGCAATGGTTAACAGCAATGGACTCTTAACTGGGGAACCAGGTTTGATTTTCCACTCCTCCACATGAGTGGCATACTCTTATCTGGTGAACTGGATTTGTTTCCCTGCTCCTACATATGTTGCCTGCTGGGTGACTTTGGCCCAATCACAGTTATCTCAGAACTCTCTCAACCCCAGCTACCTGTCAAGGTATCTGTTGTGTCGAGAGGAAGGGAAAGGAGCTTGTAAGCCTCTTTGGGTCTCCTTACAGGAGAGAAAGGTGGGGTATAAATCCAAACTCTTCTTCTTCCCCTTCTCCCCCTCCCCCCCGTGTTAATTACCACTCCGAGGTTTATTAATAGGGTTATTGTTTGAGGTTCATCATACAAATAATCAGACACCCCAACTATATATGTTTTGTATTTTCTTTTTAAAAAAACCTCTTACTGATAAAGTGATTTTAAGGTTTGTATTTCAGGAGAAATCTTAGCTAAACGTTTATGATCGAAACGTTTCAAATAAATAGACCTATCCTCCATGAATTAACAAAGCCCTGGATGTCTATTTTTAGTCATTTTTAAAGTGTCTATTTTTTTACCCCACCTCATTTTTTACTCTTCCCAATGGGGACCCAAAGTAGGTCACATCATTCCCCTCTCCTCCATTTTATCCTCATAACTGCCCTGTGAGGTAGTTAGGCTGAGTGATTCACCCAAAGGTCACCTGGCAAGGTTTTATGGCAGTATGGCCATGTGAGCCTGGCTCTCCCAGATCCTACCTCAACACTCATTAAGCACTACACCGTACTGGCTAGAGGTCATCACCATATCTTGGGGTAATAAGTTCTGTAAGTTACGTGTCATGTCAAATAGACACATGCAAAGTGTCCTTAACTTACACTGCAATCCTAAGAACACTTTTCTGAAGTAAGCCCTACTGAGTAGTCCCGAGTCAAATTCTTAGTAGACCTGCCTAGGATTGCTTAGTTAGTTTCTCTCTCTAGAGATCCAGCATGGTGTAGTGGTTAAGAGCAGGTGGATTCTAATCTGGAGAGCTGGGTTTGATTCCCCACTCCTCCACCTGAGTGGCGCAGGCTTATCTGGTGAACCAGATGTGTTTCCGCACTCCTACATTTTTGCAGGGTGACCTTGGGCTAGCTAGTCACAGTTCTTTGGAACTTTTTCAGCCCCACCTTTCTCACAAGGTGTCTGTTGTGGGGAGAAGAAGGGAAAGGAACTTGTAAGCCACCTTGAGTCTCCTTACAGGATAGAAAGGTGGGATATAAATCCAAACTCTTCTTCTTTTACACACATGCACACACATTATGACTCTTGCAAGTTTAGTATCGCTCTTTTCCCAAGTAATGCTAAGTTTGCCATTTCCCATCACATCCTAAGTTGATGCTTTTAATGATCTTTTTCTCCAAACCACAACATGTTTCTTGGGAAACTCCCACTCAGTCACTATCTCTGTGGTGCTTATTTTGTCATTGTTTTGTTCTGTTGTTGTTAATGGGCAACTCCTTGCACTTAAGTGATGTCGAATCTGATTTGGCCTTTTTGTTGCCCATTCACGCAGAGTGGAGCTTCACAGCTCTTCACTGACTCTTTGGAATTTCACCATCTTTTCATACTGCATCAGTGGCCGATTCTGCACAGCGAATGTATAATGAGTTGCAGTTGTGATAAAGGAACCCGTTTCCCTGTTTTCCCATTCACATGCGTTCTGAGCAGGCAGCAGTTGGAGCCCACAGAAACAATCCAGGTTGCTGTCACACCTTCTCATGGAGACACTTCTCTCTCTTTTTTTAATTACTTGCAACGTGTGTGTAGCTATGCAGGCATGCAGAAATCAACCCACCATAGCCATACCAATGTCCCATGATATGACCGGCTGCACCTGTATAGCTACGCAGCTGCAAGCTGCAAACATTTTTTTAAAAGGAAAGGGGCCTCCTTGCAATGGCCAGGCAAGCGTGGGCGGCTTCTCCCTGACTGGGAGAAGGGGGGGGGGCCAAGGGAGAGAAATAAAACACCTCCTGCCAGGCCGTTTAATTGGGAACAGCTCCAACCTGGGATTTTTCAAAAGGATCGCTTGTTTAGCAATTTTAAAAAATGGGTTGGTGGAAATACAATGGGGCAGACTCATTTTTGGGGCCAGGACCTATATAACCCAAATTGATTATATAGCTTCCTACACTCTTGTTTCTTGGCCAGTGTAGAATGGGTGAGTGTGTAGTCATTTTGCCTGGCATGGATCCTCCTGGGCTTTCCCCTATTTTGATGCCCTCTTGAGAACCAACATGGTGTAGCAGTTAAGAGCAGGTGAACTTTAATCTGGAGAACTGGGTTTGATTCCCCACACGAGTGGTGGACTCTTGTCTGGTCAGCTGGGTTTGAGCCTGCTGGGTGACCTTGGGCTAGTCACAGTTCTTCGGAACACTCTCAGCCCCACCTACTTGCAAGGTGTCTGTTGTGGGAGAGGAGGGGAAAAGGAATTGGTAAACTGCCTTGAGACTCCCCGCAGGAGAGAAAGGTGAGGTATAAATCCAAACTCTTCTTTAAACTCTTCTCTCAAAATACAGGTCTCGTTCCCTGCTGCTGCGTGTTCAGAAACTCCTGGCTTGCTGTTGAAGTTGGAAGCAAGAGAAATGTTCATTTTGGTCCCAAAGCAAGGGGGAAACAGCATCCATTTTTGCTCCATGGTCAGTGTTCAGAATGAGCATATACAATACTACTAAGTGAAGAAAAGACTCCTGTCTGGTGGATAACTTTAAAAGGTGGATAACAATGGATTCCAGTGGTACGTGGCCGCGGGGAACCATTGGAGCGTCTTCACTCTGAAATAGGAAAAAGCTGTAAAAAGAGAAAATCTGCTTTCAGATGCCATGTGAAGCTGTGCTTTTAGTACGTCCGTTCGTTCATTTCATTGATTCATTTACCTCCCTTCCAATGCTCAAGGCAGTTTACAGTACAATAAATATCACAACAATATAAGCCTCCAAAACATTTGCTTTTACAAATGTGAAAAAAAAATCAACAATGGAGTAGACTCCTTGTTATCAAGGTTTAGGATTGACACGAGCAGTGGTGGGATTCAAAAATTTTAGTAATAGGTTCCCATGGTGGTGGGATTCAAACTGTGGCGTAGCACCAATGGGGATGGGCGGGGCACGACAGGGGCATGGTCGGGCATTCCGGGGGCGGGGCGCGCTACTGCTGAGAGGAGGGGCGTAACTAAGGCAAAAATCACGTGGCAAAATCATCAATTAGTAACCCTCTCTCAGCACACACAAATAATTAGTAACCTACTCTCGGGAACCTGTGAGAACCTGCTGGATCCCACCTCTGGGCACGAGATGTTGTTACGAATGGGCTGGGACCCCAAGGATGGCAGTCACCAGCCCTTGAATGCCAAAGTGTCAGGTGGGCTCTGGGTGCTCAATGCTACGCCCTGCTTACCTGAAAGGGACCTCTGTGCTCTATGCTATTTTCCTTGGTACCTGTCTGCTTGGTACCAAGATAACAGATGGCTGGCTATCTCCCATCAGGCCTTGGGGATTACTTTCGCTTTCCCATACTTGTCTTACTTTCGTATTAGGTGGGAAGGGGCAGGTTGGGGGTTAGGTTCAGAGGGGTTATACTGTGGGGTTTTGAATGTTGGCTCAGAACTGACTTCTGCAAAGCCAAGCACGTAATGTCCAATTCAATAAAGGCTTCTGAGTTATGAAATCCAGGCCTGGTCATTGAGTGGATTCATAGGTCTGACACAAAGATATAAGGCGTTGGTGACAATTCTTGGTGCCAACAGGGGAAAAATCAGCAGTGTCACCATAAATTAGCTGTGACTCAATAGCACTTTCCAATACCAATAATTATTTAAACAGATCCAGTCAGCCGAGAGCCAGTGTGGTGGAATGGGTAGCACTAGACTAAGGCTTAGGGTCAGAGGTGGGATCCAGCAGGTTCTCACAGGTTCCCGAGAGTAGGTTACTAATTATTTGTGTGTGCCGAGAGGGGGTTACTAATGGGTGATTTTGCCACGTGATTTTTGCCTTAGTTACGCCCCTCCTCTCAGCAGTAGCGTGCAGAACTTGAAGCAGTCTAGCAGGAGATGCACCAGCGTGTGTGGCAGCCTGCGCCTGCGTGCATTTGTTTCCCGCCCAAGGACCGGCGCAGTGGCTGCGTCCTTGCCACAGACCCGCCCAGGAATGCCCCACCCCTGGAATGTCCTGCCACGCCCCACTGGCGTTACGCCACAGTTTGAATCCCACCACCATGGGAACCTGTTACTAAAATTTTTGGATCCCACCACTGCTTAGGGTGCTCAAGTATGAATCCTCACTGTGCCCTGGAAGTTTTTGGGATGTCCTTGGGCTAGACAACCCCTCCCCCAGTCTAACCTACCTCACAGGGTGGTTGCTATGAGGTTAGAAATGGAGGAAAAATGAATGACATAAGCTGTTTTGGAACCCCATTGGGGAGAAAGGCAAGGTTAGGTATGAAGTAAACAAACAAACATCATTTGCAATTGTGTATATTGCTTTCTAGAAGCCCCGAGGAGCAGAGTAGTAAACTGCAGTACTGCAGGTGAAGCTCTGCTTACAACCTGAGTTTGATCCCAAGGGAAGTCAGTTTCAGATAGCCGGCTCAAGGTTGACACGGCCTTCCATCTTTTTTTCGAGGTTGGTAAAATGAGCACCCAGCTTGCTTTCCCAGATGACCAGAGAAGGCAATGGCAAACCACCCCACCGCAAAGTTTGTCTAATAAATGCCATGATGTGACATCACCCCACTGGTCAGTAATGACCTTGTGCTTGCGTAGGGGACTGCTTTTATATTTTTATATTGCTTTGTCACAAAGTGTGTGATGGAATACCGCTGTGAACTTTATGGAATGGAGAAGGTTAAAGACAATTTCCCCCAAAGCAGACAGAATCTTGTTGGGTGTTACATGGAATTTTGGGAACATTTTTTCTGAGAAAAAGGGAAGTGGATCTTTCTTCTCACGTGGCGCTGGAGCAAATGCACCTGTGCTCCAGCACTAGTTACTTGAAGGAATCCTTCGTAGCAAATGTTCCATTTTAAGGGTCCAGTTTTCGCACACATACATGGGAGTAAGCACCTTTGAATATCGTGGGTCTTATTAATGTATTTAGCACATTTCTTCTAAGGAACTCAGGGTAATTCCCATCATTCTTGCCTTCATTTTATACTCACAACAACCCTGTGGGGTAGGTTGGACTGAGAGAAAGAGAGTGACTGGCCCAAAGACATCCAGCAAGCTTTGTGGGACTGTGAGCATTTGAACTCGCTTCTTGTGGTGGATCCTAGTCGG
The DNA here is from genome assembly GCF_021028975.2 of Sphaerodactylus townsendi. Taxonomy (NCBI): domain Eukaryota; kingdom Metazoa; phylum Chordata; class Lepidosauria; order Squamata; family Sphaerodactylidae; genus Sphaerodactylus; species Sphaerodactylus townsendi. Next base: position 35,978,649 of record NC_059426.1, on the reverse strand, counting down.
ACGCCTTGACAACTACACCCTAGTGCGCAGGTGTCAAACTCGTGGCCCTCCAGAAGTTATGGACTACAGTTCCCATCACCCCCTGCCAACAATCCATAACATCTGGAGGGCCGCCAGTTTGACATCTGTGCCCTAGTGGGTCTCTCTAACTTATGGGTAGTTATGCAGAATATTGCCCCCCCTTCTACTGATCTCAATGGGCTTGCGTCTGTGTAAAGTGCAGTCAAGTCACAGCTGACATACAGCAACCTCTTATGCGGTTTTCAGGCAAGAGAGGTTCAGAGGTGGTTTGCCATGGCTTTCCCCAATGGTCTCCCGTCCAAGTACTAACAAGCCCACCCCCGCTTGGCTATCCAAGTTAGGGGTCCTCTGGAGAAAAACCCTACGTAGGATGGACTATTTGGGAACTCGCGAGCACATCTAGTCGTATCTTACACCAGGATGGAGAGGCAAGGGGAGGGGGCTCTTCGACACGGACGGAGCCCGGATCTGCACCCCTTCCTCACTACGCTAGAAGCCACGGCAGCCGCCCTGCAAACGCGGAAGCGCTGGAGGGCGCTTGAACCGGTGCCCGGCCTGCTCCCCGGCAGAGCAGGGCGACGGAGAGACTCCTCCTCCTCCTCCTCCTCCTGCAGCCCCCGGCGGCAGGTTGCTCCGCGTTTTCCTCCCCTCCCTGCCTGCCGCCTGCAAGCCGGGCTCTCCCCGCCAGCCGCCTCTCCATGTGACTTGCCGGTGAGTCGGGGCGTGCGGCCGCCTCCTGCCTCAGCGCTACCTGCTGCGACTACTAAGCAGAGCCAGGCCGAGCGAGAGGCAGCCAGGCCGGCCGGCCAGCCCCGCAGAGCCCCGGCAGGGAAGAGGAGCCGCCGCCGGCGCGGAGGATGGAGATCCAGGACCAAGGCGCGCAGATGGAGCCGCTGCTGCCCACGGTAAAGGCGATGCGGAGGAGCGGGGAGCCTCTGCCGCAAAGCCGGCAGGGAGGAGGGGGGAAGGCAGGCGGGAAGCACGCTCCTTGCCGGGCAGCCCGAGGCTGCTACGTTGTTGCGCCACTGGAGAGATGCGGGACGGGGGTGGTGGCGCCCCAGAGAGCCCCGATTTGCTCCCCCCCCCACCCGCCGTGCGGGGCTGGGCAGAGATGGTGCGGGCAGTCTGCCGCAGGTGCCCGCTGCTCCTTCCATGCCCGCTTGCCACTGGCGCACCGGCGCTCAGTGGGGGACTCTGCCTCCCAGAGACTGGAACCTTCCCTTTCCCACCCGGGCACCCAGGAAGCCTACTCAGGGGTCGGGCTGGCATTGCCTTTGCACCCAGATTGCCCGTTCAGGGCCTTTGTTGCTGTGCTGGGCACCCACACGCACGCAGCAGGGGAGATGCACTCCCTCTCTGCACCCAGAGGTTGGCTGTCTGTGAGTGCTGACTCTGTGTAGGTTCACATTGGCTGGATTTCACAAGCACACGATATTGTGTGCCTTTCTCTCGTATGTACGCGTTTATACACCTGCACGCATCCTATGGGTGTTGAAGAAGGCTCTTTTTTTTAATCATCACCCATTTGGTATCTCTCTGTCACCCCAGTGCATTGAGAAACACAGGAGGGTGTGTGCAACTTCTGCTCCCATAAAACATAACATGGAATCCCGCTTCCTGTCTTTCATGTGTACTTGCAGGCCTCTTACCCTTGTATTCATTCACCAGTTGATATCTTTAAACAGCAGGGAATGACTTGGGTGACCAGATAGGACATCACAGGTAGAATTTAATGCCCCCCCCCCCCTGCCTTTTAATGGAATAAGTCCTCATGTTCAGCTGCGATGACATCAATTATACAGGAAGGGCTGCGACAGATGTAATAGCAAACACAGACAAAGCCCTTGCTGACATAACATCCCGTAACATGTGGAAATGGGCTTGTTCCTCATCTCACCTTGTTTGTATAGAGTTAGCAGGCCACCTGTCAAAGGTATACCTGGAATGCTAACCCTGCACATGCATGAGCCAAGCTCTTTTGGCAAGTGTACCCATGGTAGGATGTGCATAAAACGGCTGCAGTCATGTTGGTTTGGGCTAAAAGTGTACAATTAAACCAAGTGATGGATTTACATGTGTAAACCAGGACTGGGAGCGTGGGGAGGAAGTGTGGGTCAATTTAATAATGTCAACCAACTCACAGCCTTACCAAAATGTGCTGGTGGGGTTGCCGAGAGTTCTTTCTCACAGGGTGTTTGTTGGGGGGTGGGAAGGGAAAGGAGGTTGTGAGCCCCTTTAAGTCTCCTGCAGGAGAGAAAGGGGGGATATAAATTCATCTCTCCTCCTCCTCCTCTTCTCCTCCTTCTTTTCCTTCTCCTCCTCCTCCTCCTCCTCCTCCTCCTCCTCCTTCTTCTTCCTGTTAAAGCTTGTCTTTTTCAGAATATGAGAAAGCTATAGAATGTGCTCCATCTTTCAAAAGAATCGAGACATACCCATTGTCTTAAAGTATTGTGTTTTGTTCCATTAAGAACCATTTGCTGCATTGGCGGGGGTACCTACTAAGACTCACACATTTGTGCATATTTTTAGGTTTGGATAAATCACTCTGGGATGCTTTGGTCTTACAGAGAAATAGCCCAAAGAGGAAGAGAAGGGATATATCATAGGAATAAAAGATCCTTTGAGGCTAAGCTTTTTATCTGTTATTGCAAGTTCTGTAGGGGTTTGAACTGGAGGATGTCCCCGATATTCTCTGGGACTGGGGTGTTCAAAACTTTATTCACTTGTTTCATTTATGCCTCATATTTCTATCTAGTGGGGATCAAAGCCGTTGATATTGCTCAACAGGTCATCATGACACAGTGGGGATCCAAACCTGGTTTTCTCATGTCCTGGTTCAATGCGCTAACCACTATACAACATGTTTGAAAAAGGAACTGCTGAACAAAGAAATTATCAATTCCCAGCCTTGGACTCAGACTTCTGATTTCTTGACATGTGCTCTTCTTGGGTGTAGAGTGGTGCCAGCATGGTGCAGTGGTTAAGAGAAAGTGCGCTCTAATCTGGGGAACTGGGTTTCATTCCCTGCTCTGCCACTTGAGCTGTGGAGGCTTATCTGGTGAACTAGATTAGCTTGTGCACTCCAATACAGCTGGCTGACCTTGGACGAATCACAGTTCTTCGGAGCTCTCTCAGCCCCATCCACCTCACAGGGTGTTTGTTGTTGGGGGGGGGGGGAGGAGATTGTAAACCCCTTTGAGTCTCCTTACAGGAGAGGAAGGGGGGATATAAATCCAAACTCTTCTTGAAATGATATGTCTAAGCTGGGCACCAGCAGCTGTAGTCCATGTGGCTTGGTTTGTTCTTAGATGCTTTTCATTAGCCCAAAGCAAAGCCCATGATCTGGAGAGGAATCCGTTTCTTCAGAAGGAACCAAGATACAGGCTGTTTGAGCCCAACCCCGGCACTTTGGAATGATCACCAGCAAGGAGAAGAAGGAGAAGAAGAGTTTGGATTTATATCCCCCCTTTCTCTCCTGTAGGAGACTCAAAGGGGCTTACAATCTCCTTGCCCTTCCCCCCTCACAACAAACACCCTGTGAGGTGGGTGGGGCTGAGAGAGCTCCAAAAAGCTGTGACTAGCCCAAGGTCACCCAGCTGGCGTGTGTGGGAGTGAACAGGCTAATCTGAATTCCCCAGATAAGCCTTCACAGCTCAAGTGACAGAGCAGGGAATCAAACCCAGTCCCTCCAGGTCAGAGTACAGCTGCTCTTAACCACTACGCCACTGGTGCTCCTTTATATCTTCCAGGCAAACAGGAACTGCTCCTTTATATCTTCCAGGTTGCACCTTTATATCTTCCAGGCAAACAGGACAGAGAAGGCGAGATGCTGCATAAGAGAAAAAGTCATTGCCTGGCAGAGCTTCTGTTTGTTTGGTGCAGGGGTGGAGGTTGTTCAGGGTCTTAGTGAAAAGCATCTGTGGCTGTTCTTAGTGATGAACAAAAAGCTGAAAGGGTGCTTTTAGCATTTATGCAGCTCACAATTACTTGCCTGGTATGCAGTAGTTGCATAAATGAAAACTTCCACTGAGTAGCCAGAGAGATAACCTGTGTTGTGGCGATCAGTAGGCATCCCCTGGTTCAACAAATGTTGGGGGAGCTCTTCAGAGTTCGTTATTTGCATGATCATACACATGTCTTTTTCTTGCTGCTGTATCCTCCTCAACACCCGTCCATCCTGTGTGGGGTAGTGGTTGAGAACAGTAGATTTTAATCTAGAGAACTGGGTTTGGTGTCCTCACTTTTCCACATGAGTGGAGGAGTCTTATCTGGTGAACTAGATTCGTTTCCCTGCTCCTACCCGTGAAGCGTGTGGGTGACCTTGGGCCAGTCACAGTTCTCTCTGAACTCTCTCAGCCCCCATCTACGTCACAAGGTGTCTGCAGTGGGGAGAGGAAGAGAAGGAGTTTGTAAACCTTTTTTTGATGCTCCTTAGGGTTGAGAAAAGCAGAGTATAAGTCCAAAATTCTTCTCTTCTTTTTCTGTTACTGCCTCCAATTTTAAAAACAGCAAACAGTCAAATGGAAAAAATAAAATCAGGCTGAGATTTTTATGTCGAGATTTATTACATAGACTTACTACTTAGTGTGTCTGTGTTTGCGCATGACCTTCACTAGTCTTACAAGTAATTCTCGCAGTCACTTCGCAACTAGATGAAGCTGACTGCCCAAATGCAGGAAATTCAGAATCTTATGGTATCTGAACCATTTAGTCAGCATGACTCCAGATTCCGGAAGGATCTATCCTCCATAAATATGACTAGTCTCCTCTAAAGGTTAACCGTAAGAATGTTTACCACACTGACTCATGCTCTGTGGGTACTAGCACCATTTTCTACCTCCAAATGTGTTGAGAATAGTGATATTTGAGCAAACTGTGCTGAAGGGAAATTAATCTCATGCATTTGGGATGGGAAGCAGTTTTCATATTTAAAGTGCTATTTTTTCTTGATTTTTTTTTGGAAAAATATATTTAGTTATTTATATTTTCTCCTTTTATAGACCCAAACCCATTTAACAATGTTCTGTTTCTCCATTTCATCCTTGCAGCAGTATTTCTGTGAGGTAGCTAAGACTGAGTTTGTGCTACTGGCTCAAGGTCACGTGAGGAACTTCAGTGGCAAAGTGAAAATTTGAACCAGGGTCTCCCAGACTCTAGTCTAGTCCAATGCTGTAGCCACTTCACCACAGTGGCTCACAGCACATTTGTTTCAAGCTTTGTTTTTTGCTACAGGTGACTTCTGATTAGGTAGATGGTAAACATCTGCATGTGTTGCACAAATTTAACAGTGCTGAGTTTTTGAGGGGCTTGTCTAGATGATATGAAAAGCAGATTTTATTCTTGTGCTAGCTCCAGGTTCAGTCCCATTTCTTAGGTTGCAGGTGATGTAAAACACCAAGGCTTAGCCTGATACCTGGAGAGGTGGTGCCAGTCTGTCAGTAGAAAATACTGAGTTTGACAGACCAGCAATCTGACATAGTATAAGGCAGCTTCATGTGTTCAGGTATGTATCCATGGGTGTTCTTCTGGACAGGTTGGTTCTGTTTTTCTGTGCGGTTTGACCATAGATTAAGGATTTTCTGCATGGCTACTTTTTATGTGGTACATCATCACAAGCTGTTCCCCTCCCTGCAGTGAGCCCCAGTTTATTTATTAATTAAAATCTTTCTACTCTACCCTTTGCCTTGGCTCAAGGCGGCTTGTTGTAAAAATTAAAACATTACAAGCTGGAACCAAAATAAACAACAAATAAACTGTGGGCTCTACTCTAGAGAACCAGGTTTGAATCCTCACTCCTCCACATGAGTAGTGCACTCTTACCTGGTGAACTGAATTTGTTTCCCCACTCTTACATATGACGTCTGCTGGATGACCTTGGGCTAGTCACAGTTCTCTCAGGACTCTCTTAGCCCCACCTATCTCACAAGGTGTCTGTTATGGGGAAAGGAAGGGAAAGGAGTTTGTAAGGCCCTTTGGGACTCCTTACAGGAGAGAAGGGGTGGGTATAAATTCAAATTCCTCTGCTTCATTTTGTCCTATGCCTGTTAAATGCTCCATGGAGATATGGGTGGTAGAAAGGCCCACAATCTGTATGTGTCTGGGGGCAGTGACGAAAGGAGGGAGAACTGCGCCCGTGGCATGAACTGTCCATGCTTTCCCTCCCCCCCACCCCGTCCTGCCCTGAAACATCCCCGACATGCCCCTGGCCCTGACACATGACTGCAATGGCAGAACCCGGGGTGAGCTGCCCCAGATGTCCGCATTGCAGCTACGCCTGTCTGTGGGTGGGTGGAGAGAAAAGAGAATAAAATGGGAAAGCTAGAAAAATCCAGAAGAGCAGAAAGAAAAATGATGGAACATAACTCAATTTAGGGCTGAATTAGGGTACTTGTGTGGGGGTGGAATGATCTCCTTCAGGAGTAATGTAGCATAGTGTAAAATGGACCTCTCCTGTTGGTACACAGAAAAAAAACCCTCTAATAAAAATGTGGACACAAAGCCTCAACTCCAGTCAATTTTGGGCATGTTTTGACACGGATCTGCTCCTTTGAATGCACTGGATGGAATTTCTCAGTCATATTTGGACATACATTCATTTGTTTTGAATGTTTTCCTCTTTTATTATTGGATAAATCTGAATCTAAATTACATTTCCCTTTTTGCACTAACCATGTTCCTCCTTCCATTCTTCCTACTTAATCTTCTCGAATGTCTGTTCAGATTGGAGGTAGCGGGGAGTGGAAACATCAGGCAGGAAGAGATGGCACATTTTAAAATAGGTTTGTCTTTGTAATTGTGTTTATTCTGAATGCAAGAAACCTTTGGTGGTTTATGTGCAGTGGAATACTTCTGTAATAGCATTTCCCTTAACAAATCGTCCTTTGTAATTATGTGTGAAATGTTCCTTTTTGGGTGTGTAATGGTATTACTGATTTGCAAATATAATCTGTGCTTAGCTCCGGAGTCTTAAATCAGAGTTTGGGAGGAGTCCAGTTCACTGTGGGACTGTAGGAATCTTGCGCCATAAATTTGCTGGAGCAAATGGAAGAGATTTCCTGGGTAATCAAAGCACAGGTTTTATGCAACCTTAATTGTGGGCGTGGAGAACCTGGCTGGCTATCTTGGATCAGGATTGATTCATGTGACCATTTTTAACCAAGGGAGTACAGTCCCAAGGAGATGTGATCAACACTTTGTTTCTGGTTGCACCCAGCTGTGATGGTGGTGGTAGGGAGTGACATCATAGGGTTGCCAGCTGGGAAATACTTAGACTCGCCGTGGTGGCGAACGTTTGGCACTCCAGATGTTATGGACTACAATTCTCATCAGCCCCTGCCAGCATGGCCAATTGGCCATGCTGGCAGGGTTTGATGGGAATTGTAGTCCATAACATCTGGAGTGCCAAACATTCGCCACCACGAAGTCCTAGAGATTTTGGGAGTAGGAACTGAGGAGGGCAGAGTTTGGGAAGCGGAAGGACTGCACTGTGGTAGAATGCAGTAGAGTCTACCTTCTGAAGCGGCCATTTTCTCCAGGTGTACTGATCTCTGTCTCGTGGAGAACAGTTGTAATAGTGGAAGATTCTGACCACTGCCTGGAGGCTGGCAACTATACTCCTGTGGGCAAAACTGCAACAGGGCTGCTATCCCAACAGTTATGTGGTCCTGCTGCCAACATGGCGGTGTTTGCCCTGCTGCTCCACTTAGCCTTTCCCCAGCTGTGAAGGAATCCAGTCCTCTGGTGGCATAGGACAGAGCACTGGGCCTTCAGGAAAATGATTAGCTAATTACTATGTAGGCAGTCCCCTGGGAAATTTTCTGTCACAAGCGATACTGAAACAGATATATTCATAAGCAGCTTCTGCTGGAGAAAGCCTCCTCATGCTGAAGGAAGACTTCAGACCTTGTTGAGCAGAGTAATAGGATAGTTTTCAAATGACAATGGGAAGAGGGCTATGTATGGCCTTTTCTGCATGTGCCCTCGATGATGTTTTCAGGCTGGAAATAAAACATTTCCTCCAAGGCATTGTTTCCCCCCCATCTTCCAGTTTTGGAAATATTTCCAAAACACATTTTTTCCATTGTTTCTGAAAACATTTTTGCTACGTTGTTTTTTGCTGAGGCGTTTCCAAGCTGGCTTCCCTCCCATATTTTAAACATTTTACCTTTCCAGCTGAAAAACCTGGTCATTTTCCACACCGCAGTGCCATCACCTAACTTCCCCCTTGGTGCCTGGTCCGCCATTTTTTCACATCCATCACATCATTCCTTGCTCCTTTGCCTTTTCATTTTCATCATTTTATGTGGGGTTTTTTTTTGTTATTTTGGGTGAATCAATTAAACATTGATTAAACAGATCTATAGCGCATTGAAGCAATGAATCAATGAAGCATTGTTTCAATTAATAAGCAAGAAAATCCTCTCACAGTGGCCATTAAATGTTTGGAGGAGGTGAGTTTAGACCCATGGTGGCGAACCTTTGGCACTCCAGATGTTATGGCCTACAATTCCCATGAGCCCCTGCCAGCATGACCAATTGGCCATGCTGGCAGGGGCTGATGGGAATTGTAGGCCATAACATCTGGAGTGCCAAAGGTTCACCGCCACTGGTTTAGACAAACATCATAGTAAAGGGTGGGCGGGGGGGGGAATCCAAAATGTTTTGGAAACATTCTTTGTGTGGAAAAGGCCCATGTCTCTGTTTTTCTCTGGATTGCCAAGTGGAGATATGATGACCAAGAGTTTGATCTAGTCACTGGAACTACAGGTCGTCCAACATGTGTCATAAATTTGGTTGCTTTTTGTCATTGTCACAGTTGTTTGAAGTCTTCATAATACAAAGATGAACAACAGTCTTGACCTGTGGAAGAACGTTTGTTTGCTGATGCTCAGTTTATGAAAAACTGACATTGGCAGGTCTTAGACTTGCTTGTAAGTTAAAACTCAAAACCCGGCTCTCCTCTCAGATATGGATAAGAGGCTGACCTTTTTGCCATGGGTGAGGGGGGAAAACACTGTCGATGCTCAGAGATGCTCAGAGTATTAATTTACATCATCTTGGATATTAGGCCTGGGTAAGGCCATCTCCTGTTGGTTGGCATGCGGAAGTAACCTCATAGTAAAAAACAGTTGTAATTCATCTAAAATAAGTGTACAGTTTTGAGGTGCAAATTGTTTGAAATCCAAGTATGCTGTATGAGCCATCTTTGTGTAGTGGTGATTGTCGGGCTAGAATCTTGGAGATCCATGTTTGAATCTCTGCCGTGTCATGGAAACCTTCGTCCAGTGATAAACTGACAACACAACCTACTCATGGTTTTTTGTTTGTTTGTGTGAAGATAAAATGGAGGAAGGGAGAATGTGGTAAGACTGTGGAGAAAAGTAGGGGGTGGGTGGGGGTGGGGAGGGAATTTTAAAATTAAGCTGCTGGACGCCACTTGTATTCCCATTCCTTTGTTAAATATTGTTCGCTGCTTTTAACGTTTTAATTCTGTATTGTTGCTTTTATTTGCTGTACACCGCCCAGAGCCCTCCGGGGATGGGGCGGTATAAAAGCCTCATAAAATTAAAAAAAAAATAGGGTATAAATCAGGGGTCTGCAACCTGCGGCTCTCCAGATGTTGGCTATGCTGGCATGGGCTGATGGGATTTGTAGTCCATGAAGATCTGGAGAGCCGCAGGTTGCAGACCCCTGGTATAAATGAAGTGTAATAAACAAATTTACGTCTGATTAGCTTTGGATACTCCCAGCGGTCCTGACTTTTGCCTCCCAGTGTCATCCCAAGCAAAGTTACACACTTCTCAGATTATAAGGCTTCAATGGATGGACATAGAAGGGTGTGTGAGCCTCCCTGGGTGAGTTCTGCAACTGCTGTACTAAAAAAAAAAATCAGTGGTGGGATGAAATGGGGGGAAGCATCAGCTTGCGATATGCGACACTAATCATGAATGCTCCTTGCAGTCTCACAGAATACACACCAATCTTCCTGGTGTGGATCTGCCAATTTTAAATAGGTGGCATTGCACATGCAGTAATAAGACAGTCTGCAAATCTTGAGCCTTTTAATCATTGTGTTCTAGTTCACACTGTGCTTTTTATATTGTGGAGGAAGCCGTACAAAAGTATGCACTGAGCAAAAATTCATTTTGCTTTTTTTTTTGGAATAGGATTTCCAGGTGTTGGGTTTGACCTGAAGTTTAAGAATTTTAGCCTCCTTTGAGGGGCAGGAATCAAAGGGGGCAAAATTAAACTGGCCAAAACATTATGTGAGAGGCAGAGCAAAGATGGACAGAAAACAGGCCCACATGTGCTAGAGTTGTCCTTCACTGGGATTAGGAGCCATGATTCTGAACCTATGACTGTATTGTATGGCATAGCATCAGTCTCCAAGTTTTCTTGAATAAGGCTTTTCCGGCTCTTTAACTAATGCAGCTTTCTCTTTTGCCAAAGATCATATGAAATACTGTCAGATGGACTTCTGTGTTGTGTATGGGGCTGCCCTTGAAAACAACACCTTGTATAAAATAAAGCTGCTGAGCTTTTAGTAAAATCAAGACAGTTTGACCATAAGATGCTTTTTCTGAAGCAGGTGCCTGGATTATTGATATGCTTCTTGGTACAATTCAGTGTGATGTTCTTACGCTGAAGTCCTGTATGCTCATGGGCCTTGAAAGACTGCTTTTCCTGTTACCCTTGGTCCATCAAAATCTATTGCTCGTACTATCTGCTGGCAGAAAAAGGCCTAACTCTAACCCATAACCCTATTGGGGGGGGGAGTGGCAAGTGAGAGGAAAAAGGGGACTTTGAGAAGGCAACACCACAACAGAGAAGGCACCACCATCACAGAGTGTATAATAGCAGAAAGGCCTACCCCACAGGGATGGAAGCCCACTAAGAGTGCAGAAAGGGGAGGGGGCGAAGGCCTAAGCCTAACCCTTAAACCCTGATGGCTACTTGTGCCTGAGCTGGTTTGAACCCATTCCCTGACATTTGTATTGAGCTAGAACAGTGGTTCTCAACCTTCCTAATGCTGTGACCCTTTAATACAGTTCCTCATGTTGTGGTGACCCCCAACCCCAACATTTATCCATTTTAAAGATGGAGAACACTGATGCAGAGAGTCTTAGGTGACCCCTGTGAAAGGGTCGTTTGACTCCCAAAGGGGTCGCGACCCACAGGTTGAGATCCGCTGAGCTAGAAGCTGAGGTCTGTACCATTTTCTCATTCCAGGTTTTTAGATGGTCAGAATGATTTTGTTTCACCAGACTTTCTCTTCAAGGGTGCAATGACATGGTTATAAGATTTTCTTCTGGATTTCACCCCAGTAGCTTGCTTGAAAGGATGTGAGTTTCTACCTGGTAATATCTGAGCTATTGCTTGCAGTTTGTTGTGTGATTTTATGGCGTCTAATTTGTCAGCAGCCTTTAGGCTATTGAGGATTGGGAAGCTATAAAACGCTTCAAAGTAGATTAATATGACAACCGATGTCCACACATTAACATTGTATAAATGGATTCTTTTGAAGCGCTGGGAGACGTACAGCCCTCAGCACTGCAGCTTGGAATGATATTGTAGAAGTGTCAAGTAAGTTATCTGTATGTGGAAAATACTCATGGCCATAAGAAGCACTGCAGAATCAAGCTGCGCAGAGGGGAGGGAAACTATCTGAGGACCAATTCTTGCAGCAGGAGACAGAAGGAGCATTATTTATTTATTTTTAAACAAAAGATAGGATATCCTTTGCATGCAAAGTGCTGTCAAGTAAACTTGCGGCAACTCTGTAGGGTTTTCAAGGTTAGAGGCGTTCAGAGGTGGTTTGCCGTTGTGTGCCTTTGCAGGACGACACTGGTAGTCCTGGGTGGTGTCTGTGACAAGCCTTTTTTTTCCCCTACTGAGGGGATGCACATGTAACCTCTATCTGTGGGTTCTGTGGGGCAGAACTTGGAATGAGTTTGCAACAACAAATTTTAAAAACAAAATGGTTTATTTTCTTAACATATAACATATAACATAAAGATTTAACATCACATTTCAAGGTCCTGTTCAGGTTGCATTTTCAAGTCCTTCTAGTTACAGTCTACTGATACTGCCAAGTCCAATTCTTCTTTGCAAGTGGGTTGGCTCCTGAAGACTCCAAGGGCTTGATGAACAGGATTCAACATGATGAAGGTTTCCAGGAGAACTCTCACCCATTACAACCACAAAAAGAAACCCAAGGAGCCTTGTCTCCTCCAACTACATGAGGTCTCCTGCAGCCTCTTGCTGCTTTGAGTCTCCACCCCTTTCTGGGTCAACCCATTCTGAGCATGGGGGTTACACACACTGCCTCCTAAGATTTTGAATTTAGGTTTATTTTGAACTATAAACATTCCCCTCAGTTTCCAGGAATTCTACAGGCAACGAATTTACAGGCTTTGGGTTCACTGCTGTGAAGCAAGTTTTGTGGTACACAAGGAGATTATTGACATCACAGAGGCTAGATCAATATATAAACAATTAAGAACATGTATTTATTTTCAGGTTGGTTTTAAAGGAACAAAGTAAACCAGCTGCATAGGTGGACAAAGTACAAACCTGGCTGAGATACAAACATGTAAGCGTTTGGGGAGGGATTTTGAGATGTGGGGGGAGGGGCAGGGAAGTCATATTCAGTGGATTATAGGACTCCTGTGTCACTCAGTTCGATACTTGGCTTATCCATCAAAAACAGGATCTGGGAGAAAATGTAAACGAACTATTTTGGTGCTTTCAGGGCTTTCTTTTACTTCTCATGAAGTATTGCTAATGTGGCAGTCATGGTAACTAAGAAGAGAATTCTTCTGGATGTTTCCATTTTTTTTTCATAATTTCCAGAAGGATCAGGGAGATGCCCGCAGCCAGACTTGTGCTGATATTATCCAATAAACAAACGATAAAACAGTCTGAGAGAACTAAGTGGATATAACGTATGAATGAGGATATATACCTCCTAGCCGGATTCCCTTCCCCCGCACTGAATTGGAAAATCGGAGAAACTGGAGTTTAGTAGCAAATACTACAAGGGGGAAAATGGTTAGCCTTTGTTCCCTCTCACAGCTGAGTCACGTGGTTACATTGAATTTTATAAATCAGGCCCTTTTCAGGAGAAAGATGGGAAAGAAAAATAGTTGTGTGCAGCAACAGAAATACAGACTTACAAACAGAGGCGTAGCAAGGGGGAAAAGTGCCCAGTGCATCCTCTGCCCCCTCCCTGCCCTGGAATGCCCCCGCCCCTGAATGCCCCTGCCCCGCCCCCCACAGGGTGCGCGCCTGGTGTGTCATGCCCCCCGTCCCCTTGGAACTATGCCTCTGCTTACAAATGTATGTGTGTTTCTGATTCCAGTGTAGGACCTTCTTGGAGTTTGGGGCACTGCTTGGGTAGTGGGGATTTTAATGCCATAATGTCTGCCTTCCAAAGCTGGAATTTCTTCAAGGGGATCAAATTTATGTCATCTGGAGATCAGTTGTAATTCTGGGAGAACTCCAGGTCCCATCTTGGTTTTGGCAACCCCACTCTTTGAGTGTGTGTAAGGGTTGTTGAGGGTTTTCCAGGCTGTGTGGCCATGGTCTGATACCAGACCTCAGCCATACAGCCCAGAAAACTTACAATAGCTTTTTGACTCTGTGAAAGCCTTTGATAATCCATTGTGTAAGGGTTCTTTTTTAGTTTGAGCAAAACTCTATAGGACTACTCTATAATGCTGAGACAAAACCTGGATTAGCTCTAACAGGGAAACAGCGATATGATTTCCATGTTCAGTCTGGGGATGGGCTGTTATTAGTGGTATTTGCAGAAAGCTGTGGTAGTCCATCTCCTCTGACAAATGATCATGCTAAGTAGGAAAACATTAAATGTTCAATATCCCACTGGCAGACTGAACACATTTTTTAAAAAACCATTTCCTCTTAAAGTTCAGTTGCTTGCAGGCATTTTGATTCTCCAGGAGATGAATAATGCTGGGAATTATAGATCACCACTCGAACATTATATTCAATTTGTTGTCATTAATCCCAAACTCCTTAGCATCTGTTTACTTGAAATCATTATCACAAGTCTGACTACTTAGACAAATTGCACTGCCAGTTTATGTTGGCGGGGAGAGGGGAGACAACTCAAAGCAAGTATTTACCTTGTTTATATGCAACCTGCCATGCAACATTCTCAAGCAGTAGGAGAAGTGCAATAGACCGCGTACCGAAACACAAACTTGTGTAGATCTGTGAAGTATTTTTCTTTAAAAATAGAATAATCTCTTACAAGATTAAATGCATCTTCCAAGCATCATTGGGTAAAGGAGCTCTACTCTATCCCTGATCAACACTAGCCCATGGACAAGGGATCACCAATTTCCAGAGCTGTACCCCTTAGGCACCTTAGCATCAGTGTTGGCAGGTCCCCACTTGCTTCTTCTCCATACCAAAGAGTCAGCCCTGGCTTTCCTCTGTATCATTGAAGCAGAATGTGCTTCTGAGGAACCCAGAGGTAACCACCTTTGTGTCTGCAGAGTGCCCCAAACTAAAAATGGATGCCTTTATCTTTGGAGGAATGCCTGACTTGGAACCGCTTTAAGATTTTATGGACCTCCCAGTGGATTCTGATGGAACCCAGCCCTTGCAGCTGCAAGGCTGTGATTGGTACTCCCCCCCAGTAGATGTTTCATTGTGGCACTGGCTACCTATTCACAAAGTTCTGAACATTCCCATGGCTTCAACAAGCTAGGGGAGTCTGGCTGCAGGAGGTCAAGCACGTTTTGCGCTGAAAGTGTGAATCCCAGTAGAACTGAGTTTAGAAGTGGAAATGCTGGGGTGAATCCAGATGTGGGCTTAGGCAGGATTTAGGAAAGAGCAACGTGCAAATATGGCTTGAGGTAGGGCAGGGGTCCCCAAACTACGGCCCGGAGGCCAAATCAGGCCCCCGGAAGACATTTATCTGGCCCGCTGGGCAGAAGCGGATCTCCCCCTTCTCTATCTCCTTTTCCCCAGGTTTACAAACAGCCTCAAGCTGCTGGAGGAGCTGCTCATTCCAAGCGGCCGGAGGGGACCGTACCAATGCAGCAAGGGGGGGAGAGAGAAAGGCGGCAGAGCTGCCTTCTCCTCCTCCCCTGCCCACTGATATGGTCCCTCGCCGCATAATGAGCAGCGAGTCTGCCTGCTTGAGGCTGGCCGAGAACCTGGGGTCGGGTGCCAAACTCCAGGCTGACCCCTGGAGCTTGGCACCCCGACCCCCAGGTTTACAAACAGCCTCAAGCGCGGGCGACTCGCTGCTCATTCCAAGCGGCCGGAGGGGACCGTTCCAATGCGGCAAAGGGGGGAGAGAGAAAGGTGGCGGAGCTTCAGGGCCGGATTGGAAGGGGACCGCGGGGGTGGGGGGCTCGGCCAGGGGCGGGTCGAGGGCAGATGGATGGCGCCCCCCCCCCACGGGTGGCACTTGGTCCGGCCCCCGGCTGGGCTCTGGCCATGCGTGAACTGGCCCCCTGTTTAAAAAGTTTGGGGACCCCTGAGGTAGGGAATCATTGGCTAGAATCCAAACCAAAGAGTCAGTTGCTGTTTTTGATGTTGAGAGGGTACAAGTTGCATGCATTTGCCTCTGACTCTGGCCATTATAAACTGTAGTGGGGATAAGTTTTGGCAGGAAAGAAGATAATTGTTCTTTGTTTGGAGGGATAGATTCTAGGCTGACTGACAGTAATGGTTATTTGGGGTCTCCTTTGAAAACCAGTTAATGAGGATGCCAAATGATAGGAGAATTGTGTCTCCCGTTTTTGAGAAAGGTGGATGTGATAGAATAGATGAGCTTCCTGCTTCCTGGATAAGGTAACTCCTTATCCATTTCTGGCCACAGGAACAAGACAGTTTGTGTAGCTCTGATAGGCAGTGTGCATTTGGAGTTTAATGGGGAGGTATTTCCCAGTTGATTCTCCCAGAGTCATCAATTGCTTGTGACATAGTGAATCCTACCATTCTACTAAGCCACTTAACGGGATTTGTTGAGAGTGGGAAAAACAACTTAGTATATTATGATCTGAAGACTCTATCACACATAGAATGCAAAAATAGGGCTGATTCACATTTTACATTTCTGGGGTTGCCAGCTCTGGGTAGGGAAATGCCTGGTGGTTTTCGGGGTGGAGCCTGAAAAGGGTGGAGTTTGAGGAAGGGCTCCAATAGAGGATAATGCCATAGAGTCCACCTTCCAAAGCGGCCCTTTTCTCCTGGCGAATTTTTCTCTATCATCTGGAGATCAGTGGTAATCCCACGAGATCTCCAGCCATCACTTGGAGGTTGGAAACCCTAGAGTGCTGATATACTCCCTGGAGGGTGTTACACTCTACCAATAACAACTTGTTGGAGGTTCATGGCCCAAAAAGTAACTGGCTGTCCTCAACTAGGGTCAGGGCATTTGCCTCTTGGCCATGGCCTGGTGGATTACTTGTCAAACGAGATCAGGGCCCTGTGAGACTTGTCACAGTTCCACAGGGCCTGCAAGGGGGACTTATTCCACCAGGCTTACAACTGAGGACAACTACAGGAGTTCATTCTCCATCTCACCCGACCTTCCTTTCGCCTCCCTTCTTTTTTGTCATTTTAAATTGAAATGAAGAGATGGTAGTGTCCAACCCTCTTTGCATAGCTTAAATTTGTAGTTTGTTAAATTTTATATGCTTTTATGTACTATTTTAAGATTTTATTTATATGTTGGTTGTTATATGTAGGCTAGCTGCTCTAAACCCACCTGGAGAGGACAGTGGGATACAAATGGAGTGAACGAACGAACAAACAAACACCTTTCCCAGTTATGTAGTCAGGTCTTCTGAGAGATCCAGAGAAGGCCCATGCCAGTTCTAGAGTTTAAAGCCCTCAGTCATATTAAAACATTTAGAATGATGTCACATGAAACCAAGATAAGGTTCCTAAAAAGAACAAGATGTCAACTATACATTTTCTATCTAAGAACATAAGAACTAGCCTGCTGGATCAGACCAGAGTCCATCTAGTCCAACACTCTGCTACTCGCAGTGTCCCACCAGGTGCCTTTGGGAGCTCACATGCAGGAGGTGAAAGCAATGGCCTTCTGCTGCTGCTGCTCCTGAGTACCTGGTCTGCTAAGGCATTTGCAATCTGAAATCAAGGAGGATCAAGATTGGTAGCCATAGATCGACTTCTTCTCCACAAATCTGTCCAAGCCCTTTTTAAAGCTATCCAGGTTAGTGGCCATCACCACCTCCTGTGGCAGCATATTCCAAACACCAATCACACCAATCTGTGAAGCCCAGGTCAAAGAGCCCTTATGGTTCCTCCCCTTGGCTCGCCATGTAGCCATTCATGAAAGTGATCCCTGTGGATTGGCTCCCTTCCATTCACTGAGGTGCCTTGTCCTCTGGAGCAAGGAACTTTCTCCTCCTTCCCAGCAGAATCCAACCCAGGGTCGGTGTTCCTACTGAAGTATCATCACACCAGCCAGAAATGCCCTCAGGTACCTACAGTCCACACAGCTGTTACTGCAAGCACATGAGAGCATTGCTTGCTGGCGTGATGATACTTCAGTAGGAACACCGACCCTGGGTTTGATTCTCCTGCCAAACAAATTCTATGAATGATTGGCTGTAATGGGGCTGGTTACTGTAGGCCATGGCGGCGGCGGCTGTGTGTGTGTGCTTAGATTGCAGGCCTTCAAAAGCTAATAAGCTCTGTTTGATCTCATAGTACCTACCATCTGTTTGGCTGGGGACAAACTGTATGGAACTATTCCACATGTTGTCTGGATGCTGGTCCTGTATTATCTTTTGCATGCGTGGATGGAGATTTAGAACAGCAATGCTTTCCTTCCAACCAATTTCTATATGTGGCTTTCTTTGAGCAAATGTGAGGACATCTTTTTAAATACTGATTGGGACTGCGAGTGATTCCATGACTGGAAGGCATGAAAAAGTGCTGAATTTATGGTTTATATGGCCATGTTGCCAGTGTGCTACATCTGCTTTCAAAACAGCTATTTAAATTTAGTGTGGAAAGCTCAAATAGATGGATTTAAAGGCTGCCAACCATTGTTCTGGTAGCTCAGGGTATAAAACTTTAAGAGGATTGATAGGCATTTGGGTTCAAACGTGGCCTGTGCAAGAGAGATTATATATGCACGAGATTGATTTCAAGTTAATGGCCTCTGATCCTGAGCTCCTTGTGCATTTCAGCTCCAGCACAGGTGGCTTCCCCATTAACTTCTGTGGAAAGAGGAGCTCCGTGAGTGCCTTTCTTGATGGTGAATGATGAAGCCCTTGTGAGCTGGGTAGTTTTGTGCCAACAGGAAATGGATTAGAGTGTAAGCCTTTGTTCATGTCAAACTTCATGACATTACAGGATGAGGACTGTTAAGTATGGGCTGAACAACTGTAATAATTATGTTTATCTCTTCTTTGTTAATTAATAACTGCTTGTTCCCTGAAAAACAAGACATTATAAAAGATGTCATATCTTTTGAAAGCTAGGCCCTTTCCGCATGGGCAGAATACAGCGCCCCAGGGACAGCAAAAACGCTGTCCCTGGGGTGCTGTTCACACAGGAGGCACTGCTGTATTGCAGCAGCACTGTCCTGGCTGTCCTGGAGCAGCGTGAAGCCACCATGGTGCGAACCACACTGTCGGGCCGCCACCACTTTTCCCATCGCCTCCACTGACCTTCCTGTCCAGCATCGCTCTGGAGGGCTGCAGAGACCCGCCCACGCTGCCCTCCGACCCCTGGAGCCACCTCTCCGGCTGGGGGGAAAGTCAGGGCAGCTCGCACGATAGCGTGTGAACGGTCCCCGAGCCTCCACCGGCACAATTCATGCTGGTGGAGCTGCGTTTCTGCACATGTGCGGAAACAGCCCTAGTTTGCTTTCCCCTTTTTTGGACTGACCTGAAATAATTGATATTTCCAAATTTGCTCTGAATACAAAAGGTTAAATTATAATATTTCTGTTGGATTCCAATTGTTTCCCATCCAAATTTAACTTCAAAAATGTGGAGCGTCTCTTCAGGCTGCCCTGACAAATGAGTCGTGGTGTGGAAATGCATATGTCTCGGGAGCTGGGTGTAATTAGGTAAGTTCATGAATGCTAAATGATAGACTCTGTACATACTTGAGTTTGCATAGCTAATCAGCACGTCAAATGCAAGTTCTCACTGTGAGGATTTGTGCTGTTTTGGGAGAATCTGAAGATGACTGTGGGTGTTCAAATCTAGCACAAGTTCAGTTCCGCAGCTGGTTTCTCAAGAGTAATCACATTGGATTTATTGATTTGAAAACTCTCATCAGTTTGTGAATGATTCCAAATTGCAATAAAAAAAATAAACAGAATTATTGTGGCTCCTAAAAGACCAACTCAATTTTCATTCCAGCACAAGCTTTTGCATACTAGAGCCCACCTGTTCAGATGCTGGAAGTGGCTTCTCTGAATGCAGAGATGTTACGTTGGAGACATGGAAGGATAAAACAAACAAACAGCGCAGTCAAAATGCAAGATGTGCAGTGAAGAGCCAGCATGGTGTAGTGGTTAAGTATAGTAGAGTCTAATCTGGAGAACCAGGTCTGATTCCCCCATTCCCGCCCATGACTTTCTCACTCCTCCACATGCACCCTGCTGGGTAATCTTGAACTAGTTGCCGATCTGTCAAAACTTTCTCAGTTCCGCCTATTTCACAAGGTGGCTTGTTGTGGGGAGGGGAAGGGAAGGCGATGGTCTGAGACTCCTTAAAGGTAGGGGGGAAAGTGCGGTATAAAAACCAATGCTTGGTCTTCTAAAATTCAGATCTAATCAAGAAAAATTCAGAGATATATACATCATCATCATCATCAATTTAATTTGTACCCTGCCCTATCCCCCGAAGGGCTCAGGGCGACTAACAGCATAAGTAAATAAAATACATGATGACATTATGACTAGTAAATAAAATAAAGTCAAATGGCGATGGCGACTTAACACTACAAACCTAACAATATACTAATAGTAATAACAGTAATAATAGTAACAACATACATCAAACTAGATCAAGACTACAGACACTGAAGACAAGCCAAATCAGTCAATGCTAGTAATGCTAGGAGATTGTAAGCCCCTTTGAGTCTTCTGCAGAGAGAAAGGGGGGGATATAAATCCAAACTCCTCCTCCTCCTCCTCCTTCTTCATCATCTTCATCTTCTAATACTTATACTAAATATGCATATTCAACATAAAACTTTTTGCAGCTTTCGGTTCTTCTCCTGTCGTAGGGTTCAAATTCATGTTTGATTTTTTTCTTATTTGAATTTTGGGAACACCTTTTCCACCTTAGCATTATACAGAGCTCTGCCACAGGTTTTTTTGGTCAATGTTTGTGTTGGCAGTTTTCATTAGGCTTTTAGAATATGTCAGCTGCAACTCAGGATCGTTTGTTAATGGACAGGATTTTTGAAAATCGACTCAGTACTTTTTCGGGAGGGGGAAGAATTGATCCCGGTTGATTTGTAACACGCATAACCTTTTCCCCTTGCCTGGATCCATAAAGTCTGTGGCCTAGCTGTCAGAGTATCTTTGTTACTGCCTGTCATTTATTTTTGAAGAACCATAGCAAGCCACAACCAATAAAAATAAAAGTTGCAAATCACCTCTGACAATTAATTCCAAATTCAAGAATGTGGCCTTGTGCAATTGGAACCGGATATTTCTCTGTTAAACGGCATGACTTGGCACTTGTGAGTTGCAAGCAGCAGAGAATTTGTTTTAAAAAGGGAAAATAGGATCTAAAGTTTCCCGGAACCTTGATCTAGAAGACTGGTCCTTTCTTCCAGATGTATGTGGATCAGGAAGAGGAAGTATACCTTGCACATGATGGGGAGAACTTACAGTATTTCCTGTAAGTACTGTTTTCCTGGCTAGGAAGAAGGCGATGACAGCCAACGTCCATTCAGTCCATATTGATTATAGGCAGCGGTGGGATTCAAATAATTTAACAACCGGTTCCGGTGATGGGATTCAAATAATTTAACAACTGGTTGTTCACAAGCACCATTTTAACAACTGGTTCTGCTGAAGTGGTGCGAACCGGCTGAATCCCATCACTGATTATAGGGGTTCCTTTCTGCTACAGGGAGACAGATATGCAGACAGAACACCCATTCCTGTCAAAATTTTGGTCTGTTCTGATACAGATGTGTTTGTATAGGGTAGAGAAGTCCTGACTTTGGTGCTGTTGTGGCCGAGCCACCTGCCGTGGATTGGATTGTTCCAAACCTAGGTTGCTGGTATGGTTTCTTTTCAGTTTACAATTCCTGAACCACTTGGTCAGGAGTAACCCCACTGATATTAAGACTATCTGAGTATCTCTTGGAATCACATCAGTTTAGGAGTAGCCATACATGCTTTGTCAGTTGATGGCACAAATAGCATGCCTCTGCAATCCCAACCATCCATTTTTAGAACTGAGATGATAAAAAAAAGGGTTTCCATGACATCTGTTTTGGACAAAGCAAGCAAGATGCATCGGTCAATTCTGCATTGATGTCAATCCTTCAGATGTCAGTCTGCATAGAAGCTAGAACAAAAATTTTTTTAAAACCAAGCTAATCCGAAGGTTTATCGAATGGCAAATGCATCATGCGTTTCAAGGCTATAACTATTATTAACACTAATCTCTTCTGGCTTTTTCACATATGATGAGTTATAGAAGATTGTTCTTCTGCTGTCTGTTATTTGTCTGTGTCCTTTAATCGTTTCGTTTTAAAGAAATTGGTTTCTGCTTCCCCGTTTGCAAGTTGTGGACTTGTATGGCACAGAGAGTAAAGGCCACGCATGCTGATCTTTACAAAACCTTGAACTTCCATCATGGCAAACGTGATTCATACAGGAAGCTTTATCCTCAGTGGTATTATTCACAGCCCTTCTGAAAAGAATATCTACGCTATTCATATGTTGAAATTATGTATACTTTACTAGTTTCTGCGACATCAACGCTTCCCGTGTCCAGAGAAGTCTAGAAACTGTAGTTTGTGGATATAAATGGGACCTAGAAGACGATGTTCCGTGCCTGACCACTTCCCAGGATTCTTGTAAGGTGTCAGGGGGCCCTTCCACACACGCAAAATAATGCATTTTCAAACCACTTTCACAACTATTTGCAAGTGGATTTTGCTATTCCGCACAGCTTCAAAGAGCACTGAAAGCAGTTTAAAAGTGCATTATTCTGCATGTGCGGAATGAGCCAGTGATTGTGGTATATTACTAATATGGTTTTTTTAGGGTATAAGGACCTGATAGGACAGCTCTTCTTCTTTAACGTTCCAGCTTCTGCCAGTAGAGCAGTCTAGGCATAATTGAATGCTTTCAGAATCTTTCATCTCATTAGTAACATGCACTATAACGTAATTCTTGATGTGTCATTATGGTGTGTGTTTCCGAGACATCGTCTTGCATCATTGGATGTTGATAGTGAATGTAGGTAAGCAGCATGCACCAGAGTGATATCATTGTGTTACATTATAAATTACCAGAAAAAGCAGAAAAATCCTGAACCGTGGCAACTCCGTGTTTTGCATCTGTCTTGTGAATACTGGTTAGGATAAGGAAGTATGGTAAAGCACATTATAACCAAGGTAAAAATGCGGGGTACCCAAGATAAACATGACTAATCATTGCTCTAGGGCATCTTCTGCAACACTGTTGCTTATAAATTCCTGAATATTTTGTAGTCTTGAAGAAAATTCTCTCCCACAACTAGATCTGTAGTTGTGGTATATAGCAAAGGAACACACATTTTTATTTTGTGGCTGACCCATTTACACCTAAGGTGGGAATTTGGGAAAGGACTACAGAAGTGGAATTTTGGAAGAAATATTGTTAATAATTACATAGTGATATGCTGAATAGTTCCCAAATCGGCGTGAGGAAAGAAAGAAATCTGCAATCTCTAGGTTCTACTCACAAACTCTGGAAGAGTCCCAATTATGTTTGCATAGTGCCAGATAAAAATCAGTGCTGAGGTATGATATTTGAATAGATTTCCCTTCACTTAAAGGTTTTGCTGGAGAACAGCTTTTCCTTAGTGGACGTTCCATAAACCGCTGAAGAACAGCCCCATCAGAAGGCGGAAAGTCTTGTCAAACACTCCTGAAGAGTAATCACAACCCTCATCTTCCCATTCCCCCTGTTTCCTGTCTACCCATTATGAAGGTACACTTCAACCACTTTCCACTAGATGGCAGTGTTCCAAAACCTAGACCCACCATGGGATGGGGAGGGGGGGGGGTGATAGAGTGATCTATCCATCTATCCTTGAAAGACTTACATGTGACATTACATCTAAGTAAAATATTCATTTTAATACTGTTCGTTTCCCTATCCAAAAAAGGTTTACTATTGCCATACTTGTCACGATTCTAACAATAACATCAAATACAAAGGTGCGAACTGCATCTTGGCAGATCTTCTGTTTCAGAAGAAACCTGGATGTTTCTCACAAAATTTCTCACAAAATGAAAAAAATGTTGTCTGTGCATGTGTGCATAACACACTGGCACTTCTTCTTCAGAGCTTGTGGTGCTGGATGCTGGGAGCCACTTTAGACTCGGAGCTGCTCCCCGACACCACCTCTGCTGCTGCAGCAGGGGTGTAACTATGGAAAATGACACCTGGGGGCAAGCACTGAAATTGCATTCCCCTGGACTCCACTGCCCCAGCACAACCTCCACAATGGAGCATTGGAGTCTGGGTGTGTGTGTGTGTGTGGGGGGGGGGATGCCAAGCCACCATAGCTGTGTTTAAAAGGAAGGGAGAGAGAGAGAGAGAAGAAAAGAGAAGTGGGAAAGAGAGGGGGGGGGAAGAGAGAAAGGCCTGCCCAGACTCTGCTGCCCCAGCATGGCCTCCACAGCCTTTCCTCACTGAGGGATGGTTGCAGAGGCTGCACTGGGGTTGCTGATTCCAGGCAGGGGAATCCTCAGGAGCCTGAGGATCCCCCCCCTTGGACTCCAGCACAGCCTCCGCAAGGACTGTGGAGACCATGCTGAGGCACCCATGTGTGTGGGGTGGTGCTGGTGCTGGAGTCCAGGTGGAGGAATCCTCAACCTGAGGATTATTCCATCCTGACTCTGCCACCCCAATGTGACTGATTCCATGAGAGTGGGGGGCATACCAAGCAATCCTCTGCCATCCCAGCACAACCTTCACAGCCCTTTCTCTCTGAGGAAGGGCTACAGAGGCCATGCTGGGGTGGTTGATTCCAGGTGGGGGGGATCCTCAGGATTTCTCCATTCCACCTGGACTCTGCCTCCCCAGCATGGCCTCCCCAGTGTGAGGAAGGGCTGTGGAAGTAATGTTGGGGCAGTGTGGTAAAGTCAGAGGGGCACCAAGGGGAAGAGTGGTAGAGGGCACAAAAGAAGGTGTTGGCAAGCAGTGCTCCTCCAGCTTCTTGCTCTTGGGGGGGGGGGAGCAAAGGGACAGCCAGCCAAACACCCCCCCACGTGACTCATGGGCATGGTGCCCATGCTCCCACCACCCCCATCATGATGTCTATGTGCAGCAGGGCTCAAAAGGGGCCTGAAGTTGCACCAAGTTTGGTGATGGGTGAGGGAGCGGTGGGATTTATGGCAAGCCTTTTTTCTTCCTACCAAGAGGATGTGCCCTCAGCCTCCTAAGATGTTTGGGATTTAGGTTCATTTTGAGCTATAAACCTTCTCTTCAGTTTCCAGGTGTTCTACAGGTAGTCAGTGTATAGCCATCGGGTTCACTAGTGAGGTAAATTTTGTGGTGCACAAAGAGGTTCTTGAGGTCACTGAATCTGGATTGTTATGTAAACTAAGAAGATTTTATTTACAGGTTGGTTTTAAAGGAATAAACAAGTAG
This sequence comes from Sphaerodactylus townsendi, assembly GCF_021028975.2. Classification (NCBI taxonomy): domain Eukaryota; kingdom Metazoa; phylum Chordata; class Lepidosauria; order Squamata; family Sphaerodactylidae; genus Sphaerodactylus; species Sphaerodactylus townsendi. The sequence continues at coordinate 35,953,763 of NC_059426.1, read as the reverse complement.
TATCAGTATCCAGGTAGACAAAGTAGAAAGTAGAAAACTAATTAGACTACTTATACACAGGCTCAAACACTTGACAGAAAGGAATGTTTTTACCTAGTTTCAAAATGGCCGGAGCCAACACTATAAAACTAGATCTGAACAGCCTTTAGAGCTCAGTTTGCTGGTGGCATCCGCAAAGCTTGGAGCCAGCAGGAGAGTCTGCTCTGCACTCCATGTGGAGATGGGGGTGCCTGATGCCCCCCTCCAACTCCATGTGAAGTTTGGGGGCGCGCCAGTCAGTCTGGCTTTGATGGTCAGCTGCACCCCACGGTGCAACCGGGGGGGGGGGCACCCGTAGTGAGCCCCGGGTGATGCTTTGCTAGGCTACATCTCTGCCTATTACTACTATTCCTTCTTGTTCATTCTTTTCACCTTGGACAGGTGGAATGAACAGTGCTTGAGTATATAGCCCAACTGCATTTTGTACACGCTTGTATAGATATGTGCCTTGGTTCTGACATACGCTCCAATGAATGAGTATAGGTTGGGACTGGAACTTGCCACCATGACCCTTTTCATCTCCCCTTGCACATACTTTCTACCTATTTTATAATATCTGAAAAGGGCTTAGTTGTTCACTCTCCCACAACAACCTGGAAGATACTGTTCCTGATTTCCTTTTCAGCACTGTTCTCCATGCACAGTAATGGCATGCTGACAATTTACCGATAAGCCTCCCACAACCGGCTGTCAAACCCTTGCCATCACTTGGGAATCGCTCTGCAAACCAGTTCTGATGTAGTCCATTATTAATAGGCTTAATGTTTATGCCAATAAAATGATGCATTCGTTTAGTTCTACATCAAGTACATTTCAATGTGAACAGAAATACCATATGGTAGTCCTAGACTGTAGTTATCAGGAACGCTTTTAGAGCTCAGGTTGTTCTGCTTTTCAGTATCCTTCCACTTTCTGTTTTCTCCACTTTTGGAAGGAAATTCTCAGATATAAGTACAGTAATCCTTAAGATTTCGTTGATTAATTGTTGGGTATGGTGACTTATGGTGACTCCCTAAGGTTTCAAGTCAAGAGATGAATAGAGGTAGTTCGCCATTACCTGCCTCTGTGTAGTGACCCTTGATTACCTTGGTGGTCCCCCATCCAAGTAGCAACCCAGGTAGACCCTGCTTCACTTATGAGATTGGGCTATCCTAAGCCATCCATTTCAGGGAAGCTCCCTGTGTGTCATGCTTAAAACTTACGTTTCCCCATATGGCAAAGCAAAGGGAATATGAGATAATAGTGACTGACTCTGACAGGCACACCACCCAACCGGAATTCTTAACAAATGTTCACTCCAAATATTATTTTTCTGATTAACACAGAAGCATGGATTTTGCCCAATCACATTTCAGATTCAAAAAGGGCCCTTATTTTATATAACTAAAAGCACCTCTTGTTCAAGCCATTCCATTAGATGTGAGCCTGATAGCAGAATCTTTTCTTACTTCCAGTTGCTGCTAAATCCTATATACTTGAACATCTTAAAAGCTTTTGACAAATTCTGTCATCACAGGCTGATGTGGTCATGAGATAAGAAGGTAGATTCTGGCAAGGATTAGAACTGATTAAATAGCTGGGAGAAGTACGTAGGTCAAAATGAAAATTACAGTACTATGGAAAGTACTCCAACCCCCCCTATCATTTTGGTTACCACCTTTCCAGCTCTGTGGTGTGCTTTCTGAGATACAATGGCCAGAACTATATTCCACAGGTGTATGTGAGGAGTTTCATCTTCACATAAAGGTGGATGGGTGGAGTTTCACTTCCTATATATGAACATACCTCATACTGGGGAAAGTTCCTGACATGGACTCCCTCAACTCACTGAGGCAGGATAACCACTCTCTGACCGGGTTTGTCAGATTTCCCACTTCTTCCACCTCAGGGAATGAGCTGCTTCAGTGTGTTGTTTTATATAAGCACTTTCTCTCAGCTCTGTAACTTTTCCAGAAAGGGAAAAGTAGCCCGTTATTTTAATTTTCTGGCAAACCCCTTAATAAGGCACAACATGTAATACAGAGGCACATTTCAAACAAAATAGAATTAAAATACTATTGAACAGAGAGGAGATGGGAATAGGAGCAGAGGTGGGATCCAGCAGGTTCTCACAGGATCCCGAGAGTAGGTTACTAATTATTTGTGTGTGCCGAGAGGGGGTTACTAATTGGTGATTTTGCCACATGATTTTTGCCTTAGTTACACCCCTCCTCTCAGCAGTAGCGCGCAGAACTTGAAGTAGTCTAGCAGGAGGTGCACCGGTGTGTGTGGCAGCCTGCGCCTGCATGCATTAGTTTCCCGCCCAAGGACCGGTGCAGTGGCTGTGTCCTTGCCACAGCCCTGCCCAGGAATGCCCCGCCCCAGAATGCCCGGCCATGCCCCCGTTGTGCCCCACCCAGCCCCATTGGCACTACGCCACAGTTTGACTCCCGCCACCATGGGAACCTGTTACTAAATTTTTTGGATCCCACCACTGAATAGGAGATAACTTGGATGGAAAGTAAAATAAGGTAGGTAGGAGAAATATATATGCACTAGAGCTTTAGCACAGAATTCAGTTATTAGATTCAGGCACAGGCTTATTAAGTTTGTTCAGCTGCAGTTCAAAAGCTTAGTTGTTATAAAGGTATTTCCTAAAATGGCATAGTCACTTTAGATGGTGCTGGCTAATGGACTGGACACATAGGATCTGACAGGCTGGTTCTTATTCAGAGAACCCTCACGAACAGTCTTCCCAGTTAGAAACTCAAAATAAGCATAACTCTCTCTCTGGATGTAAAATGAAGCAAAAAACCAATACAGTTCTTGGCCCCAGGAGTACTTCTTCCCTCTCTAGAAGATCTGTTCCTCCCTGGATATATATGGCCGCCTCAACTTGAACCCCTCAATAACCCTCCACCAGTTCTCTCAGTCTGTGTATTAATTTGCTTTCACACATGCCATAGCCTGTAACCAGTAGAACCAATCAGCTGCACACACTCTGATTGAAGTACTCTTCCCAGAGAAGATATTTTAGCACAATTAAGAAGAAGAGGAGTTGGATTTAAATCTCTTTCCTGTGGGAAACTCTCCTGTAGGAAACTCAAAGGGGCTGACAAACTCCTTTCTCTTCCCCCCTCACAACAAACACCCTGTGAGGTAGGTGGGACTGAGAGAACTGTGACTAGCCTAAGGTCACCCAGCTGGTGTGTGTTGGAGCGCACAGGGTAATCTGAATTCCCTAGATAAGCCTCCACATCTCAAGCGGCAGAGCCGGGAATCAAACCCAGTTCCTCCAGACTAGAGTACACCTGTTCTTAACCACTTCGCCACTGCTGCTCTGTTAAGGCAGATAGCTCTTTTCTCAAGGAACTTCAAAGTCCAAAAGCTCCTCAGCAGAGGCGTAGGAGGTTAAGAGCTCGTGTATCTAATCTGGAGGAACCGGGTTTGATTCCCAGCTCTGCCTCCTGAGCTGTGGAGGCTTATCTGGGGAATTCAGATTAGCCTGTGCACTCCCACACACGCCAGCTGGGTTACGTTGGGCTCGTCACAGCTTCTCGGAGCTCTCTCAGCCCCACCCACCTCACAGGGTGTTTGTTGTGAGGGGGGAAGGGCAAGGAGATTGTAAGCCCCTTTGAGTCTCCTGCAGAAGAGAAAGGGGGATATAAATCCAAACTCTTCTTCTTCTTCTCAAATTGTTCTAATAATGGAGTTATCCTCCTCCCTCTCTGAGTCATCAAGTGCTTCCTTGTTTCTGAGGCTTCCATTCCTCACTCTGAAAAGTAAACAATAATGGCTACTGACAGACCTGTGCTTTTTAAACACATTTTTTCCTGTGCCACCCATCACAGTTTCCACGGGTAGCCACACAAAACAAGCATAAAATGTGACAGAATAGTATGGAGAATTCCTTCTTCATATATATTAACACATTTTGGACTGGAGGAGAGAAGATCAGCGGTTGCAGTCTTCTCCCTATCCTTACATTTAAATAAGAGACAGTTCTCCCCCCATTTGAAAAATGAATTGGCTGGCCTTTTGCTGCATTATATTCTGCTAAATTCAATATCTAGAAGAATAAGAATTGGTTTTTATGCCCTGCTCTTCTCTACCCAAAGGAATCTCAAAGTGACTTACATTCGCCTCCCTGCCCTCACAATAGGCACCTTGTGAGGTGGGTGGGACTGAGGGGCTTTCCCCACTACAGAAGGGAGCTAAGGTCGACTCGGTTCCCATCAGTGGAGGGTGATTCCAGGCTGTCCCCACAGCAACTGAGTTGGCCCCCTGGAACCGAGCTAAGTGGGCGGGATCATCTTGGTGCCTGTTTCACTCCTCAATTGTGATTGGCGCTTGTGTTACGGCGGGAAATGGGAGCGTTCTTTTTTTTTTTTACAGTTTACAGTTACATGCGCTTTCTGCCTGCCACGACTCTCCCGTTCTGCGCATGCCACAAAAGCGGCTCATGATTGGTTGAACGGATGAGGTGTCGTTTCGATGCTTCCCCACTTTGAAGCTTCAAAGCGGTATCAACCTTGTTCCGGCAGAAAAGTGTAGTTCATAACTGCGACAAGGATGTCGCAGTTCTGAGGGGGGGGGGCGGGAACTGAGACAAAACAATGTTGAGCTCGGTGGCAGTGGGGATTCACTGAGGCGAACCTAGGTAGAAACTAGTTCAACTCTATCAGTGGGGAAAGCCCCTTAGAGAGTTCTGAGAGAACTGTGACTGGCCTGAGGTCACCCAGCAGGTTGCGTGTGGAGGAGCGGGAAAACAAACCTGGTTCTCCAGATTAGAGTTTGCCACTCATGTGGAGGAGTGGGGAACCTAAACCAGTTCTCCAGATTACAGTCCACTGCTCTTAACCACTGTACCATGCTGGTTCTCACTAGGAAAACCTTCTGAAATCTGTTCAACTTAGAAAGACAAAATGAATCCCTATAAAGGCAGCAAGGCTTTCCTCAGAATCTCCATTTGGATGTGATGTCATTCCAGCCTTGCCAGTAGCTTTATGAGCACCAGCTGACATGTTATGTGGACCTGATTGCAGATGGGCCCCGCACTCTTTGGCAGAACAAGGCCATCATTCCCTTTCCTTTACTGTAATGGCACAAACACTTCAGGCAACCCCCAGAAAAAAAGAGAAAGGATATTGGAAGCTTGAGCCTGCAGGCATTTAAGTGAACAGCAAGGGGAGCAGAAACAATGGCAGCCTAGCAACACCTTGCAGCATGCTTTACTCCCTCAGTTCTGGGGGAAGGCTTAATAAAAGAACTGGTGGCTTGCAAGCTTAAAATCCTGGCATCAGCATACAAAATGATCTTAGTACAAACATGGCTACAGCAAAAGGGCTTGGGAAGGTGAAATGATGACATGATGATGTGAAATAGAAGTTCTACACATGGTGAGGGAGCCTCTGAACCTCCAGACCACCCTGTCATTTGGGAAGTATTTGTGAATTGGTCAGCAGGGCCTTGGTGGTGTTGAACACACTCAGGCCTTGATGTTGTTGAACACACTGGCCTTGATGAAATGGGTGAAAAAATGCTGGCTGAATTTAAACGCATTGAAGATGGAAATCCTGTGGCTGGGCTGGTGATGGGGATGTCCAATTGCCGACTCTTGATGGTGTTCAACTAAACCTGCACCAACCATCAAGAGACTTGGAGTGATCCTCCTTGTTGCCTCCTTAACAATGGAGGCTCAGGTCACACACACTGCTCTCCTGGCCATTTGTCATCTTTACAAGAAGAGACTATTGGCCCATTCCAACCTGACTACAGCAATCAATGCAATGGTCACCTCTAGACTGGATTACCATACCTTGCTCTATGCAAAGCTACCCTTGGGCCTACTCCAGAAACTCTAGCTGGTGCAAAATGCAGCAGCTGAGATCCTTGCTAGGATTCCATTGCGGACGCACATCCAACTAGTGCTCCACCAGTTGCATTTTCTCCAGGTTGTTGCCTGAAGTGGTGGGAAATCTCTCCCTTTTAGAGTGGGGAATTAGCAGGAACAGACTCTTGGCTCAACTGGAGGCCGGGCAACACAAGACCTTGATTGCCTATGCATACAAGAGTCAGCTTTCACAAGAAACTTCAGGAGAGCGAATAAAATTTAAGAATTTTTATTTAGGGATAATGAAAGTACACAAGCACACAATAAAATCAAAGCAGCAGAACACACACACTCCTAGGATATAAGCAGTTGCGAGGGGATAGGTCTGGAATAGGTGAGGAATATAGGGGAAGGGATAATAAAAGTTATAGGAACCTGATCTTGGAGCGGAATGGTCCAGTGAGCAGAATTGAGCAACCTGCACTGAGTTCTGGAGGAACAGCACGCTGTGGAACAATTATCACAGACAGAGAGGTGTCCAGAGATATTAAACACTGGCTACTGGGAGAATGGGCTTCTTATGGGGAAAAATCAACCCTCATAATTATGCAGAGTGATCCGTTCCTCCTTTTCAGTGAGAGACAAGAGACAGACATCAAATTTAATGGTTGGGTTGTTGATCTAATTGGTTGTGATATCAGCCTGATGTTCTGGGCTCGGGAGTGTCTCAAAGGGGGAAATTAGCTGATGAAATTACAGCTGTAAAACAATGACAGTGTAATTGAGGTAGTCGTTAAAGGTATTACTCAGAGGAAGAAACATTTGGTTAGTACAGTACTGGTCAGGCAAGCATATTAGCCCATCCATTGTCTTCACCAGGATGTATGGTCCAGGTCTGGAGATGGAAACACTCTCCGTGGCAAGTTCTTTGTGTTCACTTAATTCTGCCAGGAAGGATGTGAAAGAAGCATTGTGCAAGCTGATTTGGAGGGAGACAAATCCAAACATGATTATTTCTCTTTAGGGTGCCCTGAGCCAATGGAAGGGATGGAGCCCCATTTTGGCATTGCATTGCTAGGCACCCCAATGTGGGTAGAGATGCCACTGTCTTTCAAGTAGGGAACCCTTGGTCCACCATAAGTCGGTCTGGCAACAAGGTGGAGTACTGAATTAGGCTCTAGGTTCTGTTGCTTACCTTTAAAATTCTAACCAATCTGGGGTCATCGTATCTACGGTACTGCCTATTATTATTATCATCATCATCATTGTCGTCGTCGTCGTCACCATCATTATCATTATCATTGATTATTATTATTAATTATTATTATTTATTATTAATTATTAGTCATTCATTCATTCATTCATTCATTCATTCATTCATTCATTCATTCATTCATTCATTCATTCATTCATATATACTGCCCTCCCCCGGAGGGCTCAGTAAATTCCCTGAAGACTTCAGCAAACAACAATCTACTGATGATCCCTGTCCTGAAAGAGGTCCAGCTGATCTGAGCCAGAGCCAGGGCCTTCTCAGGACTTGTTTCAATTCTGCAGGGCCTGTTTTCTTCCTAAACATGCTTGGACTAATTTTTCTGCTGCTAGAAGGGCAATTTCTAGCAAGTCCCCCTTCCCACTGGAGACCCCCATCATGTTGATCTTCAGGGTTCCCATCTCCCATCTCTCATGAGCAGAATTTTTAGATGTACTGAGAGGAGGGGAGTAGAAGAGTTCTGTTCTACTGATGGAGAAGTTAGGATGGATCTAACCCTACATTTGTATTCTAACCTCCGAGGTACTAATGAAAACCTTTGGTAGCAATGGTCCACTTCTATTATAAATGTAGATCAATTGCTGGCACCTTTCCTGGGGCTCTCCAAGTGGTTTTCGAAAATAGGTTGGGTCAGGTGACCTTCTGCCCAGTTAGGCTTCTGATTGGCCACTGCAGATCTGATTGGCTGTACAGATTTTTCAAAAAGTTGCTTTATCAGCAACTGCCACTGCAATACAAAGATCTTCACTGTGTGACTGGAGGTAAGCTGTGCTCATGTAAGACAATGACAATTTGTTTATTTTATAAAGCACTCCATTAAACAGAGCTGCTGATTGAAGTGTTGAATATTTACTATTAGAATTATGCATGACCTCATTGTGTGATGTTTTGTGGTTGTCACTGCCTCTCGTTGCCGCCATTTTGTAGGTTTCCCTACCACCCTGTGCCCAAATTCCAAAGCTGCTCACGGACTCAAAAAATGTTAGGGATCCCGTGACTAAACTATGTTAGAAGCTTGTAGCCCTTCACAGAAGTGCAGTTTCGAAGTCATGATGATTAAACAGTTTGAAAATGATTTGAATTTGTAGTGTACATATACATTAAGAACAGTAATGAAATTTCTATACTCAAATTATTGGATTTGTATGATTTTATGTTTAAGACTGAGTTATATTTGATTTCTAAAAGGAGGTCAACTGTTGTGAGAAATTGATGAAGGATGTATATAATCCGAAGACTTTATTTTTGCTTTCGTTTGAAATTTTATTGTACCTCCGTGCTGTAAATATCATTGATGAAATAGCAAGGTGAAAACAAGCCTCAATCCCCACAAATTAAGGGAGGTTGGATTTCCCTAGTCCGTGCTTCCTTGCAATCCCTCTGAAATGATCAGTGCTGCTTTGTTGTGCAATCAGTTTTCATTTGGGTGGGAACTAGCACAGGAGAACCTCCCAAGGGTTTGGGCCCAGGTGGGGCAGATCTGTTTTGTACTCTGCCAGCTTTTACAGTGCTCTGAATCCATCACCTGAGCAGATGCATTACCTTTCTGCCAAGGTAGGGCAACCTCCGATTTGTCATACAGTTATTCTTACCCTGGGAATTTAAGTGCATTAAATGTTCTAAAATTGTTGGAAGTTTCGTCCGTAAAGTTTGCCAAGGAAATGCAGCTGGATTTATGCCTGGGTTTACAGATGTCAACTCTCCCAGTTAATTGGTATGTTTCTCAGATCTATTCTGTTACTAATACTTGTTCTTCATAGTTGTTGATGCTGGTCTCACTCTCCAAGAGGCAAGGGATTCACCTTGTATTAGTAAGAGTGCTGTCATTTCTTCAGGGTTTATATAATGTTTCTGAATTACCCATACAGTTTTAGAACCAACATAGCAGTAATACCTGCAGTTTCAGGCATGCATCTCTCTTTTCTGAATTTTGCAGATCATATGATCCCAACATTGTGGTTGTGTGAAAGGATACTGTCATGGTGTTGTTCATATTTTGAGGCTAAAGGTTGGTCAGTGCTGTGAATGTTGAGGAATGACTGTGACTGCCCATTCAGATATTCTAGACAGCAGTGTAAGAGAGAAGGAAACTTCAGTTGATACACCTCACCCTGATTCCATTGGCTAGGGCTGGAGTCTGGAGAAGGATTGCTGTCTACTCTCAAGTCCATCAGCAGTATGCTACCAGGAACCACATGGAGACTGGCAGGAACCACATATGCTACCACATATGCTACCACAGTATGCTGCCAGGAGCCACATAGAGACTGGCAGTGACATCCTAAGCAGGGTGGACACACAATTAACTGTGCATGAAACCACAAGATGAAAGCAACCTTCACTCCCCACAAATGATAACAGTAGAATCTGATCCATTGGAAAATCTTATGGAGGGTGTTGATGGAGTGCATCTTTCCCCACCTTCCCCTTCCATAGACTGACTGCTTTTTTCCCTAAAACTTCCCTCTTGGACGATTGGGAGTCAGCCCTCCACCTTAATTCATTGCAACCAATTCACTATTTCTGATTCTTTAAAACTACTGGCTTTGTTTCTGTTATGCATTTTGTTAACTGGTGCTACTTCAATTAGACGAAGGTGTACTTTTATTTGAAGAACTGTTCAGAATGGTTGGGGTAGAGAACAGAAGCTGAGACAGGGCTGAAGTAGATGTGATGCCTTTTCAGTGTTGTAACTTCATGGCTAAGAGTGGGGGGCCGAACCCGCTGCTGGAGGCATCACGGGGCTGTGCCAGTGAATTTGCCCCCCCTGGGGGACCTCACAGCGGTTGAACACAGTGCAGAGGACCACGTCAGCATCTCTCCTTCCCTGCTATAACTGTTGGCATAGTGGGCATGTTCCAGGGGTTTGGCTTCCATCCAGCTATTGCCGCATCTTTTCAGTGGTATATGTCCATCAAGCCCAGGGACTCTCCAACAGCTGGGAGGTTTTGTTGTGTTTTTTGCTTCTTGTGCCGCTGGAAAGCCCCCTTGGGAAGGGCGTGGTGGTGTGGGTGCGGTGCTGCCTCTGGGTGCCCAGTTCAATGGATGGGACTGTTACTGGGAGAAAAATGCTCCAAAGTCCAGGAAAACAGCAGTTTTGAAAATCTGTGGGGGTGGCAGGGGGCCTCATCCACAAGCTGCAGTCCAAATTCTGTTCAGTTTTAGTCCCTTTAACTGGTAAAGCAATATACCCAGCTCTCTTTCAACAGGGTGTTGAACAAATTAGTCATGCAATTTATTTTCGTTTCATCTTTAACAAAACAACAAAAGAATTGCCAGTCTGTGGTAATAACCTTCTTTCTCTTATTTCTCACTGTACTTGATAGAGGTCAAGTTCCCCCAAACGAACTATCCTCCAATTCTGAGCTTAAATATCCCCAAATAGAAATTTCCTCAGGAACACTGAAATAGGGGGTTAACAGCATAAGATAGCAATTGCGCACAGTGGACTATTCATTCCACTAATCATGGGCCAGTGAAATCTCTGCACCCAGTGTGTTTATCTTCATATGATGATAAAATAATCATGGGGACTTATATAATTTTGATGGGATTCTGAATACTGCCAAGACAAATACCAGATTTGAGGATCTGTGCCTGGCGACGTTGGATATTGAGAAGGATATGATGTCACTTCCTGGTGACACTGTAGGAATTTCTCTTAATCTCTATGTTAAAGACCATCTTAAACTAGGAGAAATTTTTAGAGCATCACCATGGAGGTCACTTCTCATCTCACTCCTCAGTTTCTTGAGGTTGCGAGTTTGGGGCTGGGGGTAGAGAATTCCCCACTGGTCTCAGACAGTAGGGAAGCCTGTATTAGGGGCGGGCACCTATCCTGCCACCTCCTTAATGCCAGAAGGGAATTTTCAAGGAGATCAGGACTTCATGCCTCTCCGTAATTTTAGCACTGAAAACTAAATTCTCAACAAATCCATTTTTTTGTTCTTTCTATCATGGGAGACTTGTAATTGTTTAACAAACAGAAAATCTGTCTCCTGTCTGCCTGAAACCTGAAGGGAGGATCCCTTGGGTGAGGGGTAGGGGTGCGAGCTCTGGATTGGGAAATACTTGGATACTTTGTGGGTGGAGCTTGAGGACAGCAGGGTTCAGAGAATGGAGGCAGGGCTTCAGCAGGGAACAAGGCCATTGAGTCCACCTTCCAGTTTCCTCCACATTAACTGATCTCTGTCATTTGAAGATCAAACTCTAATCCCAGGAGATTTTTCACCGCCACCTGGAGGTTGGCTATTCTAGTGAGGGGTGCAGTCCCTGAACATTTAATCCCAGTGAGCAGTTGAAAAAGTTATATGTTGGAATATTTCCAATTGAATAAAGAATTGATGTAACCCTGTCCTTCATACCCTACCTTATGGAAACATGAATTTTATATGATTTTTCATACAATATATATATATTTGATAAATGCTAACAGCCATATATGTGTGGAGCAGAGGTCCAAGCTAAAAACAGGCCAACTCTGCAAAAGGAGATCTGCCAGCACACCAATGAAAGGGTGAATTCACTCCGCACCTCTAAAGGCCTCATGGACTCTATCTTGAATACTACACCTTGCCATGGCTGCAGCTATGCAAATAATACAGGAACACCCTGCCCTGAGATTCAAAAGCCAATTCCGGTATAGCTGTCTAAAAGGTCCCACCTAGCCTGCCTCTTGCACTGCCAAGCCGAGTTATTCCCCATTGATACTCTAAAAATATTCTAATTGTTAAGCTAGGTAACAGGGAATTCACAGAGGTTTAATAATAAGAAAGCAAATGAGTAATATTAAAGAACAAATGTTCTATGGACAATTCTAATTGCACAATCTGAGAAGAAACAGCAGTAGGCCAAAATTAGTATGCTAGAAAACATTAGATATTTCTGTAGAAGTAGGAATGTAGGAAATCTATACATTTGTTTGGTTCTGTTTACTTCAACATTAAATTTCTAATTTCTGGAACTGTTGAGAAGGGTATCCAAATGCATTCTCTTGACCCAGCAATAGTTAATTCAGACTGCCTTGTTAACTTCAGAAGAGAGTTAATGTTGTGTACAGAATTAATATTGTTGTCCTTATTCAAAATTGGACTGGGGATCTGATAGGATTTTCTGTCTTCCATTAAAAATATTAATTTCTGGGAATTGCTGAAAATAATTGGATCGTTTGTCAGTTGTACATGCTGTTTACAATCCTGGACAAACATAGGGCTTGTTTTGGCCACGCCCTTCAAAATACTGACACTGAGGCAATCCCACTGAAAACTGTGGGTTGACATTGGAGTCCTTGGTTTGTGGTCCAGAGCCTATCAGTGGAATATCCTTTTTAGTCCAGCATAAACCTCAGTTTGTCAACCAATTGAAAGTGGCACCAAACTGATTAATGGTAATATGCTGTGCGATCTAATTGGATTACTCTTGTGAATTGTTAATGAATTATTCACAGTTTTTTTTCCCCAAAAGAGAGCAATAGCATTTTCGGGTGGAGTAAAATGGGCTGCAAGAACGTGTGACTGTGGTGTTTGGTACCCAGATACACTTGCCCTGTCATAATACTGGCATGATTTCAAGAGATGTTGATTTCTGGCTTGGTTCCAGGAGTGCTGAAAGCTATGCAGTGAGAATACAGTTTCCTAAAAATGAGCTTGGCATAGCGATATATGTATATCTAATATTTTTAATTACAGGGAACTTTTTTTTTTGGTTCAGCTGATCTGATGTGTAAAAAAATACTGCAAGACCCCTTCCAGTATTTTCCAGATCCTTTGTACATCCTTCTGATTCGGAATTGCTTACAGTTCCTTTCTGGCAGTTTTCCTTTGTGTCAAATTATGGAGGGTTTCTTTCAGCAGCGCTGCGTGCTTAAAGCAACGTTTTGAGACCCTGGATTTGTCATTCCGTCTGCTGTCGTTCGTGCCTCTCTTGGTGCATGCAAACCCAATTACATAATGGCTGCATTCACCTTTAATTGTCCACGGACACAACCGACCGACCGTAATGGCAACACAAGGGTTTATAGTAACGCGAAGAGGAGCTGAAGGACATCGCTGGCTCAGTTTGGGAAAGGCTGGATTGCTTTAAGCACTCGGCTTACTGTTTTCAGATAGCATTAGCAGCATCAGTGATGTAGCTCTGCCTGCCTCTTTCGCTACTAGATGCCTCTGACCGCGTGTGGTGGGGGGGGGGGGGGGGGGGAGAAACCCTACATCTGAGATCTGATCTCTTGAAGGAAGTCCTTCCTGTCTGAAGAGTCCTGATGTTTTCCTTGCCAGCCCAGAAGATGCCCGAGAGGTAGATAGCTGAGCGATGCTTTGTTATAAGGCAGGGTATGCAATCTGCGGGGCTTCCTGCAAATAGAAAGGTCATGCAGCTCAGCGTGGGTGAGCCATTCCAGTCTCTCAGTCATCAGGTATGGCCTTGTCCTTTTCTATTCATCTTTCCAGGGGTGCTGCTAGATTTCGTTTCTCATTCATTTTAAAAGCGACGTCTTGATGGCTCGGTTTGAGACAGGATTTGGAGTCCAGAGGCTTGTTTGGAGAGAAATAAATATTGCCCAGAAATAATTTAACACGTCAGCATATCGAAAGGGTATTTTATGAGGGAAAAAAAGCAAGGGATTTTGGGGGGGGGGGCAAGATAAAGTGTATATTCTAGCAAGGTGTTGTAAAACATCAGAATCTGGGCATCATCAATAACATGAGTTTTTGAGTGTCACTGCACATCTTTACAAAGTGCATTCAGCACAGTAGCATGCTCATTTAAGCAGGACATCCACAAAAACACCTTGTAATCCTAGTTATGCTGATAACAGAGCTGAAAACAGCCCATTTCTCTGGGTAGGTGAAGTTATTGATGGTGGTGATGGTGGGGGGGGGGGGGGAAGGACCTGTTTCTTCATTTAGAGTACTAGATGAGGTTTTATTTTATTTTAAAAGAGCTGCTTGATTGCTCTGCTCAAGTGTAAAGGGTGCTGAAATTTGCTCTGCCTGATATTTTATGGTTGATGACAAAATGCAGACCCAGATGGCCTGATAACTGGAGGGGCTTAAATCATGTTTTTTAAATTGAAAAAACACACAAAATATGTTCTTGCTGTTGGGAGTAGTTTTGGGTTATAGAGTGTGTTACTTTTTACATCTAACCTTTGATTGGCACTCTTGTGGTTCTGGATTATAGGACCAACATGAAGTTTTAGCATCGAAAGCATCTGATTCTATATTTTATGTAACCTTTCTACCAAAGCAGTGTCAGTTGTAGCCTATTTTTGTGTCCCGGGGTGGGGGGGGTGGGGGAAGAAATTGCAAGCCCTGTAATCAGCTTAAGCCTGTTTGTTGCGAATGGTAGTAGGCAGCCCACAGAAGGGGGCTCTCATTTATACATCATGCATGCCGTGTAAGGAGATTATATCTAGAACACACACGTGATTTTTCCCCCCAGCATCAGGGGGTTTTTTTTGTCTACCGATGTATATGTTTCATGCTTGTTTGGTGGACATTTCTATGGTAACGCATTAGGGTCTGTGTTTAAGAACTGCACATAATGTTGAGGGAACCCATGCTTTCGTTTATGGTTCTCATGCGCTGCTTTATGTACAATCAGTGTTCAGTTTGGTCAGGGAAGTGGGATCAGTTTTCTAACCCTTGAATCCTAAGATTAAAGGGATCAGGGATTTTAAAAGATGCGTGTTTATGACTCAGAAGTGAAGACTTATCAAAAGGTATATTTAAGCTGCTTCCTTAAACTGCATGTGAAAGAATATATATATATTCATATGTGCAAGAATATATTTAACATATAAATATTCCATCTAGCTTTTCAGCTAACAATGCTTATTGTAAGCCCCAGCTGAGGTCTAAAGCTAGGCTCACACAGGGTCGCGATTCATTAAGATAGCAATTCCAGTCATTTTTAATTAAAAACATCTATTAAAACAATATTTGGCTTGTTCATAGTAACTATAACTGATACGTTTCCTCGTGTACTTATCCAGCTTATGGTTTGATTAACACTAGGGGTGACAGATACATTCTTAAGCTTGATTAGTTTTGGAATGGTTACTTTTTTAATTTGCTACAAACCTTGTTTAATCGCTTAGAATTGATTTTTTTGGAAATTTTTTAATGCATTGGCTACAAAGAGTACATTCTGTTTCTTGGCAGCTCGCTGGAATTCCAGAGAGTGTACAGGTATTCTGGTGAGTTTTCTGGCTAGTCTTGATTTTCTGAAAGGGATCAAGTCACATGAGCTGATTTTTAAGACTTGAGTATAACAGAACTAAAACTGCTCATTGATTTTCGTAAGCATTTTTAGAAGTGACAGAAAACGTGACCATGTTTCAAGTTTTTTTTGACAGTGTCCCTAAAAATGCTCACCCATTCATTTCTACTGCTCTCTTGGCTTAATTTGCCTCAGTGACACTATCATGGTGACATATTTGACTGACCTAAATAGACATGTCATTCCATTCTATGAATGATCCCAAGTTGGCTGTGATCATTCATGTAATTAATCCATGAAGCTTGTAATTGATGGTTTGGTGCAGTGGGTTAATTTAAAACTTGGGAGACCTCAGTTCAACCATGTAGTTCACTGGGTAATCTTAGGCAGTCACTGTTAACTTAACCTATCTCACAGAATTGTTTGAAGACAAAACGGAAGCTGCTATCCAATGGTCTGGATAGCAACGGAAGCTGCTTCCAAAAATTCATGGGATAAAAATGTTATAGACAGTATCATATTATTTCATTCACGTTTGATTTCAATTACTCATCTGAATCAACCGAAAAGATAAAAAAGAAGCAGCATCAACCTCAGGACAAAACGGTAATGGAAGCATCATTTGATAGGGGAATCACTAGAATGAAAAAGGACTGAAAAAATTAATTGGTTCTGGTGGGTTTTCCGGGCTGTGTGGCCATGGTCTGGTGGATCTTGTTCCTAACGTTTTGCCTGCATCTGTGGCTGGCATCTTCAGAGGTGTATCACAGAGGGAAGTCTGTTACACACTGTGTCCAGAGAGAAGGAAATGTTTGGGTATATATTGTCCATGTCCCAGGGTGGGGAACCAATCAGTAAGTGTTTGGGTGGATGTGGTTGATAGTATTGAATTGCGGGATGCCAGCCACAGATGCAGGTGAAACGTTAGGAACAAGATCCACCAGACCACAGCCACACAGCCCGGAAAACCCACCAGAACCAGTTGAATCCGGCCGTGAAAGCCTTTGAAAAATTTAATGTTCACATATTTGGGCAGCCCAATCCGGGGGACGGGGCGGGGGGGAAATGGGGATGTCCCGCTGGAAGCGATGCTGGCTTACCTTGGTGGAGGGGCAAATCTGCCAGTGCTGGGCTGCTGCAGAGCCCTGTGTTGCTTGGCTGCGGTGCCCACCTCTTCATCTATGCTCTCAAGCTGCAGCCAGCTGTGTTGGTGTGGTGGGGGCATAGTAGGGTGGGGCCTCCAGTGAGATACACTATGATTTTCATGGCATATCTCCATTCTGGCTTATGTGGGATTCAAAGGTGAGTTTTTGGGTGGGTTTTTTTTGCTTTTTGGGGCTTCCCATGCCGTGGGAAAGCCCTGTGGAGCAGGTGGAACAAAGCAGCACCATCTCTGCCTGCCAGACCACTCTGGATTGAGATGTTAGTGTCTGTCAGGAAATGTCCTGCGTTGCTGAAGTCACATTTCTGTGGAAACCTGCATTGAGGTCCTAGTGCTGGTACAAGCGATGGTTATTTTTTACCATCTGTATTTGTTTTGAAGGGCTCCTGGGGTGAAATCACACTTGAGAGAAAACTGGAATACTCTTACTTCTGTATCTGGTAAATAAATGGATTAATAAATGTCCCAATTTACAAAGGTCAGGCTTATAATTTGTTGAGCACAGCGCAGATGTTTCCAACCTTTTGAGACTGCAGGCACCTTCAGAATTCTGACACAGCGTGGTAGAGACAGCCACAAAATGTCTGCCGCAAGAGGTGGGGCCAGCCACAAAATGGCTCCTTCAGCTGAGTTTCAGCCACACAGTGTACTGTGGTGGCAACTGCTGCCCAAGCATCATTTTTTAAAAAAATCTGCCCAGGCAATCAAATCTCCAGTGGCCAACCAGAAACCTTGCTGGGCAAAAGCCCCACCTGACCCACCCACCTTCTAAAAACACTTGGCAGGCTTCAGGAAAGGTGTCAGCGGTTGCCATGGCACCCACAAGCACTAAGTTGGAGACCCCTGCTATAGTGCATTCATATATTAACTACACAAACTCCAAACTGAAAACACGTTATCTTTCAATATAGTAATAAGAAGCCCATGAAAAATGGCATGGCAGGTACAATTTGGCAATCCCACCACTCCCCCCCCCCCAAATCTACCCTTCACCTTCATGAGCCTTGAGTCTCAGCTAGAAAGTTGGACTATAAATGAAGTGAATAAATAATATTTTATAAACTCTACAACGTTGGAGCAAGCTGATTTCTTTTCTCCCCCCCCCCCCCTTTCCTGTTTAACTGACATTCAGTTGTTCTCAACAGTCTGTTCCATCTGGAGTATTTTCATCCTTTTTCAGGCAATTTTTGAAGGATTATTTCTTTTTAATTTTTTTTGCTTAATTTACAAAGTCACAATTTTTTTTGCATATTTTGATACTTGGAAATCTCTGCTTTGTCTGTGGTGGCCCAGTTTTGCCACTTGTATGTGGGGACCATTCAGTTTACTATTAGATATGGTGAACTAAACTGCAGTCCAAACTGCAAAAGTAACTTGTTGATATCCAGATCTGACCATAATTTGAACTTCTAGCTGCCTAACTTAGAGATAATAGAGGTCCCAGTCAGAGCAGACAGTGACTTAGTAAGAGAACAGCAGTGGTATAGGGGTTAAGATCAGGTGCATTCTAATCTGGAAGAACTGGGTTTGATTCCCCGCTCTGCCGCCTGGGCTGTGGAGGCTTATCTGGGGAATTCAGATTAGCCTGTGCACTCCCACACACGGCAGCTGGGTGACCTTGGGCTAGTCACAGCTTTCCGGAGCTCTCTCAGCCCCACCCACCTCACAGAGTATTTGTTGTGAGCTGGGAAGGACAAGGAGTTTGTAAGCCTCTTTGAGTCTCCTACAGGAGAGAAAGGGGGGATATAAATCCAAACTCCTCCTCCTCCTCCTCCTCCTCCTCCTCCTCCTCCTCCTCTTCTTCTTCTTCTTCTTCTTCTTCTTCTTCTTCTTCTTCCTCCTCCTCCTCCTCCTCTTCTTCCTCTTCTTCTTCTGTGGTATGGATACTTACCAGTCACCAAACGTACATAAAGATATTGCCACTAAAGAATATGTGCTCATAAGTCTGCTTTTCCAATGGTGTTATTCACCCATTGGTGACTCACTGGCTAGGGCTGGGTTTTAATTGCTCATACAGTTAACTGCTCAACAGTTCCTGTTGGCTTACTGTTTTGATCTTTCAAGAATGGCTGCTAGGCAGAGTGTGAAAAATTTGCTTGTGCTACCCGACAAACAAGCAGGAACCTCTGTTGGTTGGGGTAGAGATTCCAAACTTTTCGGTATGGCGACTCACAGGTCTAAATTGAGTTGCTATAATGACCGACCTATGGCTGGCCTATGTTTGTTTGATACAACAGAGAATCATGGAAAGGGCAGAGGCAACCATGTGTGAGGGCTGACCAGTGACCCACTTGCAGAGGCTTTGTGAGCGACTTCTGCATTCCATCCCACAGGTTGGGAAACACAGGGCTGGGAATGTGGCTAGTGCTGTATTTATCCACCCTCGTGGCGATACACATTAGGGCAGATCAGTCAATGCAAATTTTTGCTTGCATATACAGGCCGCCAGTACAGCAGATTGAGGAAGGGATGTGGAGGAAAATACCACACATATTCCACAGGCTCCCATGCAGCACCTATCAGCAACTGTTTTTGTTAATTACACTAATGCTAAACTACTCCAGATAGGGAACTCTCATATATTTATACTTGTCTTCCCATTCATATGTAAAGAGCAAGAGAAGTGAGGAGGGTGTGTGTGTCTATTTGTAAAGGATAGCAGAGCTGAGTGGCATCATTTTCTTCAGTAAGAATTTTTTCCCTGGGTTGAACTACTCTTGGAACATTATAGTGACTAACACAAGTGTTGGGGAAACTGTGCTCTTAAATCAAAGCCATAGTTTGTTGCTCTTCTGTGCAATGAAGTGATGATTTATCTAAAAAGAATGTCCATACAGAAATTGTTGTGAATTTCACACTAGGTAGTGTACGTATATCTCTCTCGTGTATGTGTAATGCGAATGAGAATAACTTCTCATGCAGATCTGAATTCATGTCATGGGCCACAATCACAAAACAAGAATTTTAACATTATTTTTTTTTAAACCCTGAAATGTAGTTTTCCAAATATTTTTGTTTTTTTTTATGTTAATGTAAATCGAAGGCTGAATACTGAGAACCAAACACAAGTTTGCTGCATGTTGATCTTAATGTTTTTAGAGGTATTTTAGGTAATGTATTGGTTGTTATATTGTCTATGCTGTGAACCGCCTAGAGCCCTCCGGGGATGAGGCGGTCTATGAAGTCCAGTGAAATAAATAAATAAGTAAATGAATAGGAGATATCCCAAGATAGGTTGGGCCCACCCTTTAAAATGTACCCACTAGGCTGGCTTTCTTTGGGCCTGCCCAGAATTCCATCCTAAAATCTATCTGATCAAAAGCAAACTGGAGATTATAAATCAGATTTACAAAAAGATTAGTAATAAATATTGGTTGGACATATTATTATTTATTATTATTTATTAAACTTGCTATACCGCCCTATCCCCGAAGGGCTTATATTGGACATAATGCTGGAAATGTCCAAAATGAATCAGAAGTTAGCAAGTGTGTTAAAGGAATATATGCACTCAGTGGAATGATTATTAATCTGTTTCACAGTAAAATTGCTATGATTATCTCTTTGTGAAATACAGAGTTGCTGGATTTGTTGACTTTTTATGTAGATGGATTAGTGCCAAATCATAGCTTATATGTGAAGTTAGGAAAGGCCAAGTTCTTAATGTTATAATACTAAGCAGAGTTATACCCTTCTAAATCCTTTGACTTCGGTGGCTTTTTGGTCTATTCATCAGGTTCTCATTATTAAGGAAAATAATTCTGCACTTTCCAACAATATAGCTATGATCAATGGGCAAAGCAGTTGGCATAGTAAATAGGCAGTCTAGAGAACGGTTTAGATTAAGAAATGCCTTAATATTCTTCAGACGAGTTGTACAGATAAGAGAAATTGGTATTTGGGAGCTAGCATAAACTATAGCAAGTTGTATTTTCCTTCTGTAGTGAGACCATTTTAATTTGAAATTAAGATAGCCTGGAGTGCATGACTCATCTCCATTTATTTTTAAACCTTAGCTTGTTTGAAAAGGCAGTGAGATTTCTTTTCCAGTTTTTCAGTATATGAACTTGTACATGGAAACATGGGCTGCAGTATTAGCCAACACACTTATTCTCTGTCAAATTTCAAAAATATTCTAGATCTTAATTAGCCTTTGCAGAGGGGAAAGAACTAAATAAGCTTGCTCTGTCTATCCAAGCTTTTTGACATCATCATATGAAACCACAGACTTTATCAAAATATAGTAGATCCTGTCTTCCTCAACTTTCTTCCTCAGTGTAGTTGATGCTTTATTCAAGATGTATGTTCTAGAGCAGGGGTAGGGAACCTGCGGCTCTCCAGATGTTCAGGAACTACAATTCCCATCAGCCCCTACCAGCATGGCCAATTGGCCATGCTGACAGAGGCTGATGGGAATTGTAGTCCCTGAACATCTGGAGAGCCGCAGGTTCCCTACCCCTGTTCTAGAGTAAGGTGACCAGATTGTCACCTTTGTGATCCAGGATGGGGAAGCGGCCGTGCGCGCGTGCGCGCAACCGCAGAAGCGCACAGGCTTCTGGGGGTTGCCATTTGCCGCCCTGTCAAAGGGCGGCAAACGGCAAGCCCCAGAAGGCCATGCGCTCCTGCGGCCGGGTGCATGGAAGGCTGCCGCACTGCCTTGCGCCCCAGAAGGCAGTGCAGCAGCCTCCCAAAAATCGGGACAATTTGTAGAACCCGCGGGACGCGGGACAAATTGTTTAAAGGCGTGACGGTCCTGCCAAAAGCGGGACGGCTGGTCAGCCTATTCTAGAGGTCTAGATAATACTGGTATCATTGTGTATATATGTTTGCATTGTAGATGTTTATGAGGAACTCACTTCTTCGTTCTACTAACATTTTTTCTGCTGCTCCCTGACCATCAAGAGATTTGCCTCTATATTCCTGTTATGGTGGGAATACTTTTGATTATTCCTGGCTTTTATGGTCTCAAAGGCAATGTGGCTTTTAAAAAAAAACTGTCCCATCAGACTTTGGCATATCCCTGAGCCTCTTTTTGCATCCTGCACCATATAGTCCTGTCTTCAATGTGTCCAAGATGCTACAGGCTGTACACACGGGGCTCTTCTGTGATAGCTCAAAGTATCTTCTCCCCAACTTCTTTGTTTTTTTTTAAAACATCCAATTTGGAGAAGAATTCTAGGAACATAAAAACGTGCATAATGGTTTTTGATATTTTGGTTGTCCTGAAGAAATAAAGGATCATGTAATTTTTGGTTTGGTAATTTTGTCATTCAGGTAGCATAATGTCAATGATTCAGTTCCAAAAGAAGCGCACAGGCAGAGGTGTAGCTCCAAGGGGACCAGGACACACCAGGCCCGCATCCCTGTGGGAGTGTGGCGAGGGTGTTCCAGGGGTGTGGTGGGGGTGTTTGGGGGCAGGACAGGGGAAGGACGGGGTGGAGGACGCACCAGTGCACCAGGCACTTTCCCCCCCTTGCTATGCCTCTGTGACACAGGCTTTGTGTGTTTTGATGTTAACATGGCATTTCTGGATCAAGCCTCTTGCCTTCATAGACAGCAGGTGGTTCTGATATATTTAGCCGGATAGCATATCGTGTGTCCTCCAACAGTGCTGAACATCCTGCTACGATAAGTTGCAGCTTTTCTCAACTGGGATTTTTAAAGCTCCCATTCATACTCAAGTGTTCTGCTTTGGTTGCAAATGGTATAAAGATTAATGTGTCCTCATCTTTCCAGCATCCTACCTCACCAGATGTGGGATCCAGCAGGTTCTCACAGGTTCCCAAGAGTAGGTTACTAATTATTTGTGTGTGCCGAGAGGGGGTTACTAATTGGTGATTTTGCCACATGATTTTTGCCTTCGTTACGCCCCTCCTCTCAGCAGTAGCGCGCAGAACTTGAAGCAGTCTAGCAGGAGGTGCACCGGCGTGCGTGGCAGCCTGCGCCTGCGTGCATTCGTTTCCCGCCCAAGGACCGGTGCAGCGGCTGCATCCTTGCCACAGCCCCGCCCAGGGATGCCCCACCCCCATCGTGCCCCGCCCAGCCCCATTGGCGCTACACCACAGTTTGAATCCCACCACCATGGAAACCTGTTACTAAAATTTTTGGATCTCACCACAGTACCTCATGATATAACATAGTTTCTGACCAATGGGAAAAAACAGAGAATTGCTTCTATTAAGTAACTGGAAAAGTTGGAGCATTTGTTATCCTTTGCATTGGCATCAGGGCTGTATCTACATTTTGTGAAGGTAGGCAAAAGTGCAAAATGATGCCCCCCCCCAATATTATATACATATTTTCTTTATATATGCATAAATAATCAACAATTTTGAAATGATAGAAGTGTTAATGAATCATTGTACTTTTTTCATTATCTATCTATAATCTTTGAATACTTCCCCAACTCCTCTGCACACTAAAACCCAACCCAAGGAGAAAATTTTTCAGCCTTGCCTTTTCCCTAATTTTTTTTTTAAAAAAACACAGCCCACCTAATTTTGGCAGGGAAACATCAAACCCACCTAATGCTCCTTTGCAGCCTGGTAAAGAACAGCCCAAGAAAAGCTTTGGCCCATTCTGCACAGCACAAAAAAAAGATGTCTGTGGAACACCTTAAAAAGAGGTGACTGCCTCTTTTCACTGTGCACACCCCAAATAAAACGTCTGGGAGACATCTTAAAAAGAGGGGCTTCTGGGTGCTTTCCAGACAACAAAGGCATCAGAGGGGAAAAGAGGCAGTTTCCCCACCTCCCCCTACCATTTTGCTCTCCGTTCCGTTTCACTCTCAGCTTGTGCCTGACATTTTGGCCATTTCCGCATGGCCACGCTGCGGGGGTGCGGTGGCATAAACGACACCGACGCACCCCCCGGGACCATTCGCATGGATGGTCCCGGTAGGGGTGGGGAAGACAGTGCAGCCTGTGCAGAGGCTGCGCTGTCCCCCGGATGCCTTCCCTTCCCTTCCAGCGCATCGCACAGGCCAGGGGACACACACCCCTGCCCTGAGCAACAGCTCTGAGTCGCAAAGTGGGGGGGGGGGTCTCCTGGCCTGTGCGATGCATCGGAAGGCTGGAGGGACAGTAAGACATTCGGGAAAGGGGGGAAATGGTGCCTTCCAGCCGCTGCCATTCACATGGCAGCGGTTGGAAGCCACTGTTTCTGAAAAACCTCGCTCATGGAGCGAGATTCGGAAACAGCGGCTTCACGCCACTCGGGAGTTGCGAGGCCAGTGAACGGTCTCCCGGGGACGCTGTTTTTATTTGGCCCGGGCGGAAAGGGCCTTTATGTGCAGCTGAAGGGATTCTCCTTGCCACCTGCTCTGCAGGCTCTGATTCTGGGCACCTCTTCAGCCCCAAAAGTATGTAGTTGTACTCAACTGGTCTGCTGATTCTGGCAATATGTTTTCTGGATTTTTTTTAAATTTCAAGGAGCTATCTTTGTAGCTATGCAGGCACACGTAAGAGAATCTTACCCACTCAGAAGATAGGTCTGCCACCTATTGAAAAGCATTGCATTGACTTGCCCTCCACGGACCAACTTAAAAAGTATGGAATAGCGCATGGGAAGTGGCCAGTGGCAGCTGAGGAAGCTGGCAGGGTAGGGGCACGTTGATTGGAGAACCTCCAGCCTCTCCTTTGTCCCTAAGTATGACATCAACGGGGAAAGCAATGGCAAACTATCCCACAAAAACAGCTTGCCTATGAAATCACTGCTTGCAGTCGTACCCCAGGGTCAAACATGACTGAAGGGGAAACTTTACCTTGATGACATCAAGCTCATCCATTTTGCTTTATTATGTATAAGAAAGAAGCTTTCCTAATTCCAAAGAAGGGTTATGTTGCTTTTTACTTACATTGTATAATGGGTAACCCTTCTCATAGGCTTGAACAATCAGTATGCTGAGGACTTCAACTTTTGATTATCTTCATGTTTGTTATTGCATTGATAACTTATTGTTTCCTGAAATCTTAATCCAGAACCCGGATTAATTCACCAGAAAGATGCCTCTTCCACTGTAAGCAAGCCACTTGGCCAAAAGGAAAACTATGTGGCCAAGAACAAATGTATTTATTTGTATCTCATCTTTCTTCCATGCTGAAATTTTGGAAAGCATGCACAGGGAATACTTGACCCCAAATTTTAGAATAATAAATTATCTGAGTTTCCCCCCGACCTTGCTTTAGGTAGATCAGTATTCTCATGCAGTCTTCTATAATTCGGTTTTTCATTGTAGCATTTGTTTTATGTCAACCAAAGTTGATGGAACCCTGACCTGGATAACTCAGGATAGCCCGATCTCATCAGATTCCAGTAGCTAAGCAGAGTCTGCCCTGGTTAATGCTTGGATTGGAGACCACCCAGGATTGTTACACAGAGGCAGACAATGTTAACCTGATGTATAATGATTAAGCCTTTACTGAACTGTTGTCTCATGTGGGGCTTGTGCAAATGATATTATTACTGTTTACTTTTGTTGAACTATCATGTATTGTTGATGTATTATGGTGTGCACCACCCTGAGCCCTTCGGGGGAGGGCGGAATATAAATTAAATATATCATCATATCATATATTGCCTCTGATTATCCCTTTCCTTAAATCCCCTATGGGGTGACCAGAAGTCAGCTATGACTTGACACCACCTTTCACCATTACCAAGTTAATGGATGCCATATTTGTGCATTGGAAGAAAATGAACCCTGAGTACAAAATTAGTTCTTGAACTTGATTGGCAATAACTATAACTGAATAACTGAACAACACTGAAAAAAATTATGTATATATCTGCTTCTGATTTTCTGATAATTTAGATATATATATAGTTTATGTACTTTTAAAATTATACTTTTAAAATTTTGGTTAAAAATAAAAGTGAGACTCAAACTACATATCCATGCTGTTTTATAAGTCACGCTCAGAACATTAGGAGATAAACACTGTTCTCATAGATATTTAAAGCCAGCATAAATTAGTGCCTGTAAAGAAGATGTCGTTATTCTTGACTGCTCAATAATTTCAATACAGTGCATTGAGGTGGGGGCTATTTATTTATTAGAATATTTATATCCTACTGGCCACAATGTCTCAAGGCGGCAGGCAAAGGCCTTTTCTTCAGGAATCAAAATGATTAAAGCTAGAACCAAATTAAATTTGCCAATTATCAGTAAACTGCCCTTCACTCTCAGGACATAACTCCTGGGCAGCCCAGTCCAGAGGACACAGTGGCCAGGGACAGTGCTGCCGCCGCACCATCTCCAGATGGCTTTCAGGTAGCTCGGGGGGTGCAGCCAAACATCTCAGCTACTTGAAAATCCTTTATTGGGCTGAATGAAGTACAGCATAACTCTGAGGCCCGGGACATGACATTCTTGGCCCTAAGGCTGGGTGAAAGCTGACTACAATCAGCGCTACCCCTTCAGCATACTCCCGCTACACCCACAAAGCCAACTGTGGTGTCGGAGCGTTAACATGGTGCCCAGTGCTGTGTTTGGGCATGCCCCTCTGCCAGGCTAAGTGCCCCAGAGAGGGCAAATCCACCAGTATGGGCCTCTGCTGCATCTGGGAGGCGATTCAGCCCCTCCCCTCTGAATTGGGCCATTAGTTATCTCCCAGATTCCTGACTGAATTATACTGCTTTTGTGTATGTCCTGCAGTTCTTATTGAGACCCAAGGTGGATGACAAAATTCTAAAGCAATGCAACATAGATCAATCAGTCAATCTTTATTACAGCCATATATGAGCACAAGATCAATAAAACAAAGTTAAAAGGATAAGGTATGTTACAACAGTAAATACATATCTAAAAAGAAAAAAAAGCAAAACTTACTGGTAAAAGGAAATTAAGAATACAAAAAGGTATGCAAGCAAAGAGGAAATAGGATAAAAGCGTAAATACGAAAAGGGAGTAAAAGTTTAAAAACTATAAAAGAGCTATAAAAGGGGGATAAGCATAGGGGAACAATAAAACCAGTAAATTGAAGGCTACAGCTATCAGATCATTAAGTCTGCTTTATTGCATATGCGATCCTCTAACACAGAATATTTTAATAAACAATATGATAAAACTGGATTAGGAAATTAAAGAACAGTGCAATGACAGCATACTCTCTCTCTCTCTCTCTCTCTCTCTCTCTCTATATATATATATATATATATATATATATATATATATATATGTATGTATGTATGTATGTATGTATGTATGTATGTGTATGTATGTATATATATGTATATGTATATATGTATATGTATATATGTATATATGTATATATGTATATATATATATAAAATCTGCCTAATCACATATTTATATTTATATATTTATATATATATATTTATATATATATATTTATATATATTTATATTTAAAATCTGCCTAATCACATATTTCCAACTCTAACCGCCAAATGATACATTTCCTTCTGGCCTTTCAGGAGTTAGTCAAAAGGTCCTTTGAGGGATGTTGTGGTGATATATATATATTTTTTTCCTCTGAACTAAGTATGTATATTTTTGGTTTTCTATTTTTAATAGTGGGCTTTTTTGTAGTATTGTCATAAGCTGCTTCGGATCCTTTTGTGGGAGAAAAGCAGAGTGAAAGCATTTTAAATAAATAAATTCTAAGATTCAGACCTGAAATGTAAGAAGATTTGAATACCTCCGAGAAGGTGCCAAAGTGCCTTCATTTATTTGCCGGGATTTAGGCAAAGCTTTCTGGCAGAGAGATAATGACTGAAAGAATCCCAGGTGGTAGATATGTACCATGTACTCAAGTTAGAACATGTAATGCACATTCTGTGTTGTGCCACATATTTTTTAAAAATTGCCAAATAACATTCACCTCAGAACCAGCATTTCTTTTCTGTATTGGTTTCATTAGATGACTCATCTTTTTTTGATTTTATGCTCTGTTGGGCCTTTCAGCATCATCTCCGATATGCCACAGCCTTAATACACAACTATTTTGTGAGCCTATTTTTTAAATTGATTTGGATAGTCTTCCCTTCTATTGCAATATGTATTTTACATGTGTTATCTCTATTAATAATGTCACTTGCCAGCTGCTTAAGAAAGTTTCCACAGGGTTATATCTTTACAGAAGCCATTCAGAGTATCCTTGTTAGTATTTCTGTCCCCTAAATAATGGCCCCAGAATCAACTGGGGCGGGCTCATGGTGCACGCCGTGGAGGCCTCTGCAATTTGAGCCTGACACACCAGCAGGAAGGGGGCCACAGCGGGTGGGCACCCAGGTGGCCTCCTCAATATGGATTGGGGTGTGGTGCTGGGGTCAGCCAGGGGTGCTGACTGGCCACAAACGGATGTGCTCCTCTTGCTTGCCCAGCTTCTGCCTCAACAAAAGGGCTGTGGCCCATTTTAATTCCAAGATGTGTTCTGTGGTTATTCACCAGGTGGAACCTCTGCACATCTAAGCACAAATATAATGTTGAATGAAGCTCTGGTTTTTAGAAAGAGAGTCCTATTAACAGAGCAGTAATAAGTGTGAATAATGCATTCAAATCAGTGTGGCAAAATTTTGTAGGGTCCCTCGACCAAAGTGTCCTGTACTCAAAATATGACCTCCTTCATTTTAGAAAAGAATTTACTGATTTTAAATAGTGACACAGTGGCCCCTTCCGCCCGGGGCCAAAAACAGAGGCCCAGGGACAGAAAAACACCAGTCCCTATAGGCAGCCGTTCGCACGCCGTCCTGTGTGCCCCCGAGCGGCGTGAAGGCTCCGCTTTCCACCTCCCTTCCCAAGGGAGGTTTTTGGAAAGCAGTGCCTTCCCATTGGCGCGGTGCGAACCGCACCGTGCCGAAGGCGCCGCTTTCCCGTTTCCCCCCACTCACCTCGTCCTCCAGCGTCGGTCTGAAGGGCTGCTGAGACCCGCCCACGCTGCCCTCTGACCTCCAGGGGTCGGAGGGCAGCATGGGCGGGTCCCTGCAGCCCTCCAGACTGACACTGGAGGACGAGGTGAGTGGGGGGGGGACGCAGAAGAGGCGGCTCCATGCAGAGCCGCCTCTTCTGCATTGGCCTCTGCGAGGGCCGCTCGCACGCTTCCGTGCGAATGGCCCCCTCCCCTCCACCGGCATAATTCCTGCCGGTGGAGGAGCCCCTTTCTGCTGTGCGGAAAGGGCCAGTGATTCTGTTGTCTTGTAGTTTAAAGAATAAAAACGTACTTCATCCAGAACAGATTTCCTTCTTGCAGGCATACATTTCCTTGTGTTCTTATGCATAGCATGTCTGTGTCTAGAACAAAATCTCCAATTAGTTTTGGAATTTTTCCAAATAGTAGCTGCTGATGGAGCAGTAGGAGTATTTTTCTTCTTCTTTGACAAAAATTTGCTAGATGTGTCTGACAGTCAAGTGCTCTGTTGGTTTTAAATAACTATTGAACAGAACTAGGAGATACAACAGTTCCTTGTTTGGGTCAAGGGTGTGTGTATGCATATGCAAAATTTGTGACAGAGAAACATCAATGGTAGTATATGATTCAATATGCCAGCATGATCTAGTGGTTAGAATGTCAGGCTAGGGTCTGAGGGATTCAGGTTTGAATCCCTACTCTGCCATGAAAGCTCTCTGAGTGACCTCAGCCCAGCTATTCCCCCCCCCACCCCGCCTAACCTATTTCACAGGGTTTAGTTGTTAAGGTAAAATGAGGGAGAAAGGGCATTGTAAGCTGCTTTGGGTTCCCATTGGGAAGGAAGGTGGGTATAGATTAAATAAATGAAAAATAAATAAATGTGACATTAACAGCAGCGGCAGGGGTATAACTATGGAAAATGACACCTGGGGGCAAGCACTGAAATTGCATTCTCCTGGACTCCACTGCCCCAGAACAACCTCCACAATGGAGCATTGGAGTCTGGGTGTATGTGTGTGTGTGGGGGGGGGGGGGATGCCAAGCCACTATAGCTGTGTTTAAAAGGAAGGGAGAGAGAGATAGGGAGGGAGGGAGGGAGGGAGAGAGTCCTTCAGAGGTTGACTGGAAGCCTGTGGAGTGAGCCAGTACAAAGGCTGCCTGGCAGACCATGGACAGCTCCTAGCAAATAAATTGCTGCTTAGAGCAACTGAACCTTCGCCTTTGGTTGTATTGAGGCTCTGATGTTTCTGAGTTGCAGTTGGGCATTCTACAGTGCACTCTAGTTTCTTGGTAGGTGATATGTTCCATCAGACCGAAATAAATAAATTATGCTAAGCAGCTGACGGTAATTCTTTAACTGCTTACATACAGTGGTCCAATCCATTGTTTGTTAGTTAATTTGTTTAGTATAGTTTATGGCAGTGGTTCTCAACCTGGAGGTCGGGACCCCTTTGGGGGTCAAACGGCCCTTTCACAGGGGTCGCCTAAAACTCTCTGCATCAGTGTTCTCCATCTGTAAAATGGATAAATGTTAGGGTTGGGGGTCACCACAACATGAGGAACTGTATTAAAGGGTCGCGGCATTAGGAAGGTTGAGAACCACTGGTTTAGGGTCTGTGGTAGCTCAGCTGTAGAACATTTGCTTTGCATAGAGAAGGTGCCAGGTTCAATCTTTGGGATCTCCAGGATCAGGCAGAAAGTGATGTGGGAGGCTTCTTCACCAGATCCTAGAAAGTAGTCAATACTGACCCTGATAGACCAATTATCAGTGGAGAGTTTAATATGTTTATTTTATCCCACCATTTCTGCAAGAAAACCAAGGGAAAGTGTGGGTTTTGGACCTGGGTCTATACATCCGAATCCATAATGATCAATGATGGACCTGGTCTTCATCCATGTAGGTTGAAATGTTCTTTTGTGGTATTTAATTTGGCATCAAGCGGCCTGATGTCATCTTCTCTAGATAAGAACAGCTGTTATACCTGAACATTTGTCCTCCATTTGTCCTCCGTGACATTTGTTCTCCTCATTTTTTTCATTGTTGTGGAAGCTTTCCCTCTCCTTGGTAAAAATAGTATGGGGAGAAGGAATCGGGCTGCCTTAGAGGATATATGCCAGTACTTTTGAGCCTGGTCTTCTCACCCCTAAGTGTAGGCCCAAAGCTGAAGAGAAGCAAGTGGTGTTTTTTCAGCTTAATCCTTACAGTCACAATTAGCTACTGGCTTATGCCTTGGCAGTAGAAGGGTAGCAAGCATGTCTAAATTTAGTCCTCCCTTACTTTGTTAGGGAGAGGGATTATGGGGCACCAAACAATCCTTTCAACCCCTTGGTTTTGTTTTGCAAGTACAATGATTCTCCACTGTGTACGCTTCCCTGTCCTTTCTCTCCCTGCCCTCCACCCCATTTAGTTTTCCAGACTGTCCCCATAAATAAAACTTACCAGTAGAGGAAGAAGTGGTTAAATATTGTGAAGCCTGAATGCATGATGTAAACTCAGTATCCATGGAAACCAACTTGAGTTGGAATGAGATTTTAAGAAAAGCCACTGGACCACATGAGATCATTTATTTTAGGAAGTTATACCCAGGTTAAAGTTGAATTTCTGCCTACTGAACTGACAGGTTTTTAAAATACAACAGATGAATAATGAAGAGTATGAAACATTGATTTCTGCAACAGTGAAATACCCAAGAAATTAATACAAGAACCACATGAATTCTGCATTGTAGAGCTTAAGATCTGTGAGAAATGACGCAAAACTGGAAAGTAAATAAATACATTGAGGCTTCAATTATGTGGATTGTGTTGGCAATTTTGAGTTTGGTGATGGAATTAGGTATCTGTTTACCAGTGCATAAATTAATGTATGGAATTCTAAGTTCCAGTATGTAGATGGCAGTAATGAGCTTAGATGCTTTTGAGAAGAGATAAGACAAAAGAACAAGATTTTGGATTTATACCCCACTTTTCTGAACTGTAAGGAGTCTCAAAGTGGCTTACAAACTCCTTCCTTTTCTGTCCCCACTACAGACACTTTGTGAGGCAAGGTAGGTGAGACTGAGAGAGTTCTGAGAAAAGTGTGTCTGGCCCAAGGTCACCCCGCCAACTTCCTGTCTAGGAGTGGGGAATCGAACCTGGTTCTCCAGATCAAATCTGGTTCTCCAGATTAAAGTCTACTGCTCAACTACTCACCACACTGGCTCTCAGGTCCATCCGTGGCTTCTAGCCATGGTAGCTAAAGGGAACTACTACAGTCAGAGGCATTATCTGTCTGAACGCCATTTGCTGAGTAGTGACAATAGGACAAAGCTTTGGTTTCCCTTTCCTGTTCTCAGGCCTTCTAGGACAACTGGTTGGTCACAATGGGAAACAGGATGCTGTACTAGATGACCTGCTAGTCTGACCCAGCAAGGCTATTCTTATGTTTTTATGGTCAGATTACAATGATGAAATTATCCTTGGTGACTTTTCCCGGATAAAGACTTTACACTGTCTTTGATGCAAGATTATTTGTCAGTTTCTCAAAGTGGACCTGAAAAATGCATAATCCATCTAGTTTCAAAGAAATGTTCTGGCTCATTTCTGTTGTGAATAGTGTTGAAGTTTAAGATCCACTAGAATATCAGACTTAATCCCCCCCCCCCCTTAAAAATAAGTGGAAACATCTAACAACAAAATGAAATTTGCTAACACGGCAATATAATAGTTAAATTGTGTAATATAATCTGGGATCTATTGTCATGAATTATACTTTGCATTCTTAGCCTTCCTGTTTTTTCAGATGCACAAAAGTATAAAGAAAAAATGGATGATTGAAATAGCACATCTGTTTTGCATAAGTGAATGCATGGATCAGTTTAAAAATAACTCCCTGCATCTTTGGGGAACTAAGCCAATGTCGGCTTAACGCAGCGATACTCTAGGCTGACACAAAATGGATCCTGTGTCATTGATTATATGTTTAGTGTGGCTCAACTAATGTGCTGCCTAAAATAACCCATTAGAAGGGAACCTCTGCTTATTCCATGTTAGTTTATCATGGCAAAATAAAACAGGAGTCCAGTAGCACCTTAAAGACTAACAAATAATAATAAACTTTGGAGTAAATTTTTGTCAGTTTTTAAGGTGCCATTGGACTTGGGTTGAAAGTTTGGATGCAATATTTTTATTTATTTGCAATTTTGTTAAGGCAGCTTCCAAAGTAGTAATAATACATTAAAAAAAATCACTGTCAAGTAGTTTGCCAGGGCAATAAAAATAACACCACATAAAAGCAGTATCTAGCAGCATAAAATGGCAATGAAACAATTTACCCAGAAACAAAGAAGAGCGCTTATAAACATTGGAGGCAGGCCATAAAACTGGGCTAAAAATTCTAGGTTAGCCTTCAGTGAAAAGGAAAAAGGTGAAAGAGAAATATTTTAGCTTGATACTTGAAAGACTGTATTTCTACTGTTTCTTTGGGCTGATTTAATGTTTCCCACCTCCATGTACCTGCGGTGGCATCACATTTGTAATGTTTGTTTAAAGTAGGAAAAAACATTGCAGATGTCTGTATTAGTCCACCCAAAATCCAAAGACCAGCTTGAAAGCATGCACAATGTTTTCTGCCATTTTGATTGGTCTCTCAAAAATACATTACATAGACATTGTTCTAGGAAAAGACTGTATTCTACAAGGTAAATCCACCTGATTTAGCCTAAATTCATCTCAGGCTTTGGTAACAGAAAGACTATGAAGTGTTTCCTTCTGGCTATGTTTACCTGGCATTTGAGAAGTATTTGGCTGTCCTTTATCTGCTTCTTCCCACAAGGGAGTGCCATAACATGACACCTGCAATAACTTGAAGCCTCATGCCTTCTTAGCACCTTGCAAAAATACTAGCAAAGCCAGGTTTTAAGATTATGACCTGAAAAATCTGCTCTTCCTCTGCATTAAATTTTTTTTAAAATGTCTATCATGATGAAGAGTTCTGGTGAGCTCAAAAACTTGCACAATGTAATGTGTTATTTTGGTAGGTCGCAGTAAAGAATTTGTGGTATTGTTCTTGTTTATCACATTTGTTTGTTACTTGAGGGACTGATCTCTCTTTTCCAGTAGCATGCATCTTGTACTAAAGAACTGCCTGGTGTGAACTCAGAGACATATCAGGATCTCCAAAACTCAAGTGCATTAGTGTGGATATTAGCACTGTTGTTGCAAGGGAGGGAACTGTGTGTTAATGCTAAATATTTTTCTAGCTTTGCTAGAGAGGGGGAGGGAGAGAGGGAAGATGAGTGGGCAGCAGGGATGGAGCGAGGGGAAAGTGCACCGCGCGCCCCTCAAGCCACCAGAACGCTTCATCTCACTGCCGGAATGCCCCGCCATGCCCCCAGAAAGCCCAGCCACACCTTCACAGGGGTGCCCACCCAGTGCGTCATGCACCCCCCACCCCCTTGGCACTACGCCTCTGGTGGGCAGGCAGGTGAGCAGAGATGTATATGACACACAGGTCTGGGGAAGATATAAATCTGGAATGAAAACTAATTGCTTTCTACTTTGTATACTGTGTGATCCCACCTTAGTTAAAAGGAGCGCATCCATCCATTAACCTTAATATAGAAAACCACCACAGCAGCATTCCATTTTTTAAGGGTGATTTTAAAATAAATACTTTGAAGAATGTGAACTTAATTGCTTTAATCTCATCCCCCCCACAAAACTAACCTCCTCAGCAGTTCTTTGGAGAATGGAGGTTTCTTTCATGCAGATAAAATTCACAGTGCTTTTTTCATTTGCTGTGTGTTGAGTTCAGCCATGCTTTCAAACAGATAATGATTTTTTGGGAAGAGAATAGCAAATAGACACAGTAAATTGGTTTTTGGGGAACCATTGTAAGGACCATTCATAGAGCAGAGCAGGGATTTCTTTGTCTCAGCAGTGCAGCTCACGTTTATGGTCCCATCCAGTTTGAAAAAATAAGTTTCCTGATGTATTCTTAGCTCTTCTTAAACTCACTTGAACCCTGTTCAGAAGTTACAGTGGACACATGTACTTTCTGTGTACAGTTACCCTTTACTGTTCTTTTCACGTGCATTAATTCTCATGTGATAGTCAAGGCATGTACAACTGAATGTGTGATTGAACCCCCAAATTTGTCCAGGTACTGGCCACCAGTCCCATCTGTAAAGTGAACACATGTTGACTCTTCCTTGCAATCAAGTGTACATGTGAACAAGCAGGTTGTATGAGCATTTACTGTAACATGTGAACTGATCTACAGTGTGCCTTCTTTCGCTATGCTTCAAAACTGGTGGTTCTAGCAAATTTCAAAAGGAATCTTATTTATATATAAGATTCCTTTTGAAATAAGATTCCTTTTGAAATTTGCAAAAACCACCAGTACACCCACCCACCCACCCACCCTGTTGAGGATAAAGATGTCAGAAGATTTGAGAAGTCATCCTCTATTTCCTGGACCAACTTTGTTCTAGAATGCTCTGCTTGGGTTCTAGTGCCTTAGGGACAGAACTGGATAGAACTAGATAGGCCCTGGGATCAAAGTGGAGCATTTTAGAACAAAGATGGTCAAAGAAATGGCAGAAGAATTCACAGATCTCCTGTCATCTTTATCGTGAACAGGGTAAAGCAGAAATATAGAGCAATTGCCTATGTTGAAAAACGAAATGCAGCCAGTGTGTTAAAAAGTAAAAGTACAAGTTCCAGGTTATTACTGACCTACGGGGTGAGGTCACATCATGACATTTACTAAGCAGACTATTTTTACAGGGTGGTTTGCCATGGGCTTCCCATTCTTCTACACTTTACCTTCAGCAAGCTGAGTACTCATTATACTGACCTTGGAACAGTAGAAGGTTGAGTCAAGCATGAACCAGATACCTGAACCTGACTTCTGTAGGGATCGAATTCATGTCATGAGCAGAGCGTTGACTGCAGTACTACAGTTTACCATTCTGCGCCATGGGACTCCTGAACTAGTCTTTTAATACCTGATTTATCTGGATTATTGTAGAAGTGGATTTTGGCTGGATTTTTTGTGTCCATTTTTTTAAAAAAAAAACACAGCACGCTATCTAGATGAAGCTGAGTCAGACAAATGGTTCAGCTTGGTTAGTACACTCTATTCTGACTGGCAACAGCTTTGCAGGATCTCAGTCACAGAAAGGTTCTTTTCCCAGCATCTGAAACCTTTTAATCATAGATGCCAGGGAATGAGTTTGACAGCTTCTTCGTACAAAACATTTATTTCTAGATCCACTGTATTTCTTCCACTGGAAAAGCTGAGGTTCCGTTATAGAAAGTATGAAACATTTTCTAGACGTGTAATTCTCAGTCTTTAAATACTTCTGAAAACCCAAAGAATTTTGAATCCCCAATAATCAGTACTTGACATGCTGTAATTATTTCTATAATTATGCAGAGATATAGTCATCAAAAGTCAGTAAGTTTACATTTCTTAAAGAAGAGCTGGTTTTTATGTACTGCTTTTCTGTACCTTTAGGAAGTCTCAAAGCCGCTTCTAATTGCTTTCCTTTTCTATCCCCACAACAGACACCTTATGAGATAGGTGGGGCTGAGAGAGTTCTGAGGAACTGTGACTAGCCCAAAGTTACCCAGCAGGCTTCATGTGTAGGAGTGAGAAAACAAACCCGATTAAAGTCTGCAGCTCCTAACCACTATATCATACTAGCTCAAAAGAATTTGGGCATGACAGATGCTTACAAAAGTTGTGGGGTTTTTTTGCATTGAAATGTTAGAAAAATGTAAAAACAGCACAAGCCATCGGCTCTATGTTGCGCAACTTTGTGCACGTGAATTTACCTTTACACAACTCAGTGGAGCGTTTTAATTCTCCTGTCTGCCCTGGGCATAGGGCCATGGTGGCGAACCTTTGGCACTCCAGATGTTATGGACTACAATTCCCATCAGCCCCTTCCAACATGGCCACTTGGCAGGGGCTGATGGGAATTGTAGTCCATAACATCTGGAGTGCCAAAGGTTCGCCACCACTGGCATAGGGCAACATCACTGTTTGATGCTCGGGTGGTGTCTTTCATTTTGTGGAAAGGCATTTTGTGGAAAGGACTGTGAGAGATGTTCAAATGAATAGTACATGGGATTAAAAACTTGCAGAGATTTCAGATACCTGAAATGTGATGAACTCTCAGTCCTTGCCTCCTAACAGATCTGCCATGTTACATCTAGTTACATCCTTGCTGTTCAACAGGGGTGGCAAAAGTTTCTTGCTCCTCAAAATTCTCTTTCCAACCTGCAATAAGATTAGAAGAAACATGTTTATGTTTATTGCCTACATATGTACTATTTGTTGGGGGAGATGAATGCTTTGTGTCTATCATCTAGAGCGCAGCTGCCTGCCTTCCAGAAGTACAAGCAAAATGTTTTTCCCTGATTGGCATGTCTAACCCCAGAACAGAGATTAGAACGGGGCCCCAGAAAGACCTCCCCAGTCTGGAGAGGACCGTGAAATGATTAGTGGAAAGTACAGATGATGTTTGTAGAAAGAAATGTATATGACCGTGGTGGCGAACCTTTGGCACTCCAGATGCTATTGGCTATGCTGGCAGGGACTGATGGGAATTGTAGTCCATAACATCTGGAGTGCCAAAGGTTCTCCACCACTGGTATATGATGACTGTCTATTCTTCTGATTGAAGGATGACCCTGTCAGATTATCTGCTGAGTCACTCTCTCACCTCACTGGCCCTTCAGAATCTCTTCCCTTGATATGTGCAAGAGTGAGAAGCAGAAAGAGAAATGCCAGAATATTACATTCCCAAAGATTTCAGATTACCCATTGTTGCGGTTTTTAGCAAGGTATCATATATTCTGAACCTGGCCACATGTGGACTGATAGATGCAGAGATTGGGGCCACGTACAGAAAAGGATAATTTTTCTATAAACTTGAAGGACCTCCCCCCCAACTTTGCAGAAAAAAGGAGAAAATAAAATAGTGAGAAGTAGGAAGAGAAATGCCAGAATATTACATTCCAAAGACATTTTAGGAGGCATCCAAGCCAATATGGATAAATTTAGACACAGGAACCTTGACTAAGTAACAAATTAAAGTATTGAAGTTGTCAAGTGTACAGAACAACAAATGCTACCCAATTATCTTAACTCTGTATGATTACTTAAAGATTTCTGCAGCCATTTGCATGAGCTAAATGTTATGAAATGTTTTTGAAGTGCTAAAATTTACCTAATTGACACATTTTACTAGTGTCAATTTCATAGCACAATACCTTTTGTATTTTCCATACGTTTGCCAATTCATGATTGCTTCCTAGAAATGTGTGCTTTCTCTGACTGATCGCATTGCCATTTATTCTGGTAGAAGCCATTTTTTTAGAGATGGTAGAGTATATGATGTGAAAGCATTAATATTAATTATTTCCATTTTGATTTCTAATAGAAGACTGTCTTATAAAAGTAATTTGCACCTGACGTTGCTCAGATTTGGTGACTGATGACAGTGTAGCGAAAACCTTACATGTTCAAATGGTTTTATTTTCTAGAGAAATGATGAAGAGGCCATCGTGGACAGGGGTGGAACGCGGACAATTCTAAAAACCCATTTTGAAAAAGAAGACTTGGAAGGTGAGAAGTTGTGGCTTTTCTTTCATATTACGATTTCCACTGAATGAGTTGGTTTATTGTCATCTTCAAAAATATATGCATGGCCCTTTGTGGGTGGTGGAGATCATCTTCCAGCTATTAAAACCTGCAAGGAGGAATGGGGCTCAGCAGATGCTTGTGTAACCTCTATCTGTGGGTTCTGTGGGGCAGAACTTGGAATGAGTTTGCAACAACAAATTTTAAAAACAAAATGGTTTACTTTCTTAACATATAACATCAACATTTAACATTACATTTCAAGGTCCTGTTCAGGTTGCATTTTCAAGTCCTTATATTTACAGTCTTCTGATATTGCCAAGTCCAATTCTTCTTTGCAAGTGGGTTGGCTCCTGAAGACTTCAAGGGCTTGATGAACAGGATTCAACATGATGAAGGTTTCCAGGAGAACTCTCACCCATTACAATCACAAAAAAACCCTGAAACAATAAACTCCAACATTTACAACGTAGCAAAAATAAACAACTACCTTCCCAGTAGTTCCCAACAACATTGCAGTTACCTTAACAAGGTGTTAAGGGCTTATACAATTCAAGGTCCGAGTCTGGTAGCCTTGTCTCCTCCAAACTATGAGCTCTGCAGCCTTCTGCTTTGAGTCTCCACCCCTTACTGGGTCAGCCCATTCTGAGCATGGGGGTTACACTTGCTGTACCAAAAGTGGCTGAAGATCTGTGTGTATTGCTGTGGGTCAATGGCAAGAGAGTTTGTGACATGGCCAGTAAGATGCCACAAGGCAGGCTGGGATTCCAGCTGAGTTGCTGATAGAGAAGTGAAGGAAAGAGCAGTGAGGCTGGTGCTAGGGCCCCTTCTGCACATGCAGAATAATGCATTTTCAATCCACTTTCACAAGTGGATTTTGCTGTTCTGCACAGTAAAATCCAACTTCAAAGTCCATTGAAAGTGCATTGAAAGTGCATTATTCTGCACGGGTGGAAGGGGCCTAAGAGTTGGCAAAACCAACCAGGAACTGAAATGCCTTTGGGGACTGATTTCTGCTTTCCAAAACTAGTGATAGTTTAACTACAGTCTTGTGTTGCATTTGAACCAGGGAGAAATAAAAGGGCTTCACCAGTCACAGGAGCTAAGAATGAGACCAAGGCTGATGTGGCAAAATAGGTAAAAAATTATTTTTGCCCAAGAGGCTTCTTCAAGGGAATTTGCAATATTTAACATGTAATATAATATTTTGTTTGCTTGTATAATTTTAACTAAATAACTATTTTTATAAACTCAGAAATGTAATTAGATATTATATATTACATATATTATATATTACATAAAGCCACTGCGATTCTGGGCTGCATCAATAGGAGTATAGTATCTAGATCGAGGGATGTAATTGGACCTCTCTATTCTGCATTGGTTAGACCTCACCTGGAATATTGTATACATTTGTTTTTATGTAATTAATATTTAAATTATGTTTTAATGTATGTTTTAACCTTGTTGTGAACCGCCCTGAGCCCTCAGGGGGAGGGTGGTATATAAAATTAATAATAAATACATAAATTTCTGGGCACTGCAATTCAAGAAGGATATTGACAAGCTGGAATGGGTCCAGAGGAGGGCAACCAACATAGTAAAAGGTCTGGAATCCATGCCCTACAAGGAGAAACTTAGGGAGCTGGGTATGTTTAGTTTGGTGAAGAGAAGGTTAAGAGGTGACATGATATTTGAATGAGTTGGTTTATTGTCATCTTCAAAAATATATTTGAAGGGATGTCATGTCGGTGAGGGAGCAAGCTTTTTTTTCTGCTGCTCCAGTGTCTAGGACCAGGAGTAATGGGTTCAAGGTGAAGGAAAAGAGATTCCACCTAAACATCAGGAAAAACTTCCTGACGGTCAGGGCTGTTCAACAGTGGAATGCACTACTTTGGAGTGGGGTGGAGTCTCCTTCTTTGGAGGTTGTTAAACAGAGGCCAGATGGCCATCTGTCAGAAATGCTTTAATTATGTGTTCCTGCATTGCACTTGATAGCCTTGATGGCCCTTGGGGTCTCTTCCAACTCTATGATTCTGAGGCCCTTTCCGCACGGGCACCAAGCGTTGGTGCATCAGCATCAACAATACTGATGCACACCCCCCCCCCCGGGACCGTTCACACAGACAGTCCCGGCAGGGCGGCAGGCGGCGGCACAGCCTTCGCACAGGCTGTGCCGTCGCGGAACGCTGTACCTTTCCTCCTGGCTTCCAGCGCATCGCAGAGGCCAGGGGACCCCCCCCCACACACACAGGCTGGAGCAGCGGCTCTGGAGTCGCAGGCCAGGGGGCGTGTCCCCTGGCCTCTGCGACACACTGGAAGCCAGGAGATGAGGTACAGCATTCCGCCATGAGGGGGGGGGGGTTGGCGCCTTCCAGCCGCTGCCATTCACACGGCAGCAGTTGAAAGACGCTGCTTCCGAAAAACCTCGCTCAGGGAGCAAGGTTCGGAATCAGCGCCTTCGTGCCACTCAGGGATGGCGAGGCCGGCAGCATCAGCTGTCCGAACCCCTCCCCAGGGACGCAGTTTTTAGCGTCCTTGGGTTGCTGTTATCCGCCCGTGTGGAAACAGCCTGAGATTCTATTTTGCCTATTTTTCACCATCAGCTTTGGCCTTTTTTCTTTTTTTATATTCTGTCTGACACCTGGATTTTTTTGGTTTTGCTTGAGTTAAAGAGCTGACATGGTTGTGTGTCTCACCAGAAAGAGATGTGTTAAAACACTGCAGTGGAAATGAGGGATTGTACCCAGATTCCTAAAGAAGCTGGGATATGACTTGGCTGAATGAGAGTATATATTTGATACTTGGGAAGGAGTTGATGGAGCAGAGAACGCCTGAATCTTTGTGTATGTGTAAAAAAAACCACATTTCCTTATCTTTATTGACTATTCATTCACATGTGATTTCCCAAGCCAGGTGCCCATAATCATCTATTTCTGTTTATACCCATTTAAACTTTATTTATATCACACAACATTATACACTACACTGGTGTAGCTGAGAAACCAAATTGTTTTCTCTGACTAGCTAGGCCCTGCTACCCTGTATAACTGGTGCTATAGGTGTAGCATTCTAGTTTTATCTTTCTTTGTTTACTTTTATGGGTAAAAACAGAAGTATCCTCTGAAAATGGCCAATTCTTTGTCCAAAATTCATTCATTCATTCATTCATTCATTCATTCATTCATTCATTCATTCATTCATTCATTCATTCATTCATTCATTCATTAGTTTTTTATACCGCCCTATCCTTAAGGGGCTCAGGGCAGTTTACAACATAAAATCTAATACACTACTAAAGAGGAGCAAACAATAAAAACAATTTACATAGGCTCTAACAATTCAAATTACTTTTTCCCTTTGGGGAGTATGCTTTTAAGATTATAGTAGTTATAGGTTCAGTAGGCTTTTAACTGTAACTGGGTTGTACAAATAAAATACTGCAGTTTCTAACTGCCTAATCATCTGTTA
The DNA here is from genome assembly GCF_021028975.2 of Sphaerodactylus townsendi. Taxonomy (NCBI): domain Eukaryota; kingdom Metazoa; phylum Chordata; class Lepidosauria; order Squamata; family Sphaerodactylidae; genus Sphaerodactylus; species Sphaerodactylus townsendi. Next base: position 35,912,286 of record NC_059426.1, on the reverse strand, counting down.
CGTTCCAGAAGAAAAATCTGTCCTTCCTTGCAGCAGCATCCCTGATAACAACTTTATAAGCTGAGCAATCTGGGGACTATTTTTCTTTTGAATAATAGAATGTTGCTCTTTATGATGTGAGGTATTTTCTGGAAGTTTTTTTTAAAAAACTGTTTTCTCAGAAGAAAAATAGAGTTGTCTGGGTCTGGGGGTTGGGGAGGCGGAGAGAGAAAAATGAGGTATTGCTAATAAAATAAGACATTTTTGCAGACCGATTGTAATTTTTCACAAAGCATGCCAGGCCAGGGGCTTACATGATACAAGTTATTTTGTAATGAATGTGAATGTTGAATGTTGAATCGAGCCCACTTTGCTGTGGATGAAAAAGGGAGGTACAAGTTGCATTTGACCACCACAAAGACTATGGCCAGGGTTCGTGGGATCTGTTGTGAGAATGGATATTAGGTAAGAATGACTGGACAAATAGGCTGGACAATTTTCTGGGTTTTTTTTAATTGAGGGCCATTCCTGCATGTGTGACTCTGAGCACGATATGTGTTGCGTGAATATGTATTGTTGTTTAATCTTTTAGTTAATAGTTTTGTTATTAGTATGCATAAGGATGATATTGAAGCTGTGTGGAATTAGTTTAGCATAATCCAAACCATAGATTTCAGCCTTGCCAGTTAAAGCGGCCAGCATGAAGCCCCACTGAAGGTAGAATATCCACAAACAAGCATTTGAGAAGCTGGAATATCATAGTAGATAGGAGGATAAAGTGCGATCCACGGAGCCACTCATCCATAACTCATCTCATCTCAGCCACACTCTCTGCCTCAATTCACACATTATGCGGATCCATAGTTTAATTAAACTGAGTATAGTTAGTGCGATTGTCTGGATGCAGACCGCGCCACTCGGTGTGGTTAGATGAAGGTGTGTTGAATCTGGAATGCTGGTCCCTGGTATCAGCACCATGGTTTTTATCATTGACAATTCAGCAGGTATTCCAGCCTGCTTTGAAGCACATCGTTTTTCATAGATGGAAGCTTTTGTGCTTTCATTGGGAGTTCTGGTGCAGTTACCATTTGGATTGATCTATCTGTTAGTACGTCCAAATCTATCATCCAAGCAGAACAGATGGTGGTTTAGACCAACAATATAATCCAGCAAAATGTTGAGTAGCTATTTGTATAGTTGCTTAAGCCTTGTTAATGGGAGAGCAAAAGGTTACAGACATTTCTGTTTTGCCTTTGTGGACACAAAAAGCTGGTACCAACAGATAACCCCAGGCTACTAAAGGAGTTCTCGGACATTGGAACGAGTCAAACAAATTCAAGAAGTCCATTTGAGCTTCTCTAAATGTAACTCAGTTTATATGTGTAAAGGTTTCTATGGTTTCTGCACAGGCTATTTCCTTTGACACAGTACTTCATTTATTCTCAACAAGCAGACTACAAAGACCAAAGCAACACTATTGATAGGTCCCTATCATGAAAATGGCATTTTTGATAGGATAATGTCACACATGCTACAAGTTGAGCCTAGGGATGCTCAAACATCTGCTAGGTGGGAGCAGGGAACAGACATTTGGATGGTGTGTTCCTCAATCCATTTATGGCTGCTCGGCAGAGTATTTCATTTTGCTCCTTCCTAACCATGCAGTACCATGCAGTTGGCCTTCCTCTTACAGATCAATTGAATTGTACTTCTCCCTGTCCTTGCTGGGTAACTGCTCCACTCAGCAGGCAATTGTTTAAATTGACAATTAGATCCATCACAATTTATATAAATCTGTCATAATGAAATGCCCTCTCTTAATAAAATGCTACCTTTCAGTGCTTGTCTAAGTCATTAGCGATTCTCATAGTGGCTGATTGGTTTCAACATGTGCAATTGTGGATAGTTTTGCACCTGCAATTGTGGATAGTTTTGCAAAACCCTGATGCAGCTGATTTTTGGAGCCCGTTCAGCACAAAACAGACAGATTGGTTGATCGGTTCACAGTTGACTGACACATTTGAACATGGTAAACTCAACTGCTGAACACACTCATGGGGCAATTCACACACTCCCTGGTGTAGTCAAGATTGGTCATCTTCTCTTTGAATGAATTACTTAGCAGTGATTTGTGGTAATCAAATTATATTCCACAATAAACCATATTATTGAAGAAACTCAGACAATCCTGTGCTCAAATTGGGATTGGTGGTGGACATAAGAACATAAGAACTAGCCGGCTGGATCAGACCAGAGTCCATCTAGAAAAGCACTCTGCTACTTGCAGTGGCCCACCAGGTGCCTTTGGGAGCTCACGTGCAGGATGTGAAAGCAATGGCCTTCTGCTGCTCCTGCTCCTGAGCACCTGGTCTGCTAAGGCATTTGCAATCTGAGATCAAGGAGGGTCAAGATTGGTAGCCATAGATCGACTTCTCCTCCATACATCTGTCCAAGCCCTTTTTAAAGTTCTGTTAAGTCATGGCTGACCCATGGTGACCCCGTTGGGATTTCAAGGCAAGAAGCATTTCATTGTTCTTTGCCATTGCCTGCCTCTGCATGGACTGAGTGAGTTCTTAGAGACTTATGACTGGCCCAACGTCACCCAGCAGGCTTCATATGGAGGAGAGAAGAATTAAACCTGGTTCTCCAGATGCGAATCTGATTCTCCTAACCATTATACCACACTGGCTCTGACTGGGATTAGAGAAAACAATTTAGAGATTTGCAAAATATACCACAAGGAGAAACAGGCCTGGGTTTTGTGACTAGACTAGATACTGTTAGCTTTTGGGGAAATTTGTTTAGAGATTGGTGGTATTTGTCTTTTACAGATAGCCTGTCTGCTCATCCATGCTTGACATATGAATTTGTAAGTAAAGAGAGATATCACAGGAGGAAAAGTCTTCCAGGCCCTCTCAACCAGGAGAAAACAAACATGGAGGAGCTTCCTCACCACTTGAAAATGGCAATTTCTGATGTGGTTGATTCCACTCAGCTTGTAAGTGCCATTTTAACATTTTAGTAACTTGTATTCTTCAGATGGTGTGATTTCCTGGAGGCATCAGAAGAGCGTTTTTATTTGAGAAGCCAGAATCTGTTAGTTTGTCATCAAAAGAATATTGTTTGGGTCTCAAGTCTATCGTATTCACAAATGTCCTTGTTTTGTGATGATTGGTTTTGAATTGTCAGCACTCATCATCTGTTCGTTTGAGAAAGGGGAACACTTGAGGAGCAGACGAGCAGCCTTCTGCTGCACACAGACATATTTGGACCAAGACCTATGCATTGACAGTCACATTTCCCTTATTGTTCATGCAGTGGAGAAAGGATATGAATGGTGGATTCATTTCTATGAATTACCTTATAATGATAAAGTTTAAAAGATAGGTTAAAACAGCTGGGAAATAATTGAGTTCTGAATTCTGATATTTAGTCATAGCCAACTTGCTGTAACTCTAACTGGTAGCCTGGTTGATTCATTATAATGAACATACATATATCTTGCATATAAATCTGTCTGTAAAAAAGAGCCACCCCACTTTCTCTTTTGAAATAAAACTGAGTTGGATAAATGTGGTATCTGAATTGCAGTTTCAGCTGTATATAATGCTGAATGTAACATGAGGATTACTGAACACACACATATATAAAAAAGAAAGTGTACATTGTAAGCAGTTTATATGTGCATCCACTGTAACCTGTGAACAGGGCCAGTGTTAACTGGTGGCCATTACAGTTTTGAGTTAAACTTCTTAGTTGGTGCAATAGAGATACAAGGATAACACAGTAGGCTTAAGTAGGCTCATTATGCACCAGGTGTCTGCTGCACAAGCAGGGGCAAATGTCCATTGCAGGAAGGTTCCTTTTACAGATGTGTTTCTCTGAGACCCACTTTCAGTTTCCATTCGCACTGCACTAAGAGAAACCATTTTATGCGCAGCTTTAATTTTCTTTGCTTCCAGAGTGAGAGAGATTTGCCAGTGAACACAACTTTGCCTCAGACATTGTCCCTCTGCCCACCACCAGCCCCTCCCACTCCTCTCACTCCTGTGCACACCAATCCCCTCCCCCTTTACAGATTTGTTATTACTTCAATTTTTGTTATTTATTATACTGATGTATTGATTCACTACAAAATCGCTGGTTTTTATTGCATTTGAAAACCAGGAAGAATGTGTGTGTGTTTGTGTGTGTGTGTGTGGAGCAGAGGATAGAGATCAGTTCTAGGACTTGTTCCTCTTCTTCAGGAGAGTGTTGTTCAGGGAATTGCTTTGCCTCTGTCTTGGGGGAGGGGGGTTATTTTTGGAAAGGAGCTACAATATTAATGCAATCACAGGTATATCAATATAACTGCAATTTAAAGGGCTTTAGCAAAGCCCATTATCTTGCAACTACTGGGTGGGATGAAATCTGTGCCTTTACGAGGGAGTTGATGGGTGGAGTTAAGAGAACCAGGAAAAGCAGAGGCCTGTTGAGACTTCAGCAAGCAGCTGTGGAGCAGATACTGATTCCTTCTCACATGTAAACAGAGAAATGTGAGGAGACCACACTACAGCCTCACTGTGCAGCTAAGATCCCCAAGGGAAGCGTTTCATGCATAATGGGCCATAGTGTGAACGTACATATGTGTTGCTTCCTTGGTGATCTCCCATCAAAGTATTGACCCCAGTTACCTTCTGAGAGCTCACAAGATTGGGCTATATCAGGGGTAGGGAACCTGCGGCTCTCAAGGTGTTCAGGAACTACAATTCCCATCAGCCTCTGTCAGCATGGCCAATTGGCCATGGCCAATTGGCCATGCTGGTAGGGGCTGATGGGAATTGTAGTTCCTGAACATCTGGAGAGCCGCAGGTTCCCTACCCCTGGGCTATATCATGCAACTTGCTTCATAGACCGAGTAGTTCATGTGAAAGATCTCAGCCTGAGATCCCAGAGATCCTCTGCCAGTCTGAGTGGACAGAAGACCCATGGTATGAGTCAGCAGTCAAACTTTTTTGTGTGAAAAAATCAAATCTTATTCAAGTTTGCTATTTTCAAATTGACCTATTCTGATCATGAATACCCAATCATTTCAAACTAAATGAAGAGATTTGTGAATGTGAAAAGCATTTTATGCAGATATTGGTTAGACTTAAAACAGATTCCATATGGGATCTTGTTTGAGCTAGAGTGACACTTCAGCGTACACATTTTTCATTTTGTACTGTAAATAACCTAGTGAGGTATATTTTTATAGCACAGCATAAGTCTGATGAGTTTTCAGTACCTGTTAGGACTTGTTCACACATTTTGTTCAGAAGCTGTTACCTCCAAGCTATTATCCAGCATCAGCAACTGTTGTTTGTGCAGCTAGAAATTCTAACAATAGCCCCTTACTGAGTATCTTGGATTGCTTCTGTGAGTCTGAAATAATAACAACACTTTTTAAAAAGTGTGTAAAGAGCACATCAAGAGATGATAATTACCCCAAACCCTCTTTTTTATTTCACCCTCTGATTGACCCCTTTTAATGTGTAATCAGATTAAACAGTGAATGAAGTAAAGGTATTAATAGCTTAGGAAGATAAGAAGCAAGAAAGCATTCGCAAACAGGGGAACAGACTGCTCAGAGTCAGTGTTTGCTTGTAGGAGTGCTGGATGAAAATACATAGTAATGGGAGTAAAAATAATCACAGAAATTGCTGGGTAGTTTATAATAGTTTACAGAAGAAAAATAGAAGATAAAGGTATGGATGGAAAACAACAAACAGTTCTCTCTAAGCTGATCTATGTGTTGCATCTATATTGTAAAAAGCGTGACTGACAAGAACAAAGAGGGCAAATTACTTTTACAACTTCCTCTCAGGTTGTCTGAGTGGCTTCTTGCACATCACATGTGGAAATATATCAATTTACCAATGACAATCAGTAGACCACCTCATTAAGACTGGTAACTAGCTACTTGAGGCCCCATTGGTTAGGCTAATCTAGCTAAGGTTTACTCAGCAGCAGCTAAGGTTTACTCAGAAGAGCTGAAACTTGCGCACACTGACAGTAAACTCTTGGCCTGAGTTTTTGGCCTCAATTGCTAATGGTGAGAACTGGTCCATTCTGCAAGAGGAAAGGAAGAAAGATCAAGACATGCCTACCTACTAGGGAATCAGACTTCTGGACCCAACCTGCTCTGTACAGAGCTGGGGCCACTGTCATACACCTGTGAAATACAAAATATCACTTGTGACCCTTTGGCTCATTACCCTGAAGGATGGGTCCTGGATTTTGGGTTACTGATCTGACAGTGAGGAGACTGAGATAAAACTTTGATTATAATTTGTCCCCTGTGTTTCTTATAGTCATGCACTTCACAGACTTACCCCAAAGTCAGACTGACTAGACTTGGTGGAAGGTGCCAAAGACTGTTCAGACAAGACAGCTCAGTTGATTAAAGATAAGAAATCTGGACCTACAAGCCCCATTATAACATATACAGACACTTAGGCATATTCAGGCAGTAGAATGCTCAGAGCCCAAAAGGTTAATCTGAAACTCGACATAATTGACTGAGAGAACTGCACAGCCAGAAGACAGGGAGTTTTGAGAGAAAACTGAATTGAGAGCCAGAGTGAAAGGTTGTTCTGCTGTAGTTCTGTTCTCTGGTAGCTGAGGACCAATTCAAAGTGAGCTGTGCTTCTCTGATTAAGTGCCAGAGAGAACAGATTTCATTTAGGGAATCTGTGCCAAAATCCTAGAATTAACCATAACACAGTAACACTGATTAATCACATAGGTGGCTTGGTACTTTTCTCTGAGGAGAACCCCACTTAGGCCCCTTCCACACGCAAAATAATGCATTTTCAAACTACTTTCACAACTGTTTGCAAGTGGATTTTGCTATTCGGCACAGCTTCAAAGAGCACTGAAAGCAGTTTGAAAGTGCATTATTCTGCATGTACGGAATGAGCCTTAGATAAAGAGCAGGGAAGCTCTTGAGGGGAGGAGTTATATAGAGAGGATTGGAGTTTTCTGAGGGAGAACAGCCATCTTCTATGAGGAGCCCAGTGTGAGAGAGACACTCTAGTGAAGAATCTGCCTTAGAAACCACACAGCCCGGAAACCACACAGCACCCAAATCTGCCTTAGAGTTAGTATTCAAGGAACTGTGTGAGTTATACTTACCTGAGGGTGAAAATTAAGGTTTTTAAATACAGGGCTAGAAAGCCAAACAGAATGCTATAACAAATATATGGGAGTACCTAAATGCTTTTGTCTAGAGTTGAAGTGAATGTAACAACTGGAGGTACTAAGATAGTGACTTGTATGAAACTTGTATCAGTTGGGAAACAACTTGTAAATAGTAACCTCTCAGAAACCAGCTTCATAGATATAGATATAGATAGATTCCTTTTCTAGTAAAGCACTCTCACTTGGTTCTTGTAAATAAAATCTTTAAATTTCATGGTTCAAAGTTACAAGCCTCTGGTGCCAGTTTATTATTTCTTGTCAGGAAGAAAATGGGTTATTTTGGTGTCGCTTCAGAGCAGTTCCTATGCTTAACTGAAGAGTGTTCTTGAGGAACAAATAAAGAATATTTAGATGGTTTAATAGAATGATAATTGTGAAAAAATTAAAGAGTAATATAAACTTTCAAACACACTCTCCATGTTATTAAAAGTCTATTTTGACAGAGAAAAGAAAAGGGGAAAGCTGCTCAGTCAGAGCTGTATTGTCCATAAGAGTTCTTCTTGGGAGGCAGGTAGAAAAAATTCTCTCAAGACACTGGGCAGTGGGCAGGCACTTGAGGGGACCCCTTTTCATATGGGCGTATATGTGATACCGGTTTTCTCCTTTTTAGGACCTAGCCTGTATGTGCATTTTGGAATTTGTGTAGAAATGCCCATTAGTGTAGAAGCTAGTGGATACACTGGTCTTTGTATATGATGTCATCAGGAACTTCCTCATCTGAACCAGCCATCAGTTTAGAAATTTTACAGTGTGATCCTAAGTAGAGTTACATCTTTCTAAGTACACTGAAGTCAACAAGTTTAGAAGAGTATAAATCTGTTATGGATCACACTATTAGATTAGGGATTTTTAAATTGGTATTCACAGTACACAGCCTTGGGAGTGACTACATAGCGACGGCATGCTTGTTTTCTTAATATTGTGCTAGAATCAGTATACGTTTTCCAGTAAGTTTAAAATCTGGGATGGCAAATCTACGTGGAATCCATGCAGTGCAATCTGGCTAGATTTCAGAAAGGAAGAAAGTCAAATTTAAATCAGTAGAAGTTACAGAATTATAAACCTTTGTCTGTATTTTAAAAGCTTAGAAGTTTGTAATTGATTTCTATGTATACCTTACAGTTTACATGTAAGGTATACATATACCTTACAGTTTACTTAGTCCAAAATTCACAAACGTTTCTAAGGACTAGCCATAACCAGGTTGATAAAAATCTGTTACATATTCATAAAGCAGTGATGCTTCAGAATCCCCATTTAAAACTTCCATTGAAATAGAGGTTAATTAGTTTGTAACATAAATTCTCACTGTGGAATTTCTTTCCTAAAGAAAGATTTAATCAGCCTGCAATATCAGCAGATGCGGAGCCAAAGGGAATTAGGAAGGCAGTAACAGATTCAGATAGGCAGTTCTGTTTTAATATACTCCATTGGGGCTTTTTTGGATGTATTTTCTCTCTCACCTCATTGTACACCTATGCGGTCACCATATTGTACAATAACATGAGCATCTAAGAGTGTGTTTGTCAGAGGAAACACATATCTTCCCAAATTCCTACAGGATATGCACACAACAGAGCTCTGTTGCTAGCCTAGTTGAGAACTGTGTCATTTAAAGAGGACAAAGTATTATAGAGTTTAAGTGAGTATAAATTTTGCCGACTCGATATCACACCTCCCCAAACTGGAAGGTACATGTAATTCAGTGCTTTACCTTTTCAGAAAGAAGGGAATTATAAAATCTGGGTACTTTTGATTAAGAGTTGAGTTAAGGTGCTTACAGTTTCACCTACATTCCAAACAAATAAATACCATCTGATGAGTACAATGCCAGCCTCACGTTTCATGATCATTTAGAATTTAGTGATCTATACCATTTCCCACAATTTCAAAATGCATGCCGAAGTTCACATTGTGTCTTCAAAGACTGATCATCAATTTTTTTAAAAGGGAAAACTATATATTGCTGGAATCAACAGGATGAGCTGAGTACAGCCATGTACTTTTTGGGCTAAAAATGTGCCCAGCCGCAGAGCCTGCAGAGCAAACTTCCTGGGAAAACCTTAAGCAAAAAGCTGCAGGCATGGAGAATCCCTTCAGCACCACAAAACATCAGGCGTGAGTGGCAGATGAAACTGACCTGACAACTTTAACAGTCGGGCAGGAAAAATAAAGACGTCTTCTGAGCTCCTGAGCTCCGCACAGCAAGAGGAGATGATTTGCAGATGACTTGGAGGGAAAAACTGGTAGTTTTGCATCTTCAAAATAGGACAGCTTGAGCAGAAATAAGGCATCCTGAAGACATCTTGGGGGGAAAAGCTGTGTGGAGTTCCTCCTTGAAATGCCTTTTTTCTGCCCCCAGTATGTATTTATTTGTGCTGTACAGAATGTGCCTATGTTTACTCTTTACACAACATTAAATTAAGGTTGTTGTTGTCCACTGTCCATTTGTTTGAACATGGATGAATTTGTAAATCTGTATTGATGAAGGCTTTCATGACCAGAAAGAACTGGCTGTTGTGGATTTTTTGGTCTGTGTCGCCACGGTCTGATAGCTGTTGCGTCTAACGTTTCACCTGCACCTATGGCCAGCATCTTCAGAGGCATGTCATGGTAAGATGTGTTTCTCTTTGTGGCATAGGAAGATGTGTTTCTCTGCCATAGAGAGAAACATATCTTACCATGATGTGCCTCTGCAGCTGCCAGCCATAGATGTGAGTGAAATGTTAGGAGCAAAAGCTACCAGACCACAGCAACACAGCCGGGCAAACCCACAGCAACCAATTTACAAATCTCTCTTAAACCGGATGTGTAATCCCTTTGAGTCCCTGTGAGGAAGGTAGACTACAAATAACATAAATAGACTAATGAACAAATAAACAAAACCTATAGGCATCCACTAAATAATCAAATACCTTCACCTTCCAAGGTTTCCCAGTTCCCTTTGCAATATGACATGTTCACTGAGTATAAAATTTTCTGAGTATGTGACTCTGGACAAGGCCGGAAATGCATTAGCCACAGTACCAAGAGCCTAGTACATAGCAGTGCGTTGGACACATACTACAACAGACACTGCTGTGTATTTGTAAAACTTCCAATCATGTGTGTATTACTGTCAGCCTTCATGGCTCTGATAACTTTTGAAGGAATGAAGCCCTGAAGTTGGCCCCCACACCCAAAGGGGTTTGTCACCTATGCCCTATGTGCAGCTTCATTCCAGTGCTTGGAATGCTGTACATACAGCCACATGTGCTGTAACCAGACAGGTAAAAAGGTTCTTGCTTGAGAAAATGAGTGTGCGGAATTGGCTGTTGTAGGTTTTCTGAGTGGTGTGGTTGTGGACTGGTAGTTTTTGCTCCTAATATTTTGCCCACATCTATGGCGGGCATCTTCAGAGGGCATGTCAGGTTAGATGCGTTTCGCTCCGTAGCACAGAAAATCCACTATAGTCAGTTGATTCTGCCCAGGAAAGCCTTCAACAATACATTACATGTGGAGTCTTCTTCAGTAGAGTAGTCCTTATACTGAGATCTAGATATATAAGTTCTGCCTATAAAGCTGTTCTTTGTTCTCTAGATAAACTTGATTTAATTCACAGTTTCCCACTTTCCTCAATTTTGCTAATATTTTTACTGTTGCTGATTAATAGTCTCTTAATTTTCAACATACTGTTGAGCATGACTGTTGAACACCGTTAATCCCAATTAAGGGTAAATTTGTTTCATGAGACAATACATCCTTTATCTGGAACTGCGGAGAGGTCACATTTGCATTTTTGCTAATTTAGGAATATAGGTCAAATTATTCCCTCTGATGCACCAGCTTTCATTTTCATTTATTTCCCAGTTCAAGTTTTTTTAAAAACTCTGTTTTCATATGGTTCATTAACTGAGCCAGAAGACAGAGCGCTCCTCTGCTAATCTATAGATACTGCTGAAATCTGTGCACCCTTTGACTTCCTCGGGCTGTGTTTATTGATTTGGCAGGACTGGAAGTTAGACGGCCATTCATATTTCTTGTTGCTAATTTTTGCTTCCTGTCATTTATATTGGTCATATCATGCATGATTGGAGGAAGTGATGTCACTCATTCCGCATTCTGGTTTTGTTATTTGAACTTTCTTTGGAGAATACCAAATAGTATATGTTTGGCTTTGGAAAACATCTTAGGCCAAGCCTGACAACCTTTGATAAGATGCGATCATTCATCTTTGGCTTTTTCTCTCCGGCATCATATGGTGAAAAGCCTGAGGGGTACCCAATACAATATGATTACATAACCCTGACTGGCATCTTAAATATGGGAGAATTCATGCACTGAAGAAGATCGACGAAAGCGCAAATAAACGCATGTTGCGGTTTGCACATGGTTCTCCATTCCGGCTTGTCCGTCTCTGCTTGGAAAGACATTTGTTCGGAGAGGACAGCGGTCCTGTTCAATTTCCATTGCAATGTGGGTGATAACATGCATAAACCGTGGAATGCAACATATCTATGGTCACTTATAGGTTTGGACGTTGATATGGAGCCCCACTACAATTTTTCCATCAGGCACATTGAACTTTAAGGGGCCAGAAATGGATGCATTGTGAAAGGGACACAAAACCTATGAATATTATAATAATATTGTATACTACGTCAGAGGGGACCCCACAGGTTTCATTCCCACTCTACAGCAATTGGATTTGCACTTTAATGGCATGATGTATTTATTGTAGGATATGTTTGCAATATACCTATGTTCTTATATGATGTTTGTAACCTTTGTAACATGTAGATATAGATAGATTTTACAGGTTATTCATATGGATAAGATGTATGTCATTGCGATTACACTTTTGATAATGAGTTAAAAAGACATCTACACTTTATATATTTGTTATATGGCGATTGATAGCGTTTCAGCCCTTGTGTGCTACTTTGTTCTTGCTTCATTCTGATATAACCTTTGATAGGAAACATTAATTATATTATATTCATTATAATCCTATGCATTTAAATAGATGCAGTTTGTAATGAGTGAAATGGTTACTTTAACCCTTTTGTGTGCCGCATACCATGTTACTTGCTGAAGATTGTTTCTCAGCTTATATTTCTTTTGTGTTGACTTAAACACAAATATTTATTGATGTTTATTTCCTAACCATCTGTAGTTTAAGAAGGTTAATAATAACTGCCCTCACCCATGTCATCTGATGTGAAATGTACAAGATGACAAATCTCTATTTACAGCGGATATTCTGCAGTAACTTTCCCCTAGAAGCCAAAATGACCAAACCAAGCCTGCCATTCTTTGGTCACTGGAAAAAAAATAATGCTAGAAAACGCTGAAGGTGACAGGTAAAAAAGACCCCAAATGAGATGGATTGATTCAATCAAGGAAGCCCTAGTCCTCAGTTTCCAAGACTTGAGCAAGGCTGTTAATGATAGGGCATTTCGGGTGGCATTAATTCACTGGGTCATCATAAGTCGGACTCATTCATCCTGGAGAGAAATGACTAGTGGGGTGCCACAGGGTTCTGTCCTGGGCCCAGTGCTATTCAATATTTTTATCAATGACTTGGATGATGAAATAGAGAGCATGCTAATCAAATTTGCAGATAACACCAAATTAGGAGGGGTCGCTAATACCCCAGAGGACAGGGTCAGAATTCAAAATGACCCAGACAGATTAGAGAGCTTGGCCAAAATTAACAAAATGAATTTCAACAGAGATAAATGTAAGATGCTATACTTAGGCAGTAAACGTAAAATTCTCAGATATAGGATGGGTGACACTTGACTTGACAACAGTACATGTGAAAAGGATCTGGGAGTCTTAGTAGACTGCAAACTGAACCTGAGTCAGCAGTGTGATGCGGCAGCCAAGAAAGCCAATGAGATTCTGGGCTGCATCAATAGGAGTATAGTGTCTAGATCGAGGGACATAGTAGTACCACTGTATTCTGCATTGGTCAGACCTCACCTGGAATACTGTGTTCAGTTCTGGACACAACAATTCAAGAATGATATTGACAAGCTGAAATGGGTCCGGAGAAGGGTGACCAAAATGGTAAAAGGTCTGGATTCCATTCCCTAGGAGGAGAGGCTTAGGGAATTGGATATATTTAGTCTGGAGAAGAGAAGGTTAAGGGGTAGCATGATAACCATGTCTAAATATTTGAAAGGCTGTCATGTTGCAGATTGAGCAAGCTTGTTTTCTGCCACGCTAGAGACCAGGACAAGGAGTAATGGATTCAAAGTCCAGGAAAAAGAGATTCAACCCAAATATCAGGAAGAATTTTCTGGGTAAAATAGTTTGACAGTGGAATACGCTTTCTTGAAGTGTAGTAGAGTCTTCTTCTTTGGAAGTTTTTAAACAGAGGTTGGATGACCAACTGTTGGGAGAGCTTTGATTATGTGTTGCTGCATGTCAGTGGGCTGGACTTGATGGCCTTGTGATCTCTTTGTGATTCTATAATTAAACTGAGGCTAGCATACTTTGGTCACATTCTGAGAACATAAAAATTACTGAAAAAGACAATAATGCTATGAAAAGTTGAAGGCCGCAGGGAAAGAGAAAGACTCAACGTGAGACTCAACTAGGGTATAATGTCAAGGGACATAATAGTACATAATAGTTGAATCTCTGGCCCACCAATTACTACACTGTCTCAGATTTAAGGAAATCAGATCCAGATGTGAATCTTACTCCTTTACATTTACCCGATCTCCCTGATTTAATTAGATTACACTACTTGTTGGACAATCCTGATCCTTCTCTCTGTATGATAGTGGCAGACTTTCTCCTGGAAATTACTAAATGCCAGTAGATTTCCTTCGACTTAATCATTTATTTCCTGTATTATATATGCTTTTTAATTCGTTTTTTTTATTATTGCTGTACTGTTGTCTATGCCAATAAAGGCTTACTGCTGCATAATAGTACCTTTCTATTCTGTATTGGTCAGACCTCACCCAGAATACTGTGTTCAATTTTGGGTACCACAATTCAAGAAGGATATTGAGAAGCTGGAACTGGTCCGGAGGAGGGCAACAAAAATGGTAAAAGGTCTGGAGTCCATGCCCTACGAAGAGAGGCTTAGGGAGCTGGGGATGTTTAGTCTGGAGAAGTGAGGGTTAAGAGGGGACATGCTAGCCATGTTTAAATATTTGAAGGGATGCCATGTCGAAGAGGGAGCAAGCTTGTTTTTTGCTGCTCCAGAGACTGGGACAAGGAGTAATGGGTTCAAGGTGAAGGAAAAGAGATTCCATCTAAACATTAGGAGGAACTTCCTGACAGTTAGGGTTGTTTGACAGTGGAGTACATTTCATTCTAGTGTAGTGGAGTCTCCTCCTTTGGAGGTTTTTAAACAGAGGCTGGATGGCCATCTGTCAGGGGTGCTTTGGTTGTCTGTTCCTGCATGGCAGGGGGTTGGACTTGATGGACCTTGTGATCTCTTCCAACTCTATGATTCTATGTCACTTGGCACGTACACTCACTCATGTACACACACCAAAAACAACTAAAAGAATGATGAGTTCTGAGATATCTTAGTGGCATATGTTTTTGTAGGCCAGAATCAATTCCATCAGAGCCCATTCCATGCCTGATTGGGTAGGCGTACACATTGGGTTGTATCCTGCCACTTTGCTTCTCAGAGGGTGAAAACTTCTTTCAGTTTTAGGAGACTTCCTCAAATGGCTCTTCAAAGAGCCACTCCCATTATAGGAAGGTTCCTTCGGCTGGAGAAAGGCTTTGAAATGTTCTGAATGGTGTGTTAGGTTGCAGGCATCAAAGTACAGAAAGAATTAAAAAATGTTTGTCTTAAAAATGAGGCTGAACAAACAAGGGAAAAGGGTAGGTGAGTCACCAATAGGTACAGAATCCAATCCAGTAAAGGAAATTCATGCACCAATATGTTTTGATATGAATCACTCTGGACTAGCAGCCGCTGGTGATAAATAGATGCAGCAAGATCAGTAGTGTAAATTAACATTGCTTTTCTGGCAGGAGCTTGCTATTGCCAGGATTTTTGAAAGCCAAGTACAATAATTTCATGGTTGTTCATTCCAATTCAAGAGCTTCACAGAAACTGAAACTTGGTGCAGAGGATCAACACAGGAGTGCAACCATGGCAGGGCCACCACTCCAGCACAGGATCTTGCACTGGAACCAAAGGGGGGTTTCTGGAGATGGGGCCAGCATTAGTTGGCTTCCTGAGCTCTTTTGGCCCAGGAACACCTGCATTTGCTGGCATGAACTAACCTTGGCAAGAAATGGTGGTGCAGTTCATTGTCCTGCATGCACCACTTTCAAGGAAGTAGGGCGAGTGTTGCTGTTGGGTTGATGGCCAACCATCACAGCACAGCTATCCATTCTCTGGATTGCTGTGTAGGTCACAGAGATAGGGAAGATATCCTCCCTTGCTGGGAGGGGGAAGATGATGGAACATTAAAATAAAATGATGTTTATACACACAATAATGTTCACACAGACTTGTATAATTCATGATTTGCGATACCTAAATGTAGTCAAAGGGGGGAGGATAGCAAAGTTATAGTCAATTGGAACATCAGAGTGCTGTGAAATCTAGTATTCTGCCTTAAGAAATCAACCGATGAGCAGTAGTTCTGTCAAAGTTGGAGTTATCCTTGGTAAGAGGTCACAATAGTTCTGATTGACCTTACTGTTACTGGCCTCAACTGCCTATGTAAATCTGTTCTTTAAACAGCTGTTGGTTTAGGTGGGAATGTGACTGACTGGCTTTTTTAAAAAGTTCATTTTTAAACATAAATGTTAAAATTAAACGAATTTGACTTGGATCAAGACTAACGTTTTAAAGGTGTATGGATTTTCATGCATGGAACATTATTTTCTTGGCCAATCTTGTTCTGTTAAGGTCCTGTGTACCTCAGGAACAGGATTGAGGGGTGGAATTTTGGGCTACCTGCAGGAATGTTAATGTGAATCCAACTCTGTAGGCAACATGACCACATGAACATACCTCTCCCTGAATCTGATCTGACAGTATACTGAACAGCATGGGAAGTGTCCCAGGGTGTTAGTATATCCTGGAGGATGTGTACACCCATGGAAGGAATAACAGCAAGCCTGGCATATAGTCCTCTGTTTCAGTCATGGCAACCAGTGAGAGGGATGTTAAAGATTGACGTATCCCCCATGTCTGGATTATTGGAATCAGAAGCACTGAAGCTGTGCTCCTGATTGCCCACACCTGAAACACCTGGGGGCCATTTCACACCTGCAAGTGGCCTATTTTCCTTATGACACAATGATATCCATGGATACCATACTGGATGGAAATTGTTAACGTCAATCGAGGAAGTGTCAGCCGTTGTTGTGAATCATCGTAGTCATGAAATAGCTGCACCTTTCTTCACATAGCTGCAATCCCATCCATAATGAAGGTTTTTTCCATTGAGTAGAAAAATGTTTTATGATGTTATTGTTATTGTTTATAATGTTATTGTTATAATGTTATTTTTTTGCTGCAGTTTGTCTATGTTTGCTTTTGTACATCCTAATGGAGATGGCTTTTGGCCACACACAATGAATGCTGCCTTGCCTTGCTTCGACTGAGTAGAGTATTTGCGGATTCTGTCACATGGCAGGGTGGAGTGGGATGGGAAGGACATAATGTCATGTGTGAAAGGGCTGTATGTGTGTTGTGATTTTAATGGCAGGATAAAATGAGAGTCAGAACCTCTCAACATGACTCATAATCCATACAAAGTGATGCACTCGGTGATGTATCTGCCCGGGGACATGGGGTAACCCATGTCTCTGGGCGCATACCATCTGGTCACGTGGGGGGCACAAAATCAGCCCCCCATGTGACCAGAGAGTCAGCCTCCCTCCAGGAAGCACGCAGCTGGCAATCAAGCCTCCTCCATGCACCCCGACCCCCACTCCCCACTGCAGGAAGCCTGGGAGGGAGGGTGGAATGCCCCAGCCCTACTCTGCCCACGTGCAGAGTTAGGCCTCCCTGGAGATCCAGGACGTGGCCTCAGCCCATTACTTTTAGCAGGCCCAGACCTGCCTTGAACTATATTTTCAAGTTATGGTGAGCATGTCAACAATAACTTGAAAAGATAGTCCAAGGCATGCTGTCATGCTAAATATGCAAAGGCTCATGGGTATGTTGTTGAAATGCTCACCATAACTTGAAAAGATAGTCCAAGGCACTGACCTTGGAGATCAGGAACGTGGCCCCATCCCTCTGCTTTTAACAGACCTTGTCCTGCCTTGGACTATCTTTTCAAGTTATTGTTGAAATGCTCACCATAATTTGAAAACATAGTTCAAGCAGGACAGTGCCTGCTAAAAGCAGCTGCACAGGGCCATGTCCCTGATCTTTAGGGAGGTCAGGGGGTGGGGCTGAGGGATGCCCAACTTTGCCCACTCTGCAGGTGGGCATGGCTTCATGGGCCTCCTGCAGCAGGGATGGGTGGGGATCCTGGAGGAGACTTTGTCCCTGGGCGCCGTTTGGACCCCATATGCCTCTGGGGCCTTCCAGAATATTATTGAAGTCTCTGTTTTAAAAGGTATCACTTCTCAGCAGGTGGCAGCCTTCTTATAAAGTTCTGTGTATATTCCAGCTTGAGTCTCACAGAACAAGTAATAACATAAGACGGGCCCTGTGGTCCATCTAGTCCAGCATCCTGTCTCATGCAGTGGCCAACCAGTTCCTCTGGAGATCCAACAGCTAGGCCTTCCCCTGATGTTGCTTCCTGGCTATGGTATTCAAAGGATTACTCCCCTGAAAGTGGAGATTTCCTTTAGTCACCATGGCTAGTGATTGCTGATAGACCTATCCTCCATGGATCTGTCTAATCCACTTTTAAAGGTGTTTTGTATCTGTGGCCATCTCCACATCCTCTGGCAGTGCATTCTACGTTTTAATGACTCACTGTATAAAGAGGTATTTCCCTTTTGCCAATCCTGAATCTGCTGCCCATCAATGAGTTGTTATGTCATTGTAGTCATGCCAATGATACTTGGTCCTGTATCACTTTATACCCGTATTAATTGTTTTGTGCGGGGAAAAAAATTGCTTTTTTATTGTTAGTCTTTGGCCCTGTCCGCACATGCAGAATAATGCACTTTCAATCCACTTTCACAATTGTTTGCAAGTGGATTTGGCTATTTCGCACAGTAAAATCCAACTGCAAAGTGCACTGAAAGTGCATTATTCTGCATGTGCCGAAGGGGTCTTTGTTATGATGACATGGCGTGGAATAAATGACCACTGCTATATGCCACAGCTGAAATCAGCTCCAGAGTGTCCCAGTGCTTTTCTTTGTATGTCTTTATAAACATTTTCATTCCTGGAAAGCAGCTCACAAACAAATGATCACACAACCATTACAAATGGACATTATTGTCACAAAAATAAATCGCCCTAAAACAGCAGCTGCTAAAATTGTAACTTTTTATTTTTCCAAACTAAGGCTGATTCCGCACGGGCCAAAAACAGTAGTGTGAAAACGGTGTGAAAACAGTATAAACCCTTTTACACCATTTTAAACCCTTTTACACCATTTTCACACCATTTTCACACTGCTGTTTTTGGTCCACGCTTAATCAGCCTAAGACTGACCTAACAAAAGAGAAATTAGATGTTCATTGGATTTTTCATGGATCGGCAACTGTTTTAAGAAGGTGTACTCAAAAATAAGTATCATTTTATTTAGCGGGGCTTAGCCCCAGAAAAGCGTTCTTAGGATTGATGCCTAAATAAATCAAGGAAACACTCTGAAGGAAACAATCTAGCCATCTGAGAATTTCTAGTGGAATGACCTTTTGCTTGCCATAGGTTGAGTGACAGTTTCCTTTCTGAGAAACACAGTGTTGAGAATCCATAAATTCAATCCTCAACCCTGAATGCTGCCACATTGCTGATTCCTGACGCAGCTAGTTCGTCTCCTGCTATCTCAGTAAAAAAAGAAAAGAAATTTAAAAAGAGACTCTGCTTCACGAAGCTGAGAGAATAGCAACTGCTCTGCCCATAGCAACATCGCGCAACATCCAGCAATTACAAAATGGCATGCTATCAACACCCCCATTTCAGCTGTATAGGAAAGTAGCTAACCAATGCAGGCCAACAGTGGCTCATCGGTCTGAATCAGTCCCACATATAATAGAACAAGGGAAGGAACGTGGGAGACACAGGGCCTTCCAATGTAGGGAGGACTGTGGCATGATGATGAATAGGAACTGCATAATTACCACACACCTCTTTTCAGTACACACAGGAAAAACTAGACCCACAAGAGGAAGCTTTTGGAATCTCCTTTAGCCTGTGTCAAAACTTGCCATGTATGAACTGGCAGGAAGGACTGCAGAGGAAAACATAATTCTCTGCTTTGCATGCATGAAGTTTTCGATTCAAGCCTTGCATGGAGTTAGGTGCAAGACTGTCCACAGAGGGCCCCCAGGTATACCTGAGATGCAGAGGTGTAGCAAGGGGGAAAGCGCTTGGTGCACAGGTGGTCCTCCGCCACCATCCTGCCCCGGAATCACCCCAGAAAGCCCCTACCATGCCCCCAGAACACCCTCACTTCACCCCCATAGGGACATGCGCCCGGTGTGTCACGCGCACCCCCGCTCCCGCGGAGCTACCCCTCTGCTGAGATGTTGCTTTGTATTGCATGTCTGCCCCTGCTTCTAACCATCTTGTGCTGCACCTTCAGAGAGAGGCAGCGTAGTACAGTGATTAGGGTGTCAGACCAGGCTACAGTCTGACCCAGTTTCCCATCTCCACATTGCCACAGAAGCTTGCTGGGTGATTTGGACCAGTCAGTAGCAGTGGCGTAGGAGGTTAAGAGCTTGTGTATCTAATCTGGAGGAACCGGGTTTGATTCCCCGCTCTGCCGCCTGAGCTGTGGAGGCTTATCTGGGGAATTCAGATTAGCCTGTACACTCCCACACATGCCAGCTGGGTGACCTTGGGCTAGTCACAGCTTCTTGGAGCTCTCTCAGCCCCACCCACCTCACAGGGTGTTTGTTGAGAGGGGGGAAGGGCAAGGAGATTGTAAGCCCCTTTGAGTCTCCTACAGAAAGGGGGGATATAAATCCAAACAACTCCTCCTCCTCCTCCCCCTCCCCCTCCCCCTCCTCCTCCTCCTCCTCCTCTTCTTCTTCTTCTTCTTCTTCTTCTTCTTCTTCTTCTTCTTCTTCTTCTTCATTCTCTCTCAGCCTAACCTACCTCACAGAGTTGATGTTGGGATGATAAAATGGAGAACCGAAAAACTGTTGGGTTCCCCACTGCAAAGAAAATACCCCACTATGTAAATAAATCCCAGTTCAGCAATCCCTCCCCTGCAATGAATTGATTAATCACTACCAACACCTGCTATTCTTCCTAGAAACTCTTCCTCCCCAAAATCCCCCATCTTCTTCCTGCCATGTAGCTTGCATGGCTTGTCATGCACAAACCATGATCCCTGCGACTGTAAACCCCATGGGTCTGTCCCTCCTTTTACTATAGCATGCCTGTGCAGACAACAGAGGCCTCTCCCAATGGAGTCCCATACTGAAGAGCACTCACTGAAGGTCATGGTCAGCAGGAGTTAGGCAACGCTGCCTATCTACCAAAGTACAAAAACAGCATACGCCACAGCTTTGAAACAATCCATACCTTTATTGAACACCAGTGGGAACAGAGTTCTGAATGCAAATCAGGTGAATGGGGTTGCCAGACAGACCAGGCTGTGTCAACCTCAGAGGAACAGGTTATGGTTGTATTTTTATTTACAAAACCTATACCCGACCTTTCTGCCCTCATCTGGGCCACCAAGGTGGCTAACAGATTAAAAACGTACCTAGTAAAAATATATCTTGAAAACCAATAAAACCAAATGAAAACATATAATTAGAACAATTAAAACCAAGTTAAAATATGCACACAAAAACAGCAATTAAACAGGGGGCAGGAAGGAGAGATCACTTAGGAAATGCCAGACTTCCCCCCACCCCCATCACCTACTGGTGGGAGCAAACGGAGGGGATGGGTATTTCCCCCCGGGAAAGTTTTGGTCCTGCAACCAGGAAAGCCATCTCTCAGGTTGCCATCTGCCTAATGTTAGAAGGCATGGTTACCTGAAGCAGGGCCTTGAAAGATAACTGTAGTGGACAGGTAGGTTTGTAAGGTTACTTCAGGTGTGCAGATAGAGATGTCCCTGCCACCGAATACCCACACTAGTAATGATCATGCTGCAAATATCTGGCTTTCTGAAGTATGGTTAGTAGCCCTATAAGACACTGCCTTCTCAATAACATCACTCTTATGAAACACCTTTCCACAGGTGGCCTGCTTGACTCTACTGTTTTTCTGTGGGAACTAGCAAAGACCTAAGTGGCTTAGAACACATTTGAGGTGGGTGGCAGTTGATTAGTGGTTAAGTGCTATGGCGGTTTGTTTGGTCTACTGAGGCTGTAGTGCTTGCAATCTCTTTTAACCATATTGCTGAATTTCAGTTATTGATTGCCAATTTTTTTTATTATTGATTGCTGGATTTGTTTTGTTAAATTCTTAGCTTCCTTGAAGGCAGGTCTTTTTGCACCCAAAAAGGGGACATGCATATTTCAATAAGTAAGGTTTAATTATTATGGTTTGCATCATACTTTCTGCTAGTTTAGCCAAAACAGAAATTAGGCTAACTGGTCTGTAATTTCCTGGCTTCCAACCTAGATACCTTGTTTAAAACTCGCATGTTGTCCTCTCTCCAAACTTCAGATGAAAGGCTGGTTTTAATGACAACTGGAACGTTTTTGTCGTTTTCAAAGTATAGTCTTAGAGAACTCTTGATTACTTGGAGTTTAGTAAATTTTTTTAATGGTAATTTAAATTTTGCTTCAGATACTTGCTTGATTAGCCTTTTTGCTTGAAGAGAATTTTAGATTAAAATCATAGAACAGTTATATCATTAAAATTAACAGCATTTAAGAACGAACTGATAATGAACCCAATAATATAAATAAAAACACTGTGTCAGTCCAGTTTTCTGAAGCAGTCTGTCTTGGATACAGGGTTACCGTCTCAGTGCAAGAGAGTCCTTTTTCTTCCTGTTTTGTTTCTTACTCTGTCTTTTCTTCAGTTGTCACCTGCTGGAATCCTGTAATTTCCCCTTTTTATCCCAAATTATTGGTTTCTGGGCTGTAATTATTATTCAGGGATCTAGAACAGATGTATTTCCATCCCCTACCTTCCTTCTTTCATTCCTTCGCTAGCACGTAACTGTTTCAACTGATATCTTCAAGCATCTCCTGTAAGTTTCCTAATCTTTCATTTTTCTTTAGCCTTCTTCCAAGGCTATAATGTGATCTGCTGTGAACTCATTAAATCTGTGCCACCCCTGACTGCGATCAGTTTTAGTCCCAGTGTATTTAATTGTCTCTATTTTCTCCTCTTGACTTAGAAAGTGGAAGAAAGAAGAAAGGGGGTGTTAAATTGTTTTGGCAAAGATGGTTTAACAAAATAAATACCCTGTTCACAGCAGTTTCTCTGTTTGGCTTAAAGGAAGGGTCAGGATTAGATCTTCTGTTTATCACAGAAGCCAGATGTTCTGCATCTACAGTGGAGAACATACAGAGGCCTGGTTTGGGGTTTATGTTCTTGGGTTTGAGCAAGGTGACAAGCCTGTTGTTAAACAACCATATGCACTTATATATATGCTCAGATATGCACCTGAAAAATGGATATGCCTTTATCCCTTCTAGTTTCCACCACTGTGATGCCAACAGATATCAATCTTCCTTAGAATTAACCTTCTGCAAGCTGAACATGGAATGTGCCCTTCATCCAGGAACACCCTGCTTGTTCCGATAGATATTTCACTAGTTTAAGAAGACCTGGATATTTAAAGGAAGACAATCGTCAATCAAATTATTTTGTTCTATATTGTAATTCAACCCTCGAAATATGATGGAAGATATGTTTTTTTAAAAAAAAATATCGTCTCTCAGATATTGTCTTTATCCGTGCAAGCAGCTTTACTGACCCAATAAGCCTGCAAGAAGATTTTTAAAAATTAAAACAGGAAACGTATTATTCCATTTCATCTGAGAGGGATTGGGGGGGGGGGGGCAGAATGGAGAAAGGAGACCATTGTTTTAATAGCTTGCCAGGAGCTTGTTTACTCCCAAGTGTTCTTGTCAACTCCAAGTGTTGATGTCTTATGACAAATGATGCCTTGCTGTGTTTCGTGTCCCTGCTGGAGTCCTTGTAGAATTCTAGGGGACACCGTGTTTCTGTTGACTACAGTTTACTTGTAGGGAAAGGGGAAAATTGTCACATCTGATTCTATGCTGAATATGTGCTGGCTGTTAAGAGACCAAAAGAAACCAAAACTGGGGTATCCCATTGGAGAAGGGCAGTTTATCCTTTTAACGAGAGATGCCCTTTGATTTTACTTCCTTAATTATACCATGTTTATTCCGGCTGCTAACACTCTATCAAATGCTGTTGCTAAGATGATGTTTTCACCTTCCCCAGCCCTGTTCAGCTTTCAAGTTCAGCCTGAAACATGACATGTATTTCAATATTTTACTACACCACTTATCTGCCGTCTCTCCCCTTCTACCATTTTTTCCCTCAACAACTTCACCCTCCTAGTATAATGCATCAATATTGTCTCAGTACTATTGACTGACCAGAGCCTCTGTTTTCATATTCATTTGTATTCTGTATCCTGTTTTACAGGTCACAGGACTTTGTTCATTGGTGTTCACGTCCCACTGGGAGGAAGGAAAAGTCATCGACGTCATAGACACCGTGGACACAAACACCGGAAGAGAGACAGAGAACGAGATTCTGGGTTAGAAGATGGGAGAGAGTCTCCTTCATTTGGTAAAGTTGTCTTGTTTTGTTTTGTTTTTCTTTTGAAGCTGATACCAGTCATAAATGATTTGCATAATGGTGCCTACAAAAGTGATGGTGTTGAATTCTGGGAATGCTTCTGGGCTGTTCTCAAGGTACTCATTACTATAATCGAATCCAGAAGTTATCAGGCAATGCATGATAATGTTCAGGCAATCCTTAGTCTGGTGAAAGGAATGCTGCTAGTGCACCAGATAAAGCAGGTATATGAAAGACACCTCTGGCCACTAGTGATACCTGGACATCCAGCAGTAGTGTGGGCCCAAGCGTACTCACATGGTGCTTACCTGATTCCTATGGGAATCACAGCATGCACAGTTACGGCCTAGAAGATTTATGTTTGTAGTAACAGCAAGTGGTGTGTGCCCCCCCCTCCCCAAAGGTGAATTAATTCCCCCTTCTAGTGTCATCATCTCTGCCTTGGTCTGGACTGGGCTGGGCTGGGCTGTTTGTCCCCCGTACAGTGATTTTGCTCTAGTTTAAGAAGTTGGAGAGAAAGGAACGTTGTTTCTCTCTGCAGAAGAATGCAACTTGTGTGCAACTGGAGCTTACCAGTTGGGGGTCCTGCAAGGGGCGTGGTAAAAATGCAAGTTCTAACTAAGATCAAGGATGTCCTTACTTTGTCTGGATTGGCCTGTCTACAGGAGGACTGGCATAGGGTGATTTTTTCTTCCTGGGAGTGTCCCTTGGCCTAGTGAAGGCCAAACTTCTTATCTCATGTTGCCATGTTGGATGACCCTGAAGCTGCATTATAGCTTATGCCTAGCTTGTACTTTCTGAGTTAGCAGCTCTCATGCAGAGCCTCTTTACTATGGCTCATTCCGCACATGCAGAATAATGCACTTTCAAACTGCTTTCAATGCTCTTTGAAGCTGTGCAGAGTGGCAAAACCCACTTGCAAACAGTTGTGAAAGTGATTTGAAAACGCATTATTTTGCGTGTGCGGAAGGGGCCTATGTGAAAGTTCTACCATCTCCTGCAAGATATGAGCGCCTGTATACTATTTCCATCGCTCTGCACCAGAGGTCCTCTTCCCTTGCTGCATCTGAGGATACTTCAGGAGTTTTCAGAACAACATAACAAAATGTCTGGCACGGTTCCACCCAATTTGAGTGTGGAAGACAAACATTCTCGCATGACAAAGACAGCTGTTTCCATGGGAATGCCTCCTGCTGACTCAAAGCTGAGGGATCCTGGGCTCTTCTGAAGCACGCCTCCTACTCAGTTGCAGTGCAGGAAAGCCAGAATTGATCATCATCATACTAACAGGCGCCGTACATCTCTCTCAACTTTGATAATAATTCTGGATGTACATTGGCTATTAGCTTGTTTTTGCTACTACATGCTTCCCCATCTTTTATATCACCTCTAAACCCAGACCGCATTAGAGAAAGTGGGAGGAGCTGGAATGTGACATTGGTTACTCCCGCTTGTAAGTCTACCATGGGTTGTTCCACTCGCGTGAGCTACATTTTACCAGCTGTGCTAGCACTCACCCTTTGCTCTATTCAGCCCACAGCAGTATGAGGACCATGGCTTTTGTAGTCAATTAAGGCTTCTGTGAAGGTACTGCTTGGTGCAAATGGCTGGAATGACACAGCGTTTTCTCCTCCTCCCTCCTTCAAGTCACATTTTGGCAGTGATAACCTGGAATGCCGCTGAAGTCTGCCTCATGAGTTATTCTTGCAAAGCTCCTGTGAAGATATGTCCTTGATTTACTGCACAGTTTTTTTGCCATTTTTTTTTCCCAAATCTGATTTCTTCAAATTCAAGTTTTATTCACCAGTTGCTGTCTTTTCAATCCAGATAGTGCAGGGGTTCATGTAATTCTTATGAAACGGGCAGTTTCATACAACTCATTGGGTAAAAGTTATATGTAGTAGTGTACCAACTGGGGAATGATTAGGAATCTTCCCTCTTAAGTACCAGGATACAATAAGTTCTTAGAGCAGAGGTCCCCAGTGAGGTGCCTCTGTGTGTCATGTTGCCCGCCAACACTTTTTCTGGCCTCCTCCAAATGTTTTTAGAGAGCAGGCAGGGCTAGGTAGGGCTTTTACCCAGCAAGGATTCTGATTTGACTGTTGGAGATTTGATTGGCTGTGTAGATTTTAAAAAAATGTTGCTTTGACAGCAGCTGCTGCCATAGCACAAGGTTCTGAACCATGTTACTGTGGCAATCATTTTGTGGCTGGCTCCGCCTCTTGCAGCAGCTATTTTGTGATGGCCATTTTGTTGCCGCACCTACTGTGCTGTCTCAGAATTCCAAATGTGCAGACAGACTCAAAAAGGTTGGGGACCCCTATCTTAGAACACTGAGTAGGCGAAATCATCTTCCCACCACCACAAATGTAATTTCCTTTCTCTCTTTTAAACTGTACTCAGGATTCTTTGCCTCTTAGAGAATTCTTGGATGGAAGGCAGGATGGGGAATTGTTTATTTTAATAATCTTTAAAATAACCCATGGGATCATAACTGCATTTTTGCCGACAGTATATAATTCTACCTACAGTATATAACTTTCATAGCTCCACCTTCAGCAGTCCAGGACTCTGCTCCTGGGGATCTCGTCTCTCCCAAGCACAGGATATTGTGGGTATTTTAGAAGTTTGCCCTGCAAACCTGCCATTTCATCTACAGGAACTGATCTCTCTAGTATGAGGATGAGCTGTATTTCAAGGGGAATTCTAGGCCTCACCTTGAGGTCGGTAACAAGTTGTACTCACAGAAATGCTGCCCTGGATCTCTCAGCATGCTGACAGTGTTGTCTTGAGCACATTTATGTGGGAGTAAACCCCATTGAATACAGTAAGAACATAAGAACAAGCCAGCTGGATCAGACCAGAGTCCATCTAGTCCTGCTCTCTGCTACTCGCAGTGGCCCACCAGGTGCCTTTGGGAGCTCACATGCAGGATGTGAAAGCAAGGCCTTCTGCGGCTGTTGCTCCCAAGCACCTGGTCTGTTAAGGCATTTGCAATCTCAGATCAAAGAGGATCAAGATTGGTAGCCATAAATCGACTTGTTGCTGAGTAAAGCTGCAAAGGATGCCGCTTCTCTACATCTAAACTTTATGTGGTTTTCAATTTCAACTTTACAAAAAAGAATTTGCCACTCTGAATGAGAATCCTTGAATTGTTTTGTGATTACTGGGAGGAGATCCTGGTTAGGGCTGCCAGCTCCGAGTTGGGAAACTCCTGTAGAATTTGGAAAGAGGATGGACTTCAGTGAGACATAATGCCATAGATTAGAGTCCAGCTTCCAAAGCAGCCATTTTATCCAGGTGAACTGATCTCTGTCACTTGGAGATCAGTTGTAATCCCAGGAGATCTCCTGTTACCACCTTGAGTCTGTTTGATCTTATAAACAGAGAGCCATTCCCTGCTTGTGTAATAGTGTAACTTGCTGTTCTGAGGGAACAAGCATAGCTAGGATGAAAATACTTTCAAAGTTATAATAAGCCGGGAGACAATAATGGGAGCACTTGTGGGGAAACCTTATCACACCACACCATAGCACAAAAGAATAGTTTAGCATATTTGAGAAGTGGAAATGCCAATATAATTTTAGGTCGTGGAACACTCCTTGCCAAAGCCTTTTATTTTCAACTGGCTTTATATTGTATGTGTTAAAAGGGTGGAAGCAAAGTGTTCAGAAGGGTTCAGTTTTTTTTAAAAAAAGACCTTGAGATCCCTAAGATTTCTCACATAAAAAAGTAAGGTGAATGAAAGGAAAGAAGTGCCTTTCAAAATAGAACTTCAGTAACAATAAAGAGAATTAAGAGTGGGCTGGGTCACCAAGAATGAATACCAATTCAGAACCAAATGACTGAGCTGAATCTATTTTGAACAAAATGCCATTATCCCAGGATCCTAAAAAGAGAACAGAAACACACCCTCTCGCACATTCCGACTCACCAAAATCAGATGTGCCTAGTCCAGGAAGTGCATTATTATTTTAAATGATCTTATCAGTTTGTTAAAAGGAGAATGAAACAAACAACCAAGTATCAGAGCACGCATAATAAATAATGGACGTAATGGATAAATATATATTACGACCAAGCTTTTTTTTCTCAATATCCAGAAGTAGTCGTTGGATACAAACTTTGATGTATAGCTTCATGCATACTTATGAAAATGGTTTTAACTTGACTTCTGAGCTTGGCGCGAATTAAACATTTACACTGTACAAACTAAACAATGATTTTATTTAGTTGTAATTTTTATTGATACTTGTGTAGTGAAAAGTGTCCTTTCACCAAAAGGCCTGCTTTATTCTCAATACCATTAGTCACTTATTTTTCTGTCTTATTTTGGTGGTCTGCTTGGGATTCACTGATATACTTCAAGTCAGGCCTTTTTATTTTCTCTTTTGTTCATAGCTGCATAAAGGTTTCTTTTTTTAATTGGTAACTCTGGGGAATTCTTTTTTTTTTTAATAATCTTTTACAGTAAATCTCTCCCCATTAGGAAAAAGAGTATAGGAGTAAGGGAGATGGGAGAGAGGTCTGTCCTTGAATGCCAACATAGTCATGAGTTGGAAGGTTAATTTTATCTCTTGTCTCATAAAGGGCAGATTTGTTCTCTTGATTTAGGGCTTGGTCACAGAATACAGGTTACTATACAGGTTGTTAATTTGCTGATGACTTTCTGAATCACCAAGTATATCTTGAATCCATTTAAAAGTTTGGTTATTGTGGGTTTTCTGAGCTGTGTGG
Source organism: Sphaerodactylus townsendi (assembly GCF_021028975.2). NCBI lineage: Eukaryota > Metazoa > Chordata > Lepidosauria > Squamata > Sphaerodactylidae > Sphaerodactylus > Sphaerodactylus townsendi. The sequence continues at coordinate 35,883,485 of NC_059426.1, read as the reverse complement.
TAGTTTTTTCTCCTAACTTTTTGCCTGCATCTATGGCTGGCATGTTCAGAGTATACTGGACATGCATGTCCAGCAGTGATGAGACCATGTTTATAAGTTTGTTTACATGGATGCTGATTGTTAACTTCCTGGAATTTCTATTAGAGTGCTGTCTACAAAAGCAGCTATCCCTACTTGAAACTGTGATAATGATGTTATTATATGGCAGTGACATGAAAGCAGAAGTGAGAGAGGACTTCTATATTGTTCAGGTCCACAGCCTCCCCCTTTTTAAAGAAAGAGGAATGAGATACTTGTGTGTTCATCTCACATGTTGGTTCAAATGCAGCGTTCGTATGTTTTTCTTTTCAGAAGTGTGGAGAAATTGACATGCCAGATTTACCTTTTCTTCAACAATAAAAGCAAATTAAAAGGGGTTAGGATGAGTTAGCTGACTGGCCAAGGGGGTGCACTGATTAGTAAAAGGGGAAATAGCAGAAGGAATCTGATTTGGGGAAGGAATCTGGTTTGGGGAGGGGCAATGGGTCCATGATAGAGCATCTGACTGGAATGCAAAAAGTTCCTGGTCAGTCCTTGGCATCTCCACTTAAAATGATCAGGTGGTTGGTGATGCAAAAAGTCCGCATCTGACAACCACTACCAGTCTGAGTAGATCATTTTGGCTTTGATGAGTCAGTGGTCTGATTCTGTAGATCCGTTGACATGTTACAGTGAACATACACACACCTGTTTGTAAGAAAGAGCCAGCGCAATATCTGGATAAATGGGAGGTTTAAATCACACATTGAGATATACATAAGAACATAAGAACAAGCCAGCTGGATCAGACCAGAGTCCATCTAGTCCAGCTCTCTGCTACTCGCAGTGGCCCACCAGGTGCCTTTGGGAGCTCACATGCAGGATGTGAAAGCAATGGCCTTCTGCAGCTGTTGCTCCCGAGCACCTGGACTGTTAAGGCATTTGCAATCTCAGATCAAAGAGATCAAACATAGATCAAACATAGGTTGAACATAACATGGGAACTGCTGAGTGCATGTACAAAGGACATTCGAGTGTACACTGTACATGCATGTACAGCAGTGTAGAGACCATGAATCATCATGAGAGAAAGAGGGAAACATTTTAAAAGGGAGAAGTCAAACCGTAGCTTACAGTCTTGAAGAGAGTAGGCTGCCCTCTAAGTGGCTGGTGTAGATTAGATGGGAAAACCTGACTTGAAGTATATCAGTGAATCCCAAGCATTATATACCGAATTTCCGATCTAGGAGCGTGTGTGCGTGTGCATGCATTAGGTACTGTCAAATCACTTCTGACTTGTGACAGTATGAATTGTGTGTGTAAAGTGCTGTTAAGTCACAGCTAACTTATGGCAACTCAATAGGGTTTTCAATGCAAAAGATTAACAGAGCTGGTTTGCCATTCTGTGTACCGCGACCCTGGCATTTCTCGGTGGTCTCCCATCCAAGGACTAATCAGGGCTAACCCTGCTAAGTTTCTGAGATCTGATGAGGTCAGGGTAGCCTGGGCCATTCAGGTCATGGCAATCCTATGAATGAATGACCTGCCAAACATCCTTTCATTAACAGTCTTGCTCAGGTCTTGCAAACTGAGGGCCATGGATTCCCTGGTTGAGTCTCATGCTGAGTCTTTCTCTTTTCCTGTTGCCTTCAACTTTTCACAGCATTATTATCTTTTCCAGTAATTTTTATGTTCTCAGAATGTGATCAAAGTATGCTAGCCTCAGTTTATTCATTCATAGAATCACAGATTTGGAATAGACCCCAAGGGCCATCAAGTCCAACCCTCTTCCATGCGGGAACACATAGTTAAAGCACTCCCAACAGATGGCCAACCAACCTCTGTTTAAAAACTTCCAAAGAAAGAGGCTCCACCACACTTCAAGAAAGCATATTCCACTGTCTAACAGTCCTTACCATCAGGAAGTTCTTCCTGATGTTTAGGTGGAATCTCTTTTCCTGGACTTTGAATCCATTACACAATGTCCTGGTCTCTAGAGTGGCAGAAAACAAGTTTGCTCAATCTGCAACATGACAACCCTTCAAATATTTAAACATGGTTGTCATGTCACCCCTTAACCTTCTCTTCTCCAAACTAGACATATCCAGTTCCCTAAGCCTCTCCTCCTAGGGCAGTGGTGGCGAACCTTTGGCACTCCAGATGTTATGGACTACAATTTCCATCAGCCCCTGCCAGCACGGCCAATTGGCATGGAATCCATACCTTTTACCATTTTGGTCACCCTCCTCTGGACCCATTCCAGTTTGCCAATATCATTCTTGAATTGTAGCAAGGGGGAAAGCGCCCGGTTTACCAGTGCGTCCTCCAGCCTGTCCTGCCCTGGAATGCCCATGCTATGCCTCTGGAATTTCCTCACCACACCCCCACAGGGGCGCATGCCTGGTGCATTGCACACACCCCATGCCCTTGGAGTTACGCCTCTGCCACTCTACCACACGAGTGGACTCTTATCTGGTGAACTGGATTTGTTTCCCTGCTCTTCCACATGAAGCTCTCCGAGCTCTGTCACCCCACCTGCCTCCCAAGGTGTCTGTTGTGGGGGAGGAAAGGTGATTGTAAGTTACTTTGAGACTCCTTAGAGAAAAAGTGGGGTACAAAACCAAATCTCCTTCTTCTTTGAGAAATGGAGATCTGAGTCCTTTTATCCTAGTCAGAATGTACAGAATGCTTATAAAGGATGCAAAGGTGCAATTTATATTGTATTCAGCTTGATTAGAGAAGAAGACAAATGCTTGAGGACAGAATCTATAAACCATTAATTATACACCAGATAGCAAAAAGAGGCCTAACAGGTAGATTCCAAGTCCTGACACCTCAGTAATGCATAACTCATTTATAACACTGATGATTCACCTCAAACTTGAATTACTCATCTTAAATTCTGATGAACAATGTGAATATCAAAACAGATGCTGACAAAGCTTTTATTTTATATTACAAGACCATCAGTGCAAGGGTCTTCAAACTATGGCCCCCCAGATGCTCATGAACTACAATTCCCATCAGCCCTGCCACTTAGCCATGCTAACATCTGAAGACCCCTGCATCAGTGCCTTGTGTAACATAACCCTGTGTGTGTGTGTGTGTGTGTGTGTGTGTGTGTGTGTGAGTGAGTGAGAGAGAGAGAGAGAGAGAGAGAGAGAGAGAGAGAGAGAGAGAGAGAGAGACTAACTGACGTTAGGCACACTTTTCATAAGAACTTGTGAATCAGTATAATTGTGAATCAACACACAGTAGCCCAGCTGATGTGGATTTAATTATGAAAGGGAAGCTTAACTGGTATGAAAGAGGATTAAATGGAGTACTAACTAAAGCTGGGGTAGGAAACTGAGTGCCAAAAAAAAAAAAATTGCAACATCTACCTGTGAAGATGTTGGTGTGCCGAAAAACAAAATAGGGGGTTGGAGAGACTAGTGTTATGTTTGGAGCAAACTAAATCTCATCAGTGCTGTCAACACCAGGAATTTGTTTGGGCAAATCTGGGATGCTACAACAGGAAAAAAACTATGCCTGTTCTTATGCCAGCCCCTTATATCATCTAGGGCTTCAGAACACCACAGAAAATAGAAGAAAGGACAGCTAAATGCCCCATCCCTAGCTCATCCATTTCATACTGACAGAAGAATGCCAAAAGACTAAAGGGAAAGCATCTTGATTAGACTAAGAAGAAAACTGCCAACATTTATTAAAGTGAGATTTCCAGGTACCGGTTTGCAAGAAGGCTGATCCCAGAGGCGTAGCTCCAAGGAGATGGGGGGTGCATGACGCACTGGGAGCGCATCCCTGTGGGGGTGTGGTGAGGGTATGGTGGGGGCGGGGCGGGGGCATTCTGGGGCGGGGCGGAGTACCCACCAGTGCACCAGGCCCTTTCCGCCCTTGCTACGCCTCTGGCTGATCCTAAAAGCAAACAACCCCAACTGGCTAAGATCTTTTCAGATTCCAGCCACAAACAGTGGTCAGTGTTTGTGACAACAAAAGTCGAATATTAGAGAAGCCTTAAAGAGATATTAAGGCAGCGTCCAACACAGCAACAGGGAGAAAACCAGTATCCTTCGTGAGTAAATTATAAGTTCAAAATCTCATCTCCTGAACACGAGCGCCCAAATATTTGTAATCAAACACTTGGTTTTTAATTCATCAACTTATTGGTAAATCATAAATCATAATTAGCTTTGTCCCAAACAAATACTAGTTATGTAAACTATAATTATTAAATATTTTCTATTCCTTGGCTCTATTATCGACCAAAAGGGAAACTGCAACCCAGAAATCAGAAGGAGATAAAGAGAGGGAAGGGCAGCCATGAAGAAGCTATACTCTTTTCCACCAAAAGATTAAAGCAGAGGTGAAGAAGAAGAAGACTTTATTTACAGTCAATGACCAACTATATTACAAATCTCCAAAACATCTACAACAAAACAAGAAGGCCGATCTCTCTCCTGTATTCCAGCACTATCCATCTATATATCATTATACTTTGTAGACATACCAAACAGCATAAAATTACTAGACAAAACAAAAATATCTAAGGGGGATACCATATTCAGATCATTTTTTCTTTTTCATAATGAATAGACAGAATTTTGCTACCCATTTAGTAATATTCTCCTTCTTATCTTGTAATAGTTTTTCACAACAAACTTTATCAGAACAAAGCAGAGGTGTACATTCATCCACCAAATGCTGGATCTTCTTTGTTATAGAATTCTGTGCTTGGGTCCTAGTACCTACCTAGTTCTGCTCCCCCTCCATTTGAACATGAAAATAAAACTTTTAAAAACCCACCCTCGGGATTTTGTTGATGTCAAACATGTAACTGAAGCAGCTGTGCAGAGCCAGCTTCCACTGTGACAAGGGGTACAATCCCTGACTGGGGGCAGGGTGAGGGCTGCGCAAGCATCCAAAGAACATGTGATCCATGGCATGCCATGATGCTCCAGTCAGCATGAGCCTGCTGGTGAGAGACCTTTTGGCCACTCCCAGACACCCCCCAAGCGAGTGGCAGCGGCAGGTGGGTGCAGTGGCGTTTGTAATCCAGCTCCCCTCTCCTGGCTTGTAACTCACCCTGCTTGTGCATGGCCTCACTTCAACGGCCCAAAAGCATTGGCAGAAACGAAGGTGGCTCGCACAAATGCCCCAAGAGGGAAGCATCTCACTGTGGTTATAAATACAAGAGTGTGAACATGAGCCAAAGGAACTGGCTTAGCTTCATGGCACTTACCACATGCAAACTGCCCACCACAGCAGTCACTTCACAAGCAACCCGTGATTCCCCTTGCCGTGACCCTGGCTCAGCCTTGTCCTGAGGTGCTCCATAAGGGACAGTGAAGGAGCTTGCCTGGGGCGGGGGAGAGAAAGAGTCACCTGCATCTCCTCCTGTCCTCTTGTCAAGCACTTCCTGTTCATTTTAACTCCTCTCCAGATGAAGACATGCTCGCTCTTGCCCCATCAGCCATTTTGCCAAGGAAAAATATGATGCAGTTTTAAAAAGGCAAATACAGCTGATAGTCATTCTTTAGTCACTATGAATGCTCTTTGATCAAAGTACCATGTTTAATAACTCACAGAATAATGGTTTTGACTAAGGCAGCATTTAAAAATGAATGTTGACTGTCATATTCATTCGGAACTAAATACAGAAGCATACTATTTTTTTCTTCTGCTGCACCACAACTGACCACACTTTAATCTTTGGGAGGAAAAGGGCATAGAAAAGATTCTTAAGTGTAAGGATGTGTCCCTGGTGATCAAGATAATTTGTACCAAAGTATTCCCCACTACTATGTATAGGTGTGAAAGCTGGAGAATAAAGAAAGCTGACAGGAAGATACTTCATTCATTTGAAATGTGATGTTGAAGGAGCGTTTTACAGATATCACATACCAACAGAAAACCAAATAAGGAAGCCCTGGATTAAACCAAGCCTGAACTGTCCCTAGAAGCTAAAATGACTGAACTGAGGCTATCATACTTTGGTCACATTATGAGAAGACAAGAGGCACTGGAAAAGACAATAACTCTAGGAAAAGTTGGAAAGCAGCAGAAAAAGACTGTGGAAGCCGAGAGGGATGTAGGAAAGCTCTGTGTGCCTTCTGTTGATGTGTCATTGGATACACACGTCCTGCATCTAATTTCTGTCAACATGTATTTATGATATATGGTCTTGAAGTGGAACTACCTAAATGCAGGTTAGTGATGAAAAGTTCCAGCTTTTTTCATAGCAGTCTGAGAATACCTGATACCATAGCGTTGTTGGCATGAAGATGATGTAGACCAGTTCAGTGCCTGGATAGAGATCACTGGGAACTCTTCTAGGTCACTCGGAACTTAGAAAAAGAAGAGTTAAGAGTCATGAGTGTGGCTTGTGTGGGTCAGCTTGACATAGCTAGCTGCCACTTCACCATGCCTGTACACAGCCTTAATGTGTATTGCATTTCTTTTGTATTTTCTGTCTGTCACCTAGGCAACCCAAAACCTGCTTGCCTGGAACTCCTAAACAAAATGCTAATAAGCTTGTTAGCTGGTGGTGGTGGGCTTGCTCTTGTCCAGCTCTTAACTGACTTTTCACAAGCTCCAACTCTTTGGTTTGCTTAAGCATTGATTGCATCGCCATATCTTATGACCAGTAGTGATGAATTAGATCTTTGACAACGGGGAAAAGCTGAGAGCTTTCATCTTCTGTTTCTCCAGAATCCTTGTAGTCATGTGTGTGTAAAGTGCCATCGTATCATAACTGATTTATGGTAACAATGTAGTGGATTCAAAGCAAGAGATACTCAGAGGTGGTTTGGAATTGCCTGCCTCTTTGTGGGCTGAGGGAGTTCTGAGAGGGCTATAACTGACAGGCTTCACGTGGAGGAGGGTGGAATCAAACTTGGTCCTCCAATCAGAGTCTGCCACTCTTAACCACTACACCATGCTGACTCTCTTATTGTAACCATACCCATTCTGAAACGACCGAACAAGGACTTTTGGAAACTTGAGTGTTAAAGTGAATTATTGCACTGCTTCTTTATGCCAGCAAGATTCACTTTGCGACTACATTTCAAAACATCTCTTAAATATATATATATATATTTGAGCCCCAGCTTATCAGATTTTCTAATAAACTTATTTCTATCCATTACTTCAGTGATCCAGTGGATGTGAATCTCTGTCAGCACTCCAAATGGCAGAGCAGACTGACTTAAATACTCAGGAGAAGTAGATTATACCTTTTTGTCCAGAGGAGCTACACAGGGATGGTTATTTTAGTGAATTAGTCCAGGACACAAAAATATGGGCAAATGTTCTTAAGGGCTTAAGCCCTTACCGTACATATATGGTTAGGGAAGGGGTGGTTTAATGGGGGTGAAGGGGCAGTTCGAAGTCATTGGTAGGAAAGTGCAGTCTGATGAATCCTCTCCTAGCAATCAGGACTGAGACCAGCTCTGGGCTTTTGGCTTTCTCTCCTCCACAAAATCTGTTTTTGTTTTGTTAAATGATCATCAGTTCTTGGGACTACTTTATAAAGCAGAAACATACTAATTGAACATCCACCTTAAAACTCAGGTCTGCCCTGAGTTCATTTTGTTGAAAGAGGTATAGGTTGGATCCTCTCTCGCACACAGGTTTTCATCCATACCAGTGATGAAGGGAGGGGGAACTGTGCCTGGTGCATGAACTGCCCTCACACGTCCTCCCTGCCCACAAAACGCCCTGGCCCCGAAATGCCCTGCCCCCGCCTCCACATGTGACTGTAATGGCGGCGCCCATGACAAGCTGCCTTGGATGTCCTCATTGCAGCTACGCCCCGGTCCATACCAACTTGCCCTTTCTCCAGAGTCAGACTAAATAGTACAAGGTCTGCTCTTCATCAGAGACAGGCCTAACAATCAAGCACTCTCTTCTCTCCCAGAGACAGAACTGAACTGCACTGCGAAACTACTCTTCACTCTGACTGCTTTTTTTTCCTGAGCCAGTCCTGAGTTGTCCCTGCTCTCTCACTGAGGCAGAAATCAACTCTCTTCTCTTGTATTCCCTTCAACATCTCATCCCCTTTCTTGAAGATTACTAGATGCTGGAACAGCACCTCTATGGGATCATCTGAGAGGCTAATTTTCTCTTCACAGGCAAGATGGCCTCTTGCCCGTCACACTTCGTAAGTTTGTTGCATCAAAATTACACATTAGTCTGTTCTCACTCGAACAACTAAATGCATTTCAGCAGGAGCTCGTGCCGAAACGAATATTAGTCTATAAGGTGTAATGAAGGCTTTAAAAAAGGGGGTTAATTTTATGCATGTCTAATTGACCATTTGATTCTTATTCTGTTTCTCTGGAAGGTTTGTGGGATTAAATATACCAAACTATGTGAACTGAGTAAAGCTTCTCCATTATGGATAGGTGGGAAGTAAGCATTCACTTGGAAAGCCAACATCAAGCATGAAACCGTCAGTCAGTGGGATTGCTCCATGGGCATAAATGAATGCCGTTGTCTGCTAATCCCTTTCCCTCCCCCTGGGTGACAGCAGTCACTCCGGAAGGATTCCCGGTTATTCTCCCAGCTGTGGAGGAGAGTGGTCGAGAGACTGTATTCATCAGCCTATTTCAGGAAATGCAGAGTCCATCCAATGTGTAGTGATGAGAGAGATTTGTCGTTTGGATTCAAAATAGGTTTTTAAGACTGTCATGACCTTAGAGGAATCATAAAAATATTAAAAACCTCTTTGCATTATCCAAATGGCAGACAGCAGGAAGCACTTTAACGATTGCTTGAATCTATTCTGGTCTTGGATATCACCAAGCAAAGCGGTCGTGATCACTTCTGTATGAAACGCTAAGAAATGCCATGATTATAATCTAAGCAGCAAATACATTTTGGGGGGTAAATTACTAAGGAAGGGATATGTGAGTTTACATGTATTTGATTTTAAAAAATAAATCTGCCACGCAACAAAACTGACTTGGTGACAACATGGTGCATACAATGTATTGTCGAAGGCTTTCACGGCCGGATTCAACTGGTTGTGGTGGGTTTTCCAGACCACGACCACACAGACCACACAGACCACAGCCACATAGCCTGGAAAACCCACCACAACCATGGTGCATACAAGTTTATGAGAACTGGCATTAAAGTATGGCTGAGTTGATGCAGATGCGGGGCAAGAGGGTATCCTATCCGGCTGTCATCAAAGGGATTGCCAGCCAGGAAAGCGATGGTTTTCACGGTGATGTCACTAGAGATTCCCAGTGTGTTTATCCAGACCAATGGAATGTTGAAATGATACTGGAGGCAGTGCAGGCCATTCACTCTCACCTTCACGTATTCTTGCTCAAAGAGGAACAGTAGCAGGATAGGATCTCCTCTTTTCAAGCACTGGTTAACAAACTTCAATTCTTCCGTCCAGCGGCCATTTCTGGAAGTGTTGCAAATGACGTGTGGCCATGGGCAGAATTGGGGATTACAGTCAAAACCAATGTCGGCCCATGAGCTCAGGCTGCAGCCGGTCTGGAAGTTAACCTGGAACCTTTCCACATTCTTTAGAATCATGCCCTCCACTAGAACCATTCTCCCTGGGACCAGGCTGCCAAAAATTGTGGTGATGTAAGGGAGGATGGGGTGGAAAACAGGAGCCTGAAGAATATAATCCACTATGTTTGTGGCAGATTCCATAGCACAGTGGACCAAAAGACATTCAAAGCGTTATAGTTACCAGTTACCAGCTGAGTTGATGAGTAATTATTTTTATTAGGTGGATAATACCTGTTTGCAAAGTTAATTATATGGATAACAGATTGCTAGATAATCTTCTTACATTCAAACCATTTGCTTATGTGACATAAAATAATATTGGTCACAGCTAATCATTCTAATATCTAAACACTTGCACAGTATTTTTCATGTAAGTCATACACCTTCAGATGAGAAAGAGATTGCTGGTAGGTGTATTGGTCCAAAGTGGAGTCTAAAAAATAAAAGCCCCGCGGTACCTTTCAAGAAAACTAATCCAAATGACACAAAATATTTTGTACCATTTGGGTGATGGAAGGCACTGTCGAGACTCAGGCAACTCATGGTGACCTTCATGGGATTTTCCAGACAAGAGATGAATAGAGTGGGTTATCATGGCTTACTTCTGTTCAGCAGTTCTGGAGTCCCATGGTGGTCTATCATCCAAATACTAGATGTGGGACTAATTGCCAAGCCTCAGGGAGCCAAGTCTGTGAGCACTCACATCTTGCTTAGGGAGCCGAGTCTGTGAGGACTCACATTTTGTGAACAGCCAGTCTAGCTGATCGCCGGCGCTCTGTCAGGTCCAGCCGCAGCCGTTGCCGGCGCTGCTCTAGCGGCATAGGGGGACTTGGAGGACTGCAAGCTGGGGTGGGGGGAGCTGGAGGTGAGCTCTGGGCCTGTTCTGGGGGTGCTGGCTGAGCTGGCCCTAGGTCTGTAAGGCCATCAGAGGCCGGTGTGGCCGCAGCTGGGTCCTTATACTCCAATGAGGTACCGCGGCTAGGTGTTGCTGAGTCAAAGGACCGGCATGACAGGCTATCATCCTCACTGTCAGACCCAGCGGGGGAACAGACCCTGACAAGATCCTGCTTAGCTTCTTTGATCTGACAAGTTGGTTGTTTGGTTGACCTTAAATTATTAACCCAACCTTTGTTTTTGAATTTTTGCCTTAAATCTCTAACTTCTCAGACTTTTAAGCGCCCCTTTTGCTTCCGTTTGACGGCCTTGCTTTCTCTTTTCCCTCTTCAGATACTCCTTCACAGAGGGTACAGTTTATTCTTGGAACAGAGGATGATGACGAGGAGCACATCCCTCACGACCTGTTCACAGAGCTTGATGAAATTTGTTGCCGTGAAGGAGAAGATGCTGAGTGGAGGGAGATGGCCAGGTGAATGTCGTTCGATGGAAGTGTTTGAATTCACATTTGTCATTCACAGAAAACAGAGAAAAAATGCTGTAGAACATTCCGGAGTCTCACAGCAGTGGAGAAAAAATGGTCACTGGTGCCTCAACATATCCTTTACACCCATGACCAGCTGTGTTGTGACAACACGCAGCTGCCTTCAAATCCAGATTTTATAATTTGGAGTTAACGTTGTATAAATCCAAGCAGGTATGGAATAAAAGTAATGAACTTGGCCAAGAATAATTAACCATGAAGGATGTCTCTCTATCCCATGCCCACATTCACACACCCGTATCAACACACTGAAGATATTTTGTTTCATTTGTCTCCAGAAGAAAGCAGAATGAGTCATTGTGGATGTAAATTCCATTTAAACCAAGGTTCAAGAGAACAGAAAACACTGCTGTTGCCTTTTTCTCCTTTTTGTTTCTCCGATTCGTTCCTGATTAAATAATGTAATATAGTGAATGCTTACTGTTTAGTGTAATGAAGTAGAGGCGCCATTATATAATGCCTTATTCAGTGCTAATCCTGAAATAATAGGCTTTTGCGGGTAAATCCTAAATCTAACATAGTTCTAGTAAAGCAGGCATTGATCTGAGTAATAAATCTAGGGACTGTGAAGGAAAGCATTCCTTACCCTCAGCAAGCAAATGTATCCTCCGCAGTGCTGACTGATTTACCCTATTTCAAACAGCAAAATTCTGAAGTGGATGTTCATGGCACGTAAAAGAGACTGTCCAATTTGTTCAGTGTTTGGAGTGGGGTGGGAGTAATCATTCCAACTCTTCGGAGAGTCTCAGGTTTACAGTCAGAAAGGCAAGACCAGGTTAATGTACTTTTAATATTTCAGTAGTCTTTAACCCTTGGGGCCCAATCTGAAACACGGGGCCTATTTTTCATTTGTATCTACTCTATTAATAATCTCCCTGTTGCTTTATCCAGATCTGTGGTTTTCTCTCTTTCTCTGCTGGCTTATCTCAGGTCTGTCCTGAAGCCTTGTAGAATTGCTACCTTTGTGGAAAGTTGTGGGCTAATCCAACAAATGGTTTGATAAGGCATTAGGCAACAGCTTAGGTTCATATATGCTTTCTGTTTTCTCTTTCTGAGAAAGATTATTATAGTTCAGTGGTGGCGAACCTATGGCACTCCAGATGTTGATGGACTACAATTCCCATCAGCCCCTGCCAGCAAGGCCAATTGGCCATGCTGGCAGGGGCTTATGGGAATTGTAGTCCATCAACATCTGGAGTGCCATAGGTTCGCCACCATGGTTGTAGTTCCTCTAGTGCACAGGTGTCAAACTCGCGGCCCTCCAGATGTTATGGACTACAGTTCCCATCATCCCCTGCCAGCATCATGCTGGCAGGGGATGATGGGAACTGCAGTCCATAACATCTGGAGGGCCGCGAGTTTGGCACCTATGCTCTAGTGTGGCTTGCCAGTTGAAGATCAGTGAGTCACTGTATGGTGTTTTTTTTTTTAAAAGCAACTGTCTCTAAGCATCCTTGGAATCCTCAGTCATTAACTTTGTTCAGCCTTCAATTTCATTGTAGATCGTTGAAGAAAAGGTTGAAGCATGTTAAGGAGGGCCATTTTTCAACCAGTCATTTAAAAACAAATTTCTATGGCAGACCTGGCCACAGAGATCAGAATGGAGTGGAAAGAATGGAAGCACCTAGACCACATTAGACCTAGAAGAAGTATGGAGGGCCATCATGCTGTAGTGATTAAGAGCGGTGGACTCCAATCTGGAGAACTGGGTTTGATTCCCTACTTCTCCTCACAAGCAGTGGACTCTAATCTGGTTAACCAGGTGCATTTCCCCACTCCTCCGCATGAAGCCTGCTGGGTGACCTTGAGTTAGTCACAGTTCTCTCAGAACTCCCTCAACTTCACCTACCTCACAAGATTTCTGTTGTGGTACAGGAAAATAAGGAGATTGTAGGCCACTTTGAGACTCCTTGCAGTTGAGAAAAGCAGGGTATAAATGCAAACTCTTCTCTTCTTAAATAACTGGCGCTATTTTCTTCTTCTCTAGGTTTGGCATATCTATAATATTCCATATTTCCCCAATGGTCAAGGCAGAGTAGGGGGAAGATTCTCCTTTAGATCTACACACAGGTCACTTCATTGCCTCCAGATGTAAGAGTGGATCTCGAGCAGTTCTCTTTATCATCCCCCCTGCCAGCATGATGCTGGCAGGGGATGATGGGAACTGTTGTTCATAACATCTGGAGGGCCACGAGTTTGACACCTGTGTTCTAGACCTTAAGGAATGAATGCTGGATCTGTAGATATCCAAGCCCCAGGATAGACATTCTGGGTGAAGACTCCCCATTTCATTTTTCTTGTTTGCTTTCCTTAGTTTTTTTCTCTCTCTCTGGTCCCACTGAGTTGCAGTGTTTTTTAGGCAAACCCACTTAGACATCGCTTATCAAGTAGGGCCCCTAAACACATATGCACTCACATTAAACTGGATTCTCCCTTATCTTGTTTAACAAAGCTGAGACCCCCCCTCCCCCAATCAACAACAACAATCAAAAGCAGTAAATAAAAATTTCTGATTCTAGGGCAACTTTCAGCTACCCTGATCTGGATGGCTTAGGCTAGCCCAGTCTCATCAGATGTCAGAAGATAAGCAGGGTTGGCTCTGGTTACTACTTGGATGGGAAGTCCTGGATTGCTACACTGAGATGGGCAATAGCAAACCACTTACGTTCTTCTGTTGCTTTGAAAATCCCACGGCTTGGATGGGACTTAATGGTATTTTCCACTTGACTGTACTTCCCATCACCAATCTTCAGTCTTTTCTGAACCAGGTCTCACCTTGAACTTCAGCGTGTAACATGGTTAATGTTATTTCTGATCCTGTACGTCTATCTTTCTTCTGTACGTTGATCAGAAGCAAAGGGAGAAGCCAAGTATCGGTACCTTTGCCAGTTGGGCAGGAGAGATCATTTTGGCTATTTCCCTGCAACTCCATGCAGAGAATTGCAGCTGACATAATGCTCTTCTCTAACTCTACATAAGTGTTACGAATAAAAGAACTTTGCTTACATCTGGTATCTCTTTCTTCCTGTCTACTGTCTTCTAAAAAATGGCAGGTGATACCATTCTTAGGTCAGGATATTTTATTTTTTATTTATTTTATTAAACTTATAGGCCGCCTTATCCCCGAAGGGCTCAAGGCGGCTCACAATATGGCTGTACAATTGAACAGCGAATCCACAGCATAAAATACTAAAACCATTTAAAACCTAAGCAGCAGTTTGCGACAGTAAAAGCTGTACATTAAACAACCAGATTTATAAACAGAGTTGTTTAAGACAGGCGCCCGATCGAAGGCCAAAAGGAAGGGGAGGGAGTGGGCAGGGCCTGTGATGGAATCCATAAATAAATCAGGCCCAGCCATAATAGGATGGAAATGGCAGCCTCAGTTCCAATTTCGATTGTAGTTTCGGTGGGGGGCAGTAGATCCACGGCCGGCCTCTCCAAAAGCCCGGTGGAATAACTCCAAAAGCCCGGTGGAATAATATGATTCACTTGTGGGCTCTGAGCAATCATCTGTCTGCTAATGATCTATTATTTGTTTGTTTCATTTTATATTCTGCCCTGCCCAACCAAAGGCCAGGCTCAGGGCCGCTAACAGACATGCTTAAAACAACTATACAGGTTATATCGAATAAATACAGATAAACAACACTAAATCTTCCAGTATAAAATATGCTGTATACAATATATCTACTTGAATGTTATAGCAAAGTCCTTCTTTAGGAGTATTTTAGTAACTTGTGTTAAGATTCACCAAGATATAAGTCAGGAAAAAGGTAAGAGATACTAGTAAATGATGTGGGTGAGAAATTGGCTGGAGTTCAGTACCTCCAGGGAGACAACAGATGTAACTGAAGTAAATACGGAAAATATTGAGGAAGTTACTGCAGAGCATTAAAAGCATTTAAGTCCTTGTTGCTTTGCTGATCATAATAATCATAACAGCTTATGCGTTCCTTAATGTGCTCCAGCAATATAGAAATATCAATGAGAAGTATTTAAGCAGTATCCTTCTATTGAATATTCTTTGACTTATCTGTCATTTCTCAAGTGACTCTGGGTCTGGTAGATCATTTTAATCTAGTTGGTGGCTAATGGAGAAGCTAGCTGCGGGGGGAGAGGGAGGTTTGGCCATATGGGTCCAGGAGGTGGTCAGTGCCTTGCTGAGAGGGGGTGTGGTGCCATCAGCCTTGAAAGAGGCTGTGGTCTGCTCCCCCAACCCAGAGACAATGTCAAATTGTAGGCAAGTGGCCAATGTTCCCTTTTGGGGCAAGATCCTGGAGAAGGTGGTGGCAGGTCAACTAAGGGCAAACTTGGAAGAACCGGATTATCTAGATCCATGTCAATCTGGATTCAGGTGTGGGTTCAGCACTGAAACTGCCTTGGTCACCCTGATGGATGACCTTGTCAGGGAGAGGGACAGGTGTCATGCATCTCTGTTGGTTCTCCTTGACCTCTTAGCTGCCTTTGATACCATCAACCATGGTATCTTGCTGTACCGTCTAGGGGTGGGGATGGGAGACACTGTTTTACAGGGGTTCTCCTCCTACCTCAGTGGGTGGTTTCAGAGATAGTTGTGGGGGATGTGAGCTTGGAGCCCTGGGAGCTCTCCTTCAGAGTTCCCCCAGGCTTGGTGCTGTCCCCTGCACTATTTAACATCTATGCAAAGCCATTGGAGGAGGTAATCAGGAGGTTTGGTGTGGGTTGCCATCGATATGCCTTTGACACCCAGCTGTTTTTAGGGATTTTTTGTTCTAGATATGTTTTCAGAGATTATTATCTGTGTATGATGCAGTTTTTATTGCAATGTGGGAAGCCCAGGGATGCATTTGAAGGGCATGATAGACATCAACTAAATAAATAAATAAATAACTGGAAAAGACTTCAGCACCTTTCCATTGATGGAATACATTGTATGCTACAACTCCATGTGTCTTTATTTGACTTTGTCCTAACAGTTAACTGAGATATGAAAAATGATATGTCGCCTAAAGCTAGATGGATGTTTAAATTAGGGAATTCCACTTGGAACTTCCATCGCTGCATTTTGCTGTTTTGCAAAATGCAAGTAGGGCTACCCTTGACAACTATCTGGATGCTACATTTGGTAGAGTGCTGCAGCCAAAGTGTTGATTGGAGTTGGCCATAGGAACCAAAAGGGTTCCATCTACACTGGCTTCCAAGTTACTTCTGAGCTTAATTCAAGGTGCCTTTGAACCCCTTTACAGCCTGGGGCCAACCTTAAGGACCAGCTTCTCCCTCCAAAAAAACCTAGCTGCTCATTCCAGTCATTCTCAGAGGCCCTGCTTTGGTTGCCTTGCCTTCTGAGGCTAGATGGGTGGTGACCCAAGAAAGGGCCTTCTCCAGCATGGCACCAACACTTTGGAATGCCTCCCCTGGGACAATTAATCTGTCTCACTCTAATGGTGTCTTTCACCAGTAGGTGAAAACTTACTGGTATACCCCTAATAATGTTTTTGGACCTTCCTTTTAATGTTATTGGTTCATGTGTTTTTAACTGAATTTTATATTTTTAACTGTGTTTTAAATGTTTGCTTCCTTGTGGAATCTGATTGGGTGGAAAGGCAGCACATAAATGTTTTAATAAATAGATAAATATTTTGCTGGTAGTTGTGGCTTTTTAGCAGGAAAGAGTTCATTAAACTGTTTGCTTGTCTAGGTGGCTGAAGTTTGAAGAAGATGTTGAAGATGGAGGGGAGAGGTGGAGTAAACCGTACGTTGCCACTCTGTCGCTACATAGTTTGTTTGAACTGAGAAGTTGTATCCTCAATGGCACTGTGTTGTTAGACATGAGAGCAAATTCTTTAGAAGAAATAGCAGGTAAGTGTGTGTTTCACATTGATAAGGTAGAACAATATTTTGCCTTCATCTCTAATATTACAGAACTCAGATAACTTAAAGTGAACCAATGTTGTGCAGGGTGTAATATGTTCTAAACACAGATCAGAACATCTCAGATTTTTTTCATGATGTTTTATTAATTTTATTTTAGATACTTTGAAAATGGCCCTACAAATTAGATTTCTTGTGGGAATTTTTGTCAAAAATCTGTCAATGAGGTCAGCGTATTTGCCAAAGATCATCCATGAATGGGCACACTCACATGAAACCATTATTCCCTCATATTCATAAAGAATGGCTGGGTGTTATTCCCATAGGAGGCCCAGGAAATATGTAAACTTTGGTGGATGAGGTCTAGAGCACTTTGGGGATAGAGCGGTCTATCAAATCAAATAAATAATAACAACAACAACAATAATAGAAGAGACACCATTAGCAGTTTCAGAATAGCCTATGTACTTGTGATGAGATTACCAAAGTCATAGTGGGAATGTATTGGATTAATGGAGAAATGTTAAAATGTTCCAAGGGAGTGAGACATAGATAGCTAAACATAAAAAGGTTGAGAAATCCGTGAAAAATCAGAATGAATGGGCCAAGACCCACAAATATGCTTCATATAGCATTAATGGGTCATTTCAAAGACTCTTAAGATAGGGGTGCCTTTTGCTTCTACTGTTTTATTTCTGTGGCTATCATTCTTTTCTGTCTGTGGTGGGAAGCAGCAGTCTGCTGGTGGAAAATGGTGGGACTGCTGGATGAAACATTTTCACTAGCTGCCAATTTAAATATTATGGCCCTGATGGAGAAAGTGGCCTCTTCTATGGCAGGAAGAATATGGAAAAGCTCTTTGATGGATGCATTATGTACTGTGTGGAATGTCTTTTTTGGTAGACTCCATGTAGGAGCTTCCATGGGAACGTAGGTTCTGGACTCCTCACATTGAAAATCTCTGGACTTAAGCATGGCAACCTCTTAATGAAACAGTTGATGAAGCTTAAACCAGAGGAGGCTTAAACCAGAGGAAGCATAGAAAGTAAATAGACATCCGTATAAGATAATGAATACAATCTGCCATAAAAAAAAGCATTATGGAAAGAAGAAGGGATTACAATGACAGAAGGCTAGGGGCATCTTCTTTTCCTTTGGTGTAACCATTAGACCCTTCCAAGGAGGAGCAATTGCAAGAAGAACCCTTTTGGAAAAGGTTTATCTGAGTTATTCTTTCTTAGACCCCTGCTACAAAAAAAAGGGAACCATTCCTGACTGAATATTTGTTCTGACTGGATTTAAGAAAGACATGGTTTTAAAAATAAATTATTTTAAAACTAATTTAAATATGTATAGCACAGTGGCCAATGGCATCTCCTCTCATAGCCAGTTCTTCCAATATACATAGCACAGCAGCCAATGGTATTTCATCTCATAGCCAATTCTTTCTGTCCAGTAATCCAATCCAATCCCCCCCTCTCTCCCTTCACTGTTCTCATTCCACTTCATATACAGTTTTTAATCTTATCTTAACTTTTCCACCAAGGTCATTATCTAACAAATAGAAACTTCTAGCCGTGGCTCTTGATAGAGAATTGATAGTCAAAACATGAAGGGTTGGATTTTATGCTCTATATCCACTCTCACAAGTGAAGTCTTTATAGGTAGTCCTTGTATTAAGTCAACTTGACTCTATCCCATCTTATGGCTTTCATAAAACATAATACAAGGGTATTTCAGCAGGCCTCCAAATAATGATCTTTCTTTGATTAAGTAATATCACACCTCCGGATTGAAATGTAATGACTGCCTCAAATAGCATTTGGTTTTTGCACATAGTGACACTGATCAGAAATGAAAGGTCAGTACTTGATCTTGGAGTTCTCCTACACAATACCTTGCACAGATGAAATGGCATTAAGTAAACCTTCTCTCCTGCTATCACATGGCATGATCCAATTCATGGATGACTCTAAGAATGAAAATTAAAAGCGTTCTAATGTCATTGCGTTCTTCACAAGGTGTGAAGTCTAGCGGCCGCTGGATGTGTCACCGGATTTCTATTGAATTGTACAGTGGATGTCTTCTGCTGATTTCTGATATTTTATTTCTGAAATCTCATTTAAGTGACTTTTTTGGTGGAGGAAGAGCCAGTTAAGTTGCAGAAAGACTTCTTAAGCTGAAGTAGGGTTTTTGACTTAACAGAGTAATAATAAGTCCCTTTCTCCTAACTCCTCAGTGCTACATCTTATTGGCTGGGAAGCATATGTGAGTTATCTGAGGCATGTGTATCACATGAACACATAGAACTGCCTTATAGAGATTAAACAGACAGTCAGATCATTGAAAAAATCAGGTAGATCAGTCATTGACAAAGGCTGTGTTAAAATAAAACCCTTCCCCTTTGCAGGTCATTTTAGTAGTCTTTGCTGAAAATTAATGACCACCAGTTTGTTTGCTTCTGCAGTGTCTTGGTGCATGTGCAAACAGGTTCAGCAGATGCTTGGAGCTGTTTGACATGAACCAAACAGATTGGGTGATTGACTTGCATAAGATCAGTACCACTGAACATGGTAATTTCAACTGTTGAGTGCGTTTGTGGTGAAATTTGGAGCATTCCTGTCATGTACCGCTAGATATTCTGTCATTGAATTAACAACAATCAACTCACAATTGGTTTGTCTTGTGTGGACAGGTCACAACAGGAATGCTGTGTACAATATTGTATGGATGCAGTTCTGGTAGCATAATCCAGTTGAGAGCTGGTCTTTGTTCTTTGAACAGCAGGGCACCATTCCATAATACAAACACCCTTTGAAATGCCCCTTACAGAACCTCTTTGTGTGTTGAAACTCAAACTTTTTGTGGGGTGCAGAACTAATTTCACAGCTGAGTGGATTTCGCCCATTAGAAATGTATTCTCTGCTGGTCTCTGCTTTGGTGGTTTTGTATTCTTCTCTGCTGTGAATAATTCACAATAGGTTAATGGTTCAGGAACAAGAACAAGACATTGACGTGTTGGTAATGAAGTAACTGAAGTTCCTCGGGTTGAAGGACAGTACCAGAGCTGGTGTTCCTGTTACGATTTGTAGACTTGTTTAGGTATTCTAAATGGGGCAGTTCAGGAATCTGTTGCCTGAAAGGCAAGCTTAATGTGATGACTGCTAGCATTTAGAGACGTTTGCAAACAGCAGGAGTGAGTCAGTCTATATCAGGGTCCTGACCTCTTTCAATTCCTGCCAGTTTGCTGTCACTCAATATCACTCAAACAACAATGCTGCATTTTTATTAAGGTTGCTAAACAGCCTTCATTCTGGGAATTCAACCATCATCCTGAAGACGGGGAAGTTGCAGTACAATTTGTCGTCTCAATGTGCTTGTGGTCTTTTCCAGAAGCATGTTTTGATGGGTTTTTTTTACATTTTATAGCCTTTTATTTACCTTTAATGTATTATTGTAGCGGAATGTTGCTGTTCCTGCTCTTCGGCATTCGTGGGTTGTTGGTTCAGGATCCAGTGAAATGACAAGTAGAGTTTTGATCTTGGACTGGATCTATGCTGCCTCCCCCCTGTGCTGGGTACCACTAGGAATGGCATGGCATATGGGACTCTAGGAATGACATAGGAGACTGAAGAGGATGATGGGACAGATAAGCGGGCAACAAACTCCCCCCCCCCCTTATGTGAGCAGAGATATTATTTTATTCATGTCAAGGGATGATGGTATTGGAGCCAGTACAGTTAATTTTTTTTACTATATTGCTTTATATAAAATATAAGTGCTTTGTTTGACCAGGCCAAGGTGGACAGCATGCTATTTCTTACAGTGGCCAACCAGATACCCCCGGAAGACCTACAAAAAGGATATGGAAGTCAAGCCTTTCTCTGTTGTTGCCCTCCCTGGGGTTCAGAGATATGGTGCCTCTGAATGTGAAGGTTTCAATTTACCCTTTTTTGAATCTGCCCTGCAACTCCTTTTTAAAGGCTCTTATCTACTGGCTGAAAAACCCATTGGTTTAAATTCATTTTTATACTGTCTTTCTCTGCCACACTTCTATCCCAGTTGGCTCAGGGCAGCATACATAGCTCTTCTGCCCTCCATTGTTTTATTCTGACAACACCCCTGTGAGGAAAGTGTTGTGTGGGAAGCTGAAAGAGAGTGACTGGACCAGGGTCACCCAATGAGACCCAATGGAAGTCTCAACCAGATGATATCATGACATCCCACTGACTCTGCACTCTTCCTCAGGAAATAGGAGTTTTTAGCATACTGTTTTGATCTCTATGGAAGAGGAGTCTTGCAAGCTAGAAAATAGCCAGCCATTGTCCATTCATGCTGCATGCCCTTACCCTGAGATTTAAGATGTTTTGAATGGGAGGCAAAGGCTTTCTTTTCTCAGTGGCTTTCCTGATAGCAGTTCTTTCCCCTAGTACTCCTTTAAGAAGGTGCAGAGACAGACTTCATTCTCTTATTGCAGAACTTGTGTCTCTACACCGAAAGCTGGGCGGAGCCTCTAGCTGCTGACTTCCCACTTTGAACACTGTTGAAACTCAGGCAAAAAAAAAAATCAGTAACACCGGACATCCATGATTTGCAGTACATTGCTGAAAGTCCTTTCTCAAACCTTATGTAATGACTTTCCCGTATTATGCCTTTCCTATTATTTGAAATCAAATTGGCATATGGAATGTTCTCTTTTGATATTTTCCATCTAGTTCCTCTGATGCCTTTAGATTCTCAAAATGCCATCTGGTTTTTCACTGCAGCTACACAAATGACTCCATTAGATTTTTGCACTTGGCACATGCCAGTTTTCTAACCTCATTCAAAGGCATTTCCCCTCTGTCCGGGCTTGCAGTGTTGTATTAATATGTTAGGTTTTTTTAATTTACCTGCCTGCCTGCCTGCCTGCCTGCCTGCCTGCCTGCCTGCCTACCTGCCTATCTATTTATTAATTATTGGACTTTTAGGCCGCCTATTCCCGAAAGGGCTCAGGTCACATACAGTCAAAACATAGCAAAGTTACAATAAAAACATTCAATATATAAATTATTTAAAACCAGTAAAACAACACCACAGTTCAGTAAGACTTAAAAACCAGGATGGCAACTTCCCTATGTAGACCCACCAGAGGCCGTAGAAGAAACTTGAGGGCTTAGGCCGGCTGGCAAGATGGAAATGCCTGCCGCAGGGGTCTGCAACCTGCAGCTCCAGAGCCGCATGCGGCTCTTTCAGCCTTATACTGTGGCTCCGCGTGGCCTGGAGGTCGGAGGGTAGCATGGGTATGTCCCTCCAGGAAAGGTGAGTGGAGGGGCCAAACTGGAGGCAGCTCCGTGCAGAGCCTCCTCTCCGGCTTGGTAGATCTTCTGGGCCGTGGAAAATGGGTCCAAATGGCTCTTTGGGTGGTAAAGGTTGCTGAGCCCTGGCCTGGTGGAACAGCTCCATCTTACAGGCCCTATGGAATTCACTAAGGTCCTGCGGGGCCCTGATATCTAGGGGGAGCTTGTTCCACCAGGTTGGGGCCAGGTCTGAAAAAGACAAACTGTGGACAAACATCCCAGTCCATCAAACAGTTGAATTCAGTAGTTCTCCAAATGTGGGTCATGATCCCAGAGAGGGTAGATAGGTTGCACAGTCATGCTTCTGAACTGGGACAATAGACTCTAAGCCCCCAAGCCCAATGGCAGGGAAAGGAGACAAGAAGGTAGAGCTGTCACATTCCTTCCACTTGATATAAGATGTCATACTGAGTCTATCACTTGTCTATCAAAATCAATTTTGCCTACTCTAATTAGGTGAAGTTTTTTGGGGGGATCTTAGATCAACATTTCCACATCTTCTACTACCTGATCCTACAGCGTGATGTAGTGGTTAAGAGTGGTGGGCTCTAATCTAGAGAACCAGATTTGATTTCACATGAGCAACAGACTCTAATCTGATGAACCAGATTTGTTTCCCCACTCCTCCATGGCACCACATGTCTGCCAGGTCCAGCCCGTTTTTGGGGGGAGGGGAAGGGTTGCTGAGGGTATGGAAAGGCTTCTGCTGGCCTGGTGGGGAGGGCTTCTCTTCAGGGCCCAGCTTGCTTCTGGGGTCAGGGGAAGGCAGCCTGGGAAGTCCTTGGAATGTCGAGACAACACCCTTCCCACCAATGGGCACACAGGAGTAAGTCCTGCACATCCATTGGTGGGAAGTTTTTCGTCGTGACATTCCATCCCTTACTCAATTATGTATTAGGATAGGAAGCTTCTTTTGTAGAACTGTATGCACAATTGAAACGATTTACTTGAATAAGTACGTTCTAGCTCTGTAGAGTACTTTTATGTTACTGCATTGCAGAGAATGCCCAGAAGCATATGAACATCAGTGAAAGAACATACCTTGGAGATATTATAGTGGCTGAAGTGCTTTTAAGAAAATTGTCCAGGAGATGTCCCAGAAAAAACAGAGTGCAGAAGTATAATAATTGCTTTGGGGAGAATTATTTGTCATGCAGAAAGTGCTGCATTTTAAGCATCACTTTTACATAACTTAGCTCGACTTTCTTACCCAGTCCAGTGGTAAATATTGCAAACAGAAGGAAAAAACCAAATGTCTACCTATCTAAAATGTTTGTAGTGTGGTACTAGATCTTAGGAGGCTACAATTCAAATCCCTGTGAAACTCACCAGGTGACTTGCGCCTGTTACACTGTCGCAGACTAACCTACCTTGAAGTGTCATGAGAATAAAATAAGAAGAGAACAATGGAAGTTATTTGGAGCTCCTTGGAGAAAAGGCAGAATACAAACATATGAGTTTAGTAATTTCTGTCTTGCTCAATAACTGGGGTTACCAGGCACATACTGGGAGTGGAAGACCTCGGCCATCAGTGGGTGTTCCCTGGCACCACTAAACTGGCTGGCATAGGAAAATGGCATGAAAACCAGGTAGGGGTGTCATCAGTGACTCACCATGGTGACATTACTCCTTGTGCTTCTGGAAGTGATGTCAGCACATCACCAGCTGTTGCACTGACATCACTTTTGGTGCACACAGAAAATGATGTCAGCACATTGCAAGCAATGTTGGCCCATGACTATCCAGTAAGTCTTCCTTACTGGGGGCGCAAAAATTCAGGTTCGTTTGTGGTTTTTTTGTATTTTTAGTGTTTTTTTTCCAGTTTTTGGCCTGCAGGGGGCGCAGTTTGTAGGTTAGCAGCACCAAAATTTCAGGGATGTTTTGGGAGACTCTCCTAATAATACAACCAAGTTAGGTGTGGTTTTGTTCAGGGGGTCAAAAGTTATGGACTCCCAAAGGGGGTGCCCCATCCCCCATTGTTTCCAATTAGAGCTAATAGGAGATGGGGGCTATACATTTGAGGGTCCATAACTTTGGACCCCCTGAACCAAACTTCACCCAACCTGGATTGCATCTTCAAGAGAATCTCCTAAAGATATCCTGAAATTTCAGTGCTGCTAGCTTAATAATTGCACCCCTGACAGCATGCACCCCCCAAATTTCCCCAGATTCTCCTTTTAAATCTACCCTCTTTGGCATGGATTTAAAGGGAGAATCTGAGGTCCCCAGTTTAAACATTGAAAGTGATGCTGTTTCAGGTGGGGGAGAGTCCACCCCAAAGCAGCATCACTTTCAATGTTGTTTTAACTGGGGATCCCAGATTCTCCCTTTAAGGTGGATTTAAAGGGAGAATCTGGACTCCCTAGTTTAGACACCATTGAAAGTGATGCTGTTTGGGGGTGGATTTCAGCATCACAGCAACTGCCCATGGGTGAGGGGAAACTCAGATTTTGCACCAGGTTCCATTTCCCTAACTACGCCTTGCCCCCCCCCCCCCTTCAGATGGCTTCAGATGGCCCTGCCTCATGAGATAAGCTGGTGGCAACCTAGGAGACGGCCTTCGCAGTCATGGTACCAAAACTCTAAAGCTCTCTCCTCAGAGAGAATCACCTGTCCCCTTTTGTTGTTGTCTTGTACCAGCCTGCCCCCATGTTTTAATTTGTTATGTTTTTGGTTCCTTTTAATGTTTTTAAGACATGTTTTTATTGTATTTGTTAGCTGCCTTGGTGGTCCCAATTGTGGCAGACGGATGGGGTATTTTGTAAATAAATCAAAATATGGCAAAAAGATTTCCCATGGTCCACAAATATTGTGCTTCTATTACCGAGAAAAGCGGGGGGGGGGGGGGACCATTGCAGCAAATCATCTGCTAAAAAAACCCTCCAGAACTGTAACAGGGAAAGAACAGGAGAATAACGAACTGATTATGATGTTGTCTGGAGCCACAATTATACTTTAATGTGTGAATGATGGTAATTGCAGGATATTTGGCTAATATTTGGCTTCGGGGGAGGGCGGTATATAAAAGTAATAAATAAATAAATAAATAAATAAAAATAATATAGTATCACCTGAGATGGGCTTCTAGCCTGGTCCCAGTATAAGTGCTTCCTGGGTTTTTAAAAGTCATTTATTAAAGGCATTTTAGTAGTCACATGAAAGGAATTGCATTTTGTAGCTTCCCTCCCTTGTATGACAAACTGATCTGTCCTTCATGCATATAAAATGCTCCAGTTTTGTATCTTGAGTACATATTTTAATTTTGTCCCTGTTCCCTTACTATTGACAATTAAAAAAGCTTGACTCATTTTCTGTGCATTTGACATATTAAATTGAATATCAGTTTGACTGTGTGCCTTTCTTGTTTCACGACTCCTCTTACCAGGAGATGTGGGGTTGTGTTAAAAAGACTCTCCTGAGCTATTTTAATAGTGTTCACAAAGAGTTCGTGACTGACTTCTTGAGTCACAGTTGCAGTAGGACTTGGTTTCTAATCAATATGCAAAGATGCTTAGTGCTCGATTAGTACTAATTCAGTGCGTTTAGAATGGCTGCAAATCCTAACGACACTTCTATGGGGTCCATGTCACTGTACAGTTCTAAAAAGGATTGCTTAAGGTGCTTCCTGTGAATCTTTCCTTTATCTTATCTGGAGAAATCTTGTGATCCCATCATTTCCTGCCAAATATCTGAAATCTTAACTGTACAATACTTAATACGTCTTTGAGTGATTTCCATCATCGGTCTTTGTCCTCATCCATGCCATATAAATTTTGTAGCTCAGTACTTTAATGTTTCCCCCTATATACATAGCCCCATCATAGTAGCCAAGAAACCAATTGGAATGCTAAGTTAGGGGTGGTTGTTGTGTCTGCATGTATTATTATTAATATTTACAAAATTTATGTCCTGCTGGCTGTTATGGGCTGTGTGGTCTGGTAGTTTTAGCTCCTATCATTTTACCTGAATCTGTGGCTATAATCTTCAGAGACATGTTGAGGTAAGATGTGTTTCTCTCTGTGACACAGAGTGAAGTGATTTATGTGGTGGGTATCTGTTTTGTCCTCCTCTCAGGTGGGATGGGATAAGGCACTTTTGTGATTATCTGGGTTCCTTGGCACCTTGGCCATCAGAGCACACATAAATGCAATTGCACACAAACTCCACCCAGATACTTGCAAATGTGCCTCACTCCCTCCCGCATGAAAAGAGGACAAAATAGGTGCCCACCTCACAAATCACTCCGCACTGTGCCGGAGAGAGACACATCTTACCATGACCTGCCTCTGAAGATGTCAGCCACAGATGCAGATGAAACATGAGGAGCAAAAACCACACAGCCTGGAAAACCCATAATAGCCAGTTGATTCAAGTCATGAAGACTTCAACAATACATTTATACCTTGTCTTTCTGGCCTTCCAAGAGCTGCCAAGGTGGCTAACAATTTTAAACATATAACCCTCCCCACAGTGTACCAATTTATGGTTATTTCCAGTAGACTCTGGAACTTCTGTCTCTGGATTGGTTGTTACATAAGAATTATCTTGTATAACAGCTGATAGTTCACAGCCAACAGCCTGTTATTCTTCTCTTGCCCTAAGAAGCACAGAGTCCTGCTGTTTATACTTTTATACTTACAACAAACCTGTATGGTAGATTAGGGTGAGAGAAAAAAAGTCTCACTTAATGAACAGACTTGTGATGTCATGTGTAGATCATGTTATGTTAAAAGTTTATGTTAAATATTTGAAGTAAGTATTCATCAGTAATGCTGCTTAGTTTTTTGCGGGGGGTGGGGCTTGATGACGATCTTGACACCCTCTGGTGGTTATCTTTCAGACATGATCCTCGATCAACAAGTAGGCTCAGGGCAGCTCAGTGAAGATGTTCGGCACAGAGTACACGAAGCGTTGCTCAAGCAGCACCATCATCAGAATCAGAAGAAGCTAAGCAATAGGATCCCCATAGTGAGGTCCTTTGCTGACATTGGCAAGAAACAGTCTGAACCTCATTCCATGGACAAAAATGGTAAAGTGACAATACTATTGTGTAAGGCTTTCTAAACTTGCGTTAAACAAACAAGGAACTTGGTCTCAAGCAGCAAAGTGGTTGGCATCTAGTCTTCCACTGCCACATCCTTCTGTGCCAATGGAATGACAGTGCTGCAGGAACACCATAAACTATTACCTCACATCAAAGTAGAATGTATGTTACTCTGCATTTTCCCTTGCACTGTTGGAGATCAGTTGGACAGAACAAGTTATGATCTTTTAGCTTGAGCTAGTTAGAGCTGTGAAACATAGCTTGGCCATGACGGTCCTGGAATTATGAGGTTTTATTTTTATTTTTCTATAAGTTGGGTAGGAGGGAAGGCAGCATGGTACAGCCTGATCCCATCAGATCATGATTGTTAAGTAGGGTCAGTACTTAGTTAGGAGACCACCACAGAAGATTCTGCAGAGGAAGGCAATGGCAAACCACCTCTGCTTCTCACTAGCCTTCAAGGCCCCTTGCTGGGGTCACCATAAGTTGGCTTTGACTTGAGGGAACTTTATGCACACAGTGTTGGGTATCCGTAGTCGCTTACAATATCATTCTCCCCTCCTGCATGTTATTTTCACAGCAGCATCCCTGTGAAATAGGTTAAGCTGAGAGAGAATTATTGGCCCAGTCACCCACTGAGGTTCTATGGCAGCGTGGGGATTTGAACCTAGGTATCCCAGGTCCTAGTCCAGTGCTCTAACCACTACACCATTCTGGTTCTCCTAAGCGTATTCATGAAACATTCCAATCTGGAAAGGTGCCCTATAAACATTCAATAGAGTATGCAAGGCCCAGAGGCATAGCAAGGGGGAAAAGCGGCCGGTGCACCGGTGCGTCCTCTGCCCCCATCCCGCCCTAGAATGCCCCCACCCTGGAACATCCCACCACGCCCCCAGAACGCCCTCACCACACCCCCACAGGGACATGTGTCTGGTGCATCGCCCCCCCCCCCCCACCCCTTGGCACTATGCCCTTGAAACTATGCCTCCTGTTTTTACATGTGCTGTGGATTTTTTCCCCTCTCAGTTCTTTCCAGTCAGGTTAAGTATGTGTAACAATTGTCTGTGTTTAATCATATTGATTGGTTGTGAATTAATTTAAGTAAAAATCGTAGACCATCATGTATCTGAAGTATAGTAAGGAAAGAATCCCTCAAATAAATACTTTGCAATGCTGTGTGAGCATAGCTGAGCTTATGGCATTTCCTAACCAATTAAGTGCTGGCACAGCCTGACTTTGGGATCAGGGTGGAAGAAGACTGACCTTTCTAGTCCAATTATCTCATTATTGTAACTATGAGAGGCACAATTAAGACACATTTGTTAAAGCTTATCCTTGTGCCATAAGACTAATCTCAGCAGGAATCAGTGGGCATAGTGCAGGTAAGAGGCTCAAGGATTGCAACTGAAACATCTTAGGTCTTTGTAAAGCTATAGGCGTGGCATCTAAACATACCTATTTCAGTGATAATAGAAAAACCAAACTCTGCACTTTCACATTTTGCATTCTGCAACCTAACGTTATGAGTTGGCCTCAGTGCAACTGCAGATTTTTGTAGTGCTTTTTATTGGTCTTTACTAAGTGAAAACAGTATTTCCAGTTCCATAATAGCATTTTCTTTTGGATGGATTCCAAGAAATTCTGTGGCAGTTCACTTGGAAATCACAGTATAGAGGTGTGAGCATAGAGTTATGGATTTTGGAAAGGTGGGCAATCTTATTAGAGTAGCATCAATGAAGTATAATCTTTGTTTGGGAGCATGAATTAATGAATTCAACATAGTAAAACACCATAGAAATCAGCTCTGCTTTTTTGATGCTATCTAAAAATGGCAACAAACAATTAGCATTTTCTTAACTGAAGAATAATCTAGGATCTTGATTTCAGTGTATGCTTTTCTGAAATCTTGTATCCTAAAGCGGTGTTAGGTAATGCCTGATTGATGTGTGGTTGTTACTAAGGCAGTGAATCTGAGGTGGATTCTGCACAGGCCGTGGGAGCAGTGGGGTGCCGGTGTACATGACACCAGTGCCGCCCTGGGGCTGTTTGCACACATTTGTGTGGGAGGCCCCGGAGCTGCCGCAGCCCGTGGCAGTGCCTCTGCATAAGGCGTGCCACTTTTGTTTTAAAAGTTACCTCCTCGTCTCTGCATACTCTGTCAGGATGAGGGGACATGCCCCAGCGGCCCTGGCAACAGCCTGGGGGTTGAAGGGTAAGAGGTGTGTCCCCTTGTCCTGATAGAGCTACGCAGGGACAAGGAGGTAAGTTTTTTTTAAGCAGCGTGCTAGAAAACAGCGATGTCCACCCAGTGCCGTTCGCTCTGCACCGGGTGGACACCACCACTTTCCAAACGACTTGTCACTAAACACTGGAGGGGAAAAGAGCGGCACTGCCTCGATTTGGAGGCGGCAGCAGTGGGAAGTTCCCCCTCCAAACGGTGTTTTTACTGGGCTGACACTGGTGATTCCGGCCCATGCAGAAGCTGCCTGAATCTGCACTTGGCCACTTCACGCTGCATGACTATTTCTCCATATAAAAGAAATAAACCCTGGCCACAGAAAATTACATGACAGGAATGAGGGTTCTAGTCCAGACCTTTCCCTATCAGGATGATTTTCTCTAGTCAAGGAATTCTGGAGGATGCAGAATATTCAGTCATGTGAGTACTCATCAGGAGTGTATGCTGAAGCACCACAGCTTCAAATGTATCACCTACGTGAGGATGATGCTCAGAATCCTCAGTTTTATCCCTCATTTAGAAGTTGCAAAAAGCTCTATTCTCAGTGCCAAACTACACATTAGCCTTTATAAAGAGTTGGGTTTGGGGAACCAGAGGCATATCTAGTGGGACAAGACAGGGCACATGCCCTGGGCACCACCTCTTGAAGGGGGCACCAGCTCGCATCCCACAGCCTCCGAGTGGCCACCATTGAACTGTGCCCCACCTGAACTCCATATGGAGTTTGTGGGTGGGATACACAATTGAACAATGAACTGAGCTCAGACTGAGCTCAGCGTTCAACTGGGCTCATCCTGCTCCTGAACTCAGGGAAAATTCAGGGGCCAGGTAACCCATTCAACACTGAGCTCAGCCTAGCTGGGTCGAGCTTTAAACTGCAGACTTCTGCCTTCCCCCCCAACCTATTTCCCGTGGTAGGGTGAAAGGAATTATTTCCCCATTTTTGCTGCACCTCGTAAATTATTCTGCTGTATGTGCAGCATTAAAAAAATGGCAGTTCAGTTAATGGTATGATGTCACTTCCAAGGAAAACCTTTCAATAACATCACATCTCTCTAGAAATCACCAGAAATTCTGTGGTAAAACCATAGAGTTTTCAGTGATTCCTAGAAAGGACTGACGTCACTGAGAGAAAACCCAGACGTGTCATCACACCATCATTAATGGCTGTCCCCCTATCCCTACCCTTTAGATCTCCCACTGGTTGCCAAGGTTGGCCTGGCAACCCTATTTGGTCATCAGTTTTGAGGGTACCAAGTTTTTATCTGAGTCACCATTTCACTTACCTGGAAAGAAGACAACCATAAATGTAAGATGATTCCCTTAAAAATACAGAAAAGGGTTTTAATTATAATATATATTATTGTAATATATAATTATATATTGTATGCCAATTTAGGACAGTCCCTCTTTTTGTAGAAAAAAAACCTAGTCTTGCTTTTTGGCAAACAGGGTAATTTCCTTTCCCCTTCCTTCTAATAAAGGCAGCAGTACACCTTTTTTTTTGCTATTAGTCTGGGATTCATATTACTAGTTGTAAATCAGTCAAGCACAGGCTGATGTTTTGATCTACAAAGTGCTGAGCCAAAATGCTACAGAATGTTCAGAATAAAATCCTTGACCTTTTTCCAGTTAAAGGATCTTGGGTGGGAAGTGTTGGAAAGAAACTCTGACCTTATGGTTTTTATATTATTCATTTTGATATTTAGATACTGTTTTTCTCTCCTGTGGGAACCCAATGCAGCTTACAACATAGTTATCCCTACCTCTTTATCCTAACAACAGCTTTGTGAGGTATGTTGGGCTGAGGGCATGACTGACCTGAAGTCAAGCAGTCAGCTTCCATAGAACCTAGGTCTCTTAGTCCTATTCCATAGATGTGAACCTAGGTCTCTTAGTCCTATTCCATAGATGTGAACCTAGGTCTCTTAGTCCTATTCCATAGATGTGAACCTAGGTCTCTTAGTCCTATTCCATAGATGTGAACCTAGGTCTCTTAGTCCTATTCCATAGTTGTCAAACTCGCACCCCTCCAGATGTCATGGACTACAGTTGGGAACTGTAGTCCATGACATCTGGAGGGACGCGAGTTTGACACCTGTGTACCTAGTCCCACATTTTAACCCCTAGACCAGGCTGGTGCTCATGAGATTCTGAAGAAATACAACAAATCAGAATGATCAGTACTGAGCTTGACGGTCCAATGGTCTGAAACAGTATGAGATGGCTTATTTCAAAGTAGTTAACAACTTACTTGAGAGAATGTCAGAGAACCCAAGCTTGCATGTATTAAGAGGCTGGCATTTTACATTTAGAAAACAATGGACTGGTATCATCATTCCCAGCATAGCCTTCTTGATAGTCAAAGGAGACTCCCTCCTCCTTTCATTACCAGTGGAAAAGATGGTTGGACCCAATCAAATTTCTAGGGTTGCCAGCCTCCAAGTAGGACCTGGAAATCTTCCGGAATTATCATTCCTTTAGAGAAAATGGCTGCTTTGCAGGGTGGACTGTATGGCATCATACCCTACTGAGGTTCTTCCCGTCCTCATACCTCGCCATCCCGAAACTCCACCCCCTAAATCTCCACTTTTTCTCAGTCCAGAGTTGGCAAGCCTACCGATTTCTGTTTGAAATGGATGACAGCCAGTTGCATAAAAATAATAATGATAAGACCAAACCCAATAAAAATAGTCAAGACCCACCCAATAGAAATGACAGTGAAACTCAACAAACCAGCAACAAGCAGGCTGTTTAGAAACAGAGCAAGATCTAACAAGAGCAGACTTAACTAGATCAACCGAAGGTATGGTGCCATAAACAATGCCTGGTATTTGAACACCAGCAGCTAACTAGTTGGTTGAGCCTTCCAGTAATGTGGGACAACTAGTACATTGCTCAACTGTGTACCTAGAAATTATGAACTGAGGCCGTTTCTGCATGGCGGCAGAAGTGGCTCTCCACCAGCATAATTAATGTTGGTGAAGGCTCGGCACACCTCACACAGTCTTGTGCAGGCGGTTCCGAAAGTACAGCGAACCGCAGAAGCGGCTTGAGTTTGTCCTGTTCACCTTACCTCTTCCTGCATCTCTGGACAGCTGGAGGGACCCGCCCACGCTGCCCTCTGACCTCTGGGGCTCGGAGGGCAGCATGGGCGTGTCTCTCCAGCCATCCAGAGCTGTGCAGGGAGGAGAGGTAAATAAACGGAACACAGAGGGGTCAAAAGCGGTGCCCTCACGATGGTGCACTCTGCAGCACGTCGACAAGAAGATGCTGCTTTTGAAAAAACTTGCTCAGGGAGGCTGTTTCTGCATCAGCAGAAAACAGTGCCCTAGGGATGGTAAGAACACCATCACACAGCTGGCACTGCTGCATTGTAGCAGCGCCACGCCAACCCTCCCAAAATGGCGGGAAACTGCCACTTTTGAAACTCGCTCCCTGAGCAAGTTTTTTCAAAAGCGGCGTCTTCCCGCCAACGCAGTGTCCCTCCAGCCATCCATAGCTTTGTAAGGAGGAGAGGTAATGTGAACAGGACAAACCCAAGACAGCTCCATGTGGAACCACCTCTGTGGTTCGCTGCAGCTTCGGGGCTGCCCACACGAGACCGTGCGAGCGGTCCTGAGCCTCCACGGCGTTAATTATGCCAGCGGAGAGCCACTTCTGCTGCCATGCAGAAATGGCCAGAGTGGGTTTCAAAAGCGGCAGTTTCCCACCATTTTGGGAGGATTGACATGGTTGTGCGAACAATGCCCCAGGGATGGTGTTTTTACCATCCCTAGGGCACTGTTTTCTGCCAGTGCAGAAACAGCCTGAGTTTGATGTTTACAAAACATGTGCCAACCTATTCAAAAATATATCCTGTATTCCATGGATATTTAAGCAAGGCCAGATTAAGGCATCAAGTTTAAGGTTGCCAGGAGTGTACTGAGGGCTGGGCAACTTCCACTCCCGCTCTCCACTTATTCCAATGAATAGCATGAGGAAAAGGTGAGAGGTACAATGCCTGTGACATTTTGACATCACTTCCAGGTGATGAACTAGAAGTGATGTCACTCCCTCCCACCCACCCATGTAGTGCAATAGGAATTAATCCAGCCTATCGTATTTACTGTATAGTTTTGCGGATTCCTATAATGTCCCAGGAGCAATGATGTAATTTCCAGTGCCCCTCTTAGGCGCCATCCCCAAACAGCTCCTGGGTCAAATTTAAGTCAAAATTAGTCAAATTTCAGAGACCCCATAGCGTTACCAAACAAATGTGTGTTTTCTCAACTAATTATGTAAACCTTGAAATTTAGACACTTCTTTGGGGAGGCCTCTCACAGTTTGAGGCCCAAAGTGTATCTTTCTTAGTTTGTGCTTATATCCAGCTCTGTATTAAAGCGATTACTGGATCACTTTTTTGCAGCCTTGGCACAAGTTGGGACACATGTTCCTTCAATAGCCTGAGCAACAAGTCTTCTCTGTTTATTTCTGCTTTCTGTTCATCCTATTCAAGTTTTGTTGTGAATTGCTGTCAATCCATAATCTTGAAACAAGGGTCATGTAATTCTTAATCATTTTTCACTTCATAACAAACCTTTCCTCTCCCTGTGTTCTTGTACCCACAAGTAACTGTATGCAGAGGTGGGATCCAGCAGGTTCTCACAGGTTCCCGAGAGTAGGTTACTAATTATTTGTGTGTGCCGAGAGGGGGTTACTAACTGGTGATTTTGCCACGTGATTTTTGCCCTAATTATGCCCCTTCTCCACTCCTCAGCCGTAGATCACAGAACTTGAAGCAGTCTAGCAGGAGGTGCACCGGCGTGCGTGGCAGCCTGAGCCTGCGTGCATTCATTTCCTGCCCAAGGACCGGCGCAGCGGCTGCGTCCTTGCCACAGCCCCACCCAGCAATGCCCCGCCCCTGGAATGCCCAGCCACGCCCCCGTTGTGCACCACCTAGCCCCATTGGCGCTATGCCACTGTTTGAATCCCACCACCATGGGAACCTGTTACTAAAATTTTTGGATCCCACCACTGACTGTATGTAACTTGAACTTTGCTGTTGTGTAAGTCATCTTCATGTTGCTTTATTTTGCTCTGTCTTTGTTGTATCTGTCTCTAACAGGCTCATCTCATCTCTGTACTCCCTTCCTCATCTTCTAACCTTTGGGTTCTGTAAGCAACTTGAAAGTCCAGAGGTAGTGTAAAAAAAATCCTATATTGCATGAGCTTTAGACCAATTCAAATATTCATTCATGTTTCACCCCAGTTTTCTTCCAGCATGAAGTTTTTCATGGTAATCTTAGTCAATCTCTTGATAGTTAGAGTCCCTGGTCACGTTTTCCAGAATTTTACAAATAGTAGGCCAACACAGTTGGGCTCTTGTAGAGACAAGACACATACATGCACACATACAGATTCTCTCAGGGGTCCAGAGAAATTCTGGCCACTTCCATTGTTTGAGGAGCTTAGCCATAATAAAAATAAAAAATATGACACACAATGAGTAAAACACAAGCTGTGAAACACATTAAACGCCAAAAAAGTGTGCTGAAACTTTAGGCCCTTTTTGTGCTTGAGACTCGGGTCAAATAGCACTCCTGTGTCCGCCCCCCCCCCCCCCCCCCCCCATTACAGTCATTGATACTATTTTAGGAGATTTTGATGTCTGTGTAGGGTGGAGTTTGAGGAGGAGGCGGTGATATTTCTGGGCAACAGTCTAGGAATTTCCACATATCTCTATGATAAAAGTCCTAGAGACATGGGGAAATTCCTAAGGTGTCATTATATAAGCCATTTGATACCCATTTTTCTCCTGCTCCTCAGTTTTTCAAGGTTGAGGGATTGGGCCTGAGCATCGGAGATTTACCCTCAGGGCAAGCACAAATGGCCATGCATGCATGCACGTACACACACATACACACAATATTAACACATTTCTGACTTAATCATTTTGTTTGGCTATCTTTCAGTATTTG
Organism: Sphaerodactylus townsendi; assembly: GCF_021028975.2. NCBI lineage: Eukaryota > Metazoa > Chordata > Lepidosauria > Squamata > Sphaerodactylidae > Sphaerodactylus > Sphaerodactylus townsendi. The sequence continues at coordinate 35,848,057 of NC_059426.1, read as the reverse complement.
AAGGAAAGAAATCAAATTGCCGGTTAAACAAAAACGTGGCTGCTTCAGACCATAGACCCATCTAGCTTAATACTCTGTGCATATCAAAATCACCAAGCTATGTTTGCTATCAGTTCAAATGTCCTGTTCCCTAACAATGCAAGAAAATTGTGGTTTGGTAAGAGTGGCGAGGTTTCTTTAACAGCTACCTACCCTTTCTCAGGATAAAACAGACGACTGAACATTTTTAAGTCTATGGAAGTGGCAACCAGATACTTTGAGAAAGTGCATTTATTGCAATAACACTCAGACAATTTTCAGTAGGTTTAAATCCAAGTGTAGGGGTGATCCATGCTAAAGCTGTAGTACAAATATCTGTACCAAACCTCTGTAACTGGTTCACTGGACTACAGATAGGTGTATTCAATTTACATTCTCAGCCTCTTCCCTGACCCCCCAGTTTGGTTATTTAAACTGGTTCTAATTAGTTTCAGAATATATATTTTATGTCTTTACAAGTAGTGAACCATTTGCCTTGCTAAAACATTATGAAATAGGCTTGCTTTTTATTCCATGTTTCATGGGCATAGAATGTGAGTTTTATCTATGTTGTAAGCCACCTTGAGCTCTGTTAGGAAGAAAGGCAGCTAATAAACGTTTTAAATATCATAAGTTCTCTGATTTGATCAGCTACTCCACTGAATGTTTCACAGTTGTATTCATAATTGTTAGTATCCTGTAATAACCATCTTTTTTAGCAGGCCAGATTGTTTCCCCCCAGTCTGCACCAGCTAGCCTTGAAATCAAGAACGACGTAAGCAGAGAAAACAGCACAGTTGACTTCAGCAAGGTAACATTTTACTGCCTGGAGCAGGTGAACAATTGTGTGGCAAGTGAATGATCTAGTTTGTGGAACAGTGCATGTTTAGATTCAGTGCCACAGATTGTTAACCTGCATGACATAGATTTTAGTTAAAAGGAAGGGAAAGGGGAGCTTTAAGAATGGTGGAAGTAAAGCTATCAGAAAATCCCGTTCTGGAACATTTCTTTGCATAGTACTACAAGGACATCCTAAATTTTTAGAAGATGTAGAAATATTAACTCACAAGCCATCCTTATTTCTCAAAATGGAACAAAGGAAAGATGGATGTATTTCACATCAGAGACAGAGGGTGATGCAGACATTTCCCACAATATAGAGAAGATGCATGAATGTAGGTAAGGGGGGGGGGTTCTCGGGTTTGAACCCCCCCATTCATGTCCGAAGCTCCGCCCCTCAGTTTGTGGGTTTTTAAAACATTTTAGTGCTTTTTTGCTTTTTGGTCTGCAGGGGGCGCATTGTTTGGGCTAGCAGCACCAAACTTTCAGGGATTGTTTGGGGAACTCTCCTGATGATACTACCTGGGTTTGGTGAGGTTTGGTTCAGGGGGTCCAAAGTTATGGACTCCCAAAGGGGGTGCCCCCATCCTCCATTGTTTCCAATGGGAGTTAATAGAAGATGGGGGCTACACCTTTGAGGGTCCATAACTTTGGACCCCCTGAACCAAACTTCAGCAAACCTGGGATGTACTATCAGAAGAGTCTCTTATTGATACCACCCAGGTTTTTTGAAGTTTGGTCCAGAGGGTCCAAAGCTATGGACTCCCAAAGGGAGTGCCCCATTCTCCATTGTTTTCAATGGGAGCTAATAGAAGATGAAGGATACATCTTTGAGGGTCCATAACTTTGGACATCTTGAACCAAACTTCAGCAAACCTGGGATGCAGTATCAGAAGAATCTCTTATTGATACCACCCAGGTTTTGTGAAGTTTGGTCCAGGGAGTCCAAAGCTATGGACTCCCAAAGGGGGTGCCCCCATTGTTTCCAATGGGAGCTAATAGAAGATGGGGGCTACACCTTTGAGGGTCCATAACTTTGGACCCCCTGAACCAAATTTCACCAAACCTGGGTGGTATCATTAGGAGAGACTCGTAAAGATACCCTGAAAGTTTGGTGCTTCTAGTTTAACAATTGCACCCCTGACAACAGGCACCCCCCAAATTTCCCCAGATTCTCCTTTTAAATCCACCCCCTTCGGCATGGATTTAAAGGGAGAATCTGAGGTCCTCAGTTTAGAAGAAGAAGAGGAGTTTGGATTTATATCCCCCCTTTCTCTCCTGTAGGAGACTCAAAGGGGCTTACAATCTCCTTCCCCTTGCTCCCTCACAACAAAAACCCTGTGAGGTGGGTGGGGCTGAGAGAGCTCCGAAAAACTGTGACTAGCCCAAGGTCACCCAGCTGGCGTGTGTTGGAGTGCACAGGCTAATCTGAATTCCCTAGATAAGCCTCCACAGCTCAAGTGGCAGAGCAGGGAATCAAACCTGGTTCCTCCAGATTAGAATGCACCTGCTCTTAACCACTACGCCACATTGAAAGTGATGCTGTTTCAGAGTGGGGGATAATCCACCCCAAAACAGCATCATTTTCAATGTTGTTTAACTAGGTGGATTTAAAAGGAGAATTTGGGCTCTCTAGTTTAAACACCATTGAAAGTGATGCTGTTTGAGGGTGGATTCCAACATCACAGCGGCTGCCGGGGGGGTGGGGGGCACAAAACTCAGATTTTGCACTAGGCTCCATTTTCCCTCTATGCCTCTGCCCAGAGGGGAGGGGCAGGGGAATCTGCCATCCCCGACCTCGGAGAGCTGCTTTTATAAGCGCTAGGTCAGGGGCGGGGCTTGGGGAGCCGTGGCCATTCCCTAGGGGCGGGTGGGGGTGTGGCCCCACCCCGAACCCCCCCATAAAAAATCTATACCTACGTCCCTGAGAAGATGATAACTCTAGTCCCATTTGAAATGCTGACTAATTAGTTAACAAGGGATTAAAGTAGCCCACTAGCTGTACAATCCTAAGCAGAGTTACCCCTTTTAAGTTAATTGAAGACGATGGGGTTTAAAAGGGTTTAACTCTGATTAGGATTGCACTGTAAATTTCTGAGAGCAGAAGATGACTCTGGTCTCATTTATCTCAGTAGTAGGCTCCTGGGGCAGGGGCTTTGGAGAAGTTGTCCATAGCAAACTCTTATGCACTGAACTTTCTCTTGCAGCTCATTTTCAGCAGGACAGGGGCTGTTGTTTATTCCTCCCCACCCCCCATTGGCTTCCATTGTTTTCTTTTTCGGAGCCCATCTCTACTAACATTGCAGTCCTATAAGAAGAAGAGTTTGGATTTATATCCCCCCTTTCTCTCCTGCAGGAGACTCAAAGGGGCTTACAATCTCCTTGCCCTTCCCCCCTCACAGCAAACACCCTGTGAGGTGGGTGGGGCTGAGAGAGCTCCGAAAAACTGTGACTAGCCCAAGGTCACCCAGCTGGCGTGTGTGGGAGTGCACAGGCTAATCTGAATTCCCCAGATAAGCCTCCACAGCTCAAGTGGCAGAGTGGGGAATCAAACCTGGTTCCTCCAGATTTGAATGCACCTGCTATTAACCACTATGCCACTGCTGCTCCTACGCAGAGGTATACCCTTTAAGTCCATTGAAGTAACTGGGTTTAGAAGGGTGTAGCTCTGCTCAGGATATAGGTTGTGAGTCAATGTCAGTGGAGACTAACAGGACTTTTAGAAAGGCAACGTGCTAGGCAGATCCCAGTAGCCAATGATTAGTATTGTAGGAGCTGAGGATTCGCAAAATCAATGTCCTCTCCTAACTATCATAGCTACACCCAAGTTTCCCATGTTGCATTTTCAGCGACAGTGATGGCTTGTGAGGGAAGTTCCAATTGGTAACTCAGGACAGAGTTCTCAGATTATTTATCATTCATAATTACTGCAGTTCTATTGAATGGCTCTTGTTTCTGAGTAAATTCATTGCCTCTGACAGCAAATCAGGAGAAAATGGGTTATTATGAATTGCATCTGGTTTCTCTGATGGAGCTACGTCAGAGCTAAAAAACTGATTTTGTTGTCCTGTTCTCCACATACAATCTGACTTTACAATAATACTAAGAATAGTTTTTCGCTACATTCCTAATCTAGCTTTTAATACTTCATTGCACATTACAAAGAGCATGGTTGGTAAAATAATGCATGAGAAAAGAAAGAGGTCAATGGTGTTTTCGTTCTTGAAAATTTCACTGGAGCGGGAATTGTGAGCAGGGCACTGCATCATTAAAGTGTGTTTGCAATGGATACACATTTGTCAGCTACAGTCCTGCATGTGGACCTCATCTGGGTCAAATGAGGATTCAGCCAGGCACCTTGAACCAAGATTCTGTCCTCTTAGAACTGATGCAAGAAGTGTTTGGACGCTGTTGCTGAGCATGCCATGCAGTCAGCCGAATGCAGCTAGAACTAGTTATGTGCTTGCTCCATCTGGTGCCAGACAAAATACGAGAAGCAGCCTTTTGTACCAGCTGAAGTCTGTTAATTGTGCGTGCAGGGACTAGGAGACCCGCAGAAAGGGCATAACAGTAGTCTATTTGGGATGAAACAAAGACATGAAAAAGGACATCTGCACCAGGAAGAGAGAGAGAGAGAGGTGAGGACGCACTCTGGCTATCTTTCTCACAAGTGTTTGCAAGCAGAGGCTTTTCTGTTTCTCATTGTTAGTTCCGATTTGAAATGTGTCATACCAGTGCAGCAGGCAACCAGTTTTGATGCACAAGATGAACAAACGCACAATATCATTGTATATCATCATGTAAAAAATGCTTGTCCTGCTCTGAAGGGTCAGCATATTTAAAGCACAGACATTTTTAACTTACCTATTTTGTTATCTAGGTGAATTATCCCTCCAAAAACTCACATCTTAGGCTTGCTCATTCATTCATTCATTCATTCATTCATTCATTCATTCATTCATTCATTCATTCATTCATTCATTCATTCATTCATTCATTCATTCATTCATTCATTAGATTTCATAGACCGCCTCATCCTCGGAGGACTCTAGGCGGTTCACAACATAAAGATCAAAGAACAATAAATAAATAACTTAAATTACCTCTAAAACCAGTAAAAACAGTATGCAGCATAACAACCCATATTAGTAAAATATCAGTCATTCATAGCAAGTTCAAAAAGGAAGCTACCGCAGTACCTCTGAGAAACTTTCAGATCTGGGCTTTGGAGACCTCTCAACCTTGAAAAGGGCAGAATAAGAGATATGCAGAAGGACTGTGGCCTTCTCCTCTACCCAAGAATGATGCAGACTCCTTAGCCTGGTACAGAGTGACCCTCATCCTCCAGCTCATTGACTGACTGTGTGAGGAGGGAGAGCAGATGCAAGAGTGGTTGGCTTTCCCTCCATGTGACTGGCTGTCATCTGTGACCATGGGAAGGAAGTTGCTCCTTCCCATGATCAGGAACATGACTTACAGAACATTGCTCATCAGAGGGAGCAGGTGTGCATGTGGACACTTCCTCCCCATCATTTTCTAGAGCCCAAATACTGCGGTTAGGGATCTTGACAATGGTGTGTTTGTCTGCGGGGGACAGGAACCCCTACCTCCTGTACCATATTTCCAAACATTATCAGACTCCCATAGCTTTTGTCAATAGATGGAGTTTTATCCCTAAACTGATAAAGGCTTTTTGTGGTATGCTTGGAGACACTTGGTTCTCAGTCTGGGGTGGGAAAGGGAAGACTCCAAGCCAATATATTTATGACCACCTACAACTTCCTCAATTAATGTGGAGATGCTGATTGTTGATATGTATTTGGGCTTGAAAAGCAATTGGTAGCTTTCCATACCTGCAGTTCACAAGGCCCAATGGCCACCATTACTTCCTTGTGTTACATGGAGATGGTCTCTCAAAACACAAAAAATACAGTGTCCTTCATGATGGCTTAGTTTCAGGTGAAAGATCAGTGTTGGGTTAGTTTTATTTGTTGGCCTATTAATTGTGGATTTGGTAGAAGACATTTGTTAGATTCCTTTTCCCTCGATATCAGAAGCCCATAGAAGGCACAATTGAAGACAGTAGAAATTAGCACACAGACCCTTCCCCAATAAAGGGAAATCCTGATTTTCTGTCTGATCTTTGCGTGTGACAGCCGCAGTTGCCGGGGTAATGATGGTGGTGCAACACAGATCTGTACTCTGCCCAGAAACAACTGGGGTTGCATCCAACCAACTTTTCCACAGGTGAAAAATGGATGAGGAAGTCCCCTTTAGCCAGCTGTGGAGAGGACTATCAGATGTTTGTGGACAAAAGATGTGGGATAGGGAATGGAATGAAACTGAAAAAGAAGTTGGCAGGCTTAAGCAAACCCCCCCCCCCCCACAAAATGTTGCCAGTCCCTGGGCTAGAATAATATAGAATAAATATAAATATTTTCATAAGGTGGATGCTTTGCTCACTTCCGGAACTACTATTCTTTATTCACACTGAAAACCAGGAAAACTGTTATTCAAATGTGTAAGGAGAGTGGTGGATGGAAGCAGCCTTTTATAAATACATCCTGACATGGCTTCCTTTCCATCAGAACATGAGGCTTCAATTACACTGTCTTTCATTTTTTTTAAAAAAAATCACTCTACATCCTTTCCAAACATGTACATATGCTTGACTCCATCTGTGGTATACTCCTTACAAAAAAGCATGGTTGCATTTCAAGCTATCAGTGATAATTCCTTGGTATTGGATCAATATGTAAACTTAAAAAAATATTTTTCCATAAGGAATGTGTACATAAGATGGCAAAACAGTGAGATCGAGGTTTTATTCGGTTTAGGATTGGGAGACGTTACAGTTTTGAGATGCGTTTCATGAAACTGACAATTGCATTATGCTTGAATTCTGACCGTGTGCCAGAGCCATTTGCAAGAAAACAACTTTGTAAATACCATCAAAGACTACACACACTGGTGCTGACAGATGGCTGTAAGATAGACATGAAAATGGTCACTTCAACAGTTTATGTTGGATTTGGTCACTGTTTTTATGTTTAGATTGGTACTAGGAAAGCACATTGGGGGAGGGAAGTCTTGCAGTTTGAAATTCCCAAACTTATGAAATCGTGATCTCAATTTGAATATGATGTTATGCAAATCACTGTGTTTGTCTCTTAATGTTTAAAAAGGTACAATAGGCAGTGTGCAAATAAAATATGTTTATGAACATCAGACAGTTGCCATCATAATCCCAATATGAAGGTTATGGGTTGGATCCAATGCAGCATTTCCACAGGCACAAAGATTTCCACAGGACTTCTGCCCATAGAACATGACTTCCATGGTTACCTCCTCCCATAGCAGCACAAAGTGCCTTGAAAGCCCTGTTCTTGGCGGTTTCTCCCTCCCCGCCCACGGCTGCCATAAGAAGGGAAAACTACAAAAACATAGTGGGTAGAACCTCTTTGTACCTGTGGAAACATTGCACTGAATCCAACCTGATAAATATAATCCAATATATACACATTGTCTTTTCAGATATTAGGATCAGGCATACCGGAAGACTACCAACGACATCTAATAGGACCATGTGCTAAGTATAATTTTCCCAATACACATGGTCACATGTTGTGTGAATCGAGGCAACACATGTATTTTTCAGCAGCTTGCTACAATGGAAAAGACTACTGAACGTTTTTGCCAAGCCTCCAGCGACGTGCTTTTAAAAGCACTGAGGGCGGGGCTTGGGGCGGGGCCCCACCCCAAGCACCGCCCTGGCCTTTGTGCTTTTAAAAGCATGTTGCTGGAGGCCGACAACTGCTCTCCCCAAGCTTTGGAGAGACCAGCAGGGCTGCAGGGAGCCCAGCGGGGGGGGGGGGGGGGCTTGGGGGAGTCTTGGAAGTGGATCCCAACCCCAAGCCCCGCCCCCAGCCTCCATACTTTAGTAAGCAGGTAGCTGGAGGCAGGTAACTGCTCTGCCCAGGCTCTGGGAAGAGCAGCAATCAGGCTGCAGGGAGCCCAATGGGGTGGGGGGAGCAGGGCTTGCGGGGAGGCTTGGTGGTGGTGCCCTACCCCTGAGCCGCTCCCCTGGCCCCATCCCCTGCCTCCATGCTTTTAAAAGCACGTAGTTGAAGGCCAGCCGACAACTGCTCCCCAGGCTCTGGGGAAAGCAGCAGCCAGGCTGCAGGGAGCCTGGTGAGAGGTGGAGTTTCGGGGCAGGGCCACACCCCCTGAGCCCCACTCTTGAATACAGGGGGGGCACCCAGAGTCCGAGTGGTCTCCAGGTGCCATTTTCCCTCTATGCCTCTGCTCTAGGGCGGCATCTCTTTTCTCTTTATATCAGCCAGTTTGCCAGCTCTGTAATTCATAAATATAGGTGAAACTCCCCTTTGTTCATTTTACTCAATAGAAAAGTCTGGTTCCCTCTGTTACCACTGGCCTTTTGAATTTGATCATTTTTCCTTCTTTCCTCAGACTGCTAGAGCAGCTCCTGTCAGTCTCCTCGTAGTTACAGAATTGCTTCCCTAGTTACTGTTCTGGGATCAAGAGGTGTTCCCAAGCTTTTGAGTTATCTCAGTTTGACTGCTCTTCAGAATGTGCTAATTAGAGTGTTCTGTTTACAGTTTACCTTCTTAGGATGCACAGGTACACAGTGCTCCTTCAGGCATGGTTTTGAAGACTTTGTAATGAGAAATAAGAACAGTCTATAATTGGCAGCCTAGTTATCTATTGAGAGCTGGGCTTCATGATACTCTAACCAGAACAGAACAGGCTAGTTCTGCCTTTTGAAAAATTTAAATACTCCTCCGCTGGTAGACAGAGGAAGCTGCATGGGATTTCAGCCAAACATTCAAGATAAGACACACAGCTGGCTGGCTTTTTAATCCTGTGTATTTTTCTCTTGGGTGGCTAATTTTCTGAGGGCCAGAGAGAGAAAACAGGGGAAATAATCTGCCATTGCTTCCTTTGTGTTGGCCAGCAGAACCCTCCAGTGCTCTGTGCTTCCTTGTGGGAAAGTCTTCCAAATTTTCAGTTGGCAGTTCAGGCTATGCTACAATTTTTTTTTAATGCAAAAGGGTAACTAACTTGTATCTATTGCACAGTTTGGCAAATGCTAATGATTAACATTAATGATCAGATGATTAACTCATGAATCAATTAGTCCCTTAATCTTACATCCATTTAAATGGCATTGTAAAGATCTTGAATGATGGAAAACTTTTGATGAGGTTTTTAAATGACCAGATTACCTTTTTTTAAAAAAAAATAATGCTTTAATTAGAGGACATTGAGCACCTTTAATGTCAACAATGATTTTACTGTCCAAGATTCCTGAGATTTTAAAGATGTAAAATTAGTTGTGCTGTGTTTTGCGACAATTAAAAAAAACATTAGTCATGCATAAATCCCAATTAAATTAACGGGCTCATGGCAGATTTCTCATTTTCAATGGGATTTAAGCATGGCTAAGTGTCTCAGGGCCTTGATCTCATCAGATCTCAGAAGCTATGTAGGGTCAGCCCTGGCTAGTATTTGGATGGGAGAACAAGGAATTGCTATGCAAAGGAAGGCATTTGCAAACTACCTCTGTTAGTCTCTTGACTTGAAAGCCCTACTGGGTTGCCAAAAGTCAGCTGCCACTTGATGGCACTTTAGACACACCCACCCACTGGAGTTATGACTTTCAAGCGTGTTCCTTTGACAGAGAACACAGTTGCAGGAGTGTTGCGTAGCCTTTCAGACGGTATCAGTGTGGCTGGGATGCTATGACAAGTTTACTTGCTTTCTATTTCTGTGCTTAAGCAAAGAAACTTTTTGAAGCGCATGTCAAACAGCTAGTAATGATTAACTGGTCACTTGCAAAGTTGGTGATTAAAGATTTGACTGATTAATTATATCCGTGAATTCTTTAGGACTTGCACACTTTACTTATCAATGATATTCATGCAACATGCCCAGACAAATTCAGAATTGCTTGTTGGTCGAAGATGCATGCTGTAAAGCTACCACACTGGCAAAGTGATATACAAAAGCATCGTTACGTGACTTGGATTCTCTTGTTCTTTCCTGTGCGTTCTTTTTCCTGCGTGATTTTTCTTTTCCTTGCTGTGATTGTGCAGGTGGACCTCCATTTCATGAAAAAGATCCCTCCTGGAGCTGAAGCCTCAAACATTTTGGTTGGGGAGCTGGAATTCTTGGACCGGGCTGTCGTTGCTTTTGTGAGACTGGCCCCTGCGGTGATTCTTTCTGGACTGGCAGAGGTTCCAATCCCAACTAGGTAATATGTGATGGAAGCAGCCAAAACAACGTAGACAATCCTAACTGCTCAAATGCTTTGTAAGAATCTAAACAAACTGTAATCTAATGGCACCCTAACATGCACATTTTTACTGTGACACAAGTTTCCTCACAACCAACGTTTGCTTAGGGTTAGCATGCCACTAGATTCCTTTCTGTTTTGTTGTTTGTTTGTTTGCCCTGGTGAAGCTGACTCACATAGCTACCTCTCTGTAATTTGACAGCATCTGCAATGCAGATTAAACACTTTAGAACAGGGAGTCTGCAGCCTGTGACTCCAAAGAAAACATGGTTCAGTACAGACCCAAATTCAGCTCTTTTAAAAAGTAAATGGGATCTTTATATTAAGGTTGTTGGGGGAGTAGGTGGGATGATAGAGTAAGGGGTATGTGAAAGGAATGGCAGGCCTTTAGTTGAGGCAGCCACAGCTCCTGTCCCATCTTGCTGGCCTCCCGATCACCCCCCCCCCCGCAATTTCCTCCCTTTATTCGGTTTATTATTTACAGAGGGTGGGAGAAAATAATTTTAAGCTAATCTGGGACCGAAAATGGTCCCTGGGGTGATTAATTGCTGGCGCCATCGTTAGAAACTGTAGGGGTAGGAGATTGATTTTATTATTTTTAATTGCTTGCTATGTTTTATGGAATCTGTATCATATTTATTATGCGAGCCGCCCTGAGTCCAGCTTTGGCTGGCAAAGAGCAGGATAGCAATCCAAACAAACAAACAAATAAGATTTTTCTGGGGCTACAAGCTTCTTAGACATGTTTTCCAGAAAGAGAGATGATGTGGGGAACAGTTGCCAGTAAGTAATCCAAATGTGGATCATATACAATTTATGGCAGTCCTCTGAAACCATTGTGCATATTTATATTTATTACTTATTGTGAGACCTTGTGTGTGTGCCACTTCCTAATAAAACACTTACAACAATCAGATTTTAGGCCATCAGATTTTAGGCCATGGATACATTATGGATACATTATGGATTATTAATCATCATGTCAGTTACCAATAATGTTAAGTTGGGTTCCCTAATACTGTCCCTTTGTTGATTTCTTGCTCTGAATTGTGATGTTAGTTGCCTCTTTAATTACAAGAGGTTGTTTCTAGAACTTCATTTGTCCACCTTGCTTTTACTTGAAAGTTTGTGTTAGATTAAATGAATGGCCTCTGAATATTTTTTCCATTTATTTGCAGATTTTTATTTGTTCTCCTTGGACCACTAGGAAAAGGCCAGCAGTACCATGAGATCGGCAGGTCAATTGGAACACTGATGACAGATGAGGTACTTAATTCTAAAATACATTTTATTAAAACATATTTAAAGGTAACATCTTTTAAATCCTTAAATGTAGGTACATTTAATATGACTATGCTGTACCCTGTAGTAGCTTCCATCATTCAGCTTCCATCAAAATTCACAATCCTTAAAGAAACAGAAACAACTGCATACGAAAGCAGATTTTCCATGGTGGGCTACCTTGAAAAAACGGAGTAAATAAATTGCATGCCTGTCTGAGGAGGACTCATCAAAATTTGCTCCCCTGTGGGTTGATTACAACCATATTTTCTGCTGGTGGAAAAGGGAAGGAGGGATCTCTTTGACCACCAAAATACCTAAGCTGGGATCTTCCAGTTGGCATAGACAAAAGACATCTGGGATGGGTACTGTAGAAAGGAGGCGAAATTGACTGAAAAAGCTGGCTGGATTTAACCTTGAATTCTTTATGTTATCACTTACAGGTGTTTCATGATGTTGCATATAAAGCTAAAGACCGCAATGACTTGGTTGCTGGGATTGACGAATTTCTTGATCAGGTGACTGTTCTCCCTCCTGGAGAATGGGACCCAACGATTCGTATAGAGCCTCCCAAAAATGTTCCGTCTCAGGTATGAATTTATTTCACACTAATCAAGAAAACATTTTTGAAATGTGGAGATGAACATTGTCTGCTCGGTTTGTTGACTAAAATCATCTACTAATCATAAACAAGATTAATAAGAAAGGTCTCTCCAGTTTTGTGTATTCTTTCGTTGTCTCCTTATTCTTGAAGGATTTTTTTATTCTTGTTGTTTATTATGGCTTGGATCTTCCAGAGAATTTCCACACACAGAAGGGGTTTCTGTTAGTGAAACATGATTTTTGTCACCTCACCAGAGGCGTAGCTCCAAGGGGGCGGGGTGGGCATGAGGGCGTTCTGGAGGTGTGGCAGGAGTGTTCTGGGGTAGGGCGGGGGCGGAGGACGCACCGGTGCCCCGGGCACTTTCCCCCCTTCCTACACCTCTGCACCTCACCACCTCCACTATGGGTTGAAATGCTGCTTTAGGGAACAGAGGGACCCCTAAAAACAGCATTAGGTGGAAGGTAGAGGTCTGCAGCAGGAATGGGGAAGTGGTGAAAATCATATCTGCCTTCAGTATATGAAAGTCTTCTAATGGATCCAAGCAAATCTTTTAATCTGTTTAAGTTTTACATCTTTACCTCAGTATTATTGTTTTGGTGTGCCTTATAAAAGGGGTTTGCCAAGAAAGGTTCTAAAATAACAGGCCTCCTTCACCTTTTAGGAGTATAAAAGTAGGAAAGTGCTTCTTACCATCTTACACTACCATATTAGAAGCCAGTCAGTCCCTATTGGGAAAAGAGCGGGAAAATCTGACAAGCCTCGTCAGTGGGTGGTTTCCCTGGCTGGGTGATATTGGAAAGTGTGTGGGTCCATTGCAACATCACAGATTTTAGGATGAAAAATATAATAATTTATTGGGGTGCAAAAATTATCCATGAGTATAAATCAGAATTAGTATAGTAATAATTAAGTGCCACCCTGATATTTTAATAATTCAAATATAGCCATTGATAGTGAAGTAAAGGTACATCTTCAATCTCCTTTCTGTGACCACCACTGTGTCCCAATTAACTTGTCCTTTTTGGCAGTTCACTGGCATCTTTAGCATTTGCTGTCATGCTGTTTCCCTCCATCTTGTTCTTATTGACTAGTTCTTGCCACTGTGCTGTTCTCGGGAGACATTTAATTAAAAAGGAGCCTTATATCATTGCTTATGGGAGGGGAGTTGGAGAATAATTGAATGAGATTTTTCACACATAATATTTAACATAACATGACCAACAGACAGTGGAGATGAGGAATGGCAGTGATGATCTTTTTATGGTTTATGGCACTTGGTCCTCATTAGGCAAAGTACAAGATGAAATCCAACTCTCTAGCCCTTCCCTGATGTGAAATTCATTAAGTTTCCCTAAAGCTGTTGCCAACTGATGGTACTATAGCTTCTAATGTAGAATGGGTGCTGGCTGAAATCTTTTTTAAAAAGATCCTTCTAGCATTTCAAGTGACACTTTAGGAGTCAGCAACAGAATCATTCCTTCTCTTATTTATTTGTTTAGCTACTGGTGCCCCATTTTTCTCCTCAGTGTGGACCCAAAGCAGCTGACAACATTGTTTTCCCCTTCATTTTCTTATCCTCACAGTAACAACCCAGGTTAAGGAGCCCAAAGTCAGATGTGTGACTGGCCACCATGCTTCCATGGCAGGGTGGGGATTCAAACCTTTGTCTCTTGGATCCTAGTCGAACACTCTAATCCCTGCATACCACACTGGTTTTTTCTCTGTTACAGGGCTGATTCTAAAGCCTAGAAAGTTATTAATTGATAAATAGGCTTCTGTCCTTGCTGTTCTGAAGCTGTTTCTGTCAGGTTACGGCTGGCATATCCAGATGCTAGCTGTCATTACAAATTAGAGGCTAGTGGGTGATTTCTATTACCTGTGAAAGAAAGCTGTGAAAGGGTACTGAAAGGATGAACAACTGGCTAACTGACCATAGTAGTTTCTTTGCAGCCCATAGTTTGGAATGAAAAAAGAAAATCACAACTTTCTTCCATGCAGGAGAAACGTAAGATTCCAGGTGTGCCAAATGGAACTGCAGCTCATGGAGATCCAGAACCACTTGGAGGGCACTCCGGCCCGGAATTACAGCGTACTGGAAGGTTAGTAATAAGTTTGTTACCCATTATTTGTCTATGAATAGTTTTGCAGGCATTGTGGCTTTTCAAAAGTATCAGTCATACTGACTGAAAACACTTTGTTTGCTGATATATACATGTGGAACTCTCAGTTGAAAAGAATGAAGAGCTTATATCTTTGCATGCAAATGTATGTTTATGGGGATCCTCCTCAACTGGAATGAACAAGCTTTCCCCATTCTTTTCAATGGAGAGTTTTTATCTGTGCAAGAAAAGCGAATGCATATGGAGATTGGTGTCTTCTGTTGAAACGAATTCCATATTCCTTGCACCGCTTCACAGTTCCGTGTTGGCACCAAGGTTTGTAAGAAATTGCTGAACTGAGATGCTCTGTCTTTTAATGCACAATGCATCAATGCTTTATTATTATTCATGACTAGGCATTCTGCTAGATCAGGGGTTCTTAACGTGGGGCCCATAGGTCCCCAAGGGGATTGTGGATAGATTTCATGAAGTTGGATGGGGAAAAAAAATACATCTTTAATTTCACTGTCCACCAGATTGCCAAAAGGGTCCAAGGCACAAGAATCTCTGAAATAAATGCCTATTAGCAACTGGGAAATGGGAGCTAGGGTGGGGCAGAATACTTTACAATGTAAAGCATCCTGCCCCACCCTACTTCTCATTCCCCAATTGCTAATAGGCAGGGGCCATTGTGTGCCTGTGCCTGCCACCCTGTGTCAGAATTCCAAAAGTACCCACAAATTCAAAAGCTGAGCAGCTCTTTAATTACATATTGAGACCTACAGAGTAACTGAGGTCCAGATAGATAATCTGTTTATTACACAAGTTACTGTAGAACTACTTAAAGGCTTCAGACATAATGGTTTAATTTAACCTGTTTGTGAGATTGTCTAAATACAGGCCACTCCAATAACAGTGGTTAATTAGGATCTGTTAAACCGGAATACTGTGGTTTGAAGTTAGGTTTATTAACTACAAGTGGTCTTAGCTATGGTTCAGAGTATTGGATGAATGATGATATCCCGGCTTGTTCCCTAGCATGGTCCTCCCCAGCAACAGAGACACATGGCCAAAATAAGGGCAATGGAACCAACATTTGTCCAGGGAAACTAGGATGTGAGTGATGGTCTGAAATGCTGATTTGACAAACAAACTCTAGTTATAACCAACCACGGCCTAGAGTCATGTCTGAACATTTCCAAACACATTCCTAGATACATTCCAAAGCACTGCATGTAGCTGGGGACTATAGTTGTTTAGAATGGTCTCATCAAGTTAATATTTCATTTTAATAATGCCACACCTTAAAAGCGATTTTAAAATTTCATTTGAGAATAGCAATCAGCATTTAAAATATTTATCAACAACTTTTAACTTTAATAACCTGTCTTTCTGTATCTGTTTTTTTCTTTACATAGGCTTTTTGGAGGGCTGGTTTTAGATATCAAGAGGAAAGCTCCGTTCTACTTGAGTGACTACACAGATGCATTCAGCTTGCAGTGTCTGGCATCATTTCTGTTCCTTTATTGTGCTTGTATGTCTCCTGTTATCACATTTGGCGGTCTGCTGGGAGAAGCGACTGAAGGTCGTATAGTATGTGTTGTACTTTGATCTGAATCTTACATATGAGATTTATAGTTGATATTTTGTAACCATTACAAACAGAAATATGGCCCTAGAATGCTCTGTTCACTGTAAATAAGATTGCATCATTTGTTGTGACACCAAAATAAAGTCTATAACTTTCCTCATTCTTTTTTTTTTTATCATGCAGAGTGCAATAGAATCTTTGTTTGGTGCATCGATGACTGGTATAGCCTATTCACTTTTCGGTGGGCAACCTCTTACCATACTAGGTAGCACAGGGCCAGTTTTGGTGTTTGAAAAGATATTATTCAAATTTTGCAAGTAAGTAACCAGGTTTTTATATATATATCTATCTCCCCTCCCAGTATTCCCATCTTCCATTGTATTGTTCTATTCCTTTGTGTTTAAAGCTAAAATAGAATGTCAGATCTTGCAATAGGAAAAGTAAAATTGCTTTGCCTAATTTCCGGTGGGTTTTACAACTTTTGATTGTGCAAGGGTGTCACATGAAGGCAATGCTAATGGGGGCAGGGAGGGACCAGGAGGGTGCAAAGCCATGAAAATCCTATAATGTATGACATGTTTAGGGCTGGTTCTATGGTCCAAAGATCTCTTTGGACCAAAGTCTCTTTTGCCAATTTCTTATAAATATGCTTGTATGTTGTATGAACAGTTTGTATAATGTTGGATTTTACTGCCTTTTCACTGGCAAAGAAGAGCGGAGAGGCCCCTTTTGACCACCAGAAAGGCTTGTCAGGGATCTGTTAGATTCCTGAATCTTGTTCCAATAGTCAGACTCTGGTATATTGCTCAGTAGCCTTTATTATGCATACCCAGCTCAGGCGTACAAGTTCAAAGCCAGTTCTAAAGGCTAATTGACACACATTTATCCCCACAGAATCCCCCCTTCCATATTCTCAGAGCAGAACATCTGGCAACTGTTACTTTAAGTTGTACCTGGTATCAAGGTTATTTTATCAGTAGCAGATAATAATATGGAGCCACTTGGCTTCCAGCCCAGAGACAAGATAACAACAATTACTCTTTCCCATGGTGCCAACATATCAAGGGAGGCCTAATTGTCTAGAAACAGCAGAGAAGCCAGAATGCACAGAATACGGTTCAGACAGCAATGGTTACATATATCAAAAGCGTATAAGGCATGACTCTGACAGGATCATAGTACCCCCTTGTCAAAACAACATGGGACATCTGATATCAAGTTGAAAAACTGATATGATCCAGCCCTTATTTCCCCTTGGAGAGTTGCAGATCTGAGCCACTGACCCAGATACAGTGGGACCTCAGTTTTCGTCATCATTGGTTTTTGGTGTTCGACAATTCTTTCTGCGAAAATTTTGTCTCGGTTTTAAATTAGCTTTAGCCGGGACAACCATTCGGTTTATTAAATTGCGTTGGATACACCGCTGATGCCTATTTTTTGTGGCAAAAACTGTGACGAGCCATCTTTTCGATTGCAACTTGCCTTCGGTGGTTTGCCTCGTTTTTTGTTGGTTTTGGATTTCACCAAGGTTTCCTGGACGGATTACCGACGAAAACCGAGGTTCCATTGTACTTACATTCACTGTTTGCCTGTTTCTCTATGCTATATTTTCCCCTTGTGGCTCAAAGTGTTGTACAATGCAAGATCGAAAACAGGCATATCTACTTAAGCCTCATAAACTCTACTCTACTCTATTAACACTTGCAGCTTAGACATGTCTCAAATAAAACAGCATTACAGCATCTCCTAAGCATTTCTAGGGCCCACTCTTCACGGGTCAAAAACAGTGTCCCTAGATCGGTAAAAACACCGTTCCAGGGGCATTGTTCACATGGCTGCCAGCTTTGCAACACTGTTTTCCTGCCTTGCTCAATGAGTGAGGAACTTGGAAAATGGCATTTCTCAGCCGGCGCTGCACAAACGGCACCAGGTTGGAGGCACCGCTTTTAGGTGCCTCCTGCTTTCCCAACACTTACCTTCCCTCCCTGAGGAGCTCTGCAGAGATGAGGAGACACTCCCCCCTGCCCTGTGACCCCCGGGGGTCAGAGGTCAGTGTGGGCATGTATCCTTGTCCCTGTGGAGCTCTGCAGGGAGAAAAGGTAAGTGTGGGGAAACACAACGGAGGTGCCTCCGCAGGCAGCTCTTGGGCCGCTTGCACCTCAGCATGCGAACAGCCCCGGGGCCCCATAGGCATCATATATGCTGGTGTGTAGCCGCTGCAGGGGGCTGTGTGGAAGGGGTCTAAGGGCAGTGCCCCCCTCATGTTCTCAGAGAGCTCAGATCACAAATTGGGAGCCACTGGAGAAAACAAAGTGCTATAGTAAACCTAAAGCAAGCCATCTTAAATAGAGGCACAGTTAGGTGGTGGTACTCAGAAAATCTACAGTTAGCGCAAAGCGGCATACAAAGATAGCCCTAATGCACATTCTGAGTTTTTCCTAAAAGTAATCTGCTTCATTCATTTCTATGTTTTTCTGCACACATTCCTTTTCCTGCAAACCACAGCTAGGACTGTTCCACCAGCACATAAGAATGCCTGTCTACAAGCTGTCCCTGGACCAAGCTGATCATATTTCCCCTTCAGACAAGTTGTCCTGAATGCTGCATGGTGGAATGGTGGCTAATAAATGTTTTAAATAAACGTATAAAGTCGCTGTGAAGCAGGCTAGTGCAGTTTCCCACAGCAATATCCTGAATTGTATTAGTGAGGCATTATTTATGGCGTGGCTGCCAAGCATAAGCAACTTATCATTTAGGGAATAAGTTGATTTCCTTGAGACCATATTGAATTCAACAAGTGGAAATCTCTACATTTTAATATTTCTGTGACTGTTGGATTGATCCTTTCGTGTCTTTCTAGAGAATATGGATTGTGTTATCTTTCCTTGCGAGCGAGCATTGGCTTATGGACGGCCACACTCTGCATTATTCTTGTGGCGACCGATGCAAGTTCCTTAGTGTGCTACATCACTCGGTTCACAGAAGAAGCTTTTGCTGCTCTCATCTGCATCATTTTCATTTACGAGGCCTTAGAGAAGCTCTTTCATCTCAGCGAGACATATCCGTTCGACATGCATAACAGTTTGGAGCTACTGACACAATACTCGTAAGTACAATTTCACCAAAGGGTGGTTATCTTCAGTCGTGAAGCTACAAGGGGGCAGGGTCGCCCCATGCCCCTTCCCCGGTGCCCCCCTCGGCACCCCCCACCCCTTCCCCCACTTACCTCAGTTCCTTTCCTTGTTCAAAACTTTTTCAGGCTGCAAAAGGCCTGTGGGCAGTAAAAACGACCTGAGCAACTACAGTTCCCAGGACACCATGGGGCTCACAAGGTCTTCTGGGAAGTATAGTTCCCATTAGGCCATTTTTACTGAGAACCCTAACCCTAACCCTTTTGCAGCCTGAAAAAGTTTTGAACAAGGAAAGGAACTAAAATAAATGGGGGGAGGGGGGAGGGGGAGCCGCGGGGGTGGGCATGGTGGGCATGGGGGTGTAGTTTGGCCCAGCTACACCTCTGGTTATCTTTGTGATGGGTTGTGTTTCTCCTGCGAGGAGCAGACATTTTTGTGTTCACTCGCATTGAAGACCTGCACATTCAGGCATGAGGGGAACCTGTTGTCCTGTTCTGTAACTGACCACCATCATGCAATTGCAAAACTGCTTTCTGCTAATTGCATTTATTCATGTGTATCCCCACGTTCTCAACAGTGATACCTTAAAAAGTTTACAATTTTATTCCTTTCTCTTCCATTTTATCCACCCAACAACTGCCCTGTGAGGTAGGCAAGGCTGAGAGTCAGTGAGTGGCTGGCACAAGACCTCACAGCGTGGCAGAGTGAATAGTTGAACTTGTGTTTTCTAGATCCTGTCCAAGCCTAAGCATGGCTCGATTTGTGCTGAAGCAAGTTATGATAATAAATACCAGCATGGTATAGTGATTAAGAGCAGGTAGGTTCTAATCTGGAGAACCAGATTTGACTCCCTGCTCCTCCACCTGAGTAGCAAAGGCTTATCTGGTGAACAAAATGTGTTTCTGCACTCCTACACTTCTGCTGGGTGACCTTGGGCTAGTCACAGTTCTTTGGAACTCTCTCAGCCCCACCTACCTCACAAAGTGTCTGTTGTGGGGAGAGGAAGGGAAAGGAGTTTGTAAGCCACCTTGAGTCTCTTTACAGGAGAGAAAGGTGGGGTATAAATCCAAACTCTTCTTCTTCTAAAGGTCTATGAGAGGAGATAGTTTCACATGCTGAAGTTATCAAGGGAAAACTGCAGTCACTGTATGAACAATGGCAGCCCAGTAACTATTTAGAATGATTTGCATTCCAAGAGTTGGAACTGACAGGAAAAGTTTATGTTCAGGAACTTTGTTGTTTAAGTTGGAAGGTCACAGATGGGTATAGTGACTGGGGAATTGAGCTATCAAAAATGAGCTCTTATAGATTCCATTACGATACATGGAAACCACAAAGTTCTCATGGGCAAGAATGAGATTTATTGCCAACCAGAGGCACATCATGGCCAGCGTCTTACTGCTAGTTAAAACAGATAAGGAACAATGTATTGTCGAAGGCTTTCATGGGCGGATTCAACTGGTTCTGGTGGTTTTTCTGGACTGTGTGGCCGTGGTCTGGTGGATCTTTTTCCTAACGTTTCGCCTGCATCTGGTGGATCTGGTACACAGTGTGCAACAGACTTCCCTCTGGGATACACCTCTGAAGATGCCAACCACAGATGCAGGCGAAACGTTAGGAACAAGATCCACCAAACCACAGCCACACAGCCCAGAAAACCCACCAGAACCAGATAAGGGTTAGAAAGCCGCTCTAGATATTGAGGAGGGGGGGTATCGGTTTTGTTTAACACAAACAAATGCATGTCTTAAGGAGACTTGAGTTCTGAAACAGCAGCAGAAAAAGAGGGCCACTATCACCTGCTCACTGAGAGAGGAGTGGTGAGTCATCCCAACAAAATGCGTGTGTCTGTGACTAATATATAAATTATTGCAGAGGAAAACAACATAGATGCAGACAACATTTTTTGATCTTCCCTTCTGAAAACTGAACAAAAACTGCTGCCTTATACCACTGATTAGTCCATTTCAGTCAGTACAAGCAGACAGCGGCTTTCCAAGAACAACACCAATGGAGACCAGGCTAGGCGTGCAAATCAATGCTGAATAATCTAATATCAGAAGTAGATAAGGGCCTCCTTTGTTGGAGCCAGCTTGTGAAATTCTCTGCCTGTGGCCTGTTGTTTGGCAGCCGGTTATCAGCAGTGAAAGAGATGCACACATGTTCGCCTGGCCTTGTGCCGAAAGGTTTCCGTGCTGT
Organism: Sphaerodactylus townsendi; assembly: GCF_021028975.2. Lineage (NCBI taxonomy): Eukaryota > Metazoa > Chordata > Lepidosauria > Squamata > Sphaerodactylidae > Sphaerodactylus > Sphaerodactylus townsendi. Next base: position 35,826,978 of record NC_059426.1, on the reverse strand, counting down.
GACTTGGCGCCAGGAATGTATGACGCTAAAAAAGGAATAAAGGCAATGCTCTCAGACTTGATTTTTTTAAATTTAAAAACAGTCCTATGCCATTTTCCCACCCAAATAGGATCTTCAAGGCAATATCAAAACATTTCAATATTAAAACAGTGTTTACAAATAAAGTATGTGTAAAATAACTAAGGGACTCAATAAAATGTATAAATAACAAACACATACTAATGCTGGGCAGGAACACCAATAGCAGTTAGTGGGGGAACACAAAACTTCCATAAGACAATGATAGTAACAATTGTCATACATGGCTTGCCATATATGACAATATGTGCGTGTATTTATAATACAGAAAAATAAAATCTGGTTGTTGATTTTTGTGTGTGTTGTTTTATGTGATATCTGTTGAGGTCTGTACATAAAGCAAAATACGTTCTGCAAAACTAAAGAGTAAGGTCAGCAGACAAAAATTCTGCATCAGTATTAAGCAGGGATGTAGGTAAGGGGGGAGGGGTTTCTCGGGTTCAAACCCCTCCCACTACATGTCCAGCTTGCTTGAAACAATGCATGGAATGGAACAACTGGAAAACCCTCAGTCACCGAACCCATCCCATTAAAAATCTATACCTACATCACTGGTATTAAGTGCCATGTTTCTTCTCATTGTCTAGTAAATCCTTGCCAAGCGCAATCCAATCTTGTGTTGTCACAAGCCTGTGCAGTCTAATAAATATATTAGCATTTGATCCCTAGAACTGTGAGCAGAAAGAAAGTATTGTCGAAAGTAGTTGCTTGTCCTGCTCTGAAAACACTAGTTCACCTCATGCTGCATTTGGATTGTAGTAGCTGTAATGCTTCTGCTAGTGGAAGCAGGAGTGATTGTACAAGGGGAAGAACATAAAGGATTTATGTTCTGATCTCCTACCAATACTCTATTGTAAGATGTAAAGCAACCTTTTTGCAAGAACTGGCTCAAGCCATTCAACCTATCTAAGGCCGCTTCCGCACACGCAAAATAATGCGTTTTCAAACCACTTTCACAACTGTTTGCAAGTGGATTTTGCCATTCCGCACAGCTTCAAAGAGCACTGAAAGCAGTTTGAAAGTGCATTATTTAAGTGGGCAGTAGTGGTAACAGCACAGAAAGGAAGTCTTCTGTCTATCCTTGTTGCTTCCTTTGTGGGGTTCAGGATAGTGCCTTTTGTGGGGGATCTCTAACCTGGTGTCAGCTGGTCTTGTCACCCTCACTTTTTCTGGCTGTGAACTAGAGGAGAGACTTGGTTTGAGAGCCAGTGGGTTTTCAGGTTCGAATGTCAGTCTAGGATTTGGGACACTCAGATTAAAATCCCCACTCCGCCATGAAACTCACTAAGTGATCTTTGGCCTGTCACTGTCTCTCAGCCTAGGCTATCTCACAAGGTTGTTTTTATAAGGATAAAACAGAGGAAGAGAGAGCAATGTTGTAAGCTGTTTTGGATTCCCATTGGGAGAGTATCTAAATAAGTCATTGGAAGGCACTGCCTCACCCCTAACAATCAGAATGGGTGATGTTTTCATATTCCAGCTTTCAACACTTCTTCAGATACAATAGGAGAAATAAACCCCTTTACCTTTTTTGTTCCCAACCACAAAATGCAGGTTTACCTTCTATCTCCCAACCAAACTTGCAAATACTTTTATTTTTGCTGTAATTATTTTATTTTTTTTTAAAGATCAAAATGCAATGTTAGCTGTCTGGGCCATTGGGCTACATAAACATTTACTCTGTTTGACAAGCAAGGAAAACCTGATTTTTGGCCCGCAGTCCTATTACGGTGACCTTTTCCTTCCTCTCTTGTTCTTGTCTGTTAATAGGTTGTCATGGCAACCCCCTTTTCCCTCCTATTCCTTCTTATCTTTCTTCCTCTTTGTCTTTTTTTTAATATGCATGTGAAAAATAATGGGAGAATCTCCTCAAATAAGGCTTTTTTGTTGTTGTCACTGAACCTTTTGCCTCCCTGTCTTTGATGAAATGGCCTTCCTCTTTTATGGCATATATGGGAACTCTCATAGCAACTGAAGGAAGAAACGAAAGCACATATGCTGAACGACACACAGATATTTACTTTAAAAAGCCGGATTCAGAAATCTGTTTCGATCCTGCCAGTTTCATGTGGACAAACAAATAGTATCTGGTTGGAAGTGTAAAGTTCAGTGGTTTGTGTGGTACCTGCCTCCCCACACACCAGCACCCTTCATTCCCAAAATGGTGAATTTGTGTTTTCTAACAAAAAATAATGCTTTACCAGAAGTTCCTCCATTATCAACAGATTATATTGAATAATTTCAGAGCACTTTTGGCATAGAGATATGCATATTACAATCTGTCCCTGACATGTATTTAAAAATTAGGAGCATTGCATCCCGCTCTCTGAGGTATTCAAGGTGCCAAGTTCGTGTCAGGCTGACATGTCAATTCGAGCTGATCACGGCAATGGGTGCAGCCAGCCAAGCGATGCCACTGCTCATCTGCCGTTAGTTTCAGTGAGGCTTGTGTGCTCCTGTCACGTGAGGCCCATGGAAATAAATGGGGGGATTCGGAGGCAAGGCACAAGTAAACAGAATCCACGCAGGGCCATCCCATCCCAAGCACAAAATATTTCATAAATCACGAAACAAAAAGTTCTGTGTTGTTTCTGAATTGGCATAAATAAACCACATCGTCGTCGTCGGTTTGCCGCCTGACCCAACCTTCAGTAAAGTAGATGACCCTCCTCCTTTACATTTCAGCTCACCAGCTAAACATCTTTCTCAAATACTATTCTCTGTGACCTGGCCTTTAGAGGTGACCAGAGACAGGGCTTCTTTTTTATAGGGTTCTGGACCTGTGGGAAGGCCTTTGATACTGGCCTGGAATTGCCAGACCAACCCTGGCACGCGCCCTCCCCCCCCCCGCATGAGGGTTGAAAACAGGGACATGGAGGATTGTATGACATTGTTGACATCACTATGTCACTTCCGGGGAAAAACTTGGAAGTGACACAGCATAGCTCTAGGAATCGCCAGAAGCTCTATGGCAGTGTTTCCCAACCTTTTCGAGGTCAGGGTACCCTTGACCTCACTCTTCATATCTCACGGTACCCCTGCTGCCACCCTCCACCTTCCCCTCCCATTGCCCCTGCTTGCCACACCCCCCATCTTCCCCTCCCAGGGTGAAGGGTAGCACGGGGGGGGGGGTGACTGCTGACCTTGTGGCAGGCCCTGCCCCATGGGCCAGCTCCATGTCCTTGCTGGTGCCTGTGGGAGACACCACAAAAATGAGGGGAGGGGGCGGTAGTGTTGCCGCGGTACCCCGGGACATGCTCACGGCACCCCAGGGTACCAGGGAACCCTGATTGAGAATGGCTGCTCTATGGTAAAGCAGCACTTTCCCTTTTGTCCCCAAACTGTGAAACAAACATTTGATACTAATCTTCTTTCAAACTCGGCAGTTCCCTGCCCCCTCCCTCCCCTGACCCATCAAGGCAGATAAAACAAGCGATGTTAAATGTTTCTATATGCTTATTAGGTAAAAGAGTTCTTTCTAAACAGAGGTATACCAGTGTAACTTCATTGAAGCCAGTGGGTTTAGGAAGGTATTCTATGTTGCTATGTGCAGGACACATTTCACCGTTTCGTCATATCAAATATGTGAAAAAAGTCTACCATTGTTGCATATAAACTGTGATTGCACTGACAGTAATATCATCCGCATTTTCAAAAATTTGAGCCTTTCTTTAAAAAAAAAATAAATGACCTGATCTATAAAGCTGCAGATTAGCGGCTGTAGCTCATGGTTATTGTTCACAATTTAATTATGTAAATGACAGTGTTTTTAATTATCATTCCTCTCCTCTTCCTTCATTATCCAACTTCCATATCCATACACAGTAATGGGGAATGCTATAGTGTCGATTATTTTGATCTTGGTCTCCAGCAACTCTTCCTTAAAGATAATTTTTGGTTCCTTCCAAGTCTCACTCTCCTGATTTCAGGGTTGTAGTCTCCTTCTTGGTGGATCATTGAACCAAGGAACAGAACTTCTGTAACAAAACTTCTTTAACAATTTCAGTATCTCCCCGCTGGCCTTAAAGTTGTGTAACTTCTCAGTAATCATTATTTTAGTCTTAATGTTCAGCTGTAATATGCTTTGGCACTTCCTCCTTTAACCTTCAGCAGCAGGCTTTTCAAGTCTTTATTATTTTCTGCAAATAATTTTCTGCAAGTAAAATGTGGTGTCATCAAGGTATTTCATATTGTTAGTGTTGCTTCCACCATTTTTCATTTTGCCTTCATCTAAACGTTTCCTTCCACATATAAATTGAATGGATAGGGAGATAATGTACCATCATACCTGACACCTTTGCATTATTTATTTATTTATTTACTTACTTACTTACTTACTTACTTACTTACTTACTTACTTATTTATTTATTTATTATTGCATTTTTATACCGCCCTCCCCCTGTCAAGTTGTAGTTGTTCTAGTATTTCCTAGGAGGGGATAGCACCTCCCCTTAATACTGATAGCGGGCCTTTGGTCAAGACCTGGCATAGCAACAGCAGTGATCAGAATAAGTTCAGGAGCCCCTTCAAGACCAAAAAAAAATATTCCAGTGCATTCATGCATCAATGCATCAAAGCTCACTCCAACATCTTTTCCACACAAAACAGTCACTCCTCTTTGAAGGTGTTTTCTACAATGTTTGTATGAACCCCTGTTTGTGCCTGTGGTCATCACTACGTCTTTTGGAAGCAAATCCCATGTTTTAATTAAGTGTCAAGTAAAGGACTGTTTCCTTTTGTCCATCTGAATCTACTGCCCATCAGTTTCATGAGTTTTATTATTTTGGATGCCCTTGAGTTCTACTCTTTTGGAAGAAGAGTTCTCTCTGCCAACTCTACCCCTTGCATAAGTTTATAAACCTCTATCATGGCCCCCCACTAGTTGTTCTCCAGAACATCACAATTAGAGGGATCATACCATGTTTCCCCCAAAATAAGACAGTGTCTTATATTAATTTTTGCTCCAAAAGATGTGCTATGTCTTATTTTCAGGGGATGTCTTATTTTTCCGCTCCACAGCTGCATGCTCTGGTGTTCTGTTCGACGGGCATGCTTCCAAACAAAAACTTTGCTACGTCTTACTTTCGGGGGATGCTTTATATTTAGCACTTTAGCAAAACCTGTACTACATCTTATTTTCAGGGGATGTCTTATTTTCAGGGAAACAGTGTAGTTCAGCAGTAAAGGACCTGCTTGAAATGTAGAGCTTCCCAGGTTTAATCCTCAGCATTTCCATGTTGAATAATCTAATGGTAGGTGATCTGAAAGACGTCTGTCAAACTGCTTCTGACAGTCAGAGTAGACAAGATTGACCGCGATAGACCCATGGTCTAACTCAGTAAGGAAGCACTGAATGCTTTCCTGGTCTTGTAACAGGGATGCTTTCCTGTTCTTGCAACAGGGATGGAAAAGTAAACAGATGCAGTCATTGCCCATGGATTGGACCAGACTAAACTGACCATGTCTACCAGTTTCATCTTCCTGTTGTAAACTCCCCTCATGTCATTCATTGGGGTCCCTCTCCTCCTGGAGCACCATTTTATGGAGATTGTTGGGCTGCAATGGGGGGGCATCAGAAGAGTTCCATTTTACTATTGCAAAGGGTAGTCTGGATCCACCTTCATATCTATTACTGGAATGGGGTCATAGTGTCTTTGGAATTATGTCCAATTACTCTGATTTAAACAAAGGAGTTTGGAGTCTTACAGTGCTATCCTAAGCAATGTTACACTCTTCTAAACCCATTGAAGTCAATGGCCTTATAAGGCTGTAATTGGACTTCAGTTATCACTTATAATAGCATATAGTGGAACTCTCTGAATTATTCTATCTGGAGAAGATACTGGAATTTATGACCAATGGCTTTGAGGGGGGCAAGACAATGGTGTGCAGGTCTTGTGTGCAAAGAAATAATGTCAAAGGTCAAAGATAATGTTTCTGTAACTCAAATCTAGGCAGATTATGTTCCATGTACATCACAGCATGGTGTTTAAGCTCTAAGTTGCACTTACCCTGTCTATAAAACTCATTTTAATTTGGGAGGGGGCTGTAATTGCCTACATGGAACATTGTACTCCCACACATACCTGTGTGTAATTCCTACATTCTACTATACATTTTCAAATGAATGTGGAGCTTTCAAAGCAAGTAGGAGGTAGCAAAAGAAAAACGTAACATGATGTGCTACTGCTAGAGCCTAAAGCAGCCCTTCGGGGATCAGGTGGTATAGAAATTGAAGAAATAAATAAATAAATAAAATAAAGAGGGGATGGTTCAGGCATAATATTAACAGCCCAGCTACCCTGATCTCATCAGATCTCAAAAGGGACTAGACTTGAAACAGCATTCTGTTTCAGGGTTGGTTTCAGGGTTGTAAGCAGGGTTGGTCTTAGGCCGTTTCCACATGGTCAAAATATCCTGTGTTGAGCAAGAGAAATTCCTCATTTTGGACAATAATTCTGCACGGTTCCCGGTCCTAAAGCGGGTTTGCCCCTTGATATTTCCCTCAGCCCAGGGTATTCAAAAACTGCCAAATTGGTGGTTCTTTTAAAAAATCCCAGGGTAAGCCTGTTAGAGCCTGCTACAGCTCGAACACCAATCGAGAGCAGAACCAATTTATTTTTCCCGCCCAGCCGCCTGATCTCCCTGCCTCATGTTCATTCAAGCTGCCACTCAAAAACAACAGCCAATCAGAATGCAGGACACTGGGCATGCTCAGATATGCTTGCAGCTGCCACTCAAAAACATCAGCCAATCAGAATGCGGGACCCCGGGCATACTCAGATATGCTTGCAATGTAATACAGAAGTCCTGGGCTCATGCAAAACAAGCTGGAGTATTTCCTCCCGGTCTTCACTGGATTCCTTCAAAAAACAGACAGCCATGCGAACGACACCCTGGGATGAAATAGATCCAGGTTAAAAAAAAAACAGTGGTACACAGGAATAATTTTCCATGTGGAAACGACCTTAGTATTCATTTGGATGGGAAACCACCAAGGAATACCAGGGTGGCAATACAGAAGAAAGCAGTGGCAAACCTCAATGTTTCTTGCCTTGAAAAAGCTCAGCAGGGATTGCTATAAGTCAGGAAAACATTTTGGCATTACATAGACTCCAACAAATAACGTTTCAACCAAGCCAGAATCTGAAACCATGGTCAGAAGCTTGTTGACAAACTACTTCTTCCCAGATAACACTGGTTGTGGTTACTGTTATTCCTGATATTTGGGGAGAACCATAGCTCAGTCATAGAAAACATGATTGATTAGCATTCAGAATGCTATTTCAAGTTTAGTCCCTTGTATCTCCAATAAAAAGGATCTAAGAAGCCGGTTTGGAAAGTGACTCTACTTTGTTTGAGCTCGTGGTGAGCTGCTGCTGGTCACAGTAACTCATCAAACCAGTGTAAAAGTCAGCTTCATATTTTCACAAGTGCTCTTTCAAATAAAATTCCTGGAAATCTTTGAATTAACGTTAAGAATAAGCTTTAAAAATAATTCAATTCCACCATATTTCACCTGAGTGGCAGAGAGCTAGTCTCCATGCATGACATAATCCTGTCAGACTGGTCTTGTACCAATGAAACAGTGGGGCCCTCTGTTTGTGAACTTCTAATCCCAAATTCTGGGTGGGGTTTTGCTGTGTTGGAATCACAACAACCGATACATGTGTATGTATGATGATGGCGTTTTGTATTTATATTAGAGGCTTTGCTGCTTCACAGGCATATGTTTGTATATGCTCTTTGTTGTTTCACCTAACTTTTCCTGAAATTATATAATAGGAATTTGGTAGAACTCTGTATTCTGTGAAACTCTTAAGGGACACTTAAGAGAGCCAGCGTGGTGTGATGACTAAGAGCAGGTGGATTCTAATCTGGAGAGCTGGGTTTGATTCCCCACTCCTCCACCTGAGTGGCAGAGGCTTATCTGGTGAACCAGATGTGTTTCCGCACTCCTACATTCCTGCTGGGTGACCTTGGGCTGGTCACAGTTCTTTGGAACTCTCTCAGCCCCACCTACCTCACAAGGTGTCTGTTGTGGGGAGAAGCAGGGAAAGGAGTTTGTAAGCCACTTTGAGTCTCCTTACAGGAGAGAAAGGTGGGGTATAAATCCAAACTCTTCTTCTTCTTGCAAAGACTGGGCTTTTGCCAATATTATGTTGTTCATTTAGCATAACAGAAATTTGGTGCTGTAGTTTTTCAGCTTTAAAAATATAACAAGTATACTTTACCTTTCAGGTGTAATTGTGTGGAGCCTGAAAACCCCAGCAATAAAACTTTGCAGTACTGGCAATCTCAGAATATCTCCTCCTCTGATGTACCTTGGGGGAACCTAACTTTGTCAGTAAGTATGCATAACAGATCAAGATGTCATGAAAATCCACATTATTTTTTGAGCTGGATGATGATGATGATGATGATGATGATGATGATGATGATGATGATGATGATGATGATGATGATGATGATGATGATGATGATGATGATGATGATGATGGAGGAGGAGGAGGAGGAGGAGGAGGAGGAGGAGGAGGAGGAGGTCAACTGTGTCCAATAATGCTGGCGAATTTCAAACCATCTTTTAATTTAATAAAACTTCACAGAGATTATTCTTCATTGTTTCTAATGCATATTAAAACACGCTCCTACACCACAGAACACTGCTTAGAAAACTTCTTTGTGTACTAACAGGGAGTATTACTGAGATTAAATCTACATTCATCAAATAACAGCAGATTTGACCTAAATTCTACCAGATGGTAAATCTGAAGCTGTCTTGTGTATAAAGAACATGTAAGCTCCATATTTTTTTCCTAAAATACTCTCCCAGATGTTTGGGATATAGCAAAAAGTTAACATAGAAGGTTTATAGACATCCTTGTTTAATATTCCTTTATTGACATCACTGAAGTTCATGACCAGGCAGACAGAAAATGGCAGCTTGGTTCCAGTGGAACATTTCTGTAGGTGGAAGGATTTCCACCCACAGAGGGAGATTATATTGCCTGTCCCTTCCTGCTGCAAAATTCCTCATGAATTGTAAAATTGGGGTGAGGGGCATCTTGGGGCTGCAGTGGGAGAGGGAAGGTGAGAAAATCATATTCTATGGGAAGAACCTCTTCTGTCTATATGAGCGCTCTCCTGGATCCAAGTCATGGCCAAATGTCGCAGACAGGCCCCCCAGAAACCAACAGACAGTCCGGATACAGTTATTCCACAGGTGCACTTGTTTATTGAATACACAAGGTTAGAAACAGAGCCAATGACCTGCAAACTGAAACAAAACGTTGCTGCTACAAGATAGCTCAGCTGCAACCTCTCTTTTACAGCCAGCCTCCAATTCCCTAGTGCAATAACCTCTTGAAGCTGGGTTCCTTTAGACTGGCTCCTGTAAGGACTTAGCATCCAAGTCAGTTCGCCCCATAGTTGCTAATCTGCTACTGTGTCTCCCCTGCTGTAACCTAGCATGCAACCTCCTCTTGCTTTGCTCCTGGGGCTCTGGAGATGGGGGTAGGGAGTGACAGGGCTGGCAGGTCCCTTCTGGCTTATTGTGAGAGGCTGAAGTGTCCCAGAGCTAGACCCTGGCTGGGAAATCTCAGAGCTTGGACCTGGCTGTCAATCCCTGTCTGCATGCTCTGTCTGAGCCTCTGGACCTGGTCCTGCAGGGACTAATGATTGATCAGGCTCTTCGTTTACAGGCAGTCCCTGGGGGTCTGGAACCAAAACTGTCCCCTCCTCCTCTCCATCTGAGTCTTCCTCCCAGGGGTCCCCAACTAGACCAGGCTGAGCCATAACACCACAGCAGGAGAAAACTAACTTCACATTTGTGATTTTTACTAGAAGTCATGTGGTATACCGATACATTGTAAATTTTCAAAGCAATAGTTTATATTCAGGATCTCATAACAGTTAAAGCATAACTGGTCTCTGTTCAGAGCTCCAGAGTAAGCCCGCTCACTGATGAGCAAAATCGTTTTGGGGGGTAAGACCTGGGTTTGCCAAATAAAACATTTCTTATTAGAATCCAGTCACCCAGTGAGCACTAGGTAGTCCCCTGGAAATGGAACAATGAGTGGTATTTTGCTGGACTGTGGTCTACCTTCTGTTTGCCTCTTGTTATCCTGCTTTAATCAATTTCTTGCCCTTAATGAGCTAGAGAAGCTACAATGTCCTTCTTCTGTGGCAGAAAATAGTAGGGACAGTTCAACGAGAATGCTGCCTAAAGCAGCCATTCACAGGATGTGGCAGTAGGTTCCTACAGTGCTGTAAAGGCACTGCCAGTTTCCTTGCATTACTCATTTATTTATTTGTGTTTTTTTAAGTATAGTCAACCTTTCTACTGTCCTGTGTGATTTGCCCCTGTATTGCCGCCATGTTGGCTGGTTGTGTTGCACTTGCCAAGCAGAGTTTGTCTTGTTACTGTAGCTCTTTAATATTAGGTTGCTCAACAATAGGTTTCCTCCCCCTGCCCCCACACCCATCTCCATAGTAGTTATAAATCCACAGACACTTAAAGCAACATATTCATGTTTGGCCACTCTTGAAAGTTGTCTGTATGGTCCTGTGTGAAAATGTGTAGCTTGGCCAAGTGAATGTTGCATTTGCTCTTGGTGAATAGAGAGAGACTAAAGAAGTTGAAGAAGAGTTGGTTTTTATGGACTGCTTTTATCTACCTTTAAGAAGTCTCCAAGTGCCTTACAAACACCTTCCCTCCCCTTCCCCATGATAGGCACCTTTTGAGGTGGGTGGGGCTGAGAGAGTTCTGAGAGAACTGTGACTAATCCAAGGTCACTTTAGCCTTACAGGCAATCAGGCCAAAAGGTTGCAGGGCAAACATTCCTTCAGACCCTCAGTTTGCAAAAGCCACATTCAGGAGTAAGCCCAAAGTTAGCCTGTGACATTGGGACGGGCTGTAGCATGTAGTAAAAAAATTAGCTGAGGAGGGATTTCCTAGAATGTGTAGCAAACCTGTCCTTTTGTGGGAGAAGAGCACATGGTGGGATAAGAAGAAAGATTTTAAAGTTCTTTTGAAAAGAGTCAAGTGTCAAGGAAAGATGCCAACAAGAAATGGATAGAACCTGAACAAGAAATCTGGGAACTTTAGTATTATTATGCCTACCTCTCAGGGAGGTAACTTAGGGACGTAGGGTAAGAAGGGGTGGGTACCATCCATTTTATTTTCCTTTGCTCAGATATCAGTTGTTGCTCAATCATATACTTTTTCTTTTTGTAACCAATGACTACTTAGAAAAGTAACGTTAAAAAAATTATGTGGAAATTGTTGTAATGTGGTCTTAATTCTCAACCCAGAAAAGTGAGGTATGCCATACACTGGAGAAACCAACACAAACAAAAACACCCAGGCAACAATACAGTGTTCCTCGCACTACCCCAGGAACTAAAATAAAAACAGAATAGAAACGTGATGATGTCAGAAAGTAATGCAAGCCACCAGCTGCCTCTTATTAACTTACATTAACTGATGTAAATTTGCATGTGTAGCACAGTGAACTGTAGCGCAAAAAACGGCTTGAGTTCAATCTTAGCCTGTTTTCAATGGGACCGATGTGAAATATGAGAATTATTGATTAAATGTATAACGACATTTTAAAACTTAAAACTGCGCAGGCAAGTTGGAAATTTTACTCTGAGGAAATGGTGTTTATCCACTGAGCGGGCAAAAGACTGGAGAGCCCGTCTCAATTTTGGACTCTGGATTTTTTGTGGACATTGTGACTCTCCTTGAGGACTTTATGCCAAATTTGTGCAATATATTTGAATGGTTGTGGTGCATTGTGCAGATTCTTAAATCTGGTTTCCCCGTGAGTTTGTCGTTTCTGCTCTTCTGCAGACACATCTGCACGTTTATATAAATTTGTTTAGTATATTTTTGCCCTTATCATGTTTGCAATCATTGTATTGCAGCCTGAGTATAGCTTGTTTTTGCTTGTGTTGGTTTATTTTAATTCTCAATCCTGCCAAATCTGAGAATACTTAAATCCAGAGACTGGATGGACCCATGAATGGATAATTTACATCTTTCTGCAAACCTCAAAAATGTCTCAGGTTTGTAGGAATTTGTAGGAATAATAAAAGGCAGTTCTGTAGCTTTAAAAAATAAATACCGTCAGTGGCTGTTGCTAGGCAACCACAACAGTTTTGCCAGCATTCCAGTCTTGGTTTCTGTCCTTTAAAGAGGGAGAGGGGTCATGACCCTTTCCAGGGCTGCTTTGGCTTTTGAAGGAGATCTCATTGAGACTATGGTCAGCTGCAACCATTGGGGTACTTGCTACCACCTTTTTGCGAGACACACCCAGGTCTGACTCCTTGATACTGTTCAACAGGAGTCGCCCTGCAATAGCCAACATACTGTAGCAGTCAGAGTTTCAAACTAGGATCCGGTTGACTTAAGTTTAAATCACTGCTCTAATGTGGCAGTTCACTGGTTGACATTGAGCCAGTCTTACAAACTCAGTTTAAATGGAAGAGATGAGAATGATACAAGCTGCTTTGGGTCCCTGATGTGGAAAAAGGTGGGACATAAATGAGATAAATACATAATAAATATAGCTGAATATTGGGGCCTGTTAACAATTGGAGCCCTCTCTGTTTCTTACAAAGATACTCCACTGATGTACTTGGGCGTCTTAGCCGTATCAGTAGAGAAGGACAGTGAGACAATATCTTCCTTTCCTTCCCACAGTCTTGTCTGTTAGAACCAGGAATCTTTGAGTTTCCTCTTCTCTTCCACAAGTTCAACACGCAACACCTCCAGTTCACATTTTCACAGGTGTCAAACTCGCGGCCCTCCAGATGTTGCTGGCAGGGGATGACGCTGGCAGGGGATGATGGGAACTGTAGTCCATAACATCTGGAGGGCCGCGAGTTTGATACCTTGAGCCTCAGAGATGTGCTCCTTTGCAAACTCATTCTAATGCAAATTAATACTCCTCATACTGTCCCCGGATGAAACTGAAATTATCCCACTGAGGTGGGGTGGGGGTGGGGGGGTCACTTATTTTTTTAAAAAAACCAACAGAATGACAGTTTTGCTGTAAAGCTCATTGGAAGCCCATGGATTGGGATCTGATCCAGTGAAAGAAGGGAAAGCCTGATTTGATTGCAAATGATGATTACAATGAATTTTGAAATAATCTCTTGTTGCCTCAGAGTCCCCAGGGCAGCACTCTTTGATTAGCCATCCACATTCAGGTATATCCTGGACCCAGAGTATAAGGGCAGGGCTCCAATGAGAAATAGCTAGAGCATTGTTGAAGTTCCTTTTGCTATCTTTCAAATTCCTCAAACGCTTAGCATCTGAAGGACCTTCTCCTTTAAGTTCTACCGCAGATAAAATATGGTGAGAAGAACCCCGTCTAGGATACAAAATCACAGATTTTGCTTCTGGAATGTAAATTAAAGGAGTTAATTTGTTCCTAAAGAGCTTTTTTTTTTAGCCAAAATACAAAGCATTTTGTGGAGTCTATTGCCACCTTGTGGCAAAAGACCATCTTCCTTGAAACTAGACAACCAAAGGGATTATTTGGATTCCTCTAATCTCTCGTTTTACATAACACAGGATTTAGAATATGATCTTCAAACTACTTACTTGGCTCTAATCCAGAGAGAAAGGTTTCCGGATTATAATCTGCATAAGCCTACAATTTTTGTGAGTAACTGTGCAGTCCCTTGCTGAGTTGCCCCCTTCTTGTTCCATTGAAGTCAATGGGTTTAGAAAGGCGAGCTCCGCTTGTGACTGCATAGTGCACAATACATTTGATTGGACAAAAGGGAGGGATAGAGATCTGAAATAATTTCCCCTAAAATTCTCAGACAGTTGGGCATTAAATCAAACCGAACCAAATTGCTGTGTGGTGACACAACGGCAGGTATCCAGCCATATGCGGATTTGCTAGAGCCGGATTTCCTGATTCTCCCTCCTTGTGCAGACCACTAAGCCCCAAAATATTTTGTTACTAGTATTCAGCACACCCTTGGGGACGTACAGAGGGCAAAGTAGAGGTCTATCAAGAGGAGAAGACTTGGTGGAGATCACTTGTCTTTCCACAGATGGAAATAGGAGGAACGACATGGTTGGATTGGTGGAAAGTACCGGGAAGTCACAGCTGACTTTTGGTGACCCTGTTCAAGGCAAGAGACATTCTGAGTTGGTTTGCCATTTCTTTCCTCGGCTTCATGATTCTGCTATTCTTTGGCAGTCTCCCATCCAAATACTAGCCAGGGTCAACCCCGTTTAGCTTTGAAAACCTGTCAAGATCGAAGAGCCTGGGTTATTCAGGTACATGCTAATATATCCGTGTACTTTAGCCACTGAAAGGAGAAGAACATACCAAATATTCAAAACTACTCAATAGGTGTAATCTCTGTTTAGAAAAGAAGAAAAAGAGTTTGGATTTATACCCCACCTTTCTGTTCTGTAAGGAGGCACCTTACAGCTTATCAATCCCTTTCCCTTCCTCTCCCCACAACTTATCAACCCCTTTCCCTTCCTCTCCCCACAACAGACACCTTGCGAGATTGGTGGGGCTGAGAGAATTCTGAAGAACTGTGACTAGCCCAAGGTCACCTAGCAGGCTTCACGAATAAAATCTGTCTCTCCAAATAAGAATCCACCTCTTATGTAGAGGAGTAAGGACTCAAGCCCAGTTCTTCAGAATAGAATCCACCTGCTCTTAACCACTATGCCATGCTGGCTGGTGTAGTGTGTTGTTTGTGTAGTCAGTATTCCTGGTAGATTTATTCTTGACCATCATTATACGATGTGTTGGCAACTGTGATCCAAAGTATACCTGCACCAGAGGACGATAACCCACATCCCTGTGTTATAAATCAGAAGATTATAAAATATAGTTGAACCAGCACTTCACCATGGTCTCTGTGGACACTGGCTGTAATGCTGAGGTTCTGAGTGGTTATATTAAAGAGATCTGCATTTGAAGTTCTAATGTAATATTTCCTGGAGATCTACATTCAACACAAAGCTTCACTTTCTGGCATGAGCAAGTAACAATTAGCAATGGCTGAGGAAGACTGTGGAGGAAGTCCTTAGCGTGCATTCTAAGCTGACTTTAAATGGTTTTTAGTTGCTTGTACAGGAATGAACTGGTAAAGATCCCTCAGATCTGTTCTGTTAATGTTAGTGCTTTTCTCAAGTACAAGAAACTTTCCCCAGTCTAAGAAATGTTTTCGTCCGTGGAGTAGCCTTTTGCACTAGAGTAAAATGCCCAAGTAATATATACAAATCATGTATTAACATTTTGAATAGGCATCAAGCAATAAAAAAAGAAGGTATTCAGAAGCTGAGGTAGAGGAGGGGCATTAAAGATATTCCTTGCCTGGGGACCCATGAAGTGTAGGGTGACCTATGCTTGTGCAGGCTGGTCGTCAAGTAGTAGTTAATAATCTAGCATCAAAATCTTTGTCGCTACAGCTATTATTCAGGCTGGTTGATGTTTATTTTATAACTTCTTCTGTGCTTATGTGATGCTTTTTATTCTGAAGTGGATGTTTCCTTTATATTTTCTCAGTTCTTAAATGTTCTTAGTTCTTTCTTAGTTCCTCCAAAGATAATGGAAAGAAGATGTGGTAATTTACCTGCTATAATCACATACTGAACAGCAGCCTTCCTTCATTTGCTAGTAAATGTGAACTCAACATACTGAAAGACAATTTTCAAATACCTGACAAGTGTCCACATGTGTCCACAGGCGGCAGAGCTGGGAATCAAACCCGGTTCCTCCAGATTAGATACATGAGCTCTTAACCTCCTACACCACTGCTGCTTCTAAGGAGCAGCAGTGGCGTAGTGGTTAAGAGCAGGTGCATTCTTATCTGGAGGAACCGGGTTTGATTCCCTACTCTGCCGCTTGAGCTGTGGAGGTTATCTGGGGAATTCAGATTAGCCTGTACACTCCAATACACACCAGCTGGATGACCTTGGGCTAGTCACAGCTTTTTGGAGCTCTCTCAGCCCCACCCACCTCACAGGGTGTTTGTTGTGAGGGGGGAAGGGCAAGGAGATTGTAAGCCCCTTTGAGTCTCCTACAGGAGAGAACAGAGGGAAATAAGTCCAAACTCTTCTTCTAAGGATACTTTCTTGTACAAAAGCCTGATAGAATAACATAGAATTGACTTCTTTATGTTTACTTTTATTGGATTGATATCTGGCCTTATCCCAGCCAAAGGCAGCTTACACGTAGTCAACATATAACATATACAATCAATATATAATAGTCACAATCTATAAATAATACATAATACAATAGGCAACATAAATAATTTGAATCAGAACAGTAAATAGTTAAAATTTACAAAATAGGCAAGCTTAGGTGCCTTTCCATTTTCTGTTTCAGTCTCCAGTGAGGGATAAATTTACCCAGACAAAACTAAAAATTATAACTCTAAATCCTCTCTCCCCCTCCCCATTCTTTCTAATGTAGCTGAGTACCAGGATCTCCTACAGACCTTCCCCTCTTCCATATGATCTATTCCAGCTGTAACCACCGCAGAAACACAATGATGTTAATTTGAGTCTATGTTCACCAGTCTCTATGATGTTCAAGAGAGTCTTTGGCCTCTTTGATGTTTAGAGTCTTTGGCCAAACTCTGTGAATATTAAAAGAGTCTTCTGCTTAGGATTTTTTTCCCTTTATATGCATACTTTTAAAATGTATGAAATGAAAAGTGCTGTGTAGTGTTTTGGATATTGGACTGGGGATCTGAAAAACATGGGTTCGGATTCCACCCTGCCACTATGCTCTGAATGGTCTCCTTGGACCCTCCATTTTTGTCTGAGCCTACTACCTCACAGTGCTGCTGTGAGGATAAAATATAAAAGGAAGAATCATGAGCTCCTTGAACGATGGCAAGATGAAAGCATGCTTGGATAGATTTGGGTGTTTAAAGTGAACGCTGATAGTGACAATGAAATGAATAATCCAGTCTTGTTTATCTATGGGTGTTCTCAGTCACAAAGAACGTAAAATGTGTCTTTACTTTCCATGTTAGCAATGTAGGTGGTATCAAGGGAAATTTATAGGACGAGCCTGTGGACATGATGGTCCTTACGTCCCAGATGTTCTCTTCTGGTCAGTCATCTTATTCTTTTCTACAGTTACAATGTCATCCACATTGAAGCAGTTCAAGACCAGTCGCTATTTCCCAACAAAGGTAACCTGAATATTCTTTTTTTTTGTTAAATTGTTCTAATATGAACCTTGTTGCCCAATGCAGGATATAGTCTGTTGCTCCCAACATCAATAATTGACTGTTGTTGGCAATCGTAGAGTCAGAATTATGTTTTATAGTATCTTTTCTTCATTTACCAATAATGGTTTGGATCCTACAACTCGATTCTGCTAGTGGCACAACTTTCATCCAGTGGAAGAGTCTCTTGTGCCTCTGAATCAGCCCCATTTGCCCTCAAAAAGCTTAGTCTTCAGTGGAAGAAACACCTGGGATTCAATCCCAGAGGCGTAGCTCCAAGGGGACGAGGGGGGCGTGATGCACTGGGCGTGCACCCCTGTGAGGGTGTGGCAAGGGCGTTCCAGGGGCGTGGCAGGGCATTCCGGGGGCATTGCGGGGCGAGGGCATTCTGGGGTGGGACAGAGGCAGAGGATGCACTGGTGCACCGGACACTTCCCCCCCTTGCTACACCTCTGTTCAACCCAAAATGTTGATATTTGGGAATGCAAGGTTGCAGTTCTCCCAGGAAAGGAGAAAATGTGTATGTTACTGGTTCTTTCTCATTTAATTTGGCATAGAGCAAAATATCTCAAGCAGAGTGCATTGAACCAGGTACGGCAATGTTTGTTAACATCAGATCCTAACGTGTAAAATAAAAAAAGAAAGAACTCTGACACAATACAAATTAGCAATGCCTTGGATATTTTTGCACTTGAAACCAAAAGTCCAGAGGGTGTATCCCCACTGTGAACCATAGCTCACTTTTAACGACTGGCAGAGATGAAAACAAAAACATGTTCCTTTCTGCCTGCTGAAGTGGAAAGGCCTTCGTGTTGAGGCCATCCCTGCAGATCACCCACTCTGTGGGTTGTGTGCATTATCCCTGCTCCGCACCTGCCTGAGCTTTGTTACTTTGCTACAAAGTTCATTCCTCAGAGAAGCTGTTTTCCAGCATTCCAAAATGGCATTGCCTCGTGTGCTTTGAAATACACGACAGCACCAAGGTATCACTGTGCCCTGTTCATCCAGCTGTAATGACTTGACTTACTGAATTTTGAAAGAAAAACTTGCATATGAAAGTTCTTCTTTATTCATTGGATGCAGCTTTAACTGACATTTAGCTTTAAATACGCCAGCCATGTCTATGTGCTGCTGTTCAATATGGACAACTAGGCTTTTCAGATCTTTCACTATGGCTTGAAACCTCCCAGCATCTGTCCACTGCGTGTTCAGTAGAGTAGCAGGGGGAGGGGGAATGGGAAAACCCATCATGTCAGTGCCATGACACCACTTCCTGTGCAGAACTGCAAGTGAGTCACCACTTAAGCATTACACTCCCCTGAATACTCTATGGATTTAGATACTATAGCATCATGCCGACACAGTGACATCACTTCCAGGTTTGTGGTGGAAGTGACGTCGTACCATTGGCACAATATTTTTCCCCCATCCCCTCCCACTCCCTCCTTCCCTCTCCTCCACTTGTTAGTTGCCAGTGGTGACACCCCAATGAAGAACTTAAGGACGCTATTTCTGTAAGCTCAGATGTCCATTTAAATTATAGCTCTGCAGTGTTACTTCTTCAAATCAGAGCCAGTGCTAGGTTTCAGAGGGTCTTGGACAAATGCTCTTCAGTACACTGCCATGCTTCTTCCACTTCCTTCCCCCCTCCCTACCTCCACCTTACCTGTGTACCTGTCTGGAGTCAGCAAAACAGAACAAAAAGAAGTCAGAGAACTGCTGTTCTGATCTCTCCACTGTTTCTCTGACCAGGAAATGGGAGGTTGCCCCAGAGGGATCTGTGATATTGCAGGGGCTTCAGGAACAATCTCCGGTTTTCCAGTGAGAGACCACAGAAATGGGATCTCTCATATGAATATGGCTGCCTTAGGATGCCACCAGACATCCTTCCTAACAGGAAATGAAACCTTTTCCCAGAGGCACCTGCTGCATCCTCCCATTTTCTGGAGACTGGTGGGCACTTCTGTTCAGCAGAGGTCCACGGCTGTCTCATGACCTTAAGGGTGCTCATCTCCAGGTACCCCATTAGATACTCCCCTCTTGGATGCTTGCTTCATCCTTGATCCGCAGCTCAAGCAGTACTTGCACTTTTCCCTTCTACTTTTCACCTTCCAAAGAGATGATCCACAAAAGGAGTTAGGGATCGTCTGCTTATGCCTTAATCTCTCTAAATGGGGAAAAAGGAGAAAGTATGGATTCCTACACCAGGCAAAGTACTGATTGCAGGGGCTGGTATTGAGCTCATAGCTCAGTCTGGAGATGTGCACACATCTCCTTGGTAGAACAAGGTATTTTGTTTAAAATGTGTTTCTTCTTGCCACTGACAATGGGCTTGATCTTTCAAGGTACGGTCTGTCGTGAGTGACTTCGCTGTTTTTCTCACCATCCTGTCCATGGTTTTAGTGGACTATGCCCTCGGGATTCCATCACCAAAGCTTCAGGTTCCCAACGCTTTCAAGGTAATCCCGTATCCAATTCGTTCGTCTCTGCTTGGTTTTAAATGACTGGAAGTTGTTCCGTTCTGAAACAGATCAACATGTCATCAAGTTCAGCATAAATAGTATGGCTGTCAGAATTGATTTTGTTCATATAGAAGAATTCAGAAATCTCAAGCTGAAATAGCAACTATTGTAGAAAAAGATGTCACATGCAAATTAATCTAATTCGAGGAGACCAACTTATTTTAATATCAGAGACTAGCAGCCACAATGAACTGAGCCTTCTTGTCTGGCTCCCTGGTTATAGAAAGGTCTTCTGCATTAACTTGCCTGATGCCAAGACCTGTGCACTTCTGACTCCAGGTTGAAAGGTATCTGTTGTCACAAGCTGACTGGCTGTTATATTATGCGTGTCGATAATTTCCACTTTTGTTAAGTTTCTCTGTTTTCAGTGTTTTTGTAAGGCTGCTAGGCCCAACTGATGCATTTATTGCTATGTTAAGATAGTTTGCCACCTTGCTTTTATTGTATTCCTATTTTCCCTTTGATATTACATTACATTTTTAAAAGGATGTCTGCTGAATTTTTAAAGTTCTTGGGCCTTTTTGGTTGTTTTATATAATGAGCTATGCTGTTTCAATTGTTTAATATATTCTGAGTTTTATTTTAAGCCACTTTGAGAATAACAATGATATAAATGAATAGGTTTAATATATATTATTGTTTTCCCCTTTCCCACACACACACACTTACCCACACACACACACACACACACACACACACACAAGATCTTGGGTCATCAAGATGTTGTATGGTTTATGCAATGCTTATGCAGAGGGTTTCAAGGAAAATTTTGGCAACATCTCATAGATGTATAATGAGTGTGTACCCTACTGCTCAACCTGTTGTGGTTTTAACTTGTAATTTTGTACCATTTGAGATGGAGTATATGCGTTTTAGATTGTCTCACATACCTCCACAGATGTTCCAGGCAATTTTGGTTTAATGACCCTCTCCAACGTCAAATTGTTCTTGTTCTCCTAGCCCACCAGAGATGATCGTGGCTGGTTTGTCACACCATTGGGACCCAATCCTTGGTGGACTGTGCTAGCTGCTGGAATCCCAGCCCTGCTTTGTACAATTCTGATATTCATGGACCAGCAGATTACAGCTGTTATAATAAACAGAAAAGAACACAAGTTAAAGGTAAGCTAGTAGAGCTGCAAAGGCGACACGTTGTTGACAAAGGTGCAATTGGGGGGAAAACCCAACAAGGTGATACTAATGATAAGTATATAGTCAATTGCTAAAATGTGCCCAGTGCAACACTTTTCTTATTGGCCAGTATTGCCCTGTGGCCTATTGTTTTGATCCTGTATGTTGTCTTTCTGAACAGCCACAGAATTATTTTACTCACACACCCTCACTACCTAGATTAGGTTACAATAGAACACAGAGCTTGGACTGGATGATGCAACCCTGTCAGTCTTCCGCTGCTTCCTCCTAGCAGTTCTTTCCCCTCATGGAAAAGTTTATTCCTAGGATCGTGGGACCGGTGTGGAGCAATAGCTGTACAGATCAGGAGGCTGCAGAATGGAGGAGCAAGAGGACAGAATCTCTTGCATGGTGCAGAGTTCTGCTGACAGAAGAGGAAGAAGGGAGTGATTTGGCCTCTTCCTCCTCTCTTGCTTCAACCTCCTGACCCAGGCAGCTGTTTCTTCATGCAGGTCCTGCAACTGTATTAACAAACTTTCCAGTTTTCAGAAAGGACTATGGTCTTAATGATTCTGGGGCCCTGGGCAAAAGTGAAGGATGGAGCTCTCACTCTCTGTTCTCACCCAACCTGCTCTGAACAAAAATAAAGTTCCTGATTTTCCCAATAAACGTGTCTTCAGAAGGGCCCCGTGGTTTGCAGTGTGATGGTCTTTCTTCATCCTCTGTTTCTTCAGTGGGCCTACAAGTTACATCTGGTGGTGGTTTCAGCCAACTGTTTGACTGCAGGGTCTGTTGCTTACTTTTGAAGAAAGTAGTAACTTCTCATAATGTTTCATGTAGTTTCTTCTCTGCTTTTCATTTTTTCTGCCTGTTTGATTGCTTCTGACTGAATATAATATAAAGTTAGCTAGACTGATGACACATGTGTATCATGTTTGAAACAACAAGAACCAATGAATAACACTAGCTGGAACATCACCTGTTGGCATACACACACAGACACCCTGACTGTGGGCATGGGAAAGCCAGGAAGATCACACAACCCTAATGCAGTCCTTGAACAAGGCATAACTCTCCTGAATCTTTGTATAAAGCACATGTCCTTGATAAACCTCTGCTGAATCCCTGAAAATACATTCATTATCATGTTAGTAGACAAAATATTCTAAATTTCCAAAGGTTGATATACTAGGATTGTCAAAGACCATGTCACAAGGAAGTGTATGATTAAGCAAATATATCTGATGATGTTGGCTTTTATGTATGAAAGCTCTAACCATGATAGCCATACAGAAGTCAAGTGGCCCCTTAAAAGCTGACAACGTTGATTCTACATTCAGCTTTCACCACAGCTCAGTCCTAAGCAAAGTTACACCTTTCTAAGTCCATAAAAGTCAAGTCTTAGAACTCTATAGCCCTGCACAGGACAGGACAGTTCAATAGACACCTTTAAGGAGGTGCAAGATTCATTGTTGCTTTCTTCTTTGGCCCACCTTGGCATCTGCCGCTGGTCTGTAGCTGACATTTCTGTCAATTCTGCCTTTGTCCATTTCCGATTCTTTCCCTGCTTCTGCTCCTATTGTAGAGAATGGGAAACTGTACAAATGAGGCTTCAGATGGCATGGTTAGGTCCCAAGCCACACATTTTTTTCAGTAGCACTTACAGATGGAAAACTAAAGAAGAGTTCATCACTTTTCCGATAGAAATGTTGGAATGAGTTCCAGGGACAAGCTTGTCTGCATATATGCACAGATTTCTGAGCCTTTTCGGTAAACAGCCACACAGTCTTCAAATCACATTAAAATGCATTTGCAGCCATTTGTGACTTATTGGTTGTTTGAATATTTTCTGTGTTCTCTTTTTTGTTGTTGTTTTTGGAGGGGGGGTTGCCCTCTTTGTCAGTCTGGCTGATCGTGTCAATCCATAGTGTTTTGTGTGGTTCACTCGACAGATGCAGGGAATTTCTGCCAAGTTTTGGAATGTATTTTTCCCCCACGGTGGCATGTGGGTGTCAGATGGTCTTCCTGGCTGCCCTCTTGCCTTGCTGCATATTCATTTTTTTGCTGGGGTCTGATGTAGCATCATCACCTGTTGCCTCGCTTCCTTTGCCTCCCATATGTCAGCTTGCTTAGGCTTCTGTGCGGGGAAGAGGGGGGGGGAAGCTCCCCAGTTTCGTTGAGAGATCAATGAAGTCATGAGTATACTCTTCTCAAAATGTGTCAGAAGGTAGAAAGGTGTTTCTGGCTTCAATCCACCCATCACATTAAAGAGGCACACTTGCTTTTAGGGAGCTGTTTCTGCCCCGTTTGGTTTCAGCGAGCTTAAGGGGAGATGTTCCAGGATGCCTGGTTTGCACGTTCCATTTGAAGGGGGAGGGGGAGGTACCCAGAAGCTTTTGTCTGAATGTCACTCATCTTCTATCCCTTTCCTCATCATTGCCCTTTTGCTGTTATGATTCTGAGGACAAAACACATGGAGTGGTATCTAGATAGATCTTGCCCGAATTTCCCTCATTATGTCCAAGGTGGCATTTGCCCAGGCAGGCCCTGTGACCCTCCATTTAGCCTTTGTGGTGGTTGAGTAAGACTCCCTTGTCCTTCTTTCGCCAGCAGAAAAGCTGGTTGGATCCATTCCGAGCAGCTTACAGCATCATTCTCTTGTTCTCCATTTTATTAACATAATCCCAGCCCTGAAGTATGTTAGGCTGAGAGAAATGGAATTCAGAGGCCCGAGGGGCTTCTATGGCAGAAATGGAATTCAGAACTGTGCCTCCAAGGTCCTAGTGTGACACTCTAATCAACACATTTTGTTGACTATCAAGAAATAAGTTGGAAATGGGGGCTACTTCTTGATTTCTGTAGAAGGAAAAACTTCAGCAAGGGCAGTCTTGCCACCCCTGTCAAAGTTCTCTCTTTTGCACAGGCCTTAACCTTAGTCCAAACAAAAAGTTACGTGTCTAAGTGTAGAAAATACAGATGTGGGGATTGCTTTGAGGATGTCTCTGTATGCCCTTCAAGTACATATTCATTAGATATATTGAAATTAAATATTAATATTATTAAATATTAAACCATTCACTCAGGCAGGATAGGAATATAACAAAAACTACCGTATATACTCGAGTATAAGACAATCCGAATATTAGCCGAGGCACCTAATTTTACCACAAAAAACTGGGGAAACTTGTTCACTCGAGTATAAGTGTAGGGTGAGAAATGCATCTACTGGTAAATTTCAAAAATAAAAATAGATACCAATAAAATTACATTAATCGAGGCATCAGTAGGTTAAATGTTTTTGAATATTTATTTCAAAGAAAAACAGTAAACTAGCTCTGTAAGTGGAAAAGAGGGTCAACAAAAACAATATGGTATCAACAATAACTTTAAAAGTACAAAAACTTTAGCTCAATCAGCAACCAAGCTAAAACACAAGAGTTGAAATCCTTCAAAACTGGATTCCTTCTCCTCATCTGTATGTCCAAATGTAACCCAACTTAGATTTTAAGAGGGATATTATCAGAAATAGAAAAGGAGTTCAAGTCTTTGAAGTGTGATCCCACCTTGTGACCCTTAACATTCACCAGACTTACAACAAAAGAAACTTTAGATCTGTTTTCTGTTTCATAAACAATAGTGTGCAGTATAACAATGAAATATGGCAAACCAATACAGAAACAATAATCAATATATAATAATTCTGGCCTGCTATGTCTAGCAGGGACTGAACTCCTCTTAACAACTGAACTCCTCTTAACAATTCTGAGGAAATTGAGCCTTTTCTTCCTTATATGGAAAATCTGAGCAGTTTAGCCCCCCCCCCCCCAATGGACCCTGGGTTACACAAACAGAGCTTCAGCTATAGCACATACATTTGTATATAAATACCATGTATACTTGAGTATAAAACCCGAATCTGCACAAATGTAAATTTCGGTATTAAAATGAACAGGACAGCCCTGGAAAACAAGGAAACTCTGAATAAGCCTCCCTATGGCTTAAAGAGAGAGTGTATTGTTCATGCAGGAGTGTGCCAAGGGTTTGAATCCAACACAGATACATTGCAGCAAAGGAGAAATAAGGCAACCAGCTATTGCCTAATACTTGCCTAATGGGGGATTTGTTTCTCACAAGCATTGTTAAAATGGCTGTTTATTAGGAATGCCTTCTGTCTCAAATGCTGATGAATGCTGAAAAGACATATTATTGCTTCTATCCAGATAATGTTATTTTGTTGTTGTTGACAGAAAGGCTGTGGCTACCACCTCGACTTGCTAATGGTAGCTCTCATGCTTGGCGTCTGCTCAATTATGGGACTGCCCTGGTTCGTTGCTGCCACGGTCCTCTCCATTTCTCATGTGAACAGCTTAAAGCTGGAGTCAGAATGCTCTGCTCCAGGAGAGCAGCCCAAATTTCTTGGCATCCGGGAGCAAAGGGTGACGGGACTCATGATCTTTGTACTTATGGGCTCATCTGTTTTTTTGACCAGTGTTCTTAAGGTACGCCACTCCAGAAAAACTGAATCATACACATAGGTACATTTGAGCTGAATTTGCATACCTTGTGATAAATGTTTGCACTGTGCCCTTTTCTGTATCTTATGTAGACCACTTTTCCTTGTCAAAATACTTTGCATGCAAGAGGTCCCAGCATTTATACTAGGGATTTCCAGCTTTAAAAAAAAAGGATCTTGGAGGACTTGTTGGAATAGACAATACTAGATTAGGTAGGCTACTGGCCTAACTCAGTAGATGGAAACCTCATATACCACTCAACTAGTTTTGCTATTCTGGAGGTGCTCACTGTGAGACCTACGTGCCCGATGTGATCTATTAGTCCTCAGACTGTCAAATAACAAACCAGACATTGGCTCTTAATACACAACCTCATGACAGGTTTTCTCACTTTTAAATTTATGAAAAGAATGCTTGAAATCCAATCTAGTGCATGGCATTAAAAGCACAAATACCAAAATAACAACCCCTTGTCTTTTAGTGGTAGATTATAGATATACATTGGAAAAATTTGGAAGAAGCTAGTGCCACTAAGGGAGATCGCGATAAAGCGACGTCCTCCCTTTCCAGACACTGGCCTCGAAAGGCCGATCCCTGCCGGCACAGCCTCCTATAGGCTGGCTGGCCCTCGTCACGTGCCGGTTCCCGGAAGGAGGAATTCCACTCCTTCCTCCTCTGCCGCAACTGGGGATGCAATTTCTGCCCACTCTCACACAAGTCTCACAGGCATCCAAATGCATTTTTTTTTGTTCCCCTTCAATTGTTCCAGTCTTTAGATCCGCATGTTCAGCAGTGGGACATGCATCAGCAACTGTACTAACTGGTGGAACACATGGTTGATACCAGGGTTTTTCTGTGGGGGGGGGGGGGGATATAATGAAGCTCAGTTGACTTTGTACTTCATCCTGCTAAAAAGTCTGAGGACTCCCTGGCCTGGCAGTTTCAGGGCATCTAATATCCCTAATGAGTGGAGGTCCATCAGTGATATACATCATCCAAAGAAAACCTTAAATCCTGGCTCCAGATCAGTGGTAACCTTCAGCAAATTAATCAAGCTCTTTTCTGCCTGCTGTAATCTGCCAGCCCTGAAGATCATTCTGACTTTTCCCTTTTCCCTCCCAACAGTTTATTCCCATGCCAGTGCTTTATGGTGTATTCCTTTATATGGGTGCCTCTTCTCTCAAAGGAATTCAGGTAAAGTAGTGAACGGGAACCATTTTTGCCCTTTTTGTTACCTCTTTCTGTTATTGTTGCTTGCATTTCACATTGTTTAGAAATTGAAACAGCGGGACCTAAAGGGGGTTTACTGTGTGAGTCATCCTGGAGCATTGGGAAAAAAGATTCCATAGTTGGTTCTGCTGTAGAATTAGGTCTACAGTCCTGTTTGCCTCCCCCCCCCCTTTATTTTACTTTGGTTTCTACCCTGCCCTACCCCAGCCAAAGGCCAGACTCAAGGCAGCTTACAACCAAGCAATACAACATCCACAGTCCAAAATACAAACAAAATATAATATATTTTGAAGATGCCAGCCACGGATGCAGGCGAAACGTCAGGAGAGAATGCTGCTAGAACACGGCCATACAGCCCGGAAACCACACAGCACCCAAAATATAATATAGAAATACAGTTAAAATGACTCAGACTAATCAATGAACAATTGAAGTTATACGTATGCTCAAAATGACACTCTATCTTTTAACTTACAGAGCATCCCTGAGGGTCAGTCACAGTGTAACTCTGGCACTGCTAATCTGCTCTCTCGGGGGTTTGGTTAGGTGGCTGCCAGCAAGAAAAAGTGGTTGTAGCTGGGGCTTCATGGTCTGTGTCATGTCAGTATTCCCAGAAACCACATGAACGACTCACTTCCAAGTTCAGCAGGGAAGGAGGCAAGCCAAAACAAGTTAAAGGGAGGCATTACAGATCGTGTAGAGCAGTGGCTCTCAACCTTCCCAGTGCCGTGATCCTTTAATACAGTTCCTCATGTTGTGGTGACCCCCAACCAGTGGTGGGATTCAAATAATTTAACAACCGGTTCTGGTGGTGGGATTCAAATAATTTAACAACTGGTTGTTTACAAGCACCATTTTAACAACTGGTTCTGCCGAAGTGGTGCGAACCTGCTGAATCCCACCACTGCCCCCAACCCTAACATTTATCCATTTTACAGATGCAGAACACTGATGCAGAGAGTCTTAGGCGACCCCTGTGAAAGGGTCGTTTGACCCCCAAAGGGGTTACGACCCACAGGTTGAGACCCGCTGGTGTAGAGTGTGTCATAGTCTTGACTTAAAATGCAATGGACTGAAAAGCTGTCTGCCCTGGTTTTAAGTCTGTACAACATATGACACTCAGGTCTGCCACATATTTATTATCACATTGCCATCTCACAGTAAATGTGCAATTTTGTAGGACATAAAGGTGAGCTATAATTTTTGTAAATAAATATTTTTTCTCACACATTCATTCTTTGTTCTCTCTATTCCGGATACTTTGTGTTTAGAATAGTTGTATCAGTGAATATGTAGCTTTTTGTGGAAATGGAAAAGTATCTTCCCTTGGAAGAAATGGTATGATGATCACTAAGACTTCCCAATAATTGTGGCTGAAAACTGAACCATATTCTTTTCCAACGACAGCTCTTTGACAGAATCAAGTTATTCTGGATGCCCGCCAAACACCAGCCAGATTTCATCTATCTGAGGCATGTTCCTCTTCGGAAAGTCCATCTCTTCACCGTAATTCAGCTGAGCTGCCTTGTGTTGCTGTGGATTATCAAGGTCTCAAGAGCTGCCATAGTGTTTCCTATGATGGTATGGACCTACATGTTATGGACTATGATCTATTCTTAGCAACAAGGGGATTACTAAATTGCTATTAGCTACCCTTTTTCAAGGGATAGTAGCTAATGCATCTGAGTGGAAAAAAATCTGCTTGGATCCACAGGGGAATTTCTGCTTGAGGAGGGCGTGATTTTCATTGATTCCCCTTCCCCAGTGGCAGATCTTTTACTCCTCCCTTCTTCCTGGTGATCTCCTGTCCTCCCTGGAGCACCAGTGGGTGTCAGGAATAGTGCCTGGTGATTGAGGGGGTTTCCTATCTTATTGCTGTTTGTAACAATTTGCATTGACAGAGATCGTATCAGGGTGATGGAAGGTGATGGATTGTATCAGGGTGACTCTCACTTCAGTGTAATTGTCACCAGATATATGTAACCAGCCTGCTTTGTGTAAAGGGACTTTACTTTTGCTTCTATTGATCTTTATGGTTTTGTAGAGAACTAGGCTGATCCTGACAGGTTACTCCCAAGGGAAAACAGGACGTGCCTGTTGTCCCGTTGGGGTAGACATGCCTGGTGGCTGTATCTTTCTCTAGCCCCAACTTTGGGGCGCCTAAACTCCAAAATAACTCTTTTCACACATTCTTTGGGAAAACGGGAGGGGGGATTTCTCGGGGATAAAGGAGGCCAACTAAGCCAGGTCTGGCAGAACTGGCTTTCTCAAGCTGAGTTCTTCGTTGCCTTACAATAAACATTTCTGATCAAGAATCCAGAGTATGTTTATTCCTTGAAGATGTGAGACCTAACAATGGGAGGCCATTTTGGACTACAGCTGGAGGTGGAAGGTGGAGAAGTTGTGCTCCACAGGCAGAAATTTGTTCCGTCTGTGGTAAACGTCCAGTAGAGCCAACAGATTGCCTCCTGTCTCCACCCATATATTATCATTCAGGTCTGATTCTAACAAGATTGGCTACTAGAAACACCTGAACATGGAGGGAACTTCATACATTGATTCTAAGATGTCACTTATTCAATGGGCCTCTCTGCTCACTGTTCACTTACTCCATGGACCTTCCTGCTCTCTCACCACCACCACCACCACCACCACCACCACCACCACTTCCTGCCTCCATTGGTTTCCACATAACGCTAAGAATTTCACCCTCATGCCTACAAACATACTTTATATGTATTTGAGGATTGAATTCTCTTTTGCACACACATGTGCATGCATGTCTACACACTCATTGAGAATGATAACTATGAATATTTAAGATACAGCTTTGGCCTATATGCTTTAGTTTGGATTTTGGAAGAGCAAAAATTATTTCTAGCTGTCAATAAAATTGCACCATTTTTTTAAAAAACTAGGTTTTAGCATTGGTGTTTGTGAGAAAACTCATGGACTTATTTTTTACCAAACGAGAACTAAGCTGGTTGGATGACTTGATGCCAGAAAGCAAGAAAAAGAAGCTTGAAGATGCTGAAAAAGAGGTGGGCCTGGATTTCTTTTATTTTCTCTTTCCTTTTTAATGAAGACTGTCTAGTTGGCATGTGGTTACATTATGTATGGCAGAATTGACTGCCTGGAGTTTTTGAGTGTGGCATAACCTTCAACAGTCATCTGAATTTTAACTGTTATTATTAGGTATTGTTAAAGGCTATCTGTTCTGTAAACGTGTGCCAACTCTCACAGAGTTGATCCACATGGAGAAACAGACATTTCCCATGCTCAGTTGATGTTCTCCCATGTACTTCTGAATGGAATGGTTGCATCTTTTGATGATCTTTTCCTAAGATCAGATGGACATTCCCAGCTGCAGTCACAGATTGTTGCAGATGACCAGAATTGGATTAGGATTTAAAGTCATGGATCACATTAAGTCATGAATGGCACAATCCAGTCAAGGAGCAGCAGTGGCGTAGGAGGTTAAGAGCTCGTGTATCTAATCTGGAGGAACCGGGTTTGATTCCCAGCTCTGCCGCCTGAGCTGTGGAGGCTGATCTGGGGAATTCAGATTAGCCTGTACACTCCCACATACGCCAGCTGGGTGACCTTGGGCTAGTCACAGCTTCTCGGAGCTCTCTGAGCCATTTTGGGTCCCCTCTTGAAGAGGAAATCAGGGTCTAAATGTTGAAATAAAATTAAAAATACAAAGAAATGTACTTCACACAGGTTATTATAAGCATAAAATGGAGGAAGGGAGAAAGTTTTGTGCCACTTTGGGCGCCCCTTTGAGAGAAGTGGGAAATAAATATTTTCCTTCTTTTAAAAGGGGGGCATGAAGGAAATAGGGGGAATCTGTATTCATTGGAATGCTGGGCTCACACATGATATTCTGAGTTCTGGCAGATTGCAATGCAAAATACTTATAAAAGACAGAGACTTTTCCCTTGTGGCTCCCCCAGGAACCTATTCCCTTTGAGCCCATGTTTCTTCTTTCATGTCACTGGCTGTTTCTCCTTGAATAGTGACTGACAACATCTGTCAGCATCTGGGAAGCTGCTCCACTGCTGGGCTTTCAGGCTTGGAAGCTGCCTGCGAGAAGACCTGCTGGAAGTCCTGCAGGATCTGACTCTGCTGACTGTAACTGGCTACCTCGGTTGGCAACACCTGGGCTGAGACCAGCCAGTTAGCTACATAAACAGCACAAGGGCTGAGGCAACATCGGGACACCTGTTTGGGGGGAGGGCCAGGATAGTCTGTTGAGTTTTAGCGAGGTTAGAGTGTGTTTTATCAGGGAGGGATATGTGAGTGGGCAACTCCTTGGGCTTCTCCTTGATCCCCCCCCCCGGGCTGGGCTTCCCTGGGCCAGCCACGGGCCAGGAGGGGGGGGGGATACAGAAATTAGGTCAGTGAGTGGGAGACATCTCCAGTCCCCCTTCCAGCACCAGGAGGCCCTCACTTCCTCAGACTTGGAAGCTTAGCACACAGAGCACGTCCCTCTTATCAGGATTAAGTTTCAGTTTGTTGACCCTTTTCCAGTCTATGGCTGCCTCCTCATAGCAGCTGTCCAGCACTTGGGCAACCTCACTTGATGCAGATGAATCTGAGAGGAACAGCTGGATGTCATCCATATATTGATGACAACCCACACGATATCCTCTGATAACCTCCCCCAGCGGCTTCATACAGTATTAAATAACACACTACGAAAGGCTGAAGAAGTGGACCTGCTTCCTTGAAATGGGAGGAATATTGACTGACTTACTAGTTCTGCTATTAAGCGTATTGTTCAGACTTCTTTTGATGCCTTCATGTTATGCTGCCTCTAGCTGGTTTTTACTGGCTAGATTCTTGGATGGTACATTGTGCTTTAGCCATGTTTGCCCTACTGTAGTCTCGCTACAGAGTTTGTTTGTTTGGACTAAATTCATTTAGCATTTGATTCATGTCCTATTTTTGGTCTAGGGCTTGGTTGCTTTGCAAGCTTCTCAGAGAAAAGGACAGAGATATGTTGTCCCTGTTGGTACCCTTAGATCTTTCAGCAGCCTTCGATACCATCGACCACCATATCCTCCTGGAGCAACTGCAGGAGTTGGGGCTAGGGTCCACTGTAATGCAGTAGTCCTCATGCCACTTCAGTGGCCTACTCCACTGATTGGTGTATGTGTGTGAAGGTGCTTGGGTCCCTGGGAGCTTTCTTGTGGAGTTCATCAGGGCTCAGTCTCGTCTCCTAGGTTATTTAATATCAGTATGGAGCTACTGGGGGATGTCATCAGAGGATATGGCATGGGCTGTCATCAGTATGCATATGACACTCAGCTGTTCCTCTTGGTTCCGTTTGCATCAGGTAAGGCTGCCTGAGTGATGGACTACTGTCTGGCAGTGCTCATGGACTGGAGAAGGGTAAATGAACTGAAATTGAATCCCAATAAGATGGAGGTGTTCTGTGTGCCAAGCTCCCAAGTCTGGGGAATCAAGAGACACCTGGTGTTGGGAGTGGTGGTACTATCCCAGAATGACCAGTATCTTTGGATCATCCTGGATGGAATGCTGTCTTTGGAAGCCCAGGTGGCAGCAACAACATCTCCGGCTGCTGCACCAGCTCCACTTTTTCCTGAACCGGAAAGACCTGGCTACAGCTATCCATGCTCTGGTAACCACCAAATTGGATTATTGCCAGGGACTATATGTTGGGCTGTCTTTGAGGACAGTTCAGAAGCTTGAGCTAGTGCAGGATGTGGTAGGTTGTCTGCTGACCAATGCCTCATACTGGGATCACATCACCCCACTTTTTGGCTTCTGATGTGCTCCAGGGCCCAATTCAAAGCACTGGTACTAACCTATAACGCCCTACATGGCTTCAGTCCTGGATACTTGAGAGACCACATCCACCCATATATTGCTGCCCAGGCACTGAGATTGGACGGGAAGACCTGCCTGACTGTCCCACCTTCTTTGGAGTTAAGGGGTTGGGAGCAGCCCAGAGGACCATCTCAACAGTGGTCCTCTACACTGTGGAATGCCCTCCTACAAGAGGTCAGCCAGGCACCGACCCTCCTGGAGGTCTGGTGCCTGATGAAGACTGGCCTCTTTGGCTGATCCCCCCCCCCCTTACTGGGCTGAGGGAGCCCTTGAGCCCTACTTCACCCATTCTTGGGGGCGATTGGGGTAGGAGTTCTTATAATGTCTTATGGTTTTAGAGATTTTGTTATTGTGTTGGAAAGGACCTTACTATGGTTTTTATTGTAACCCGCCCTGAGACTGTTGCAAAGGGTGGGAAATAAATCTAAACAAATAAACCAAACTTCCAGCTATACATTTTTATTTACATCTCCTTTTATTTTCAGTCACATTTCTGGGGGATTATTTTTTACGCGTTATGGCATTGCGAAATATTTGAGGCTATTATTAAACCTGTTCAGCTGTCAAAATCCCGAGAAAGCTGTGAAGCCTGGAACATGACAAAAATCGACTAGAAAATTCAGAGACGGAGCCGCTGGAACGTAATTGGAGAGACAGAATTCTGCTGGCTTTAAAAATGAAACTGGGCTTCTGCCTACAAATAGCAATGAAGCTGACATGTTTGACTAAGTTGAGACTTTACTTCTACAAGGCTGTCCTCTATACTAGGAACAGTTCGGTTCTGTGAGGAGCATCCTTTGTTGATGTGGGGAACAACATTTGTTCTCAAGCTCTCCTATTGGTCCTTGTGATAATCTTAAATCCTGGGGAGGCCCTCAAAAATGGTGACCTGCTTATGGTGAATGGCTTCATGTGAGCAGCTGTGCTCCCCTTAGTGGCCTCTAGAGACATGAAAATGGGCGCCAGGCTAAAATTTCCTCAGCCTGTGCCAATTCTTTCTCTGGCTGCTTTCACTGCTTGAGGGGGGTTTGCCCTCATGGATAGTGGGAAGCCTCCACAGTGAAAAGGTCCAGATGATGTCATGCCCAATCCAGGCACAGCCCAGATTTCCCCCCCCCCCTCCTTTTAATATGAAGAGAGTAAAAACCTACCTTTTTATGTTTGAAGGAGAAACCACGGGGTGGCTGTGGAACTTCTACCTGTCACCAGTACAGGGAAGAAGGCTGCTGTCAAAGAGGCATGGGGTAGCTTGGTGTTGTGCGCAGTCTACCCACCCCTTAGCCCTTTATAGAGAATAAGAAGAAGAGTTTGGATTTATATCCCCCCTTTTTCTCCTGGAAGAAGACTCAAAGGGGATGACAATCTCCTTTCCCTCCCTCCTCCCCCACAACAAACACCCTGCGAGGTGGGTAGGGCTCAGAGAGCTCTGAAGAACTGTGATTAGTCAAGGTCACCCAGCTGGCACAAGCTACTCTAGTTCACCAGATAAGCCTCCACAGCTCAAGTGGCAGAGCAGGGAATCAAACCCGGTTCTCCAGATTATTGTGCACCTGCTCTTAACCACTACACCACGGTGACTTTTGCCCTTTTCTACTGAGCTGCAGTGTAGCCTACCAACACCACTCAATAGGGAAAGAGAAGGAAAAGCCGGGGGGGCGGGGTGGGGGGGGCGGGGAGGATCTGAGCTGCAGAGGCTGTCCAACATTGCGGAGGTGCAGGGTGAGGGAGTGCAGTAGACAGTGGGGCAGGAACAGGCATTTATGGTTACCATTCTCGTTCCACCTGTGGCTGCACCACAGCAAGAACATGTTTTTCCACCTCTGTGTCCTGTGAGAGACATGACTGAAGGCTAGTAGGTGTCTTTGTTCCAACTTTGTCCCAACGGTTGCAAAGCCTGGTTCATGTTGCAGTGGAAGATCTTGCTGTGTTTGTTTTTTATCCGCTTCCACTGTAACCAACCTGACAACATGATCACATATAAAAACATCATGAATATCCCACTGGGTACATCTAAGCCTACGTAGGCAGTAATGTCTTGCAGTTGTGGCTGCTTATATTAGCCCTCCCCCCCAGTCATAATTATCACCTATGATCAAGGGGCGGAACCCACCAAAAGTTCTCTTCTGCAAGCCCTGTTGTAATTGAATGAGAATTGTTCAACACTGCACTTTTCCAGGGGATTGTGCCCCAAATGAGTAACGCTTTTCACAGAGTCCCCATCTTTGTTGCAATGAGCTATTTTCAGCAGGGGAAATTAGCTTTTGTCAAAGAATTGTCCTTTTAAATACAGTTTCCTAATTTCTGGCACCTGTCAAGACACTTGAAAAAGAGTTGTTAATAGAAAAGGCCATTGAGATGACACCTTATTTTTTTTTTAAAAAAAAACATTTGGAAAAAGGAATGAAGGAATGCTGTTTGTTTTTCTTCTTTGGTGATTGAATCTGCAAATGTCAGCGAACAGTGACAGCGAGAGCTTTTTTTTTGCTCATCTCTAAATTGTTTTCTTCCAGGAGGAGCAAAGTATGCTGGCAATGGAGGAGGAAGGGACTGTCCATTTACCACTAGAAGGAAACTACAGGTAAACCATTGAGATTGAATCACTATTTATCCATTCAAATTCACATGAAAACCTAGGATGTGTCAATGTGGTGCAGTGGTTAGCATGTCAATTCCCCACTCTCCTGAGAAGCTCACGGGGTTGCTTTGAGTTGGTCTCTCTCTCTCTCTTTCTCTCTCTCTGGGCCTAATTATACATTACAAAGTCCTCTGCTTAGATCTGGGCACCTGTGAGGGCTCTAAACCATATGTGAGTTGATAGTTCCCTGCCAGACCCTGGGGGCCAAGCCTTGAGGCCCAAAGAGCAGACTCTGAAAGGAAATGAGGTTGAGGTTAGTATTTTTTTTTGTTTTGTTCTTTGTATTTTTTAATCTTTCTATTTTTGCTATCTTTTGTCATTTGTATTTCCTTTCCTCCTGTGAATATAATTCTTGCTGATTGAGAGTTCAATTCATGCATCTGACAAAGCAGCCCTGCCCTTCAAAAGCTCAGGAGTCTTGCTTTTTTTTTTTTACCCCTCGCTAAAATGCCAGGAAAAGGTTTGTTAATTACATAAGATTTATTGCATAGATGCCCGTCCCATGAAACCAATAGGAAGTTTTCTTCTGCAGGAGCTCTGGGGCATACACTGGAATGCACATTAAACTGTGGAATTGAAGTTTAGACTGCCTAGAGCCCTGTGGAAATGAAAGTGGATTTGCTGTTACCACTATTTTTAGGGGAACAAGCAGTGATGGGATTCAAATAATTTAACATCTGGTTGTTTACAAGCGCCATTTTAACAACCGGTTCTGCCGAAGTGGTGCGAACTGGCTGAATCCCACCACTGGGAATAAGTAATTCTAACTCAATGAAGGCTTTGATATCCAACATTAAAGGGGAACAGGGTACTCAGAGAAGTGCCAGCTACTTAAGCTCATTGCTGTGCTTTGGGACCTCTTATCTGGAGGTAATCACAGTGATCAAGCCCACACACTTGATGCTGTGGCAACAGAATCCACATCTGGAGGGATCCTGCCTCCTTTCCCCCACCCCGCCAAAATTGCCTTGCACAACAGTCAGACAAGCAGGTCAGCTGCCTGGTCTGAGAGGAAAAGCAACGTTTGAGGATAATAACAGCTGCCAGGGCTAACTGGCAGAAGCTCAGCAACAGCCAAATGCTCCAAGCTGGCCAGCTGGAGAGGCAGGATTTGGGTTGGCGTGTACCCAAAAACACAGGTGTAGTGGTTGAGAGGGAAGACCTTGCTTCCTGGGTGATGCTGGTTAACTGAGCCTTCTGGATGATCAAGCATTGGATGACAAAGCTTGTACTGCGAAGGAGGACTTGAGAATAGGCGTGTGTATTCCTTTGAATCTGTAGCTTGCACAGGACTGCAGACACGGAAGCTTGATTGCTCTCTCTTTCTGTGTGTGTGTGTGTGTGCCCGTTTTGTTTTAGAGATGACCCATCCGTAATCAATATTTCTGATGAAATGGCAAAAACAGCTGTGTGGAAGACACTACTGATAGGATCAGAAAATAACAAGGATAAGGAGTCCAGCTTTCCTTCTAAAAGGTTTAACATATTTTTTAAAACATAATCCTCTTATATGCTATCTACTTCAGTCAGAGTTTGTTTCTGGTCAAGATTTTGCTTTGTTATTTATATAATGGGTTGGATCCAGCCAGCTTTCTTGCTTAGTCCTAAGTCCCATCCTTTCTCCAGCTCCTGCCACACACGCCTTTTGTCCGTGCATGTCCCAAAATCCCCACCGTAGCCTGTTCAGTGATGAAATAGGACCCTCTCCTCCTTTTTTCACTCGTGGAAAAGCTGATTGGATCCCACCCAGTATTCACACAGAGAGAGAACTCTACTGATACCTTGAAGAACTCAGATAATCAGAACCTTATAAACTCCTCTTTAGACACATACTGAAAACCCCAGTGTGACAACTGAGTGGCATCAGTGCATGAGAAGAGGGGGTATATGAACTCTTATGCTTGTGTAGCTGCTGCATCAATAGCTAGGTCCTTAAAGACCTAAGATCTTCAGGTCTTCGGAAGCACCGCACTAGCCTACCTACAGATTTCTCCTTTCCACAAAGCTCTGATTCTGGAGACTGTAAAGCAGAGGGGTATGTGGACAACAAAACAAGACCTGGCCAACTTAAGATGCTTCTGGGTGATTGCTTTTCCAGCAACAATAGCATTAAACACCAAATTTGAGGGTTCGTATCCAAGACGTACCTGCCAGTACAGGTGGGCACATGTTTCTGTATTTGATGTCACAGTTGCTGAGCCGCTCAGACCGCTCCTGTTGGTCAGTTTGGACTAACAACAATTGCCATGAATGCAGTAAAGTCCTTGGCTGATTTTCATGCTTACCTCAGGCAAAAGCAATGATACAGAAGCAACTTTACCAACATCAAAATGTAAATAAAGACAAAAGGACATCCAGGTGGTCTATTGAGCATTTCTAGTGCATGGTGACTTTGTCCCTTGCCTTTCCTAGTGGTCTTGTATCATGTTTGATTGTAAACCCATGAAAAGAACACATTCTACAGGGCCTACTGTGTAAGGCGACTACTTACTACTACTTTATCGCCATCAAGTGACAGCTGGCTTATGGCGACCCCGGAGGTGATTTGCCATTGCCTGCCTCCGCAGCATGACCCTAGTATTCCTTGGAGGTCTCCCTTACTACGCATCACTGTGTATTTTGCACAATCACTTTTGTATCTTTCCAATAGCTACAGATGACGTCCCTCCAATGGATTAAAAAAAATGTATACTGTCAGGCCACCCAGGATTACAGCAGATATTTATTTAAACCTAGAGGAACTCCCAAAGTACTGATACTTCGTGATACTAACTCACAATATCCTAGTCGTCATTCTGTTTTGAAAGCGATTTAATAGATTGCAAGTTTGTCAGACAATTCTAATGAACTGCTGGTGCTGCTGCTATAACCTTTTTTCAAGGCCAGATAGGTCAGGAGGCAACACTTATGCATTTTAGTGGTTGGCATATAAGCCATGTTTTATTGGCTGAAAATGATCTGTTAATTTCTCATCAGATGTGCCAGAATAGCAGTTGCATGTACATCATAGTTACAGAAAAAATGATCATGGGTACATCACTGCTGGCCCCTTAAAAATAAAGGTTTGCTAAGGTCTCACAACACAGAAGCACAGTTTAGGAGAACCAAACAAGCATTCTCAGATTGATTCATCCCATGCGTGGCTATGGCTGCGTAAGTGCTGAAAAGTTAGCTTAGTGGTTAATGGGGGCTGGTTCTCTCTTTCCCAGCTGAGTCCAGCTCGGGGTACTTGGTTGCTTGGAGAGGGAAAAATAGCTGGAGGGATAATCAGGAGTATGTACAGGCCACCTCTTCCCGGTAATAGCTGTTTCCATGATGATGCTCTCTAATTACAAAAATGGAGGACAGTTTTTATTGTGATATCCTGGTGGTCACCCTTGCAGAGTTTATACCCTTCTAAGCCCATTAACTTCAATGGATAGAATGATGTGACTCAATTTAGGATATCATTGCTAACTGGGTATCAATGCAATAGCCTAACAGCTGTTTTCCCCCAGTGCCATTCATTTTGAATTAACACTTGTTTTCTGCTTAATTGTTCCATTGTCACGTTTCTACCATAAGCTCCCCTTCCTAATCTCTCTAGAAGCTGATTCCCCAAAGGTAAGACCCTGTCCCCAAATCTCTGCTTTGATGGCTGTTCCCACTACTAAATGGTGTTTTTGGAAACGTTTGCTTAACATTATGTGTGAATTTTGGGGAGACAAAATTTGATGAAACTGTATTGAAAGCAAATTTAGAAGCTGCTGTGTTGGTTGTCCTTTTTAAAAGAATGTTGCAGTTCCGTCAGACTTTGGAACAAAAGAGAATCCTCAAGATGGCAGCTTGTACTGAGAAAATTATTACCTTTTTCAATAAAGAAATTCACTATGTTTAACTTGCGAATGTTAACTGAAATTAAATTCCTCTGATTGATTTCTAGTATTTTGTCACCCCAAAAAAGGCATGTTGCTTCTTCAGTGTTCTTTCTCTTTCTATGCAGCATAAACAAGATGATCGGTCCTTGGTCAAATACATGTCACAACCCCTTCCCTTTAGTTAGGACGGTACTATGTCGCTTCTCAAATCATATGACCTTTCCTTCTGCTAATCACACAAATGGTGCCCTGGTTCTCACTGCTGATGTGAACGGTTTGCACCAGTACCCCCAACTAAACGTATAAACTGGTGTTTTGTTTCAAATATCTTTTAGAAAGCTTCCTCCATGGTCAGTGCTACATATATGACTTTATATTTTCATTTTGGTGTCTTCACTACTAAATGGCACAGCAGCATACTTTAAAAAACTAGAATGGTCAGTACAGGTTGAAAAGAGTAAAGCTAGGCTTGCTGCGGAAGTCAGTTCAGTGCTGATGATGGGAATTGTTGATCCGGAGATTCTCAGGCTTCTTGAAGACGGGGACCTCTAGAACTTCCTCCACACTATTCTTTGTAAGCTTGCCTCTATGAAGAATAAGAAACTAGCTGTTCATCCAAAGTGAAGTCATTCCCAGCTAGAAAGAGGGGCAGATCTTAGAGGCATCTGCTGTTCTCGATAATGGAAGAAAACCGGGCAGATTTTAAAGCAAAAAGCTATGAAATGCCTTTGACTGTCTAAAATAATATAGATTATTGCACTAGCTTTTCAGTTTTCTAAAACTCTTAATCAGGATGGATGTTAAAACAGAAGGGAGGCCATGGCTGTGGTGGTGGTGGTGGGGAATATTTCAGGTCCATGTCTGCATCATGAAATGAATGCCAGGTATTGTTGAATAGACTGCTTATTGGTGGGTGGAATGGTGGGTGGGGCTTGGTTTTATGTTATGCTTTCTGTTCGAAGAGGGAATATGCGCAGTTCATCCCCAACCTTTGCAGTTAGATGCATGCTTTCAATGACTGACATTGGCTATCTGCAAAGTGATTTCAGGAACTGATTGCAAGATTAGCTAAGTCACTGAAGGCACACAGAGACACCAAGTAGTAAGTCTCAACTCAAAATCTCAAACTCATTTTTTAAAAAATACGCTATGATCTTTGTACAAGTTGGCCAGTTAATGACCACAGTGGCCATGACTCCTGGAAATGCTGCCTCTTCTCTGCTAAATTAGATTATTTAAGCTGCAATCCTAAATATATTTTTGCAGAATTAAGCCCCACTGAATAACATAAAACTTGCTTCTTAGCACCGTATTTTAGGATTTCTATCTTAGTTCTTAAACTGATCCAAAGCAGCTGCTAGTGACCAAATGTGCAGGTGCAAAGATGTTCCTCTTGGTACTGTGTTCACCAGAGAACACTGATGCAAAGATGCCTGGAGCTTCTGTCAGATGTAGTTGAGGAAATGGAACAAAGTATGTCTGGCTAGTAATTATGGATATATTGACGTTCTCATTTAGACATTTTCATTTTCCTTTATTTGGACACACATGAACAGCACGAAAACAATCAGCTGTGTTTGCAGTTGGCAACTTCTCAAGCACAGCCAATAAAATCCAGTAGTTCATCAGATGTCTCACAAACTCCAGATGGAACACAGAGATCCTTTAATAGGCAAAGGGGGAAAAAGATAGTTGTTAAGAAAACTAGAAATTAATTTTAGACAGTGCACTAGGTAAAGTGTCAATGGAAGTCCATTCGGGTAATGTGTCTTAGTATTTTCAGGGGCAAAGGACCCCATGAGCACAACCCCTTCCAAGGTATCCTTACTTTGAATGAAGAATCTCATGATAAGGACACCTGCTTATCATATTTGCAAATACCGTAATCAGATTTGATACTGCTAACATCCTTTGTCATGGCAAAAGGGCACCCCGTGAAATCTTGTCTTCTCTCTTCTGGAGAGAAAAACCAAGATAAATAGAACATAATCTTTTTAGTAATCGTATTTAAAATTGATGGAGCCAGTGCAATCTGTAATTTATTCATACGTAGTAAATCTGTGTTCCCTTGTTCGATTGTACTGGGATTTTATGTTGTACACCACTCAGAGCCCTTTGGGGAAAGGGTGGTATAGAAATTCAAATAATACATAAATATAAATAAATAAAAGCAATCCCCAAATAACCTTCTGTGCATTTGCTGATAAACATATGGAAACAATTGTAGTACTTTTCTTCTTGTGGGTGGTTTTTTTTTTTTTGGTGGGTGAGGGGGAGCTTTCCTTGCCTCTTCATCACATTTTGTTAATCATTAAGCTCCATGAAGTCATGCTTTCAGACTGTAGGCTATATTGTCTTGGATCCAGAGCAGCATGCAAGGATTTTTGGCTATGGAATGGAACCCCAAAATAACCTCCAAACTCCCCTGTCCACTGGGAACAAAATGCCTCAGACGCACAGGTGTCAAACTCACGGCCCTCCAGATGTTATGGACTACAGTTCCCATCATCCCCTGCCAGCATTGTGCTGGCAGGGGATGATGGGAACTAGTCCATAACATCTGGAGGGCCGCGAGTTTGACACCTGTGCCTCAGGGTATTTGGGGCTTCTGTGGAAGGGGAACAATCACAGCCCATGGGCAGAAATTCTTGGGCCCGTGGAAATGTTGCTCTCAAATCCTAGCATAACATGACAGAGTAGACCTTTTAACAGCCAAAGGTGCGTTACCGAAGTAGGATAAGTGCGGCTGCCCCACAGGTCATCTCTGATCAGATAACTCTTCATTTTACAGCTCCAGGGCATGTAGTTCGTCCCATCCAACCTATCAAAGGGCAAACTGGTAGCTGTAAACGCCATGACTGCCTCTGTTCCACACACAGCCTGTGCACTTCACACCAACAACACTCTTCAGCACTACCTTACTCCCGTGTAACAGCAGACTCTGGGCCCATAACCTGACAGCGATAGGTGCGTTACCGAAGTAGGATGAGTGCGGCTGCAACAGGCTTGGCATGGCAGAAGAAACAACACGACACCATAAAGTGGTTTCACTTCCAAAGAAGACTTTATCTTTAGGTGCAGGTTATTTACAGTGTAGGCAGTATCAGCAAACAGTCGGGCAGCATGCTCCGCAGCAACTCAGAAATCCCTAGACACAGACTAGTGGAACATGCTCTGCCTATATACTTCTGCTAACCAATCACAGTAAAGGTCAGTGAACAGGATTGAACTGGTTCTGTACAGTTGCATCAGGTTCTGCCTAGTGTTTCTGTATGACAGGTGCTGTCACCTAGATCACAATGATCTGTCTGCTCACAAGATGCACACCACATATTTTTATTCCCTGACATAACGTGCTATAGTCCAATAGGAGAGGAGCAATAAAGACGTTATGTGATGAATGTCCTCACTGTGGCATAGGCTGGCAAAGATGGATGAATAAAAGGGTCAGATTTTTTAGCAATGGCTATAGAAAGGGCCGACTGAGGAAATAATTGATCTAGTTGTATTTTGGGACTGTGTTCCTTGGTTCAAGTCATGCTGATGTCCATTGTGCAGCCTGTTACCAAGCAGTGCCCCCACTTCTGGGATGTCAAGCTTTGCATAGGGCCTGATCCTGTTGTGTGGTCTTTCGATTTGGGGCAGAGTAAGCCTGAACGTGTGCCGTTGCAAGAGAACAGCATTGCTGCCTGTCCAGAATGTACTTTGGCCTTCATAGTAGCTCTCTTTGTTTTCTTGCACAAGACAGCTACCAGACCTTGAATCCAAATTAAAATTAAATAGAAATACCACCAGCCCCCTTTCTGGGGGTAGATACTCAGTACACATTTGAGTTTCTGGAGACTAGTATGCTTTTTGGTACACCTTTCATTTATATGATGCAATCCAGCTTTTGAGAGCAGTGCTGATAAAACTGTTTTTGACTGTGTCATTCACACTCTCTGGGCTGCACATCTAGTGAACAAGATAGTATACGTTTGCACTGAACTAGAGAGTATACATTTGCACTGAACTAGATAGTAAAGTATACATTTGCACTGTTCCATCATAACCTTTTGTGAGTCAGAGCTCACTTCATCAGATGCATGAAATGTCCATCAACAAGCTCAATGTATTTATACCTTTA
Source organism: Sphaerodactylus townsendi (assembly GCF_021028975.2). NCBI lineage: Eukaryota > Metazoa > Chordata > Lepidosauria > Squamata > Sphaerodactylidae > Sphaerodactylus > Sphaerodactylus townsendi. The sequence goes on along the minus strand of NC_059426.1, from coordinate 35,783,799 downwards.
CCACCATAGCTCTAGTATTCTGGAGCAGTGTGCTGCAGGAGGGTTACTAAATTGTTTCCCTGCCCCCAAATTTGTTCCAAGGGTTTTTTTTTTTGGGCGGGAGGGTGCTCATTGACAAAAAAGTGGGGATTAAACTTCAGCAACATATCCCATTCTCTCTCTCTCTCTCTCTCTCTCTCTCTCTCTCTCTCTCTCTCTCTCTCTCTCTCTCACTCTCACTCTCTCTCTCTCACTCACTCACTCACTAGTGGAAAAGTAGGTTAAATCTAACTTTTGGTAAGAGCCAGCAAGGTGTAGTGGTTAAGAGTGGTGGACTCTAATCTGAAGAACTGGATTTGATTCCCCGTCCCTTCACATGAGCATCTGGTGAACTGGATTTGTTCCCCCTCACCTACATTTGAAGCCTGCTGGGTGACCTTGGGCTAGTCCAGGGGTCTGCAACCTGTGGCTCTCCAGATGTTCATGGACTACAATTCCATGAAGAATTCCCTGCCACCATGACCAATTGGGGCTGATGGGATTTGTAGTCCATGAACATCTGGAGAGTCGCAGGTTGCAGACCCCTGGGCTAGTCGCAGTTTTCCAGAACTCTTTCACCCCTATGTCTCTCACGAGGTGTCTGTTGGGGAGAGAGGAAGGGAATGAGTTTGTAACAGTGGCAGAGCACCAAGGGGAAAGGGGGTGCATCGTGCACTGGGCGCACACCTGGGGGCAGAAAATTGCCCCCGGCCCATCCCCCTTTTCCACAGTCCCCTGTGGCGATCCCCCCGCGGCACACACACACCCTTCCCACACTTACCTACTTTCCTTTTCTTTTTTAGTACTTTTTGAGCCTGAAAAAGTGGCCTTTTTACAGTTCAGGCTAAAAACTACAGTTCCCAGGAGACCTTGGGGCTCACAAGGTCTCCTGGGAAGTATAGTTCGTCAGGGAGTTTTTTCCCTGAACTGTGAAGAGGCCGCTTTTTTCAGCCTCAAAAAGTACTAGAAATAGAAAGGGAACGTAGGTAAGTGTGGAAAGGGAGGCGGGGTGTGTGCGCCAGGGGAGGGGTGCCATGGGGGGGGGGGAGGAAAAAACACACTGCGCACCAGGTGCAGTTTGGCCCAGCCACGCCTCTGGTTTGTAAGCCACTTTGAATCTCCTTACAGGAGAAAAAAGCAGGTGTAAATCCAAACTCCTCTTCCTCCTCTTTCATTCTTTTCAGTGACTCTTTGATGGATCCTAGGTAAAATGGCATGTTATTCTGTAGCAGGGTATTGAGATTACGTTGTAATCTTGGTTTTACTGTTCTGATGATAGTTCTGGCAAGTTTTGCAAGTGGATTTCAGTCGCTGAGAAAAGGCAGGGTATAAATATTTCAATAAATAAAATAATATCCACATCTGACTTCAGCCGGAGGGCACAGATGTGCGCACTCTAACGAATCCACCATTCAGCTTCTTGTTTGTGCATCAGAAGATACCAGCGTGCCACACGGCCCATGATCTTTGCAAAGAAAATTTCTATCATTTAACCATGCAATGATCTTTGCTTGCATGCTCGCCGACTTGTACATCTGTAACTTTCTTTTTTTTTCACTTCAGCTGTTCTTCTGTTTCGTTCTTTGACTGTCTTTTATTTCTATGATAATGGCAGATGCTCTTCATAACCATTCGTTTCTTTGTTTCCTGGTTTTGTACATTGTGGCATGAAAAGTTCATGCAAATGGTCTTATTGGGTGGATGGATTCTGCCCCCTGCTGCCACCACCCCTTATCCAAACCTGTCGACTGGTAACTTGTTGAGGCCAGCAAGACTTTCCTTCTTCTCTGTCTTTCCTCCGTGCAGCACTGAAGGCCAACGAGAGAAGAAAGCTGACTCAGGGAAAGGCGTGGACCGCGAAACTTGCCTATGACTTGTTGTCCAATTTCTTTTTACGACGTGAGGAGTGCCACAACCCGTCAGGCGACCCATTTCATCCTCCAAGCTGTCTTTCATCCCAGAGTATAAGCACTGGTCATGTAAGTAGCACCATCTGTGTTTGAGCTCATTGGCTCTGCATTGACTCTGGTCTGTAACCCATTGCACAAATCAACGCTATCCAAGGAAGAATCTTGCAGTTTCCTTCCTGGGTCCTCCAGCCTTCGGAACCCCCTCCATCCAGCTGAGAAGAGAACAGATTTTTCTTTTTCATCGAATTTATGTCTTAGTAGGTTTGGACGGTACTTTCCTACTTTGCCTGTGTAATTTATTTTCATGGCTTCTCCATTTCGGGGGGGGGGGACCTTGGGGGAAAAGCCCCTCCTTTTTAATAGGTTAGCTTTCAGCTTGTCATTTTGGAAGACCTAAGGTAACAGAGACACTTGTAGTTTTAGAGCTGTGTTGAAATGAAGAGCGGCTCAATCCTACAAACGCTTCACAACAAGAATGAGTCCCCCTCCCCCGGTTTAAAATCATGGCTTTTATGTATGTATGTGTGTGTGTGTGTGTGCGCGCGTGCATGTGTGCGTGTGTGTGCGATTTACAGAATCAGACCCTATATTTGTGCTATTTTCCTTGATTTAATACTGGATATTTAATATTTAAATTTATATGTAATGGAGAATTAAAGTAATATAATATATAAAGTTATATAGGATATAGTTAACCATCTCTCATCTTGTTTGGGGAAAAAAAGTCACATCTGAGGATGTGACACATCCATGCAGTATTTGTTGTGAATGCCAGCAGTCATTACAGTATCTTTTACTGTACTATACTAAATGTTGTAGTGGTGATTCCAACAGCTGCACTGTAGTGGTAAATAATCCAATTTCCTCCTCCCCCACATTTCTGGATTATAACCCTTCACAGAAATGTGTGGTATGAGCCCCCTTTTCTCTGTCACCAAGGGTGACCAATTGGAAGGGGAGTTTTTGAAACCTTGGAATACTGCCCTTGAAATTCCTACATGATGTCGTTTGCTTGTCTAGCTATAGACAAGTGATGATTCGATCCAGATTTTAAATCCTATGTATATTTTTGCTAGAGAGCTTGTTTTGTTATTTTGCCAAAGGCATGCTAGCTTTTTAAAAAAATTGCATTTGCAATTTGGCACTCAATTAAGGGAACGATCCAGCCAGCATTAAAGCCTCATCTTGGGGTCAATAAGCCAGATTTTTTTGTATATTTGTAAGTGTGTCAGCAATATTAGGTGAGGTTAGGAGAAATAATGCTTGGACCCTGAATGGGACCAAATTGTGCTTAGCTTTGGCTGGATTGTGCCCTTAATTTATTCCACACTCCAAATTAGAATGGAAATCATGATCCTGTTAACTGAATGGGAGTTATAACACTGATGTTAGGGGGGGTCATAAAGACCCTGTTCTGCAAACAAAACGAAACACACAAGCAAAAAAAAAATCCCAAACTTGATTGTGTGTTTCAGTTTGGCCTTTGTTAATGAGAGTAGTTGAACTTGAATGCCCTTATCAAAGGAAAACATTTACACAACACAAAGGCCCCTTGTGCACATAACAATGCACTGTCAGTTCACTTTCACAATTGTTTGCAAGTGGGTTTTGCTATTTTGCACAGTAAAATCCAGCTGCAAAGTGCATTGGAAGTGGATTGATAGTGCATTGTTCTGCATGCATGTGCGGAAAGAGCCAAACTGTTTTTGTATATGCCATATAGATTTTTATGAAGGTCTTCATACTTAATTATTTAATTCATTTTTTAACTAATGAAAAAGCAAGATTGCAAACCTGGGCAGGATCCATCGTGTCCCAGACATGCAGCTGCATGACTTCCCATAGAATCCAAGTAGCTCTTTTCCCTCCTTCCATTCCCAACCACTTTCAGCCAGGGCCATTAAACCATCTCCTTCAACAGGAAGACAAAGTGTACCCCCTATGAAGATCTAGCCATCATTCTCTTCCTTATGGACTCCTGCACAGGTTACACTTTCTCAAAGCATGAGCAATGTTTGTGGATAGCTCTCAAAGTGGAATTAAGATGGCTAAATCATCATCGAGAGGGTACACATGGCTGGGGAAGGGGAGGGGGGGAAAAGACTCAATGGATTGGTCCTCTGTGATTGAAACAGAAGTGGGATAAATATCAAACATTTTACAACTGTTTGTTCGTATGTGTTCCTTTTTTTTAAGCAATCTTTAAACACTTTTTACAAAAAAAACCCTGGATCTTATAAAATGGATTCAATTAACAGGACTTCACAATCAATCTCAGAAATGCATTTTTTAATGTTCTAAATGATCAAAGATAGTGTAATAAGCTTATCTCAGCTCTGCTGTTATGCATGGCTCTGTCATATAAATCAGCTTGTGCCAGGACAGCTATGGGGGGAATTCTGTGCAAAGCCATTTGGAATTGAGAATATTTTGTTTCGCTGTATGCACATGAAGTTCTAGCCCATTTGAAGCTGACCTTTGTGGGTGCACATGTGGGATGAACATGTGGGAAAAAAGCAGGAATGTCCCAGGACAAGAAGATGCATAGTTTAATTAATTAGGCCAGGAACTTCCAAATGGCTCGGGTTGAACGATTTCAAGCCTGTGTGATCAGTGCAGTCAGAGGAGAACTGGATGTTTTGCGCATGGCAATTCTGCTGACCCAACAGATGGCAGAGACGCTGATTCTCAACATCAGTACCAAAGTTTCTGCCAGGTTGGGCTGTCCTTACATCACTCCCACTTTGTAAATGTAAAACTGAGATAAAGAAGTCACCCAGAAGCTGCAATTAAGAAGACAGTTTCAACAGTGACAGCCCATGTGAAGATGCATGGTGCAATTCCTGGCTGCTATCAGCAAGCATTAAGTGGTCTATCTTGTGCAGGACCAGTTCTATAGTATGGCAATGTCATGTTGGCCTATTGGTTTGGCTGTCAAAGGTATGCACACAGATACAGAACCACTGCATCAACAGTGGTGGCCAGTGAAAGCTGACTTTGGAGGTGTGACTAAGCAAGAATTGCTCACATCTACACAAGCTGTGGTTGTTCACTGACCAGCAGGTTGTGAGCCTACACCCAAGGGGCTCTGCATGTCATATGCTAGATCACCCCAGTTTCTCATGTGTCAAAAGTAGGTTAAATCCAAGTTGACGTAATTTAAAATAAAACATTGGGTTTGATCCGGCTAGTTCAGGGGTCTGCAACCTGCGGCTCTCCAGATGTTCATGGACTATACAATTCCCATCAGCCCCTGCCAGCATGCCCAATTGACCATGCTGGCAGGGGCTGATGGGATTTGTAGTCCATGAACATCTGGAGAGCCGCAGGTTGCAGACCCCTGGGCTAGTTTTTCCACTGGTGATAAAGACAGCAGTCCCGTTTAACTATCAAAAAGACATGTATGAGATTACAAGATCTGGCTGTGTTTAGGAAGGGAATTGGCCAAGTGAATTGAATGAAAATGCTGACTGGATCCAACTCAATACATCTGAGATTACTTTGGCCAATCTTTTTACCTTAATAAATCAAAATGGAATCCTTCCCCCAGCTTGGCAAAACACAATCATTAATCCCATTTTTAAAAAATGGAACATGACTCAACCATCCAATTATCGTCCAATCAGTCTATTATCAGGGCCGCGTAAACTTTATGCAAAGTATCTTGCTTTAAGACTGAATAATTGGATACTAACTAAAGGACTCTTAGGCCCAGAACAAATTGAATCTGCAAGTGGATAATCTCCTCTTGAATACTGTGCTCTTTTATCCTTTTTAATCGAGAAATACTCCAAACCAGCAAGGGGTTTTCGTCTATTTAAAAACAGCTTTCGAACCCTCTTATGGAAGAAATTAAGCAACCTTGGAATCGATCCAAGATTACTGCACCTGCTAATACAGTTACACACCTCGAATACATAGCAAGCAAAATGCTCACACAAAGGACATTTAACAACAAAGATTTCCAGTACAAAAGGAGTCAAACAAGGCTGTCTTTTTGCTCCCTCTTTATTTAACTTATTCTTACGTGACCTTCCAGCTACCCTTAATCCAATAGACGGACACCCTCCAAGACTTTCTACCCCTTTTACTCCAATACTCCAATATGCTGATGACACAGTGATCATGACTAGAACAAAAACTGGCTTACAAGCCTACAATTAATGCCTTCAATCATTACTGCAACCAAAACCACTTAAACATTAATACTGATGAAATAAAAGTTCTAATCTTTTCAAAACAGAGGTGCAAATATTCTTGGAAGATTGAAAATATCCAACTTGAACAAGTGAAACAAATTAGATATCCCGGACTCACTTTTAGGGCTAATTGCACTGTAACTAATTATGCCAGTCGTTGCAATAAACTCATTGCAAAAAAAATATTTTTATTATGCCACTCATTGCAACAAACTAATAAAAACTTCCCTAAACCAATTCATCAGCTTAAAGGCAACCAATATGTTCCAGCAGCTCAAAAGGTTTATTCTGAGATGATGATCCCCAAATTCTTTTATGTTATTCCAATTTGGATCAAAAATTTTTCTCAAAAATAGAGAATATTCAGGCAGGATTCCTTTGGAAACTTCTGGGTGTATCAAACAGTGTCACCTATTTTGTAATATGCGCTGAAATAGGTCAGCAAAGACTGGAGACCAAGGCCTGGAGCTCAACATTTCGGTTCTGGCTCAAAATTCCTTTCCATGCCCAATCTTTTTAAAATGCCTTTCTTTATGCTAATACTAATCCATCCCATTAACACTATTCCTGTCTATTTTTATTACGCCAATAAAGGTTTTACTGACTGACTGACTACTTTGAGAGTACAGTTTCAGAGAGTAGCTGTGCTGGTTTACAGTACAATAGCTAGATTCAAGACCAGTAGCATCTTATTGTCCAACAAGATTTTTAGGGTATGAGATTTCAAGCATCGAAGGACCAAAGAAGCGTTGACGATCAAAAGCTCGTCGCTGGAAAATCTTGTTGGTCTGTAAGGTGTTGTGAAACTTGAATCCTTCAGGTCATGGGTTCTTAGATGATTTACTTAGTGTCATTCAAATTCTTCACATCCACATTATGCAGACTGTATTACCATATACAATTAATATGAAGATGTGTTTTTAAATTTAGCAGAAAGTACAGCTGTGTTCAGATTAAAATTATTTGGTATCTTTTTTGAAGAGAAGTCTTAGTGTAGCAGTCAAATGCAGATTTATCCTGGGAAGGAAACTGCTAATGGTTGAATAAATTGCTGACTTTTTGTATCCAAATGATCAGAGTGAATTAGAAATAGAACCTGTGCGGCTTTTCTGAATACTATGAAATCAGTGTATTCAGTGGCATTCCACATTTTTGTTCAGTATTTCAGAGTTGTTTTTTAACAGTTACTCAGTTTTTTGTGAGGATTTAAATTCTATTCCATTGTTAATCCCAACTTTTTGAAATCACAGGAAAATAAAAGAGAAAAAAAAGCCAATAGGAGTGTTACAGTTACTTAAAATTTCATATTTCCTGATCGCGATTGCTGAATTTCTTGGCTGTAATTTATTACAAAAGTTTAAGTAACGTGTACATGTGAATAGAATATTGTGTTTTTCACATCTTCAGAGATGTTAAGTGGAAATAAAATATTTATCCTTACTATTCTTCAGGCTCTGTATTTACTGTGTCTGTCTTTGATTCCACATGCAGCAGGCCTGCTGGGACGAGAATAACCCAGGGGTGAAAATAGATCTTTGTGCATGGACTTGCCTGGCCACAGGACCCTACGTCCACTACCTGGGTTTCTGTTGTGGGGCAAAAAATAGGAAACACATAGCCAGCAATTCTGGTTCTGAACCAGTATGGTAGCTTACTAGCAGTGCAGTCCTAACAACACTGTTCTAGAAGTAATCCCCACTAAGTAGACCTTTTTAGAATTGCATTACAGCACTGCCAACTTAAGTGGAGTTATATCTTTGTAAGCCTGTTAACTTGAAATTGGTTTACAAGGGTGTTACTTTATTTAGGACTCCATTGTTAATTAGATAACATGACAGACATTAAAGCCATCCTCTGTACCCCAAGGAGAAGAACAAATCGGATGTGCTTGATAGATAAGCTAGGCTTCAAGCAAGTCAAAGGTAAAATCCGGTCAGAGTCCAATCTTAAATTCCCCACCACCACCACAATGAATTCAAAACAAGGATCTTGCAAGAATTCAGCATTTAAGAAAAAGTAGGGTTGGGGAATTCTTGGAAATTCGGGAGTAGAGCCTGGGGTTTGGAGAAGGCACTCAGCAAGATATAATATCACAGGATCCACCTTCCAGAGCAGCCATTTTCTCCGGGGAAATTGATTTCTGTCACCTGGAAATCAGTGGCAATACTGGGAGATCTCCAGGCCTCACCTGCAGATTGGCAAATCTGGAATACAGCTGTATTGACCCTCCTAGTACCAGAATAGTAACCAGAGATAGAATAGACGTTCCAAGCAATCTCAAGTTCTCAACTATATCTTTGTTTAGTTTTTAAATAGGCTTCTTCAGTCAGAGCAGCAAAGTGACAAGTCCAACCAGGTTTCCTTCTACCGTGTTTCCCCGAAAATAAGACAGTGTCTTATATTAATTTTTGCTCCCAAAGATTTGCTATGTCTTATTTTCAGGGGATGTCTTATTTTTCTGTGTTCTGTTCGTCGGACATGCTTCCAAACAAAAACTTTGTTACGTCTTACTTTCGGGGATGCCTTATATTTCGCACTTCAGCAAAACCTCTACTACGTCTTATTTTCAGGGGATGTCTTATATTCGGGGAAACAGGGTAGTAAAAAAAAAGGAGGGAGAGGTTTCTGATCATCAAAAAGGCTATGGTGGGGATCATAGACAAAACACATGGATGAGAGCTGAAACAAGGGGAATTGTCCAAGTTAGAGTGAAAATCCTGTCTGGACCCAATACTATAATTTTATTTATTTATTTACCAATATAAAACAAATATTTTAAAAAACAACTTGTGTCATAACTTGTATTAAAGGTACAGGGAAATTACACAGGCACACTACTATGGATATACAACAAATTAAATAAATGGCAGAAATATTTTCAAATTTTATATGGGTTAATTTAAAAAAAAACCCAATAATTTTGAAAACCCAAATTAGAATGTGATTTTTTCCTATCCAAACCTATTCAAACAGTAGTCAGAGAAAAAAAAAAAAAAGATTCACAAGTGGTTATATGCTACTAAAACACAACTTGGTGTTGAATTGAACAGGAATTTTTTTCTAGCCCTCAAGACCATTTAATGGCTTGATTAAAATATTTGCACACACACCTTTTTTCCAGACATCCTTGCCCCCAAGGGATCAATTTTATAAAGTAAAAACAGTCTAAACAATTGGTTCTGGTGGGTTTTCCGGGCTGTGTGGCCGTGGTCTGGTGGATCTTGTTCCTAACATTTCATCTGCATCTGTGGCTGGCATCTTCAGAGGTGTAAGACAGAGAAAAGTCTTGTTTCACACTATATCTAGTAAGAAGGGAAAGTTTAGTGTGGTATATTGTCCATGTCCCAGGGTGGGGAACCAATCAGTAAACATGGACCAGGAAGGAGGGATCATGGAGGGACTGCCCAGAAAAGCACAAGTCTTCACCCACTGGCGTAAGGCAGCAACAAAAGGGGACAGACAGATCTCCCTGGAGGGGGAGTTCCAGAGATACACAAACCTTTACAGAAAATTAAGCCCAAACATATACTGCTATGCACGAAACACCGACCCAGAATCAGGTCGTCTACGAATGATTTAGCACCGGGTTCCCCATGAACATGCGGTGCACCACGGGCTAGAGGCGGCCCCCTAACATATACTCAACAGCTTCCTTTCTATGTAGCTTATTGCCTCTGCTAGCTGATACAGACTCAAGCTACGCAAGGAGTAATCTTACTACGTATGTCAATATTTTGAAAGCCACTCATTGTGTTTCTTATGGCTCTTTATGCAGCAAAGTGTTCAATTTACACTAGTTTCAGTAGTTTCAGTATTTTCAATTATATACATTTATTGGTCAACACTGCAATTTTAAGTGCTTCATAGTTAGTAAATATTACCTAAGAAATGCAGAGCAGTTACTAAAGATGCTTCAAAAAACTCTAAATAAAAATTATGCAAGGTAGGGTACCTGAATCAGAATGAAATGGGGAAGTCTGAAAATAACTGTTAATTTATACTACTTTATTGTAAAACGAATCTGGGTTTTTTTTTCTCTTCTTTCTCTTTGTTTTTCTTCATCTTTCTCTCCTATTTTTTAATTTCTTTAGCTCCTTTCTCCATTTTAATTTCTTTTTGAAGAAGAGAGAAATTGTTTCTAAAGAATGTCTGCAGAACTAATATTTCATGATTAACTTTTTTTCTCTCAGTATTTCAAATTTTCCTTATTGTAATTAATAAACTCAATAAACACATTTAAAAAATCAGAATGAAATGGGATAAAGTATTAAAAATCTGCACAATCAAAGCCCTTATCTCAATGTTATATTCCAAAAATTGGTGTTTTGTCACCTAAACAGATGAAAGAAGTATACCTGTTAAATACAGTGACCTCCATTTCTGAGTAACTATGTATATAATTGGGCTGCATTATTTTGCTTATTCTTTAAAAATTAGGCATTTGGCTGCAAGTTGGTGATGGGGAAAATAATTAAGACATGGCATCTGCATATTTAATCTTTTCACTGCATATTTTTGTTTCATTTTATAAGACTGTCTACAAAATTTAATTGGGGGGGGGGATTGGTGAAGATTTTTCCTTCCTTCATCGAAGTGTTTTCTGTACTGGTGATGCATACTCATGCTTTGATTTCATTCTTCCTCCAACTCTCTTCCTTTTCTGTCTTGTTTTGCATTCACACCTAATCTCACAGACAGCTCACAATGCCAGAGAAACAGCCACATGTAGCAAGTAGATTTGATGCCGATGTACTGATTGTCACACAGCTGCATCAAATTTTTCTATACTTCTAGGACCTGATGTGATTATGAAAAGCTGCTAACGTGTTCACTGGGACAATTTTGCACTCATTACCAGAGATGAACTTTTCCCAACAACCTTCAATCGCTCTACAAGATGTTTACCAATGGTTTGTAAAATGAATGGTGCACAGTTTTTAATTGCCTAACCAATGAACAGCCTCTGATATCACAAATAGTTTTATTATATTCAAGACATTTATACATGTATGACAAAAAAATTAGCTTGTTTCAAACATTTCACAAGGTCTCTGTTGTATCTTGTTAACAGTTGAAAGCAAATGAACTCTTTAAGGCACTAGCAGTATTTCTAAGAGCCGTGTGGTACGGAGTGGTAAACTGCAGTACTGCAGTTCAAGCGAACCTGAGTTTGATCCCAACAGGAGTCGGTTTCAGGTAGCAACCTCCAGGTTGATTTAGCCTTCTGTCCTTCCAAGGTTGATGAAATGAGTACACAGCTTGCTGGGGGGAAAGCAGATGACTGGGGAAGGCAATGGCAAAACACCATGTAAACAAAGTCTGCCTAGTAAACGTGATTTGATGTCTCCCCAGGGTCAGTAATGACCCATACTTGCACTTTACATTTAGAAGTATTTTTCTAAAGTACTGGTAGTATTTTCTAAGATCTCTAGTAGCATAATGTTTCATAAGTGGGCAGTGTATCCTGTATCTGTGCATAGGTGAGCAATGAAGAAGAAGAAGAAGAAGAAGAAGAAGAAGAAGAAGAAGAAGAAGAGGAGGAGGAGGAGGAGGAGGAGGAGTTTGGATTTATATCCCCCCTTTCTCTCCTGTAGGAGACTCAAAGGGGCTTACAATCTCCTTGCCCTTCCCCCCTCACAACAAACACCCTGTGAGGTAGGTGGGGCTGAGAGAGCTCTGAGAACCTGTGACTAGCCCAAGATCACCCAGCTGGCGTGTGTGGGAGTGTACAGGCTAATCTGAATTCCCCAGATAAGCCTCCACAGCTCAAGTGGCAGAGCTGGGAATCAAACCTGGTTCCTCCAGATTAGATACACGAGCTCTTAACCTCCTACGCCACTGCTGAAACCATAAGTGCAACCTATTCACATAAATATATAGTTCTCAATAGCCAAAGCACAGTGCAATTTATTTTTTAGCACTGTTATCTGTTCCCCATGCATCAACAGTGCACATATGCAGGGGAAAAGTAAACAAAATACTCCACAGGACTTGATATTACCCAAGACAAGGTGCAGGCCTGTAATACACACTAAGAACAACTACCCATAGATACCATATACCACTGATGCCAGAAAATTATAACTGTCCAGAGTTAATGGCTCTGTGACTTATATTTGTACTCAATTTATGGTATCAGCAACCTCCTTCACTCACACCTGTGTGACTTATTTGCAAGTGATGTGATCCATTGTTCCTTGTGGATATGTGAGAGAGTATCAAGCTAGTTGATACTCAGGGTCTTTCCCTCCCAATCGTGAATTTCATGAGAAAAAAAAATCAATTGCATATGAAAAACCCATGTGATCAGCACCACACATATGACTTACATATTCCCTAATGGTGCAGAGTAAACTCACTATGGTTGGATCCTGCACAGTGTGCAAGGCCTTTTGCCCATGGAGCACAACTTTCTGGAATCCCCTCTCCTGTGTTCCCCCTGCTAGATTCCTGGGGCCAGTTTGGACTACCGTGGGGAGGAGCCAAGAAAGAACATAAGAACAAGCCAGCTGGATCAGACCAGAATCCATCTAGTCCAGCTCTCTGCTACTCGCAGTGGCCCACCAGGTGCCTTTGGGAGCTCACATGCAGGATGTGAAAGCAATGGCCTTCTGTGGCTGTTGCTCCCGAGCACCTGGACTGTTAAGGCATTTGCAATCTCAGATCAAGGAGGATCAAGATTGGTAGCCATAAATCGACTTCTCCTCCATAAATCTATCCAAGCCCCTTTTAAAGCTATCCAGGTTAGTGGCCATCACCTGGATCAAGATTGCTGTGCATTGTGGACAGAAGTCCTTGCACCTGTGAAACCACGGCATTTGAGTCCACCCATTCATTTGCAAATGTGGGAAGAGGCCCTGCCTCAGGCTATTGTTGGAAATGGGAGGTAGATTTTTTTAAATCTAACGTTGCAAAGACTTAAGATGCCGGCAAAAAGTTAGGAGCAAAAATTGCAAGGACATTATTAGGAAGGACAGTTAACTGGCAGTATCTAGAATTTTTCTAAGCAAGCAAAATAATTTCCATCATTAGATCCTTCTAAAAAAAATCCCAAAACTCATAGGTACAATCATTCACATTTCTGCTGCAGTGGTTTGGTCCTTTCAAAGTAATGGCTTCCCCCCTCACAATTCTTCAAACCACATTTTGGTCATTTTCTGCTCATTGGCACCAAAACAAGCCCGTATTCCTGTTCTCAAAGTGCTTTGCCATCACCAGGCTCAGGATCTGGCTTCATTTACGTGTCTAGAAAGGGCAGACAAACAACAAATCATGATCTGGAGAGGCTACCAATTCCATTTTTAGAGAGTTGTTACAGAAAGACGACCATGATCTGGAAGCATCATACACTAGAATTCCAGAATTTTTCTAGAATTTTTCCACATACATATGAAAGAAACCTATAAGCCTATTGGAGATGAATTTTTGCACTAGTTTCCACCGAATACTAATCTTAAACCTTACTGACATATCAGCAACCTGAAATAAGTTTTCCTTCCTTTCAGGTATACCATGTCATAATTAATTAATTAATTAATTGGTTGCATTTTTATACCATCCTCCCCCGAGGGGCTCACCTTGACTTCATTTTTTGAAAATGGGTTTCCAAATATTTCAGGCAACTCTCCTGTCTTTTGGGATTCTGGGAATAGTTATCACTTTTAGGGGGAAGTGACTTGCTCAGATGACCCATTTGCCTACATTGGTTACAATCCATGTGGATGCTTCTGGAGGAGTGTTGTTCACATTTAGACAGATATTTTCCCTTGCACTGTTCCTTAGAAAAACCTGAACAGTTTATGCTGAAATTATTATTATATTAATACTACTGTGTGTCATGGACCAGCTGGGTACAGAAGGTATGCAGGTCTCCTCCAATGAAGAGTCAGCAGGAAGCCCTGGGTCCTGTCCACAGCCAATATAAGTTGGATGGGAAGAAGCAGCCCCTGTAGGGTCAGACATGAACCCACAGCCAGATGCCAGTGCAGACAACCCTCCAGCTCTGAGCGAGCTGTGGAAAGCCAGATGCCAGGTTGCTCACCTCCATCATCTCCAGAGCTTCAGGATCAGAGGAGGAGGAGAACATGCAGGACTCTATAGGGCAGAGGATGAAGTGAGTGCCTGGCAGCCCAGCACAAGCCCTGCCGGCAAGTGCACAGCATTATTGGCCCTCTGAGTGGCCTTGCCTTTATAAGCAGCTGGAAAGGGCACAGCTGCATGGAAGCAAGTGTCGAATTGCTGTTGACCTTGTGGCTCCTGCTTTGAATTGATCTCCTCTGTCTTGACTTTGGCCTGAATCTCTGGACTTGTGTTTTTGGTTTACCCTTGGGCTTGTTGCTGTGTATGTTGGAACTTTTTTGCTTGATTTCTGGAATACAACTTTGACTGTGGAAACTGGAGTGTGTGTGTATGTGTGTGTGTGTGTGTGTGTGTGTGTGTGTGTGTGTAACCACGACACTGTGCTTAGAAACCAAGTAGCAATTCAAGTAATTTTTCCCCTAATTTGGAATAAAGAACAAGTAAACCCCATTGTTTCTTTCAAAAGGGCAACATTTGAGTATTTAAAAAAGAGGCTGCTGCAATGCCTCCTGTATACATCCATGTCCAGAGCTTTGCACATGGGATTTAGGAAGAAGGAATCCATCCTGTTCTCTTTGAGATCCTCAAACACAGAGAAGAGAACGGAGGCACACTTGTAAATTATTTGCTTTACACTCAATGGGTGAAACACAGAAAAACCCCACAGTCTTCATTTGTATGTCCAGACATCGCTATTACTGTCAGTGCCATGTAAACTCAGCCAATTAACTAGTGAAATGCTCTTATTCAGAACATCCTGGTACAATTCTCAGTATGAGATGCAAATGGTCTTCTCAAGGATTATGACAATGCAAAACACTGTTTGATAAAATGGCTCATATGGATGTAGATGTGGCTGTGGGCATGGCCTCCAATGCCGTGATCCTTATCCGTATACCACTGCAGAAAATAAAGAAGGTGACATCAACAAATTGGAATAGTCCAGGTAGAGAATTATTCAAAAATAATTTTAAATAAATATTAAGATTTCCAACCAGTCCCATTCTTTAATAAATATAATTGTAAAGTATCTAATCATACAAAATGTACTAAATAAATACAACAAATGTTTGAAGAACAGCCAATATTGTAAGCATCACTCTTCACAGAGTCTCACTGGCATCGGCAATTTCATTTTTAAATATCAATGTATGTAGCGTTAATAGTTGTGCACAGATAAGCAAAATGTCTATGGGACTAATAGTAGAAAGTTCCATCAGGTGACAGCTGACTTACAACCACCTCAGAGGCCTTTCAAGGCTAGAGATATTCAAAAGTGGTTTATCGTTGCCTGCCTCCACATGGGCTGAGAGAGTTCTGAGAGAACTATGAGTGGCCCACAATCACCAAGCAGACTTCATGTGGAAGAGTGGGAAATCAAAGCTGGTACACCAGGTTATAGCCTGCCACTTTCAACCACACCACCACACTGGATCTATAGGAGCTAATACGGTGTGAAAAATCAAGTATTTCCTCAAGGGATATCTCAATACCTTCCACAGTGTAGGGCAGTGCTGGATGATATTATTTGAACTTGCAGTTTCAAAACTAGTTATTGATTACATTTTTTGACCACACAACAGTGTCATCCTAGTTCTCATTTGATATGCACACTATTAGTACTCAAGCTATCATATCTGCAGGATCTCCAACTTGTGGAAGAATCAAAATGTACAATGAAAACAGGATTATATTTTACAGGGACTGGGACATGGGGGGGGAGGGGAGAGAGAGAGAGGGAGAGAGAGAGAGAGAGAGAGAGAGAGAGAGAGAGAGAGAGAACAGGACATTGACACGCTAATTCAGTAAGACGAAACCAGTGTTTGACCCGATACTGGATTGTCTTTCTTGGAAAGGTCTGATCAAAGAGCACACGAAATACACAGCATGGGCAGAGTCTACAAAAAAGCCAACCATCGGTTTGGAGGAGCGCAAGTAGAACTGGGAGGCAGAGGGCCGGATTCTATCTTCCCTCTTCCTTCACGCACGCTGAACTGATGCTGCTGCAGAGACTCTGTCTGGGACTCTGCACAGCTTGTGGAAAGTGAGTGTCCAGCACCTGTTTGTATGCCTGCATTTCCTCCTGTTTTGACTGGCATGTGTGCATTTTTTATAAGTGCTACCTGCTTATTTCATGCCTGTTTCTTGGACAAAAATGTGCTTCGTAAGGTTAGTAGCCTGTTCCGCATATAAAGACATACCATTGCTTGAAAATCCACTTGCGCATCAACCAGAGCTTTTGCGATCTGGGCTGCTTGCTGAAAATGAACGTTGTCTGGGAATTCAAAGCAGAGACAATATTCACTAATAAATGTAAGGAAGGCAGATAAACAAAGAGCTCAGCCATAATCCTCCATCCCTCCGTAAGAAACAGCAACCAAATACTAATGAAAGGAATTGTTTCAAGACCGCATAATTGTCAGGCCACTCTGTGCTGTTTTATTAGCAGCAACATTGCAACTCTGCATGAACGGATGATAGTATCCAGTTGACAACAGCTTACCATCGGCTGTTCCATGGATCAGAAGATAGTCAACATCTCGGAAGTGGTCGGCTCTGGCCATCACAGTGGAATTCTAGAATATATATGTTAAAAAAAGAAAAACCACAACTCCAGTTATAGTCCATCAAAAAAAACCCCAAATCAGTATCAGTCAATACAACACATTGTTTTTCAGTCCAGAAAGCCGTCTACACACACATACACAGAAGAGTGGGATTTGTATGTTAATACACCTACCAAAGAAATCTGCAAAACAAAATTTAGAGTTAAGGGGGAAAGTCATTAAATGCCTCGGCCACAACCTTTAATCAATTTCCCAGTTTATTTGCTGAGTTTATTTTGTGTCGAGTTCCAAGTCATGTTTAAAGTGTTGGTCTTCACCTTCAAAGCCATTCACGGCCTTGGACCTGCATACCTACGAGACCGCCTGTCCCCATAGCGCCCTGTTAGGCCCCTCTGTTCATCAGAGGAGGACCTCCCAGTGATCCCTGGCCCTAAAGCTATCAGGCTGGCCTCTACAAGGACCAGGACCTTTATAGTCCTGGCTGTTCCTGGTGGAACAGGCTGTTCCTGGTGGAACAGGCTGTTCCTGGTAGAACAGGCTTCCAAGGGAGATCAGGGCCCTGCGGGACCTGCAGAGTTTCCGCAGGACCTATAAGACAGACGTGTTCCGCCAGGTATTTGGCCAGCCTGGATAAGAACATCATTACTGTTACATCTGGCCTCCCGTGGGCATAAAGAGTAGGGAGGGGGGAGAGATAAACACCATCTGACTCTATATGGTTCCTGGTTTTATTATTGTTAATTAGTTGTTTATGTTATGTTTTTAAGCGGTTTTAATCACTGTTGTCCACCACCCTGAGCTCCTTGAAGGAGGGCAGTTTAAAAATCCAATAAATAAATAAAAACAATAATAATTATGTGCTGTCAAATCACGGCTGATTTATGGTGACTCCTCAAGGAACTTTCAAATCAAGAGATAAGCAGAGGTGGGTTGCCACTGCCTTTCTCAGTGTAGGAAACCTTGGTTTTTCTGGGTGGTCTCCCATCCAAGTACTAACCATGGCCATCATCTTAAATGTACAGCAAGATGTCCAAAGCATAAAAAACCATCCTTCCACTAGTTGCAATTGTAAAAAAAACCAACCTTCTTATGCTATACATGACCAATTGAAAAAATATGGCTTACACCATTTTCAAAAGAAGGCTTGCTGAAATAGTTCCTCCCCGCCCCCCCCCCCCCCCGAAACATCCCCATAAAAATTAGTAATTCTGGGTGAAGCTTAGGCTAGAACCCTTCTTCCTGACATGCATCTTGAATTTAGTTTGGAATACAAGGTTGGGCTGGGGCTAGATGGGCTGAGATTAGATCCTGTAGCATATGGGTCTCTTGCTTCTGATGACCCATCTCCATCTGAAGACGGACACAGTATTCAGCATGAACCAAAACTCATCGTCAAGGAAAGCCCCATATGGAAACACGTGCACTACAGAATAGTACACTCCTGTATCTCAAGCAACCTGAGTAATGTGTGGCTGAACCACACTTTCAAACACAGCACTCCAATCTCTACATCTCATTGGTTTACTGGCAGGCCACTCAATACTCCTGCACATTTTACGTTTGCACGTAGAGGGAAACATCTGAAAAGAACCACTTTGTGCTGAATGGCTAGACAACCATCAACTCAAAGAAGCCCATGTACAAGAAACAGTACACTCTGGTGTCAGAAACAAAACAGGACTCCTTTTAGCACCTTTTCTGTCAAATACTGATTTCAGCTCATGTTTGAAACCCTGACTTGACTGGAAAGAAAGAAAAATGATGTATGATGCACCGTGTGTGGCTGGACCCTACACTGAACACGCAGAGCTGACTATGCTGTTCCCGTTAATGGGATAAGTGCATGTGCCACATTTAACAGATGGTCAACACAGTCCACTTTGAAGCATCAACTTCAAATCTGAAGAAAGATGGGAACTGATTCCATCACTACTCTTTTCTCTTTCTACAAGTGATTGACGCTGTCAAAGTGCTGTGAAAGTTAACAAGTAGCTATTCAAGTGGGCGCAAAGGTGCAAATTCTCCTATGTAGCAATGAGGCTTGACGTAAAAAGGAAGGACTACACGGCACGATTTCTGTACCACGTTCTTCTCGGTTCTGTGGTTCGCTGGTTACTCACGAAAACGACTAAGGATGAATTTGGGATTCAGCACCATGTCTTTGTGGCTTGCAGGGAACAGATGCAGTGAATCAGAGCATCTGGGCCCAAACGAAAACCATGTGCAGACACGCCTTCAGTTTCATGCTGCAAGTGACCTCATTTTTCTCAGCTTCCAACAGCCAACAAGTTGAATGCAAGTTGCTCCCAAGGATTAGGAGACAGTCAGTTACAAAGTCACTGTCCACATACCTCAGCCACTAAGCAAAACTTGCCAAGATTTGTTTATAACGTATTGTCAAAGGTTTTCACAACAGGAATCAACTGGCTGTTGTGGGTTTTCTAGGCGGTGATATGCCTCTGAAGAGACCAGCCACAGATGCGGGCAAAATGCTAGACCACAGCTACACAGTCCAGAAAACCCACAATAGCCATTTGTTTATAATGCTCACAAGCAGAGGGGGTTCCGAAGGTTTTGTAGAACCTATTGTTAAAATTTAAAATATCACTTTTTTAATACTTAAAATATTTTTTATTAAGTATTAATATTTTTAATACTTAAAATAAAAAAGTGATATTAAAAAGTATATTTTTAATACCTTTTAACAGTCATTATTTGAATCCCACCACCACCGGAACCTGTTGTTAAAATGTTTGAATCCCACCACTGCTCACAAGGTAAACTGGACCGAAAGAAGTCCATCCTCACAAGGGAAGAGCTCAGTCCCACCTTTCCAACCAGGCACTCCGATATAGGCCATACGGAACTTTTTTTCCTCAGGCAAATAAATCTCTGAGCTTGACTGAACAGTTTCCAAGAGCCCAACTGCAGAAATGCTCTGCTGCCCTCTGTTACGAGGCTTTGTTAAAACGATCACACAGCAGTCGACGTTTTATCAGCATTCAACAAACAAGTTAAAAGTTTGGCTGGAATCTGAAGGTCTCTCTCCCTTCGGCACATTTTTTGGATAGTAGAACAAATGTCATATCGGTACAAGATGGCATATTTACAAAAATTGTACCCTGTTTTGCATAACCTAATGATGCAGCAGTTCTTGAGGACTGAACATTTCAAATCTGCTAGCAGAAGATTGCCAAAACTATGACTGCTTCGAATCCTTGCCAACGGCATATCAAAATTCGGAGAGAAAGAGAGATGCAAAACAACCTCTTTCGCAGGTTTAACAGGCCTCCCTGGTTCACGCTCTTGGCAGCCCCATGACTCATAGTAACCGCCACTCCCATTCGCCTTCCTTCCCATGTCCTCAAGCCACCAGCTCCCTCTGTTTTCCTCTTGCACGACATGTCCGTTCGGGTTCATTCACAAACTTTCTAGGGTAGCAGAATGTGTGAATTCTGACCTATTGCATTTCCCGTCCTTTCTGGTCTGCCATCTAGGCAAAAAAAACCCCAGGGAGCTTCTCAGTTCTCTGTTCATTCTCCTTTTCGCCGATATGCCATCTTACTGTGATTCTCAAGCCTTCTCAGCCATGCAAGTAACTTTTTCAACATCTTTTTTTGTCCAAAAAGTTGTTCACAAGGAGGTGGAGGAAAGATGAGGTTTAGGAACGATTTCCCTGCGGTTATTCAGGTTTCTACGCAAATGTGTAAAAAATGCAGTTTGGATCACCTCGTGAACTACACTTGCAACCTCATGAAAAGTATTCATGAAAGAAAAAATGATGCATGATGTGCCGTGTGTGGCGGACCCTACGTTGAACACGCAGAGCTGACTGTGCTGTTCCCGTTAATGGGATCAGTTTTAAAACAGAATGCTTTAATTTCCAAGACAAGCCAGTGTCCTCTTACTGTACAAAAAGGTTGCAACTGATCGGTGCAACTTTATCACCTGCTGACTGTCCTGCCAAGTGACACCTTGAAAGGGAAAATGAGCGATTAGAATCCTAGTATCACAGATACCACTGGCGTAATGCCCATTGGGCAAGGTGGGCAGCTGCCCAGGGCATCACCTTGTGGGGGGCATCAAAATGCTGGGTTCGTTTTTGGGTATTTTAGTGGTTTTCCATTTTTGGCCTACAGGGGGCGCAGTTTTTAGGCTAGCGGCACCAAAATTTCAACCAAACTGCACCAAACTTGGGGGGTATCATTAGGACAGTCTCCTGATGAGATCCTGAAAATTTTGAGACTGTGCCTTCATAAATGTGCCCCCCACAGCCTGCAACCCCCATTGACAGCAATGCAGAAAACTCAATGCAGAACAAAGATTCTTGGGCAAATTTCTAGGATGTTCCTGCAGGGGGTGCATTTTTGGATGTATCGGCACCAAAATTTCAGGGTATCATCTGGAGATGATGGCACCCCCCAAGGTTGGTGCAGTTTGGTTCAGGGGGGCCAAAGTTATGGACCCTCAAAACTGTAGCCCCCATCTCCTATTAGCTCCCATTGGAAACAATGGGGGATGGGGCACCCCCTTTGGGAGTCCATAACTTTGGACTCCTTGAACCAAACCTCACCAAACTTGGGGAGTAGCATAAGGACAGTCTCCTGATGATATGCTGAAATTTTGGTGCTGATATGTCTAAAAATGCACCCCCTGCAGGCACCAATGTCCTGGGTCATGGTGGAGTGGCCGCCCATGGGGGGGGGGGGCATCCAACTCAGGTTTTGCCCAGGGCTACAGTTTGCCCAGGGCTGCCTCATTACACCCCTGACAGATACACTTTTCACCACACCTCATCTGATATCAAAGCCAATAGAACCTGTTCTTATATTCATCTGACTGTCATCGTGTGTGCTCACCAAGGAACACACAGGCCTGGGAGAACCAAAGTATCATTACACACCCAGTGTGTCTTATCACTTCAGACTGAGTATAAAGTGCACACAGATAACGTTTCTCCAGTCGGCAACAGCAGAAAACTCCCTGCACATCAAATCCCTTGATGCATTGAGGCAGTAGCCACATGCACTGATTTAGAAATGGCACAACAATACTGATTTTAGCATTGGGTCCACCCCTTAATCTGCAGCACTTAAACTAGACATTCTTAACAGCAGAAAATCCATGTTAAAACCATATAGATATGAGATGTTGAGAGATAGAGAGCCAGTGTGGTGTAATTAAGAGAAGTGGACTCTAATCAGGTGAACTGGGTTTGATTCCCCACTCCCCCACATGAAGCCTGCAGGATGACCAGTTACAGTTCTCTCAGAACTCTCTCGGCCCATGTAGAGGCAGGCAATGGCAAACCATATCTAAATGTTTCTTGCCTTGGAAACCCTATGGGGATCACCATAAGTGAACTGTGACTTGATGTTGTGCAGGCACACACACACACATATGAGATGTCAAGTTTAAAAATATTGTTCTATTTTACCATTTCTGTTGGAAGAATTGTACTGTTAGAATGGTACTGATTGATATGATGGGACTCACCAGTTTTCCTAATCTAGCACAAGCCGGCAGCTTGCCCCTTCCAAAGTAAAATGACTTCTCGAAGTGTAAAGTTGTAGAATACACAGCAATGTAGGCAAACACTAGTTGGTGCCCCTATTTCTTCACCAGTACCAGCATAATATGGTGATGCCCAGTTCCCCCGATAATAAAAGAGCATCCCAGGAGGTTTAAGCCAATAGGTTTGGGGTGGGGGATGAACAGGGGCAAAAGATGCGACCTATCACTCAGATCCAGTGGCTTCCTTTCCTTCACTGAAATAATGCATAAAACACTGAGATGTTATACTTTTATTATTCTGTTTGGGATGCCTCTCTTCTCATTCTTATTTTGAACAGTTCTATGCAGTGTGCGTTTCAATGTTATGCTATAATTATTACGCACATATGTTAAACAGCTGTGGTAAATTATACTATCTTTCTGCTGTTCACCTCCTCAGCGCAACTGGACTCGCAGACTTTTTAGCTTTTGGAAGGAATCAGATTTGCAGCCTAATCTTATTCCCTGAGACTTTCATAAACTTAGCTGTTGAGGATCCTGACTCTTGAGTCAAGATCTCACCCAGCTCATATTTGCATGGCCAGCTTCTATTTTCAGCTTTGGCGTATTGCATTTGCTGAACTATATGCTGCTTGTAAATTTGTTTTTTCCCCCTACGAAAGACTGTTCTAACTAATTCTCTCTTTCTTGCTCAGTTTAGGATCCTGGTTAGTTAAGTCAGTGAGACTGAGGCCCTTTCCCATGGACAGCCAGTGTGTTGGCCAGGGCACGCACCTTCACTCAAAGGCGTATCTTTTTTTCTTCCCTGCCTCCCTGTGAAGCACAGGCAGGACCGACCCCCCCCACCCCCGTTTCCCCTGCGTGGCTTCACAGATGGGTTTTTCATGGAAAAGGGTTTTTCAAGAATTGCGATTCTTGAATAACCCAGGTTGGAGGAGGGGTCCCGGAGCGGATCTGCATTAGGATTGGGATCTGTGTGAAGTCCCCCTCCCCACAACCTGGGTTTTTTATCTGTGTTATCCCGTCACAATTGGCCCGTGAGGAAAGGGCCTGATTGCTTGTGTTCAAATAGCTAAGGGAGGATGGTCTCACTGAACTGATTTTTTAACTCATTCCTGTGTAAAAAAGAAAAATGTTGATATTAGACGCTTGAAGAAGGTATGTGTAATCTTGAGAAGAGAATGGCTGGTGGCACAGAAGAAGAATGGAACCAGGGAAGGCCCCGTGAATTCAAGAGCACCAGAGACAGAGGAGAAAAATCAATCCGAACTCATGCTGAGGAGGGACTTTCCCTCCTTGACAAAAGTATTCCCTTTCCCACCCTTAGGGGAAGCTATGCACTGTAAGGGCCTAATCACTATAGCTGCTCCCTCCTCCTCCTAGCCTGAAGCCTCTCCAATTTAATCCTCTGAGTAACACATTGGAAACCTTTCGCTCTTTGGAACTGGCAGTTTCAACGTGGACACTGCCAGCAATGGATGCCATGCCAAGAATATCCGACTCCCTGGCATGAAAGGAATCCACAGTCCTCTGGTGCCATCTGTGCCGTGAAGTTGCGGAGTGACTTTCTGCACCCGGAGCACTAACATTTCAATCTGTAGCAAGTTAAGAGGGATTCATTTGCATAAGTGACTCACTGATCTTAACAGAGCCCCCCCCCCACACACACACACACAAAAAGAGAATTATACAAAAGCAGAACACTTTTTTGACTGGGATTACATGGGGAGCTAGGAATAAAGTGGTCAGACCAGATGAGGGGATTAAGAGGAGCTCAGAATTCGGAGGCAGTGGACAGAAAAATGAAACAGGCAAAAAGCTATATAAAAAAAATGCCCCACATGTATCCTTGTGTCAAGGATTTTTCCCAGAAAGTGTCTTTTTTCCTCACAAGAAGGAAAACATAAAATTCAAAATAGATGATTTGGCTCAGTGCACAAGAACTTGCTGCATCTACTAACTTACGTTACACACTCTGTATGTGTAGAGGAATCAAACGGTCAAAATATACTGGATCCATATTTGGGACCTAAATTTGAACTAGTGCAGTAATTCTATTTAAAACGTTATGCTCCCCCATTCTAGCCCAATGAACAAATACCAGCAGAAGAGAGTACACAAAGACATGAAAGTGTACACATGAAAGAGGTTTTTGTTCAGCCCACACAAAAGAGGCTCTTGTCAACAATAAATGGGTTCTCTGGATTCGGCCATGCTGTTTCTCTCCATCTCAGAGATGGTGGTTGAAACTAGTCCAGGGCACTGGAATAATTTTAATGTATTTGCCATATGGCTAGTGAGTGACAAGAGACAAAAGTAATGCAGAGTAGAACTGCTTTGCGTCAACTAGTTGCAGAATGTTGCCCCATGTGCTTCTGTGGTTCTGTCCTTCAAACTCACATTAACACACAAGTACAGCTTGCTGGTTAGAGTAACTCGGTGCAGCAGTGGCGTAGGAGGTTAAGAGCTCATGTATCTAATCTGGAGGAACCGGGTTTGATTCCCAGCTCTGCCGCCTGAGTTGTGGAGGCTTATCTGGGGAATTCAGATTAGCCTGTACACTCCCACACACGCCAGCTGGGTGACCTTGGGCTAGTCACAGCTTCTCGGAGCTCTCTCAGCCCCACCTACCTCACAGGGTGTTTGTTGTGAGGGGGGAAGGGCAAGGAGATTGTAAGCCCCTTTGAGTCTCCTGCAGGAGAGAAAGGGGGGATATAAATCCAAACTCTTTTTCTTCTTCTTCTCCATGTAGAAAGTCATTTGTACAAAACTGGTGACACCCATGGTTTCCGCTGTTTTCATCTAAAAACAAAGCCCACGAAGTTGTATTTCGAACAATAACTTTGTGCATGTGAGCTGAGCCCAACAACATCTTGGTTCATGGCATAAGCTTGTTCAGAACCTCCTGTTAATCAGCCTGGACATGCTCCAGTTTAGTTCAGAGACTGTAACTGCAAAATGCACGGAACACCCTAATTTATCAACAAACCAAATGTGGTATCTGAAACACAGTTTACCATAGTTTTTCAATAAACGCTGAGGAAAAAAGTATATGTGTAATCCAAACTCAACCAAAAAAACCCACAAAACTGGAGGAGCATAACTATTATAAACATTTTTTGAATTGGGAACAAGTCTATGAGTAATTCATTTAGAAACCATCTGGAATATATGAACATTTATCCAACTGTACAAAGTACGCTCTCTATAAAAACTGCATATTACAAAGTCTTCGAAATTGCACAGTGTAGCTTTGCATCTATAGAAGTATGTTCTGAAGAGCCTGCCTTACCTCATAGTTCTGCAGGTTATCGTTTTCTGTCGGTAAGCCCATGTAACGTTCAGTGTATATAGAATCTGTAAAATTAGACAAGTACAGGCAACACTGTTAAAATGTTCTCCTTTTAAAGATAGTCCCAACATGACTGAGATGGGTCAAAACAATGTAAAGAACACCTTGCTGAATAAACACACGTGACCATCTTTTCTGGTAATAAGTATTCTAGATAACCACATTTGGTTATTATTAGTCAATATGCAGCCATCCATGGCAACAGCGTTGTGAAGCACTCCTGAATATCTTCTGCCAAAGGGTTAGTTAGATCCAGTCCGTATTTTTTGCTAAATTTCACCTACTGGTAAACTTGCTTCTTTCTGCAGTCCCCATCAGATGTCCCTTTTTCTATGTAGGTCCTATGATCCCAGGCACAGGGGTTTTTTGGTGGTCAAAGGAAATCCTCTCCTCTGTTTTTCCCCAGGAAGAAATCTGGTTGGAACCACCCTGACACTAACATTTTACTCTTCTCTCAAAAAGAAAGCTGGTAGCTTTATTGTCTGTCATGGCGGCTGAATTAAAACAATACTCAGCATTTGTACGCACAGGCTATCTAGTTGACTGACAAGGGAAACGTTATTTTGTGTCTTCAATATCTTTTTTTTAAAAAGCAAAACATTTACAACCCATGTTTAGAAACTAGTTGTAACCATGAAATGAATGTCTATCTCAGAAGCATATAAAGGTAAAGTTTCACCTCAGTCGCGTTCGACCCTGGGGTATCACTGCAAGCAGTGATTTCATAGGCAAGCCGTTTTTGTGGGGTAGTTTGCCATTGCTTTCCCCAGCTATTCTTTACCCCCTAGCTATGTGCTAGGTACTCATTTACCAACCAAGGATGGATGGCTGAGTTGACCATGAGCAAGCTGCCAGGATATCTGATCCACAGGGGGCTTGAACTCCTGACCATGTGAGTGGAAGTGCAAGCACTTAACCACTACACCACGTGGCTCCTAGAGAAGCAGAAGCATATAGGAACTTATAAAAATGTGAGAAAATATAAGAACCTCCTGCTCTATAATATGTGAATCTTATCAAAGATACAAGGGATTCAGACCTCTGAAATCTGCCAGAGATACTCAAGGGCAGTGTACCAGAGCTCCTATACTTTACGTAGGCTAATAATGCAGTCCTGAGCAGAGTTACAGTCTGCTAAACCCACTGACTTCAATAGAAAAGAGTAACTCTTAGGATGGCACAGTAGTAAACCCTACCCTGTATTAATACTAAAGGCAAGGAAGTATTAAAGAACATGACCCTTTTTTTCCCAGAGCTCATCGTAAGTAAAAGAAGTTAGTAACAGTGCTAATGAATTTTATGGCATTCAGAAATGATCCCACAACACTTTGGAACACATGGCACTTGAAGAATGCAAATGCAGACATTTGCATTATAGTAAAATTTCAAATATTAAGTAATTTTTGTGCCTTTTAAAGGTTAAGCAGATTATTTTCATTTTCACATCCAAGTTTTTCAATCGAAAATATGATCCAGGGACACTGTGTAATACCTCACATGAGTTCAGGAAAGCAGGCCAAATGGCACTTTATGTGGGAGGAGTACGAAGTCAATATGAAATCTTCTGCATCTCAAATATGTACATACACACTGAAAAGCATATATAACATTTGCAAGTTTGATCCTAATGCTTTTCCAAGCAGTTCTTCCATTTTCTCCCAAACAAGCACATACCGTAAAATTGCCAGCGTGACACGGGAGCAACTGCTATGCCGCACTTGAACACCCCACTTCCTGATCCGAGCACCATGGAGGTCACATAACCACCATATGACTGAAAGAAAAGAAATCCTGTTATTTGAAACAGGTTGAGCGCTCTCTGTTGCTATTCACAGATGTGGAGTGGGAGGCCTGAAGCAATTTTGTTTGGTTTTTTTGGCTAGAGCCTCACTGCGTTGGGTGTAAATCAGGGCATTCAGCTAGGCCACAGAGAGGTACATTGGAGTTTGAACGCTGGACTCAGACTTCGCAGATCTATTCAATGATGGCTGGTTTCCCTCATATGCTTGAGTTGCCTCAAGTGCAAGATCTGCGAGTTGAGGAGAATTTCTTGTGGTACCAGACTAGACATTCTGCCTTCCCTGGCTGTTGAATGCAGTGATCTGTTACTGAGTTTTAATGAACAAATTCCCCCATGTTTCGCTCCATAACTTCTTTGGATTTTCTGAGCTTTCTGAGAAAATGTTTGGGAAAAACTTAGGTCTTTCTGAGAAAAACCAAATGCATGGACACTTCCATGTTATACATGCTCCCAATAACTCCTGTGAAAACAGGAAAAATCTGCAGCAGAGGCTTCAAGGAGGGTTTATCAATCCTTTTTGTAGGGGTTGGAAACTATCAGGAAAGGCTTGTTCGTGAAGGACCCATGACTCAAATTTAGAAGAGCTGGGCCTGGTTTGTAAAGATTATAGATTTCTAACCTGGGTAGCATCGTATTCTGAAATTTGCCTCCATCACTACTAGTTATCCTTAGAGACCTTCATCTTTACAGACAGTGAATGCAGAATTGATGCTTAGGCTCCAGATTTCTATTTCCCAAAACATAGCTGATCCACTAACAGTGCATTGCTTAGTGGAATGACAGTCTTCTAAAACAACTGAAACCTGGACAAGGGTGTAGCCGAGTGTCCTTGAACAGCAGCAGTCCCTGTCCCCAAGGTGGTGCAGCTGATCAGGACTTGGATGGCCTGATCGCCAACACAGCCCCCGCGTCCGTCCCTGCAACACGCCAGGGATATTGGGGAATAGTCGCAGTCATCAGTCACCAGATGCCACTAAAGCATGCAGCCAGCCCTCCACTGTAGTCTTACAGCAATGGAGACAGCATGTCGTTTCAGCAAGTGAGAGAAGCAGGGAGCAACTCTGCCGTCCTGTTTCCCCCCAAGCCCTTTAATTGACAGTTTACAAGAAGAAAAACGAACAAGGCAGGCAGGCAGGGGAAACACAATACAATGGACAGGGCAAAGAGTGCAGGGGGATTTGGGCAGGGGATATTGCAAAATTGCACGTACACATTGGAGCCAGGAGGTCTTGCAATGTCAGCAGTTTTCTCCAAAACCACATTTGGGAAGGAAAGGTCAGTTGCACATGAGAGGCCTTTTTCCAAGCAGTGTATTGCCGTACTCAGCCCCCCCCCCCCCCCCGGTTGTTGCGGGGCCCTTTTCCAAGCAATGTGCTGCCGTACTCGAGAGCCTCCCGGGCGCTGTGTGACCCCTTTCCAAGCAGAATGGCTGCCGTACTCGGGAGCCTCCCAGGCGCTGTGCCCTCCAACACTCCACCTCACCCAGTTCCCAGAGGCCCTGGGAAAGTCTTGCCTATTGCCACTGCCCAGGTTGCAATGGACAGAGGTGAGCAGCACTGGCTTGGGCCACCTCGAGGGGGAAGGGTGGGCCCAAGGCAGGGGTAGAGGAGCAGGGACATCTGTGGGAGGGAGCGGGGGCCTCAGGAGACCAGGCAGCAGCCCAGCACCACAAAAATAGGCTCCCAGGAAGGGGACAGAGCAGAGTCACATGGCTGTGTCAAGCCCCATGACACTGACCAAGCCTCGGTGTCTGGTGGGAAAGGTGCAGAGCCAGGGAAAGACATGGAAGAGGGTGAGGAGAGACAGTGAGAGACAGGGAAGACAACCAATGAAGCTGAAGAGAGGGAGGCTCGGTCCTGGCCCCGAGGTCAGGATTGGAGGGGAAGGCCCAGGCCAAGGAGGAAACCAGACCCACCATTCCCAAGGCTAGGGAATTGTGTGGAGCATGAGGGAGAGGCAGCTGGTGAGACCACCTCCCTTCTGAGGTCACACGAGGACCTGAGATCACACGAGGACCTGGCAATTCCTGCTGGAGAACTTGTGCATGAAGGAGCCCCACCTCATGGGAGAGCCACACCTTGCTCATACATAACTGTAATATTTCCTTTGCAATTTCATTAGTAATGTATACGTTTTGTCATTATCAAGAGAATTAATACTCACCCAACCCCAAATAGCTATTCTTGTTGGATCAACGAAGCTCATTTTTGAAAATTCTCTATGGAAAAGAAAAAGAAAAACCACAAAAGATACACAATGCATGCACAAAGACACACAAAAGGAAGCAATACTTTTTAAGTACACATAACTGCGAGATTGATTTGTCTCCAATTTCTTCCTACAACCACTCGAAATAATTCTAAGAGGCCTTGTCTGAATTTCACAAAATATTTCTGTACTCTAGCTACATTCACAAGAGGAGAGGTTAACTGAGGAATACATTATGTTACAAACTATTTTTTCCCCAAAGCATTCATGGCCAGAATCAACAGACTGTTGTGGGTTTTCTGGGTTGTGTGGTCGTGGTCTGGTAGTTTTGCTCCCAACGTTTCACCTGCATCTATGGCTGGCATCTTCAGAGGTATGGCATGATGAGATGCGACGCCCCCAGTCCAGAAAACCAACAACAGCCAATTATTTCTGTTTGGATTTTACCCTATTAAAGCCCCACATCAAAAACTTGCAGCAATACCTAATCAACCTGGTAAAAGAAACAGAAGTGTAAAATTCCAAGAAGGAAAAATGATACGAGAAATATGAAAGGCAAACTTAAGGTTGCTTTTCTGTGTGTTTTTTTTCCCCACAAGTGACTTACGACCACAAATCTGTTACTTCTGGAAAAGGGAACTGACTGTTCTCATAGCGCACAGTTCCTCATACTTTCAATTATTCTTTTAACAACTTTGTGGGTTATTCTATTATCTTTTTGACAATGGCTACAATTCATCAACCATTTCATCTAGCAGGTCAAAGCCCTGTAGACTTCATTGTATTCCAATGGAAGATTTTTGACTCAACTAGCAAATGGCCTTTCACTTTGGGCTGCAATTCAGACTGAGGAAAAATC
Organism: Sphaerodactylus townsendi; assembly: GCF_021028975.2. Taxonomy (NCBI): domain Eukaryota; kingdom Metazoa; phylum Chordata; class Lepidosauria; order Squamata; family Sphaerodactylidae; genus Sphaerodactylus; species Sphaerodactylus townsendi. The sequence goes on along the minus strand of NC_059426.1, from coordinate 35,753,292 downwards.
AGCTAAGCATTATAAACTTTCCTTTGGTTCTTGGTGCTCCAAAATTCTACATATAATTAAACCCAGGCCAGCTATGGTGATTTTCATACAGAAACAGGTTTAGATAAGCAGATATAATTCATGGATTATCTCTAACATGAGTAATGATAGGCTGACGTTCTGACATTCAGCATATCTTGTTCAACAGAAGCTGGGCATACTTCCCCATCTAGAGAATCCATGAGGTGGAATTTTGCTCAGGCAAGCTTGATGGGAGATCCGGCTTAGGGAAATGAAAGGGGCAGAATCCAAATACCTTGTAAGGACCCCACCCGCTCCTTCAGCCAAGACACCTTGGGAAGAAGGTTTTCTCCCTTTTCTTTTGGATTTAGGTCTTAAAAGGGGTGCCTATTAAAACAGCTAAGCGCCAGGGGATCTGTAATTTGGGAGTCTAAGAAAGGCACTTGGGTTCAGCCATGACATTGGAGAATCCCAGGGACATGGAAGGGTGTTGCTGGAATTAAAATAGATTACATGCAATCTCCTCCAGCTCCCTCTCTTTTTCTAGAACAAAAGACTTCAGTGCTGAGGACATCATTAGCTTTAAACCTACCAGTAAGATTCAGACCTCTTATCTTGATCCAATCAAAGTCAGGATGGGCAAACCCCCACTGGGACCCAAGACCCTCTTTCCTTAAAAAGACTCCAGGCCCCAGCAAACTATTCTTCAGGTTTACAATCCAGACCTCTGTTGGTCCGAACTCTGGTTTCCCTGTACAAGCCCCTGCTGCATTCTCCAGGTTTTTCTTCCTGCCACATAGCAAAGTGCTTTTGAAACTAAGCCCTGGCTCAATAGAGATTCTGGCGTACAGGAAGTGTAAGGGTCCATCTCTGATATCTCCGGTTGAAAAAATAAGGTAGACCTGGGCAGCCACTGCCAGTCTGAGTGGACAATACTGCCCTTGATGGACCAAGAGTCTTAGTCAGTATAAGGCAGTTTTGTGTATTCCCAAGGTACACTTTCAAAAATAGTCCATGATAGAGCATGGAGAAGTTTACTGTTCAAAACTCCAACATAGCATCTTAGTCATCTTAGATCGCAGCAGTGGCGGAGGGCCAAGGGGACAGGGGGTGCGTTGTGCACCGGGCGCACGCCTGGGGCGCAAAATCGCCCCCTGGCCCCTCCCCCTTTCCCCCGCGACCCACCACGGCGCCCCCCCGCAGCACACACACACACACACACACCAACCCCCTTCCCACACTTACCTACGTTCCTTTTCTTTTTGTAGTACTTTTTGAGGCTGAAAAAGCAGCCTAGTTACAGTTCAGGGGGAAAACTGCCTGAGGAACTACAGTTCCCAGGAGACCTTGGGGCTCACAAGGTCTCCTGGGAAGTATAGTTTGTCAGGCAGCTTTCTCCTTGAACTGCAAACAGGCCGCGTTTTTCAGCCTCAAAAAGTACTACAAAAAAAAGGAACGTAGGTAAGTGTGGGAAGGGGTGTAAGGAGGGGGGGTGTGCCACGGGGGGCGCTGCGGGGGGGAAGGGGGGTGGAAAAAACACTCTGCGCACCGGGCACAGTTTGGCCCAGCTACGCCTCTGGATCTCGGTCACAGAATAAGAAGTAAACTGAAGAAAAGGCAAAGGCAGTGCGCTGTGAAAGCAGTGGGTCATTACTTACCCATGAGGTGACGACACATCACAACATTTACTAGGCAGACTATGTTTACCGGGTAGTTTGCTATTGCCTTTCCCAGTCATCTACACTTTACCACCATGATGCTGGGAACTCATTTTACTGAGCTTGGAAGGATGGAAGGCTGAGTCAACCTTGAGCCAGCTGCTTAAAACTTACTTCGGTTGGGATCAAACTCAGGTCATGTGCAGAGCTTTGGCTGCTGTACTGCAGCTTATAACTCTGCACCAAGGGATTCCTTTAAAACTGAAGACATTTCCTGTCTATCACTGGCTCATTTTCCATTGGAACTATCTTTTTTTTACTGTCCACTGTTACTGTTTGTGGTTTGTCTGCTAAAATAGGAAGGAAATATTCTTGGCCATCCCATTCAGAACCTGACAGCTGGGCAGAATGGCACAAGAGAAAGTGTTGCTGAGAAACAAGCACATGCCTACCTGGCTGCCGAGATCTGATCTTCCACTTCGTAGGTTCCAAGCCTTCGATTTATCGCATGCATGATTTTATCTCCTTGATAGCCGCTCCCTCTACCATCAAAACTAGCCACAATAATCTCTTCTGTGCTTGCAAGATATGTAGCCCAACTGATTCGAAAAGAAAAATCCACTTTCTGACTACAGGGCCCTCCATACCTGTGAAAAAGAGTTTCTGGTGAATTTGTGAATGCGATTTTATTAAACCTTTGTTTCATGATTAACAAGAAAATACAACCAAAGTCAGTATATTCAAAAACTACTCCAATATGAGCTTTCCACAAGCTCTGCAAGACATTTTCATTTCAGGAATCTTTCCACAAATATCAACAGATCTGCAGGAATTCTTATTATATTTCAATGCCTTAAGCATTTTATCTTAAAGCACTATGCAGCCTTTATTTTACTGGTGATGAAACTTATTTAGTAGAAATTAAGAAATCCTTTGGTTTGGGAAGAGTAAAATTACAATCTCTTAATAAATACAAACACACACACACATTTCACAGTAGACCTCAAGACCAAATACTATTGAAAACAAAAACAGCTGACTGAGGAATATAACATTGATGTGCTAATATAGATCTAATTATTTAGGATTTCTATGGGTCATAGTGTTAGCACAGATAAAGCAACGTGGTACCTGTCTTGTGCCTATGCTATATGTAGTCTTGAAACATAATTTAACTATGTGTAATATTATATTCAACAATTGCTGAATCTGTAATGATTCATTCTTAGCCCTGATGTAAAGCTGTCAATCATTTTCATTTTGGGAAAAGATCAAAATTTGACCTAGCTGTCCACAGTGAAAAGTATAGTGCCAGATAATAGTTCTAGATATCTGGGAGATCCAATTCTTTGTTTGTCTTAGATTTCAAGTGAGACCTATGCCCCAGACTGAAGAAGTCACCTTCTTGCTATCTTTATCACCAAGAAAGAGCAAGCAGGATCTTTTTGCAATTGCCAAAATGACAGTTCTCAAGGATGGTGGGCATAATCATACATTCAGTGAAATACTGGCCGTTTCCCCACTCACTGTTTGTTGCGCGCTACTCTTGCCAAGTAATGCGGGGTCCAGCGGCACACCCCACTACAGGGGCGGCGACAACAGCCACCCCGACTCTGCCGCTCTCGCACCCCCTCAGTGCGCGTCATTTCTGGCGCTGTTCGGAACAGCGCCTTTTGGATGACCCTGCGCGGAGTGCAGGGCAGTGGGGAAGCCCGGGTGGTTACCCCAGGTTTCCATTTTCCCATCACTTAGTGACGTGGACCCTCCCGTCCAATCAGGGCATGGCGGGGCATGCGCGATGCGTGCACAGCTGGTTAAATTTTTTTAACACAAGGGATCCACGTCTGCACGCCATTTTTAGTGCAGATAAGCATAGATGTGTCCACAAATAGTCGTGAATTCGTCGGGACATTGATTCGTCCAGTTGAAAATTTAAAAAATTCCCGCTGCAGCACAACGCAGCAGCCAATCAGGACACCCCCTGAGCAGATTGTGGGGAGTCCTGCCTGGCTGCTGCGTGGCTGCCATGCTCATTGGATGAAGGGGTGGAAGCTGCAGTGGGGAACATGACCCTGGGCTAAAAAAGCTCCTGGAGCAAACGAAACCGGTGAGTATCAATGTCATTTTAAAAGTGGGGAAAGGATCATTATGATCTTCAGGGAAGCATTCACCCTTAATAGCACTAGAACAGTTCTGAATTTGTTTTCATGCACTATTCTTAACTTTGTGTCACTGAAATACGCTTGTCATCAAAAAAACCATAGCTACTCTCAGCTTTGCCACATGCCATCCGCCAAGTGACTCCACCCAAAATCAGAAGAACTAGCAAAAACCATTTTAATTGCTAAAACTTTATTAAGGGAAGAGCTTGTTCGTTGATGTTCATTGAAATGTTAAGTAGGCAAATAATAATTCAACACCATTAAGCTTAAAAAACACAAATGAATAGAATCACAGAAAGTCTAAACAGTTGCAACTAACACATAATATATTCCCCAAAGAGCCAATTTTCAGTAAATATAGAATATTTGCTTTACATTTATTATGAACAGCAAATTTCTGTAATTTGCAATTAGAAGAAGCAAGGTAATTAATGCAAATACATTAATATCTTAATAGTAGTGTGAGAGAAGAATGGAAAAAAAGAACATATGTTCAGAGCTCAATGAATGTACCTTCTTTATCAGTGTTTCTGAATTGCCTTTACAGGTTCAGGATAAGGACAATAGGTTTTTACTAATTGTGGAAAAACATGCAATACAATTTCCAAGTCCATGTTCATTTATTTTTGCAATGAATACCAGTTGGTTATTGTTTTCTGGTGAGTTGTTGCCGTAGCACATTGTGGACTTCATCCAGAGATCATACAAATGTCACTGGGAGCCTTTCAATTGATTTTAATAGGGTCTGAACTGCATCTCACGAGAATTAACAAACATCTGTTTTCAGCAAAATCCTGACTTTTTGCCCTTCAAGCTAATGAGCACCTCCTGTGCGCCCTTGCTTCTGACTGACACCAGTAAATGTTAAGGAGAAATCAACACCTTCCAGCAAAGACACATCTGAAAATCTACCGGAGGTTATTTCTCTTTGTTACCAGTTGATTTCATATGGTTGACAAAGGCAAGCTCTCCCCACCTCAATCCACCCCCCCCCATACAGTCTTCACAGAGGCTTTTGCATATGAGGAAAGGGCTTTCTAGTGCCCTTGATTTTTTAAAAAAACTATATTGTTCTGTGTGATCATTCAAACCAACATATCCCTTCCATTTTTCTTCTGCATAAATCTTCTTCTGATGCTAAAGCAGGTGGCAGAAGAGAGGTGAACAGGCTATCTACATTTCACAGATGAAGTAACTTCTTTTTTGCTTTCTCCCATTCTTCAAGAAAGAAAGAAATAGGCATAAAAATGCTAATCGGCCGTCAAACTGTAAAGTCCTTAATGTTAGAACTGTTCCGCTTGAAGAATCAGGATCTCTCAAATCAGCCTGAGAGCACCCTCTTGATTATTCTATCCACCCACATAATCTCCATGCCAAGGGTAAGCTGAAAGGCATCCTTCAATTTGTTTCTGTGTCTTCAAACGAGTGGAACATCACCAGTGTTTAATGGCAATATTTTTTGCAGTGTGCAAGAGAGCTTAAGTAGATATGTTACATTATATTTATGTCTCCCCCCCCTTTTCTTTCCCTTTCCTTCCTGTTTTTTTCCTATTCCTTCCCTTTTTCCTTTTTTGGCCTTCCCTCTTGTCTTCTGTTTATCTGTATACTATGGTGACGCACCCCTATACAATAGTTACAGCTTCTTGGATCAAAATGATTAGATTGCTGGACTATTTTACATTTTTTAATGTTTATTATTTTTCTGTATTTTATATGCAGTTTATTAACCTGATGTTAGCCACCTGGAACACAGGATAGGTGGCTATTAATTCCAATCAATTGAATTGAATTGAATACATATTGAAAGGAGGGGGGAAAGAAATGGAATACAATTTTAAAACTCAGATTTTTTTTTAAAAAACCAGTATTTCGAAACAGGCTGCTCAAAACAGAGGTGTTTCTGTTTGCCCAAATTTAGTAATGTGATCAAAAACCTTTCAAAGAACATGGTAACATTTTCTTAGACTTACACATCGATGAGTAGAGGATATCGCTTCGATTCATCAAAATGAGGAGGTAAGATCATCTGGTACCAAAACGCTGGAAGGAAGAATCAAGAGTTATCATTGATACAAACAAATAATTAGCAGATGAACAGAGGAGTAAACTGTTTGGAAGTCTCAGCTTGACGCACAACCCTGCTAAATGATCACATTTAGAAACCCCCAGCTTTAAGGGCATTTTTGCATCAACATTCTTCATATTCAACAAAGCAAGTATCTGGTCATTAGTTTTCAGTTTTCTTTTAACAGAAAATGTCCACAAACACAATGTCTGAAATTAAAATGCAGAAAGAAAACCAGGAACTTCTGCACTAATACAAGGGGAACAGTCCCAACCATGCCTATCCAGAAACAAGTCCCATTTTATTCAATGGGGCTACTCCATGGAAAGTGTTTTAGGCTTACAGCCTATGTTTAAGGGCTTAAGGACAGAAGCTGAGGAAAAAAACTGGAGGAAAGGCTTGAGTCTCCTTATCTCATGGTCCCAGTCAGAACTGTGCCCTTCACACACTTGATTTTTAAAGAAAAAAATGCTGGAAGTTCCAGCACCTGTTAACTATTAAAAATCTAATCCAACTAGTTTTACAGTCTTTTTAGGTATTATGCTGATGGAGGAAAACGCCACCAAGTTACAGCTTGCTCATAGCAATGCCTTGTGGGGTTTTCAAGGCAAAAACCAAGCAGAGGTGATCTGCTACTGCTTGCCTCTGCTTAGCAACCCTGGACGTCCTAGGTGGTCTCCCATCCAGCAGGTTCTCACAGGTTCCCGAGAGTAGGTTACTAATTATTTGTGTGTGCCGAGAGGGGGTTACTAATTGGTGATTTGGCCAGGTGATTTTTGCCTTAGTTACTCCCCTCCTCTCAGCAGTAGAACGCAGAACTTGAAGCAGTCTAGCAGGAGGTGCGCCGGCGTGCGTGGCAGCCTGTACCTGCGTGCATCTGTTTCCTGCCCAAGGACCGGCCCAGCGGCTGCGTCTTTGCCACAGCCCCGCCCAGGAATGCCCCACCCCCGGAATGCCTGGCCACGTCCCCGTCATGCCCTGCCCAGCCCCACTGGCGCTACGCCACAGTTTGAATCCCACCCCCATGGGAACCTGTTACTAAAATTTTTGGATCCCACCACTGCTCCCATCCAAATACTAACCAGGGCCAACCTTGCTTAGGCCCTTTTGGCACAAGCCCCTCAAAATGTTCTGCAAACATTTTCAAAAAACCCTGTTTGCCCAAACTCACCCTCTCCTACCACCATTTTGTGGTCATTCTTTTTTTTTCATTTGTTTTTTACATAGATCCAAAACTACAAGGCTTCAAAGCCTCCTGCTGTGATTCACTAGGGGTTGTATCTATGTAGCTACATAAACACGACCCCCTGAATTTTTTAAAAAAAATTGACAAAAATACAGCATGAGACAGCTGGTGCAAGCTCAGAAAATGGCGCCAACAAGGAAGTCCAAGACTGCAGATCAGCATGGAAATTGTTTTAAAGAGATCCGAACAGCAAGTGAAAATGGTTCCACGAAATACATACTTTCAGAAAACTGTTTTCAAAAACTTGGGAACAGCATGCAAATAAATAATTATCAGGGAGGAAATAAAAAGTTTTGGGTGAAGAACCATGTGGAACTCCATGGAGGAAATGTTTATTATTTCCTGCCTCAAAAAGTTTTGTTTGGTTTGTGCGGAAAGTGTCTTAGCTTCCAAAGCCTGATGAAAATGAGTTGGTCTGCGCTATCCAGGCCAAGATATTATGTAGGGTACCAGTAAAATTTATAGTTGGCTACTATATGCCTGTACAAGAAAGCTGGCTTTTAACTCTTCTAATGACTTTTGAAAACAATCACCAGGCTGATCTCCCTCAATCTACACTTTCTTACATGCATAAATCAAACCTAATTACAGTACATTTTAGGGCATTTTCAATTTGCACAGAACAAGATACTAATATTTCAGAAAAAAATGGCTAGTAAACTATTGAATGAAATGAAAATGATGAACAGGTGTTGTAGAAAGGCATTAGTTACTAACAAGCAGAATACAAGTACCAAAAATCTGAAGCGGCTTTGTGTGATGCACAGTGCAAGTAAAAGACAAATGAAATTATGAGTGGGTAGTCTAACAATGAAACATGAGAATAAACCAGTTACATTTTATTTAAAACCAGTGTGTCTTGTATTTTTGTCTTTACTACAGGAACGATTTTAGGAGGGGGAAGATTTTTAGCAATGCAGTTCAATACAGATGTTCGATACAGTCACTGCAAAATTGGGGGGGGATCTCTGTGTGTTTTAAAACCACAAAAAATACTATGTCTCATAATATTTGTAGCAATGTTATTCACACTGATCAAATGGCCACCCTTTCCTTTTAAACAAAAGGAATGCCAACTATGACATCAGCATCTAGTTCAAGGGCCTGTGTAAACAATTTATCACAGTAACAACTGATTTGAAATATGTGGGAAAGTCATATCCCTTTCTGAACAGGATTCCTGCTTTTGCAGATAATTACAGTTTTAGTATTAGGTTGTTAACTGGTGTTAGAAATGACACTAAATTTAAACACACAGCCCTGTCCAGCAAAACAAAGGAATATGTCTTACCTATCAGCTCCTACCCTGGACAGGTAAGACAGCAAGAAAAAAAAGGAATAGAGAAAAGATGAATACGCAAGCGATAAGCAGAAAACCACATTTATATTTCAAAACTGTGCTGCAAAAATCACATCTTTTTTTCCTGAGTAAAAATGTTACAGCAGAGAAAAGAAGCTCAAAAAATGTATACACGCGCAGGAAAAAGGAAAGTACATTCATAATTAACAGACCAAAAACACAGGCAGCAGAAAGAGAAATACATAAAACTACATCGGAGTCTTCTTGCACTATGAAGGATATTGTATCCCAGCATAAGCTTCTCACTGATCCCAGCCCAAAATTGATAAACGCATCCCCACATTAAGACTCGGCAAGGATATTCTAAACATGTACCTATTTTCTTGAAGTGACGTGGTTAAAATTGCATTGTTATAAAGTTACGATTTATTTGTAAACTTACTCTCGCCATGTAGCACAATGTTGCTGACTCTTTTGGAGGGCATCTGGACGTTCTTCAGTGCATTGTCAAGATCATGATTGTCTTCCAATATTTTAATAGCTAAAAAAAAGGCGTTTGAGCTTGTTAATGGCGAGAGAATCCTTTCCAAAGTTCCTTGGAACCCTGGAAAATACCATTAAAAAAAAATGGGCACACAAACAAAAGTTGTAATATTAAAGTGGTGCCAGAGGCTTAGCTGGGGAAAATGGAGCCCGGTGCAAAATCTGAGTTTTGCTGCCCCCCCATGTTTATTTGTGTTTTTTAGTTTTTTTTCAGTTTTAAGCCTGCAGGGGGCATAGTTTTTAGGCTAGCTGCTTTGAAATTTCAGGGTATCTTTTGGAGACTATCCTGATGATACCAGCCAGGTTTGGTGAAGTTTGGTTCAGGGGGTCCAAAGTTATGGACTCTCAAAGTTGTAGCCCCCATCTCCTATTAGCTCCCGTTGGAAACAATGGGGGATGGGGGCACCCCCTTTTGGAGTCCATAACTTTGGACCCCCTGAATCCCCTTTTGGACCCCCTGAACCCCCTTTTGGAGTCCATAACTTTGGACCCCCTGAACTGAAAAACACTAAAAATACAAAAAGCAAACCTGAAATTTTTGCTGCCTCCCCCCCAGGTGCGCGCCCAGTGCAACGCGCACCCCCTGATCCCCTTGTAGCTATGCCTCTGAGTGGTACCCAAGTTCAGTTATTGTTTTCTAGGTATTCATTAAGGCAACAGAGGAGTAAAAAAGTAAGAGATATTCACAGGTGCATTCAGCAGTATGGGAACCAATACTACACAGTTTATGCCATTCAGAAGGGAGGGGGAACTATTAAATGATTGGCCTGATGATACATGGTTACATCATTCACATACTTTTGAATGCCAGGGGATCTCTGAAGAGGAAAAGGACTTGCAGGCCCTTTCTGTAGATGAGTTATCAGATAAGGACCAGTTTTCTGGTCTTCAGTTAAGAGGACCAGGAAATGGTGAAGGCACTCTGTATGTTTAATAAGTCTGGTTCATAAAAATTTCTGGCACACCTCTCCTTTCCCCTTTGTACATGTAGAGCATTCAACATCCTAACCATAGGAAATTTCCTGGGTGCATTGGCTTAAATATGCATATAAGAAAAGGACCATTAATCCCTTTACTTGAGCCACCAGAAATCCTTCCCACATTTCACTTCAGAGCCTTTAGCCAACACTTTTCTTCACATTTGTGACATAACTCTGCAATCTTAAAAGATACAGCAGTTATTTCCATTTAGCTGGTTGTCTGAACTAATACTAATTCTTGATCATGAGATACTTGATGCATTTACATTAACTCATTCTGAAAGCTAGATCCTGCTTTCCTCAAGAGCTCATATAGTTCTCTGAAGACGTCTGTACCAATCCCAGCATTGTTCTAGAAACAAAGTATGCAAGCTAGAAAAGGGATCTCCTTTTCACAATGGTGAAAATGGGAGGGCATCCCATATAATTCAGTGGGATGAATTTCTAAGTAAGCATGTATAGGACTGAAATCAAATGTATTAGAAATTATCAGCAGAAGAAAGCAAAGTTCACAGAGGAGAAAGTGACATGAGAATAGCAATAGAAACCCCACATTTTTCACAAATATAGTCCCACTTTGTCAGGTTTACTGTATATGCTCATCTCCCAGGTCTTTGCCTGGGAGTTTTGGTCTCTCCATAAATAATATGTATGAGTAATTCAGTCCTTTTTAGCAGAATAGTTTCTCACACCTCCCACAGAAGCGTGCTGCTGCTACTACTTTGATTTCCTTCCAGAGTCTTTCCTCTGTGGTGTCTAGCCAATCTAACTCAAGACTCTAGCGTCTGTGTGGTATAGTGGTTAGAGTGTCAGATTAGGACTGGGGAGACAGGGTCAAATCTCCACGGATTTCACTGAGTGATTTTGTGCCAATCAGTCTCTATACTCTCAGCCTAACTTACCTCATAGGGTTGTTTTGAGGTTAAACTGGGATGGGAAGAACTATGCTGGCTGTACCTAAGAAGAAGGAGAGTTGGATTTATATCCCCCTTTCTCTCCTCTAAGAAGACTCAAAGGGGCTTACAAACTCCTTTTCCTTCCCCCCTCCACAACAAACACCCTGTGAGGTAGGTGGGGCTGAGAGAGCTCAAAGAACTGTGACTAGCCCAAGGTCACCCCGCTGGCATGTGCTGGGGTAAATAAGCTAATCTAGTTCACCAGATAAGCCTCCAAGTGGCAGAGCGAGGACTCAAACCCGGTTGTCCAGATTAGAGTGCACCTGCTCTTAACCACTACACCACGCTGGCTCTCTTAGAAGAAGAGCAGGATAAAAAAAATGTGATAAAGGCAGCCACTTCTTGCCTTCCGCTGAATTATACTGACAGATTAGATTTACAGATCAGATTCAAAACTCTAACCATGCAATCCTATGCAGAGTTATCCTATTCTAAACCAACAAAAATCATTGAACTCAGACTAGAATACAACTGCTTCGGATAGCACTCCAAACATACAGACCCAAGGACAGGGCGGGATACAAATCCAATAAATAAATAAATAAATAATCCAAACATACCTTTATCTGTAGTACTGTTTTGTAAGGTGAAATAGGGCAAGCCGGGACCTGTTATATACAGAGTGTAACACATACAGATGATTTTAAAAACTAATTTTTTATCAAATTCATTTTTAATAAAACAAATTGCATGGTTTGAATACCAACATCGCCATAAAATGTACGCTATCGGAAATCTGACGCATACACAGACCTTCAAGGCCACAATCCAACACAGAATCTAAAGTACATTTAAGGACACTGGTTTGCCTTCTGTATTCCTCTCAGAGCATTATAAAACTATTATTTAAAATACCATTACTGTTGCTTTCACAATTTTTATTAATGTTCGATCTTATCTATAAAGTTTTTATTTCTCCATAAGAAATATAAGGCAGCTTCTCCAACAGGGGATTTTGGGCTTGAACCAAAAATTACAACCTGCTATTACAGCAGTTCTAATAAGGGTGTAACTCTCCTGATTTCAAGGGTATAATAGGGCTTGGTGGTAGAAAGCACCTTCACACAGCAGTTGACTCAGGGTAACCCCATAGTCAAGGGACATTCAGAGATAGTTTGCCATTGCCTAAGCAGCAATCGTTTGCCATTGCCTAAGCAGCAACCCTTGGTGGTCTCCCTTCCAAATACTAACCAAATACAACCCGGATGAGTTTTTGACATCAAGCTAGCCTGGGAAATCCAGGTAAGGGAAAGTTTAGCTTAAAATTGCTTTATAAATCTGGGACCTAATCTAGTAAGTCAAAGACAATGTACGCTCAAACCTCAGAGGTCTCTTCAGGGAATCCAAGTTGCCTCTCTGGTAGGTTATCAGTACGAAGCATCTGGATTAGCCAGGCCTGGTCTCAGCATTAAACACTGAATCATATTTCTATTACCTTTTTTTGTACTCACCAAGGCAATTCAGTTTATAATATGTTGCGTCTGTGCTGAAGGAGGCAGAATAAAACTGGCATCTTTCTTTGTGCAGTTCACAACTGATGCAGGTCATCGAACCAGTTCCAATATCCACCCTGGAAAAGATTTTTAAAATCATTTGAAAAATTAAAGGAAACTTTCAGAAATTTCCATTCAATTATATTGTTTTGTCAAGAGTCCATGCACCATTTAATGGAATGAATGTTCCTTCCTGTCAAAAGGTTCCACTTTCTGAAATTTTAAGCACATTTTTCCCTTGTAAGACACAGCATTCCTCAAGATTAACTGGAGCAGCATTCTATTACTAATTCAAGTTACAAATTCAATTATTCATCTTTGCACACCTAAGTGAAGTCATCTTCCATTTCCATCTTCATGCTGATCTTATTTAGCTATGTAATTTTCAGCTTAAGACCAATGATTTTCAAACGATGGTTTGAATGTTAAAGCTATGGTCCACAACACTTGCAATTCCTTTATGTGTTGCCACGTGTATGTTGGAAAAGATATCCTCGTCACTCCTTTAAAATGACAATTCATTAGAGGACTCTACTTCAACCTCCCTTTTATTTTGGATATCATTCCCTTCTTTGAATCCGTGGCTTTTTAAAGTCATGCAGTCATAAGGACTAATTCTAGGACACTTATGTCTAGTTTCACTGTGGCATTGTCACAGGTCTATCTGTCAGGCATTACTCAGTTCTCTTGAACTTAGGCTCATTCCACACATGCAGAATAATGCACTGTCAAACTGCTTTCACTGCTCTTTGAAGCTGTGCAGAATAGCAAAATCCACTTGCAAACAGTTGTGAAAGTGGTTTGAAAACGCATTATTTTGCGTGCGTGGAAGGGGCCTATGAGAAACATACAGCAGCATCAGCAATAAAGTGCCCTCAAATCTCACCCACTTATGGCACCCCTCACGGAGTTTTAAAGTCAAGAGATGAGCAGAGGTGGTTTGCTATGGTCTTCTTCTGCACGCCAACCTTGGTTTGCCTCTAACGAAGGTCAACCATGCTCAGCTTTCAAACTCTGAAGACATGAAATGTCCTCATAAACAAAGGCTATCAAACTTTTCCCCATTTCCTGCCATACAAAACACTTTCCTAAGAGGAATCCTGGAAGGGAAGACAGCATGGTATAGCCCAGTCTAATCAGATCTGAGAAGCTAAGCAGGATCGGTACTTGGAAGGGAGATAGCCAAGGAAAATTCTGCAGAGGTAATAAATGGCAGTGCTTCTCACTTCCCTTTAAAGTCCCTTGTTGGGGCTACCATCAGTCAGCTGTGACTGTAAGAGACTTTACATGCACACATGAGGAATCCTATTCAGCTACCATAAAGGTAAACTGGACATACTGCACAGTCACACCAAACCCAGTTCTCAGAGACAATCTACTATTTCCCAAGTCACACCACACTGTCAACTCAATATGGGAAGGACTGTTGATTGGTGGTAGAAGGCAGAACTGGGGCAAGGAGGCTATCCCAGTCAGGCAGCAGAAACAGGGTGGTGAGGCGCTCAGATCGAGGCCAGCTCCCTGGGTTCTTAAAGGGCCATGTGCAAAAGAAGCGGAGCCAGTAGTATTGGTTTGCCCCCACCCGGCGGATTTTCTTAGAAGAAAAAGGCAAACTCCAGCTCGCTTTTAGTAAAAGAGAGCTGTGGCGAATATGGGTGAGGAAGTGGGTACGTGGTGGTTGGATGTGAGGGAGGGCAGAGTGAGGTGTGTGAGGATAAGCTGGATGTGGATGAGAGTATGTGTGTTGTGTGGTAGTAGTGGGTGAGGCAGAGAGAGTGAAAGTTACCTGCGTGTGAGAGGGGGAACCCCACCTGACATATCACACAGCAAAGTGTGTATGTGTTTCACTACCAGTATTACCTATTTACTGTTTTCACTGCTCATCTCTGCCCATCTGCGAGAACATTCTAAGGGCATCCCAACCCCTCAGGCCACAGACATGCTGAACGAACATTCTAAGGGTGACAGTTAAACACAGCCAGCTTCATGGCTTGGTATGCCAGGAAAAAGACGTTTTACCTGGCTCAGGTATGGACTTTTGGCAATTTGAAGGTCCAATTACCTGCCCGCAACAGGGAGGAACGTCATGTGAAAATTTGGAAGCAATCTGTCCAGCTGTTTTGGCGTTAGGGCATGACTAACAAAGTCACTGTTAGCTTTTTTATATGTATGCATGTATGCATGTATGCATGTATGTATATAAAATGTATGTATGTATATATATATGTATTTACTATATATATAGTAAGTTGTTACATTTATACACAAGTATGTGTATGCACTATTTTAATACTATAATATATACCTTGCAATTATATATACAGCTCTATTGTATTGTTTTGTATAGATTGGCTACCTGTTGCTCCTTTGCTACTTTAGAAGTTTTGCATAAAATTTAAGGGGGTTTAATGCTAAAAATGCTACTTTATTACTAATTAACCTTTAAAAAAAACTTTTGTTTTCATGAGGCACAGCACAAACATGGATAAAAGCCAGCTTACTTATAAAGATTTCGTCCACCTGGCTTGCCTTCAAATGCATTACTGATGAAATATCTGTAAAGTAAACAAATAAATTATATAATTTCATAATCATTTTTTCAAAACAGATTTCCCAAGGGGATCTACAAAACATAAAAGGTTGGATCCCCCTGATCATTTCTGTGCATGCAATGCAGGATTTTTGCTGATCTCCCCCCACAGGACTTCCTTTTGTTACCGGGGGAGGGGGGGAGGGCGGAACTGAGGGGTGGTCCCCTGTATTTTGGCTGCAGAAGAAAGAAGGTAAGTATTTTGGCTGCAGAAGAAAGGGGTAACCAGAGAAGTCATTTTCTACTCATCAGTACAGATTTTCTGCTGCAGCCAAATCAAAATATTCAAAAGCACAACAAGAGGTTTAAGAAAAAGGCTACAAAACAAGCTGGCACAAACATGATGCTGCAACAATACTTTAAATACCAACAGAAGCAAACATAAATTCAACAAGGCTTAATATCAGAAGATTATTATTCACCACAGCTAGCAGTAAATTTCAGCACGGTTAATGCTTAAAAGCAAAGGGAGGGGGAATGTGCATGGGAAAGGAAAACCACATAACTGTGGGTCAGAGATGGAAAAATACGAAGTAAACACTGAGCTGATTAAATCATTCAGTGGTCCATGTTTTGAGAGCAATATTTATTAAGAACTTTTTCAGTTCAGTCTCTGGTCATCTTAAAATCTGTAGTTTTCAAATTGTAGTGGTTTTTTCTATAACTTCTTTTTCTTGTTTGGGAAGATTCAGTGTGATTATTTTCGTTTTGGGTGTGTTTATTTTGAAGCCCACTAAATTAGAAAATAGATAGGATAATTTAACAAGATATGTGATGTTTTACATACAGTAAATGTATTACTATACGGGGAAAAAGGATTAATGGGAATAATTGTACACTTGTAAAATTTGTAAATGTATTTTGAAATTATTTGAATAAAAACTAATTTTTTAAACAAATCTGTGGTTTTCTGTTTATGAAACTCACACATCACTTTTCAAAGATACCAGCTCAAACCAAAGAACCCATGTCAATAAAGACTTTTTTTAATCAAACAGATGCCAATCAGACTTAGATTCCATTCGTTTTAGTTGTACAGAGGCCAGAGAGGTTTTCTTTTGAGAAATGCGCTGATTTGTCATATCTAACAGACACAGCAGCTGTCAGTTTCAATACCAGTCCCTGCTAGGCCAAATGGAAGAGATAGGATTAGGAGGACTGACAAAAGAATGGTGGTGACACATACAGATGGGCATCGGTCTCTTGCGCTATCTTTTCATCCATTCACAGTTTATCAGTGCGGCATAAAACCAGTCGTTTGAGAATTTCGCAATTCGAAACCCAGAGGACCACAAAAGACAAGGCAGTTTCGGCCTCTCTGCAGTTGTGAGATATTTATTTTTTCCCCACTCTTTCTTCCTTAGCCCAATTCCAGCTTGGGAAATTCCTGCAGATTTGTGGGTAAGGGCTCAGAAAGGGCCAATATGCTAAATGGCGATGCCATGGTATAGAGCAGTGGTGGCGAACCTTTGGCACTCCAGATGTTATGGACTACAATTCCCATCATCCCCTCCCAGCATGGCCAATTGGTCTATCTTTCAAAGGTGTCGTCGTCTCTGGAGGAACTGATCTCTGTAGTCATAAGAGCATAAGAACAAGCCAGCTGGATCAGACCGGAGTCCATCTAGTCCAGCTCTCTGCTACTCGCAGTGGCCCACCAGGTGCCTTTGGGAGCTCACCTGCAGGATGTGAAAGCAATGGCCTTCTGCAGCTGTTGCTCCCGAGCACCTGGACTGTTAAGGCATTTGCAATCCAGAGATGGACTGTAATTCTGAGAAGCCTAGGCCCAGCCCAGGTGATTTAAAATTAACTGTGATCTAAAATTAAATTATTTATGAAATACTCACACAGAGTTATTAGTTACAGCAGCTATGTCAATTACCTCCCATTTTCCTCTTGTAATACGTTTCGGTACCTATAATAATAAATAAGTGTAGATAGAAGGTGAGTGTATACAATTCCATGGCAGAAGAACCTTGCTGTATTCATCTACTTATAACTTACTCCTGTGCTGTTGATATAGTGGATGTGCTTATAGCCTTCTTCATCACTGAAAACTTTGTAATAGCTGGTCTTGTCAGATGCAAAGTAAGGATCAGAAGGCTGAAACTGTTGGGGAAACAATCAAATAGTTACATAGATGTGGTGCTTACTATAAGCTTAAGCAACATCCAAAGTATTTATACTGATAGTTTTATAACCCTAGTATCAAGGGTGTGGAATCATGCAGTATAGCTTGATCTCTTCAGATCTCAGAAGCCAAGCAGGATGGACTGGGAGACCACCAAGGAAGACTCTGTAGAAGAAGCCAAAGGCAAACCTAAAAGCAGAGCTGAGTCTGTGAACAGTGGAATTCTATAATTTGGCTGTTTGAAGAATAATTTCACTCAGACTTGTTACTTATAAAAGAAATAGACTTTCTCAAATGTAAGAGAACTGCATACGAAAGGCGACGTAAAGGGTTCTAGCTATATATCTAAGTTAGGCTAGACAGAAATTACAGAACACATGACCAGCCCTCAGGGTGGACAAACGAAGAGAGAGAAGAGAGAGGGAGTTCCAAAAAGAAATACCCTCTAGGAGTAGCATTCTGGGTATCAATGTGACAGCAGCAGGAGTGGAGAAAGGAAAGGTCAGAGAGCATCCTATCTACCTATATACTAACTCTCTACTGCCCCTCCCTGCAGCTCCAAAGCTTGTGCTAGCATTAAATGACATCACACAGTCCATTCCTTCCAACAAAACCACCTCTGCTTCTCAATGGCCTTGAAAACCTCATGGAGTCACCATGGTCAATTCCCCACTGGAATTTTAAAATAGTTTAAACCAAGTTTTTTTAAAAAACTGCACCTTTTAATCGGGGTTTCAACCTCCCCACGTCAGATTAATTCTGCAAAGAGATGCAGGGCTACGTGGAGTTCCATGAATCCAGCACTCCCCACAACAAATTGATCTCCTTTTTTTTCTCCCCCCTGATTGGCTGGCGTGCTGTGCTGGGGCGGTCACCTAAGTGCCCGGTGACAGCTGATTGGTTGTCATGATTTACGTCACACTCCAGGGCAGGAAATGAGTGAGGATTAGTCCCCCACTCCTCCCCTCTAAGCTGGGAAGAAGCGTGGTAAAGGAAAAAGTTGTAACTCCAACGAGGTACGGCAAAAATGTGGCATAAGGGGGGAGACAAGTGACAGAACCGGGAAGAAACCCCCTTCGTCGCTCAAGCAGTGAGGAGGCATGCCTGAAACCTCTTTTTTTCACGTGAGTACCAAGCGATTAATTGTGAGTGGGGATTCGACCCATAAGTCTGCTGCGACTTGTTGGCACTTCAAACAGACAGATCAGGAAAATGTGGTACCGCTTTAGCTCTGTAGGAAAATCTGGTTTGATTCCTCATGAGGCATCACATACTTTTGAAAACACAAAACATTGTTCATATATTGGGGGGGGGGGGTTATAAGTTCAGCAAATTAACAACCTCACCTGACACCCACCATTTGACTTCTTGCTGCCTAACGACTGCCCTTCTGGTGGTAGAATTTCAGTCACTTTATAAGGCTAAACACAGAACATCTATCTGCTTCTGAAAAACGAGAATTAACTGGCTGAACTGGAAAGAGGATGAACTTGTAACTGGATAGTCTTGCCTCAGTATGTCCTCATTGAACCAGACAGCCATTTGTTTTGATTGTATGATTGTGTGATCTCCAGGTTTACATTTTTATAGGTCCTCCTGGTTAATGCATTCTGCATGCACATGAAATAATTATTCCCTTCTGCTAGGTGAAGATTCCTCACCTAGCAATAATTCTGCTATACTGGACAGTTTCAATAGAAAAACGCCGTTCATTTCTAATACAAGAGCAAAAAAGACCACTACTCATAAATCAAAGAAATCTCTCCCTTCTTGGAGAGTTCAAAATACAAACTCTCATTTTTTTTTCATCCGCTTTTCTCTTTTACATAATTGTTCACAGTCTGCTCAGCACATTGCTCACTGAGAGCTTCATGCTGTAGAAACAAAATGTGTTAGCAGAAAAGGTCTTCCATTTCTTATCAAGTTTGACAGCAGGTGGGATTATCCGCCATCTTTGTAAAACAGATTTGTATTCCCTGCTGTTTCACTCTTCACTTGGTTTCTCAATTTTTTGTCAAAAAAAATCAGGACACTGAAGGTGTGAAGAAGGTAGCACTTTACGCAACTTCACCGTCTCACGCTCCCAGAGAGGTTAACTGGGCACTTGGGACCACACCTTTGGCAATCACTTTCTCTCTTGTTCGAACAACAGGACTGTGACAATGTTGTTACAAGTTTGTCTTCACTTCAGTCTTATGAACAGGTTTGTCGCTACAGCCTTGCCTACCGTCACACCTGACAAGTGACCAGAGACCTTAAGAAGAGGGCTTAATGGTTCTAAATGGGGTGAGTACGAAAACCTGTTATTTTGCTTTGGATATTTTTAAACTGCAAAACTGAAACACCAAAAGTTAAATCAGCATATTTGCGGGTTAGAAATCAAGGTCTCAAAAATGTCCACATATAGTTTTGCTCTTTAAAAGTACGGAAAGAACCTAGAGAGTTGTGGGCGAGAAACCCATGAAAATCTCCAATCAGCCTTAAAGCTCACAGTCTGCCTCCAGACGGGTTTCTCAAACAAACCTACCTTCCAGAGTTGCTGGGAGGAAAAAGCTCCTTAAAGTAACATTGGAATGTGATAAATAAAATGAGGGCAAGTGGAATGTCTGCACACCTCCTTCCTTATGCCTAGTTGATTAGCTATGTTCATAAGGTCTAATTCTTCTTTTAAAATAAAAACAAAATGGCTGTTGAATGAGCTGAATGAAGGGACAGTATGCGGCTGCCATTCTGAAGAAAATAAGGGACAGAAAATGGTATTAAATCTGAGACGTTCAGCATGATAAGGTACATAAAACAGAAGAACGTGATAGTGGGAGCAAGCAATAATTATACCAAATCACAGTTAAGCTAATTGGTATAAAGCCATATGAAAACATTTTTCAGCTGACAGACAGCTTTTGGTACTGCCAAGAGCCAGGCTAGTATACAGAGATAATAACAGCCTCTTCTTTCTCAGGAAACAGTGTTATTTAAAAAAAAACGTTGCTGCAAGCAGTTGGTACTGGCCCATATATGTACTCCCAATGAAGACCGTTGAAAGAAACATTTGACATGATCTGAAATATTCATTTTAGGAGCCAGGGACAAAGGTAAGAAGACTCTGTATATGTGGGGAAATCATTCCTCAGTAACCCCCATACTAGTGAGTTCCACCCCATCCTAGTGGTCATGAGAGGAGACTCAGAAGACTTGCATGAGTTTGGCTCCATTTTGGCTGCTTTCACAATCTCGTCAGGATGCCTATTGCTCCGTCACATCACCTCAACCAGGAACAAAAAAACTGAAGCTACACTTTAGGCTACAATAATATTCCAATATCCAGCAATCACCATGCAAAACGTGCCACACATTTAATATATGTATATAAATAGTGCAATTAAACTTGTGAATGGACCATGAATCAAGGAAGATACGACAGCACTCCAGAAATTAGTCCCATATATAAACATCCAAGTAGGGCAGGAAGTCAGCCAGCAATGGAAGAAACAAGTACCAGTGTTTCCCCGAAAATAAGACAGGGTCTTATATTAATTTTTGCGCCAAAAGATGCATTAGGGCTTATTTTCAGGGGATGTTTTATTTATTTTTTTTCCATGATTTTGCACCCCCCACGTGACCAGATCAGCTGCACCGGGGAATCTGTAACTAGGGCTTGTTTTTGGAGTAGGGCTTATATTTCAAGCATCTTCCAAAAATCATTCTAGGACTTATTTTCAGGATAGGTCTTATTTTCTGGGGGAAAGGATATCTACTTCCTTCTTCCACCCCCTCCTGATGTGCTTCACAAAGGATGAGGTCAACATAACACAAAACTATAGAGCAACATGATGTTTGATCCTTTGAATGTAATACTTACTCTGCCAATCCAACCAGTTTTACTTTCTTCCACAAGCTGTTTTCCCTGAAAGGGATAGAAAACAGAATATTGTCTCTGTTATACTAGGTTTCTACCAATCAATTCCCAAGGTTTAGGGCCCCTTGAATACTTACTTGTGGACACTGCCATGTTGCATTCTCTCTAGAGTAGTCACAGATTGCAAGAACAGAAAAATTCTGAATCCTTCTGAGCCACTGCAGACAGATTCTTTCATCGGTCACCCAAGTTATGACACTGAGGTAGTGATCCCTAGAAATAAAGAGTGGATCACAATTTATAATCCATTGAATAGTGCAGCTATCAATAGCAGTTACAATGCTTTCTATATATTATTTGGTCATCTGATAATGCTTACACTACATGCGCTCCACAGAGTAACAAATTACAGATTTTTATTAGAGCCCTAGATGGTCACATATAGACTGGAGAAGTCAATACACGGCTGAAAGTGTTTCTTTTTCAAAGCAGTGAATCACCCAAATGAGTAAGCTGTTTACCTCTTCAGCCAGGTGACTGAATTTCAAAATTCTTCTACTTGTGTGCATGCCTCTCTCTCTCTCTCTCTCTCTCTCTCTCTCTCTCTCTCTCTCTCTCTCCCCCCCGCCCCCATCTTTGGGAACACCAACTGTACATAGTACAGACAAACACAGGCTGTTTCCTGGCAGACATTAGCACTGCCCTTTGCTATAATTGTTCCAATCTATAAAAATGGAAATAGAAAGAACCTATCTAGCTATAGACCAGTTGTTCTTCTTTCATTAACTCAGAAATTATATGCTGCACGGTTTCAACAAAAGCGTAAATAATGGGTTTTCAAGGAAGGGTTAATTGGGCCAGAGCACGTGAGTTTTATGGCTGGGAGGTCCACCATAGATCACTGTGCAGTTCCCTATAATCTAGTGAGGAAATATATTTCATATCCAAGTGATTGTTTATATGCGGCTTTTATGGATCCTCAGGCAACATTTGATTTGACCCAATGTAAATAACTATGGGAGAAATTGGAAAAGCTGGCTATAAACCCGAAATTACTCTGACTGATTTACCAGTTACAAGAATCTACTTCAGCTTAGGTGAAGTATACCAGAGAAAGTCACTTTTCAAGGGCTTCCCTGACACATAAAGGGGTTAGACAATGTGCTTGTTGACACCTGTGTTGTTTAATTTATATTTATCTGATATGGTGACCTCTTTGAATAAAATTAATTCACATGCTTCTATATTGTCAAACTTCCTAACATTTATTCTCCTTTATGCTGAGGTTCCTGTTTCGTGTGCCAAGACACCTGTGGGGCTGCAACAATTAGTAAAAGGCTTTGCTGATTGTTGCTGACAAGAGAGACTTGCTGTTTATTATGATTATTGCAGACAAGAGAGACTTACTGTTAATTATGATTATTGCAAACAAGAGAGACATACTGTTAATCATAATTAACAGTAAGTCTCCCCCCAAATTTGATTGGAAACTAGAGAACAAGTTTTAGAGCAGGTAAATTTTAGAGCAAGTAAAGCTGGGTGTTATTTGAGTGTTATTTCCAACCAAATCTGCCAATGGAAGGTCCATCTTTAAGATGTGCAAAAAAGAAGCCCTGGGCATCCCATGGCTGTGATTTGATTACTCTTTAGTAAAGATGGGCAATTTCAGCACTTATGGTATACAACTCTAAAGCAGATGCTATACGGAGCTCCAGTATGGATACAGACCTGCCAGAAATTACAAGATTATATCTTAATAAAAATGTTTACATAAGATCACTGAGATCCCAAGTTGTATAGAAGAAACTATACTATGATTAGAACAGAGAGTTCACCTTTTTCAATCACAAGCCTGATCTACTCCATTTTGCATGTGGTTGGAAGTGGTCTTTGATAAGACTAGTTATCTTTCCTTGAGGGAGCATTCTTAAGTAAGTCCTGAAGGTCATTGGTCACGTAAGCTGCTCAAATGTTGATTTTAAGCTGTTTGTAGAAACTGGATCTCTTGAATTCTTATGACAGAGTATCCAGAGTTTAAAGACAAAGGTAGGACCATGTACAAGGGCCAGGTCATTACTGACCCATGGGGTGATGCCACATCACAACTTTTACTAGGAAGATTAAGTTTACTAGGAAGACTATGTCTCTCTACGTTTACAGGGTAGGTTGCCATTGCCTTCCCCAGTCAACTATACGTTACCCCCAGCAAGTTGGGCATTCATTTTATCAACCCTGGAAAGATGGAAGGTTGACTCAACCTTGAGCCACCTACCTGAAACCAACTTCCATTGGGATTAAATTTCTGTTGTGTGCAGAGCTTTGACTGCAATAATACAGAGTTTTGCTTCCCCCTTTCTTAAAGTTTGTCATAAGCAAGGGCCTTTCCTGAATATTTAAAATATTTAACCATTCAACAACACAGAAGAATGTTTAGGTTTAGAGCAAATGTGATACTCTTTGATCTGAGATTGATTCACTCTTGATCCTCCTTGATCTGAGATTGCAAATGCCTTAGCAGACCAGGTGCTCGGGAGCAGCAGCAGCAGCAGCAGCAGGCCACTGCTTTCACATCCTGCATGTGAGCTCCCAAAGGCTTCTGGTGGGCCACTGTGAGTAGCAGAGAGCTGGACTAGATGGACTCTGGTCTGATCCAGCAAGGCTCTTTCTTATGTTCTTAAGTTCTTATGATACCTTCTCAGTTAATGGATGGTTGCTATAAGAAGCTTCCTTATTCAAATAGATTAAGTTTGTGCCAATCAGGGTGAATTTACACATTGGAGCTCGTCTTTTGGGATGTGCGTCTTATTCAGATATAAGAGAATTATGGATTTTGCTGCTTCTTCAAGGGAGGGCAAATTCACTGGAGAGAAACACAGGTCCTAGCAGGTATCAAACACAAGGCCACTTGGGCTTTTGCAAAAGTGAAAGTCGGACTATTAGGATTATTTGTAGCTTTATTAGAGTGATACTGTTCAAGGCCATTGGAATGAACAAATAGTTTCATTCAAGATAAGGCTAGCTTTTCCTTGTCTTCCTGATTGCAGCATGGGGAGGAGAGTTTCCTTTAAAAGGGCGAGGAACAGTGGTGGGATTCAAATAATTTAACAACCGGTTCTGGTGGTGGGATTCAAATAATTTAACAACTGGTTGTTTACAAGCACCATTTTAACAACCATTTCTGCCGAAGTGGTGTGAACCTGCTGAATCCCACCACTGGCGAGGAAGACTGTTCAGAGCAACTGATTTCCACAAACCTCATTTCCTGCCTTAGTATCAAACATTTACACAAGCATTGTAATTAAAATGTTTTGCGTTCTTTCTTCCATGCTTAAATGCAACCATGCCATCTTAAATGAATTTAATTTTAAACCAGGATTCTTATATTCTGCTCCATGTGACAAAGGAGCAATTAGAAATATGTACAAGCTCAGTAAAAAATGGTACATATTCAGGCTTATTGGTATCAGCTTAATATGCTATTAGCCAATAGACTAAAATTCAAATTAGAGGAAATCAGTACTGGAAATCTTTTGAGACAAAATAATGTCATAATCCTGAGAAATGCATTGGTTCACAGAGTGCCTCTAATTTGCTGTAATAGGAGTAGGTACCATTCCCCCCCCCCCCCCGGCATGTTTCATACTCAAGTGTAATAGTTCCAGAAACATTCAAAAAAGCTTTCAAAAGCCAAATTCCCATACCGTTTTTTAAAGGAATTAATTTGTTTTAGGTCTACTAAACCTAGATGCAAAAAATCCCAGCTGCCTCCAAACTTCACGTGGGTCTCGGAAGCAGCAGGTGGCGCAGAACTAAACACATGCCACCTGCTGCCTCCAAGACCCATATGGAGTTCAGAGGTGGTGGTGCAGAACTGAATGCTGAACCTGGCCAGGCTGAGCCCAGCATTCAACTCTGTACCACCACCTCCAAAGCCCGTGGGAAGTTGAGAGGTAGTGGGGTTGGACCCAGTCAGATCAAGCCCAGCGTTCAACTCTGCTCTGTCTCAAAGGTCCACGTGGTCTTTGGATGCAGCAGTGCAGAGCTGAATGATGGGCCTAGCTACCCAACAGGTAAGTGAAGGGGAGAGGAAGAAGGAAAGGGTTTCCCCATCTTTTAAAATGGCAACATGTCCAAAGCAGCCCCCTAAATGCCATATTTTGCAATCCACTCTTCAGAGCCCTTAAAATCACCACCAGTTTTTTTGTTTGGTTTTGCCAAATACACACCCCAGAAGAGGTGTAGCTCCAGGGGGGACACACGAAGCACTGAGCGTGCGCCCCTGTGAGGGTGTAGCGAGGGCATTCTGGGGGTGTTCCAGGGTGGGATGGGGATGTTCCAGGGCGGGACAGGGGCGGAGAACGCACCAGTGCACCAGGCGCTTTCCCCCCCTGCTACACCTCTGTCCCCCAGTAAAGTATAATTCCAACTTGATACATTTTGAAAGGAGCACAGAACACACATGAAGTTGACTTATGCTGAATCAAACCAGTGGTCTATCAAAGTAGGTATGGTGAACATGCAATAACTCTCCCGGGTCTCAATTGGACACTTGAGCATCACCTCCTACCTGATCCTTTTAACTGGAGATGCAAGGAAAGAAAACGCTGTGCCACCCTAACACGCTTATAAACCAACCTTTGCCAGGAAAAAAACCCAGGTCCTATCTTTCCAAGAAAAGTTACACAATTACCTGCAAAAAGAACAAATTTAATATTTGGACCCACCCTGAAAGTATTTCAGCTGGTGCAGAAATTTCTGTGGACCTGATGCTGGCAAGAGATTCAGTATCCACTACAAATAGCCTTACAGTTGGATTTGTAGCACCTGCCTAGAGAAAATCAAAAGATATCACAGCACGATGAAGTCTATAACAGTACACAATAATTTTCAAAATAAGAGTTCTTCACTGAAAGCAAAATGTAGAACAGAAGAATATTTTTTAACAGTGAACATACTTAATTGGGGGAAGGCACAGGCCTTGAGGCAACAGTTGTACACAGAATCAGGACTGGCATTTAGTTTTATTCATAAAGTAATGCAGCAATTTTCTGTGGGAGAAGGCAATCCATTCAGACACTATTATCAAGCAATGATGATTTGCAGAAAATAATGTCTGTGGATGACTGCACTTCCAAAAGAAAATCATACTCAAAACTACAGTTCTTCTTTTTACACAGTGATTCTGTCAACAGAAACAGCCAATATAGAAAAGAAATGCTAGGCAGCTGGAACAAGGAGAAAGTTTCCTGAAGCAGGGTGTGGGGGAGAAGGGGAATAAAGAAGGCATAGTTCTGCTAATGACAAAAAGTGTGGAGGATCATGAATGTGGTATCCTATCCAGTTTTTCCGTTTCAGTGACCTTTATCCATTGATTAGCTATGTTTCTCTCTGGACATTACTTGTTGTGGGGAGGGAGAATGAGCATGGACACTCCCATCACATGTTCATCCCATGCAGACAGCTCAGTGGTTGCATGGAGGAAGGAGGTGTGGCATGTCCACTCACTTCCACTCCCTCTTTTAAGCAGTGAGTCAACACACAGGTGAGTCACCCACGCTAGGTCCTTAGTGAGAAAGGAGAGCTACCAGCAACAAAAATCCATAAATAAAATTGTGGCAAGCAAATTGGGGCTACTTTGCACATCACATTTTTTATTCATAAAGATCATTTCTGTACATGAAAATGCTCATGAAAATGCTCACACATTTGAAAAGCAGTGCTAATACATGTAGCAAACTATACCTTTTTGCCTCCAAGTATTTCAGTATACTCACGGTGTCTAAAAACCTACCAAACATCTAAAGGGTTAATCTGCACACACACACAC
Organism: Sphaerodactylus townsendi; assembly: GCF_021028975.2. Classification (NCBI taxonomy): domain Eukaryota; kingdom Metazoa; phylum Chordata; class Lepidosauria; order Squamata; family Sphaerodactylidae; genus Sphaerodactylus; species Sphaerodactylus townsendi. The sequence goes on along the minus strand of NC_059426.1, from coordinate 35,726,485 downwards.
AGGTGCACAAAGCAACAGAAAAGCAGAGAATCCCGGCAAGCCGCCTTGTAAGAGTAGATGTATGTTTTAGAACAGATGGTCAATTGTGCTGACATGTTCAAAGAATACAAAATAACCAGAGGTGGGATCCAGCAGGTTCTCACAGGTTCCCGAGAGTAGGTTACTAATTATTTGTGTGTGCCGAGAGGGGGTTACTAATTGGTGATTTTGCCACGTGATTTTTGCCTTAGTTACACCCCTCCTCTCAGCAGTAGCGCGCAGAACTTGAAGCAGTCTAGCAGGAGGTGCACCGGCGTGCGTGGCAGCCTGCGCCTACGTGCATTCGTTTCCCGCCCAAGGACCAGCACAGTGGCTGTGTCCTTGCCACAGCCCTGCCCAGGAATGCTCCGTCCCGGAATGCCCAACCACGCCCCATTGGCGCTACGCCACAGTTTGAATCCCACCACCATGGGAACCTGTTACTAAAATCTTTGGATCCCACCACTGAAAATAACGATCCAAATTAATTAAACGTGTATCCTGGGGCGCTTACTTCAGTTACTGTTGCAACTTTGTTCTATGCAGCAAATCTCATAAAACATTCCATAACTCTTTCTGGGTAGGTTTTTCAAAGGTAAGCCTGACTCCCCCTCTTCTCAAATAGCACATGCTAAAAAGCTGCATGTACAACTCACAAATAACTAACTTAAAGCAGACATAAACAAAAATCAAAGTGGTCATGTTTAAAATAGCCAATTCCGATGAATCATCAGAAGCCCAGAAAGATTTTTTAGTTGTATAAAGCAGTTTCATCTTTCTCCCTCTGAAAAATTAGCAGGGCAATATGGCATAGAGGTTCAACCACCAGAGAATCTTATTATGGCTTGGATCCAGACTAAATTTTCCCCTAACAGAAGGGTTGGGGTAACTTCTACCCTCTACTGCTGCAGACCATGTCAGCCCTAAGAGTCCCCTGTCCATCTCCAGGACTTCAGGAAAATCAGTGGGCTGGTGGGAAATGTTCTCTTCCACTGACACAAAACTGAGTCTGGATGTAACCCTAAGAGTAAGTTGTACTGCACTAATTCTGATTTACTTCCAAGAAAACCAGAGAGCCCTGTGGTAATCTACAGTCCAAGCTCAGCTCATGACCTGAGTTCAATCCTGACGTAAGTCGGTCTTGGATAGCTGGATAAAAGTTCACTCAAATTTCTGTTCTTTCCAGGAAGATAAAATGAATATCCAGCTTGCTGGGGATAAAGTGCAGATGACTGGGGAAGGCAACGGCAAACCATTTCATAAACATAGTCTGCCCAGTAAACACTGTGATGTAACATTACCCCATGGGCCAGTAATTACCTGCTAGCACAGGGGAACTACCTTTACCTTTATCTTTAGACCAGGTTAGGACCTTTACCTTTAGACCAGGTTAGGACCTTTATCTTTATCTTTAGACCAGGTTAGGACCTTTACCTTTATCTTAAGGCCAGGTTAGGACCTTTACCTTTAGACCAGGTTAGGACCTTTACCTTTAGACCAGGTTAGGATCTTTACCTTTAGACCAGGTTAGGACCTTTACCTTTATCTTTAGACCAGGTTAGGTCCCCTAGCAAGTTTGCAATTACAAACTTGTCTGCTTTGAAAATGGTTATTGAAAAGTAATATATCCATTCAGTGCGTCATTACACACTGTTTGATATTTCCCAATAAAAGGAGTAACAGTTAACCTAGTGCCAGCGACCTTTTGGTCCCATGTACTGAAAAATAATACAGCTTCTACCTATGAGAATGTTGATGGGCTGGAAAGGAAAGAGCAAGAAGGGGGCAAGGGCTGTGCTCAGCCAGACACTCTGGAAAGATGTCAAGATTCAGTGGCTTTACCAGCATCTCAGAGGCCCACCTTGGCTCCCAGCTGGCAGCTGCATGGGTTCAAGACACAATGAGGAGCATAAGCCACGTCTATCACCTTCTCCACATTGCTGGCTTCAGTTTCTCTGGTTAATGTGCTGTTTGGCAGCCATCTTGGAGACAGCCTACCCATCCTTGACCTAATCTCTCATCAATAAAATAAATACAGTGAAATACCTCCCCTCTCTTTAATAAGGACAATGAATGCCCTGGACCACCTATAGGAGATAAAAGCTTTTCCTCTTCCAATGATCAAACTGATGTATTTCTCTAAATTGTCAACACATGCCAATGAAGAGCCCGATTTGAGTCCAATAGCACCTTGGAGGCCAATAAGATTTCCAGGGCTCGAGTTTCCCTTCACCAATGAGGTTTTGCCTTTACAAGGTAGTCCCCGTTCCATTTCTTCCCTAGCGACCAACCATTTCAGACAAAACCTCTGAGGGAAAGATTCCAAAGCCTTAAACAGCACTTATTTTCTGTTTCCCTAGAGATAATAGAATATTTGAATGCTGCCAGATGCTATTGACTTAAGTCACAATAATCACAGCAAGCTGTTGAGGAGAGACAGACAATATTTTCGTTAGCAGCAACTGATTTTATGTGACTATTCTCTAAACCAAACTGCTCAGCAACTATGTTTAATAAATAACACAGACCTTAGGATATGGTATTCTTATGGTCTTTGGATACTGCAGTGTGTCTTCTGAATAAAACGAATACTCAATATCAGGAACTCCGGTATCGTTAATCTCCGCATATGCTAAAAAACTGCCATTTGGAGACCACCACAGAGCAGCAGGGGTGCCAAACATTTCCTCTGAAAGAGATGTAAATGTGTTCTTTTGAAGCAATCGTTGCTAAGTTGGCATTTGCTTTTGAAACATTGTTCTTAATCATTTATATACAATTTTAGATGAAAGTTTAGCTACTGACATTCCGATCTAATTGCCCTGTTTTGGGGACTAGTACAGACAAACTGAAATCCCCCCAAACTGCCTTTTTTATGGCAGAGCTGGCTTTCACTACAACCACAAATTCAGGTTCTCTAACGTGTCAAACGTTCAACTCAAACAACCCAAGAAGTTGCAAAGGAGCTATGATAATTAATTGTTCCTGCGCCCAAATGCATTCCTTTCTAACAAGGCAAAGTCTAATGGGAAGAAGCAAACTGTATTCCAGCCAAATATATTGGCTTGGGGCCCTATGACGTTGATCCTCTCGTGATTCTCTCTGGCTGCTGCAGAGGTTTCCTCCATTGAGACACTCACTCTGCAGCTAACATGACAACATGCATAAAATCTCTTTGAAAGACGTGGAAATGCTAGCAGCAGAGAAGCAAGCACTGTACTGGAGGAAGGCCTCTACTGCAGCAAACAGTGTCTTCTACACAGGAACAAGGGTTTCAAAAGCATAGCCGCACGGCTTCCACATGCCAAGTTTCCCCATAGTTTCCCTTCCCCAGTCCCCCACCTGGGTCACCATGGGTTTTGCAATTTTCTAAAATTGCGCTGAGCTCAATACTTTTGGGAAGAGTGGAGTTTTTCCAGTCTCCCTACAGCACCATAGTGAAGGCATGCACCCCTTGGGATTTCATGTTCTAGGACCCAAGTCATTCTCTTATAGAAAATCTAGATATCAGTATCGTATTTGACTTAGTCAGCAAACCCTAAGTTATATACCAGCAGCACCCAAGAGTCAAGTGTGGGCAAAAGTGTGGGTTGATGAGGGACAGCGAACCCTTCGCTCCCACCCGATGCTTACCTCCCTGCAACATCTTCTGCCGAATACAAATATCTCAGCCATTTTCCAGAATCGGAACCTTGCTGAGAAAATTAGTATCAAAGAGCAACCTGTTGACAGGTAAGCAGTAGGTAGGAAAGGATTTACCATTTCCTGCCAATCCCTCACCCCCCCTTTCTGCCATCTACTGCTCTTTAGACTATCCCACCTTCACACTCTATGTATGACTGGGACAAGCCCAGTTTAGACAGTTGGATCTCTGCCATCATATTTTGTATAGTCTTGGAGAGACAGAACATTAAACAGAACATCTGTGCCATAGAATTATATCCAGCAATGGTGATAGAAATTTGCCACTACAGACAAATGGCCACACCAAATTACCACGGGGTATTTTATGCCCTCCAAATGAACAGGCATGCTTAAAAAACATTTCTTGAATCAACACAGCTTGCGCAGATGTTCTGTTATTATCACCCAAGGGGGCTTCTTCATTTCTTCTTGCATTCTCACACCCTGAACTCTGAGTACCTCCCAAAATCTTGTACATGAGAGGTTTCTCAACGTCTTCCATTAAAAGACAGCATTATTTAATTATTTCAATCATTCACGGATCACTTCCCTTTTTACCAACGCGAGGAATCCCTATACGCATGGAACCTGACCCTGGTTCACAACACAGGGCAATAAAGTGCCCAAAATAAAGACTCCTTTCAAACAGAAAACTGGCATAGTAAGCAGCGATATCTTTCCCTCTTGCATTAAGAGTTTTAAGGCAAAGAACTGGAATTCAGAACTGGAATATGCACCGGCACCCTCAAGTGGTGCATTCCTCTCTAGCACATTAGCATTCTACCAATATAGTGCTGCTTCATTTTCCTGTATATACAACCCAGGCCTCAGTGAATATATCAGAGTCACTGAATTTCAGTTATCAAGTAGAAGGAAATCATGTTGCCCTTAAGATGACAGGAAGTGGCTAACTTCTCTATTGGGAGGTGATAAGGTTAATTACCACTTGACAATTACCTTCATAAACCCAGTCTGATATTCCATTAAAAATTGTGTTTTCTTTCCCATTTGTGGTGATCTGAACTCCAGGTGTGGCTGGCGTTTCTTTGACATAAACATTGTTATTCCAAACATAGGCCTGTCATTAAAAAAAATCAAAATAATTGTCATTATGGCAGTTGTATGCCATCAAGTCGCAACGATTTACAAGGAGCGTTCTTGGGCTTTCTGAGGCAAAAGATGAGCAGGGGTGATTTGCCATTGCCTCCCTCTACACAGCAATCCTGGTCTTCCATGAGAGGCTCCCACCCAGGTATTAACCATGGCCAACCATACTTAGCTTCCAAGTTCTGACAAACTCGAGCTAGTCAAGCTGCTATAAGGGCTGTTTTTATGTTGCATTACTAAAGATTCTAAACCCAAATATGAGATTTCACAGATTCCATTTTCCTGCTGCAGCCCTGCATGCTAAACCTCGGCATTGTAATTGGAAACGATCCAGCACCGAGCACATGAACCCTGCTACCTGAACCAGGTAACACTGTTGACCATCCAATAAATGATTATTCATTCCAAGTGCAGCTTCATACCGCCTGTAGGACATGCTGGAGTCTGGTTTCTTTGCACTGCTGGTGCAATACTTGAAGAGAATGGCTACCAATTATGGCTACCAATCTTGATCCTCTTTGATCTGAGATCCTCTTTGATCTGAGATTGCAAATGCCTTAACAGACCAGGTGATCGGGAGCAACAGCCGCAGAAGGCCATTGCGTTCACATCCTACATGTGAGCTCCCAAAGGCACCTGGTGGGCCACTGCGAGTAGCAGAGAGCTGGACTAGATGGACTTTGGTCTGATCCAGCTGGCTTGTTCTTATGTTCTTATGTTCTTAGAAGTTTGTGTGGGTCCTGCACATGCCCTCCAGGCAAATTTAATTTCCTACATTGTACACTGCAGCCACATGAAAAGGAAGTGCAATTCAGTGGTACTTCTTCTCCCCATGTACAACACGCAGAGGTTTCACTGATTTCTGGACAGTGGATTAAACTGCTGTCTTTAACTCATTGTTCTCACCAATTGCTGAAAGAACTTTGATTTAACTAATTTAAATGCAAAGCTGCCTCCTCAGAGGCAGAGCTACCAGGGGGCTAAGGGAGTGCGCGTTGCACCGGGTGCATGCCTGGGAGCGGGCGGAAAATTGCCCCCGCCCCCCATAGTGCTCCCCTCCTGCCCCCCGTGGTGCCACCCCCCACACACACTTACCTTCGTGAAACAGTGCAGGCTGGAGAAGCGGCCTGTACCCTTCAGGCTGAAAACGGCCTGATGGCCACAGGGCCTGTTCCCCCAGGCCTTTCCATCAAACCAGCCAGATGTTTCCCAATTATCTCCCCTGAGCCTCCCGTGGGAGAAACAATAAGTCTCACCATCTGTTTTTTTTAAGCTGGACTGTTTTAAATGGTTTTATGATTTGTTTTAATTGATTTTTATTTATAAATTTTGTATGAATTTTTATGTATGATTTTAGACCTTATGCCATTGTAAGCCGCCTGAGCCCTTGCCGGGGGGTGGGGGTGGGGGGAGATAGGGCAAGGTACAATATAAAAATAAATAAATAAAAATACTCAGCCTACTCTCTGCCTACACAACAAATAGTGGAAAATTATCATGGAGTTTCCTTCCTAATGTATTGTCATTGTACACATGAACAATGACCTCAAACACTTTACCAGAAAATTTTTATCACAAACATAAAATTCCCTTAGAGCAACCGAGAACCATTAAAAATCAATGAGCACTGGAGTGTTGTGGCCGTGTTCCAGTAGCATTTTCTCCTGACATTTCGCCTGCATCTGTGGCTGACATCTTCAGATGATCTTCAGATGATCCACAGATGCAGGTGAAACATCAGGAAAAAATGCTACTGGAACATGGCCATACAGCCCGGAAACCCCACAACACTCCAGTGATTCCAGCCGTGAAAGCCTTTGACAAAAAATTAATGAGCATTTTACCATTGACCTGCATAGCACGTGAACTGGGGTCTGTAACTTCCACTCACCAGTTTGTGACCAACGGGCGTCCAGGATATGTGCTGGATATCCTTAGGAAGTGAGTTATTTATTATGGCACTAGAAAGGAAAGAAAACAGGAAAAAAACAAAGTCAGCATAAGATAATCTACATGGTTACTACAATGTTTTTGATAAGACAGAAACGCTACTAACCTGTTTTCCAAATCATAGATGTAATATGATGCATTATATGAGTGACGCCATACCTGCAAGAGAAAAGTGTTTACAGAAGGAAATCTCACATATGGACCAGTCAGAAGACACTGGCAATTGCTCACAGCCTAGACCAGAGTCAGGGTTTTGCTGCTCTTAAAACAAGTGGCTGAAAGTATATTTTGTCAACTCAGTCTTTTCATGCAGCAGCCACTGCAATTGTCTCTGACAGTACTGGAGTGCATGAACTGGATCGTGGCCAGAGTACAAGATTCAGACCCCTTCCACACATGCAGAATAATGCACTTTCAATCCACTTTCACAATTGTTTGAAAGTGGATTTTGCTATTCCGCTCAGTAAAACCCAGCTTCAAAGTGCACTGAAAGTGAATTGAAAGTGAATTATTCAGCATGTGCGGAAGGGGCCTCAGAGATGCTAGACTTTTTATCGTGAGAATGCTATGATGATATATTTGCTAATGCCATAGCTAAATATGTCCTAAAAACTGCAAAAAATGAGGGTGGGGCAAAGACACCAGCAGTGGTAGTGTAAGAAGATAAGCATGTAGAACACCCCTGTGTGGAGGCTCCATCTCTGCTCCAAATGCCTCTGTATTCGCAATGGTTATGAAAGAAAAGTAAGAACTCCTCTCAGTATGGAGCAACTTAGCCACGCAACACTTTTTTCTCCCTTCATTTAAAACAGAGATTTATTTTCTTAAGGACTATATATTTTGATTAACTCTTGAATAAAAATCTGGGAGGACCACCAGAGGCCAGAAAAAAAAAGTCTGCTGCTGCTAACCTTATTTAATAATTCATGGCTTATTGCTTTCCTCTTTATCTTAAGCATTTTTAGCATCTTTCTTTTTGAATGCCCCCTTGCTGCCTTCATGCTGAAACATGAGCTGTATAGGAATTCTCTGGGTGAAATATACAAATTCAAATCAGTGTTTCCACCTAAACCTTTTGGTTTTCTTAGGCTGTTTCCACACAGGCAGAATACAGCGCCCCAGGGATGCTAAAAACTGTGTCCCTGGGGAGGAGTTCGCACGGCTGGCACTGCTGCAGTGCAGGAGTGCCAGCCTCGCCACTCCCAAGCGGTACAAAGACGCACCTTTTGGACGTTGCTCCCTGAGCGAGGTTTTTCGGAAGCCTTCCACCCGCTGCCATGCGAACGGCAGCAGGTAGAAGCCGGCATTTACCCCAAACGGCTCCTTACTATCTGCTGTCTTCCAGCGCTCTGTGGAGGCGACGGGACACGCCTCCTGGCCTCTGTCGCTGCAGCCGTCATGTCCCCTGGCCTCCAAAGAGCTCTGGAGGACAGCAGAAGGTGAGGAGCTGTTTGGGGATAGTGCAGCCTGTGTGAAGGCTGCGCCATTGGCGCCGCTTTCGGTGGGACCATCCATACGAACGGTCCCGGGTGGGGGGGTGCATCGGCATGAACTATGCCGACACCCCCCCGCTCAGCGGCCGTGAAGAAAGGGCCTTAGCTAGGATTAAGTCATTCTTACGCAAAAGAATAAACAAGTTCCAAGAGGTCAGATGGCTAGAAGATTATTGTCAGAAAGCAAATAAGGAAGGGATACACTTCAAGGGAGGGATCTGGACCCCTGGAATTTACCTTCTTCTCCTTTTCAACCCATCCCCACTCTGTTTCAATGTTATAAGCAGGCCATTTTCCTGCAGCCTCCCTTATTTATTTCATTCTACTCAGCTGTCTTCTTGCCAAGTACTGGCTAGGCATATTCTTTTTTTCTTCAGACCCTGTACTTTGGGGCAAAGTTCATTCAGCTCCTATCCTGTGTCTCTTTCAAGCCACGTTCCTCCTCAGAACAAAGCGAGAGCTTCTACTGTTTGTACTTGGAAAAGAACACATAAAGGCAAATAGAGAATTCTAAGTGGGACCCCATACCATTTTATTCTTTCCCTTGCACTTCATTTAACTAGACCAGTGATGGCGAGCCTTTTCAAGACCGAGTGCCCAAATTGCAACCCAAAACCCACTTATTTATCGCAAAGTGCCAACATGGCAATTTAACCTGGATACTGAGGTTTTAGTTTAGAAAAAACGGTTCGCTCTGAGGCGCATGTTACTCAGGAGTAAGCTTGGTGAAACAACCGTGCAACACTTCAAATGGGTGAATCACCCATTGCCAGCAACCGAGTTTACTCCCAGGTAAAGGATCATGCCCAGGCTAGCCTAGATGTGTGGGGGGGGAGTGATTTCCCCCCTCCCACATGATGAACTCTGTGGACGTGTGCCCACAGAAAGGGCTCTGAGTGCCACCTCTGGCACCCGTGCCATAGGTTCGCCACCGCTGAACTAGATTTTGCACAGCCTTGGTAGGTTACTGCACTTTAGCTTGAATAATATATTTCCCCATACATATTTTATGACACAACTGCACCACAGCCCTTGAGTCACACAGTCTGTAGAAGCACTGGATTTCTAAATCACACAGTAAATTACCTGAAGGCCATTGCCTTTGGCTATATTTATATATAAATGGGAGACCCACAAGGACTTGCAGGAAAGCTTCCCATTTTTCTCCATCTCCTCCTACTGTCAGCACCTACATCCTCTCCCCTTTCTCTGTGTCCTTATCTTTCTCACCCACCAGACAACTTACCTGTTATCTGCCCCCCCATCTTCAGCTATATTTATGATTTATTTGCTTCATTTATGCACCACCTTTGCCCCCAGGGGGGACCCAAAGCAGTCCATTCTCCTGTACTCCATTTTATTCTGACAATGACCCTGTGAAATAGGTTAGGCTGAGAATGTATATCTGCCCCAAGGTTACCCCACATGCACGAACATTCCCGTTTTTCTGATGTTCTGATTGGCTGTAGCTGTGGAGCGGAAAGAGCAGGTGGCGAGGCGGAGAAAATACACCAGTCCGTCTCCTGCAGTGTTTACATGGGAGTGGGATCAGCCCGGGCTTTTTAAAAAGAACCTCCATTTTATCATTTTCTTGAAAGACGCGGGATAAGGGAAATCTTGCAGGGTGGGTTCAACTTAGGCCCAGGAGCCATGCGGAAGTCATGACTGAACTGGGATGTTTCACCTCCTTATCCCAGATGTATGGTCCATGGGGAAAGTGCCTTAATTTAGTATTGTTTGGATTGGCTGCTGGCCCAGTCAATGAAAACACAACACACCAACCAGAAACCAGTCTCATCACAACTTTTAGCTGCATCCAACAGGCTGAGCACCCAGCTGTGGCACCACAGCAGCCTGCCCCTTCCAAGGAGGCTTCCCAGGGGTGGTGGGGAGGCTACAAACACGAAAAGCCTCCCTGCTGCCAGAAATCCCCCCTTGGACTTAATTGACCTATTTTAACAAAAAGGTGGCATAAGTATAAAGCCCCAGCTGCTGGCACATCAGGGCTGCAGGGATGCGGGCACAGTGTCCAACGTTGCTTCCCACTGCCAGGGAAAGCTGTGGCTGCACATAGGTAGATTCGCCACTCCTCTGGGGCAAGTACCCTGGAAAGGGCACATCCAGTGGTGGGATCCAAAAATTTTAGTAACAGGTTCCCATGGTGGCGGGATTCAAACTGCGTAGTGCCAATGGGGCTGGGCGGGGCACGACGGGGGCGGGGGCGGGCATTCCGGGGGCGGGGCATTCCTGGGCGGCGCTGTGGCAAGGACGCAGCCATTGCACCGGTCCTTGGGCAGGAAACGAATGCACGCAGGCTGCCATGCACGCCGGTGCACCTCCTGCTAGACTGCTTCAAGTTCTGTGCGCTGCTGCTGAGAGGAGGGGCGTAACTAAGGCAAAAATCACGTGGCAAAATCACCAATTAGTAACCCCCTCTTGGCACACACAAATAATTAGTAACCTACTCTCGGGAACCTGTGAGAACCTGCTGGATCCCACCTCAGGGCACATCCACCAGTACAGCTCCACGCCACTCCCAACAGAGGACTTTCCCTCTCTCTGGATGGGGCCGTTTAGCTGTATCATCATTGGGGCATGTTTGGGGGGCATGTTTTGGGCGGCATGCAAGAGAATTGACCAAAGCCCCAGGTTGCCCCAAGACATTTCCAAGACTCATATCCACAAAAAGACCAAAGTTCCATATAAGAGATAATCATTTATAACAATATAAAGGGGGGGGGGGGAGGGACTGGAAACTCCAGGCATACCTTTGTATATTCAAATCGCAGAAGGGCAAATTTTTGGTCTGCTGATAGGATTGCTTCAGAAGCACCATGAGTTGCCTGTAGATGTAATGGGAAAAAGCACATTCAAAACAAGACCACCATGAATACATATTATAGAAGGAAAGTTCAACCTAAAGCAAAGGACTGAAACATGCAGAACTTGGGGAAACTTACTAATGTATCATTTGTGAGGATTTCAGAGACAGTTCCATCATCAACATTGAAGAGAAATATATTGCTCTGTTTTATATGGAGATATTGGTTTCCTAAGAAAGAGAAGTTGTTCAATAATTTAGTTTAAAAAATCAACAAACATTTCCTGCAATTTTTTTCCCTGATGTATTTATTTATTTAAAATATGTACTTGCTACTTTTTTACTGATCAATGGAACTAAAAATGGTTTTAAAAGTTAGAGAGACCAATAAAGTCAGTGCCAGATTAACCAAGTGACAAACGTAACTTATGTTACGGGCCCCACATTTTTAAGGATCCCACACTAAACGATGCAAGCTATCTGGCGAAATCGGCCTCTCACCATATTATCACAATCTAGCAGCACTGGTATTTGCATGTCAGGGGAACTCACGCAAAGTCTAGAACATGTTAATTTTATTTTATTTTTTACTTTTGACATTTGAAATTGACACCTGCATGTAAATAGAAGTATTACTAAGCGTCAGATCTTTGCCATGTTATCTGACTAGATAGCAAATGAAAAAAAAATTGAATTATTTCGCTATGCAAGTAAATAATTGATGTTTTAATATTTAGGTGTATTTTTTAAAATTTGGGCCCCTTTATAACATATGCTACAGGCCCTGCACTAGCTTAATTCAGTCCATACTGCATCATTTGGGCAGCAAAATATAAACAAAAGGAAGAAACCACAGCCCTCTCTCATGGGCTCCCAAAGGCACAATGAAAGAGTTCTACCATACTAATCAATGCAATATGAGATTAACAGTACTGCCCCGCCTTATTTATTTTGTAAACTATTCAATGGCTGCCTTTCTAGAGACCTGCTGAAGATGGCTTACAAAACGAAGACATTTTAAAAATAAAATTATTAAAACAATAAAAACATAAAAACAGTAAAAACTAGCCAGAAAATTTGCAATGAACCCATGAAAGTATACCACAGCATTGGGCAGATTTGAACAATGTTCAGCAGCCTAACACAATGAAATTATTTCTGGTCGAATCCCCACTACCGTCTTAGCCAGGTTTCAGAACACAAACTAACCAGGTTTGAGGGACGACCTCCATGGTCGAATCCCCACAACCGTCTTAGCTAGGTTTCAGAACACAAACTAACCAGGTTTGAGGTCATTTGTGTTCTGAAACCTGGCTAAGACGGTAGTGGGGATTCGACTGGGAAGGTCGTCCCTCAAACCTGGTTAGTTTGTGTTCTGAAATCTGGCTAAGACGGTAGTGGGGATTCGACTGGGGAGGTCGTCCCTCAAACCTGGTTAGTTTGTGTTCTGAAATCTGGCTAAGACGGTAGTGGGGATTCGACCTCTGTGTAGGTTTTCAAACAACAATCAAAACTAGTGCTCAGGTGAGTCAAGGCAATAAAAACTAGTCAGCTAAATAAGATAGGAATAACCCACCCTGGGACATGGACAATATATACCCCACCAAACATTCCCTTAACACTAGACACAGTGGCTCATTCCGGACATGCAAAATAATGCACCTTCAAACTGCTTTCAGTGCTCTTTGAAGCTGTGCGGAATAGCAAAATCCACTTGCAAACAGTTGTGAAAGTGGTTTGAAAACGCATTATTTTGCCCGTGCGGAAGGGGCCAGTGTGTAACAGACTTCTCTCTGTGATACACCTCTGAAGATGCCAGTCACAGATGCAAGCGAAATGTTAGGAACGAGGTCTACCAGACCACAACCACACAGCCCAGAAAGCCCACAACAACCAATAGGAATAACCTTTCAGCTAAAGGAATGGCGTGGCAGAGTCAAGTGACAAGCAAGGTAGACAAGCATCAAAGGGGAGGTCATTCCAAAGTTAAGGTGCCACTGAGAAAACCCTGTCTCTGATCACAACCCACCTCTCTTCTGTGCAGGTGGGGGAACAGAGAGTAGTAAAAGGAAGAGGAGGAGGAAGAGGAAGAGTTTGGATTTATACACCACCTTTCTCTCCTGTAAGGAAACTCAAAGGGGTTTACAAACTTTTTTCCCCATTCTCTCCCCACAACAGACACCCTGTGAGATAGGAGAGGCTGAGAGAGTTCCGAAGAACAGTGACTAGCCCAAGGTCACCCAGCAGGGATGTAGGAGTGCAAAAATACATCTGGCTCGCCAGATAAGCCTCCACCACTCAAGTGGAGGAGTTGGGAATCAAACCCGATTGGAATTCACCTGCTCTTAACCACTACACCACGCTGGCTCTCAATTCAGAGGAAAAATCCCTGGTAGAGGGCATTAAGTAGATGGGGCACATAGCAACTTGCAACAGGTAGAAGAAGTCACATTGTCTGTCTACTGCCCCATCCACCCACACACAAAGGGTAGAACTGAGAGGCTGACAATCCATTTAGGGATTTTTAGCTGATAAAATGATTAATGATGGCATGACAGAGGGACATAAATTTATATATAGAATAGAGAAAGTTCACAAAGATAACTTTTTTTTCACCTTCCCCATGTCATAATACTAGAACTTAGGGTAAACCTCCCCCATAAGGCTGATGGACTGCAGATTCAGAGCAAAAAGTAGTTCTTTGCACAACATGTAATTTACCTCATGAAATTCACTGCACCAGGTTTGCATAGTGGACATTTTAACAATGCATTATTTGAAAAAGCCATGAGAAACACACACCACGCAAAGACAGACCAAGACCTCTAGGGACATGTTTGCAGATTTGTTGCAAATACTTTTTTTTTAAAGTATTCTTTGAAACAACCTTAAGGCTCAAAGAGGCAGCAAAAGCGTTCTAGACATTTATACTGGTCACCTGAAATCCACTTAAAATTGTATGATTTGGATTGCAAATTTTCATCCAAGTAATCCTGTAGAGTATATTTTCTGCGAGGGTCAGGTGTAGGGTTACCTGTCAGAACAAAGAAAAAAAGGTAAGATTGCTTGATGCTGGATAGATTTAGGCTACCAATGAACAGCTTGCACATAAAGCATCTGGATAACCCTTTATGCTATTATTATACTTGAACTTTAGGGACAGTAAATGCATTTGGAATGTCAGTGTGGTTTCTTGTGGATGTTTTTCTCTCAAAGTATTCATTAAAGATTTTTTTAAAGTCCATAGATTTATTTCTCCTTCATTCTGTGCCTTGCGTAGTAAAACCATCTGCCATAGCTTGATAAGGCAAAAAAAAATGATGAGCAGACTAATAAGCACAGATTCTTTTGAAGTTCTGAAGGCAATTTCAGACTAAGAGCGAGTACTGCACAGCACAATTCATTTGCATACCTTTATCAGACACATTATCTTCCCACTCTTTATTCTTCAGCATAAAAGAGTAAATACATTGAAGTCCATACTGTATATACCGTACTGTATATGCCAAATCAGGTTCAAGGTTCTATTACTAACGTTTAAAGCCCAAAATGGTCTGGGACCATTGTATCTATGAGACCGCCTCTCCCCATACAGACCCGAAGAGCATTATGCTCTGTAAATACTAACTTAATGGATATCCCTGGCCCAAAAGGTGTCCAACTGGCCTCAACCAGAGCCAAAGCCTTTTTGACTTTGGCCCTGGCCTGGTGGAATGCTCTGTCTAGGGCCCTGCAGAGCCGGTAAGACAAGACTGTTCTGCATATGGTTGAGGACATCAATGATTTTTTTCCAGCTTAGCTGGCCTTCCTCTTTTCTCCCCTTTCCTCTTCTGTTAAGTAGGGCTTACTCCCAAGAAAGTGTCTTAGGATTGCGACATTGTACACTAATGTGTGCAATTAATTCTTTAGCACTGTTTGGACTCTTTGTGTCGTGCTTACTAGAAAACACAGTCCATCTAATATTCGGCCTATGATCCTATCAGTTGTTCTGACGTGCTTCAAGCATTAACTATACCTATCTTGGTTGGAGACTGCACTGATTAACTTTTGCCCCTATTGTTCCACAGTGCTGCAAGACCACCTGACATGCAGCATTCTAGCAATACTACAGGCTACCAACAGAATAGCCAGAAGGAAGGAAGGAAGGAAGGAAGGAAGGAAGGAAGGAAGGAAGGAAGGAAGGAAGGAAGGAAGGAAGGAAGGAAGGAAGGAAGGAAGGAAGGAAGGAAGGAAGGAAGGAAGGAAGGAAGGAAGGAAGGAAGGAAGGAAGGAAGGAAGGAAGGAAGGAAGGAAGGAAGGAAGCCTGATAACATTCCATCTTATCACTTGCCTACGTATGAGGATCACAAGACCCTACAGAATGCTTTTGAAATGTCTAAAAACAGGGATACCATACATACAGTGGCAAATCTGTTTGCAAATCTGGCAGTGGAGGAGAAGAAGGAGTTTGGATTTATACCCCACTTTTCTCAACTGTAAGGAGTCTAAAAGCAGCTTACAAAGGCACTATTGGCACTGCAAATGTAAAGTGGGTTGCAGGAGGGATAAATGAACCCATTGTAGCTCCAGGCTGTTTGCATAGCTGGGCATCCCGTGGTAAGTGAGTGCATTGGCCAGGGCATGCACCTTTGTATAGAGGCGCTTCCCCCACTCACCCACCTCCCTCCCTCTGCTGCATAGCTAGAAAGACAGGCAGGCATGGACCTCCACAGCCATGTTGCCATCTCTGTGCTCCTCTATAGCTCTGCAGCAGAGGCAGGGACTGAAAAAAAGGGAAGCGCATCCAAGTAATGCGCTTCCCGGGACAGCCATTTGTTAGGCCACGGTTGCAATCCACATTAAAACAAAAGAATCGCAGATAGTGCGATTCTTGAAAACCCCGGGGGGGGGGGGGATGCAGAGCAAACTCACATTAGGAGCAGGATCCATGTGAAGCTCCCCCCCCCCCCAACATTGGTTTCATACCGTGGTTAGTTCATTGGCCTGTGTGGAAAGGGTTAAACTCCTTCCCTTCTTCTTCCCACAACAGACACCTTGTGAAGTAGGTGAGGCTGACAGTGTTCAGAAGAACTGTGACTAGTCCAAGGTCACCCAGCAGGGTTCATGTGTAGGAGTGGGGAAACAAATCCAATTCAACAGATAAGAGTCCACCACTCATGTGGAGGAGTGGGGACTTAAACCCAGCTCTCCAGGTTAGAGTCCACCACTACATCACACTGGAATATTCTGTTACTGAAGTGATGAGAAGATGCCAGTATGCATCCCAGCTGGAGAAAATTCCCCCAGGATAAGAAGAGACACTTCAGTTAAAGGAAGACTCCATCTTGCTGGAGGAAGACTTCAAGTTTTGCTCTCTAGAGTAGTAGGGTACGTACGTGCCACTGTGACTAGTATCCCAGGAACCCAGACTGGCAAACTAGAAGGCACTCTGTTTATGCCACATTAAAGCTATTTTAGGTTATCTGGTAACAAAGAGGAAAGTGACTAATCAGCATTAGCAAAATTTGCACAAACAATCTTGTACTTGCCTGGGCATCACAATAGTAATCATCAACTGATCTTTTGATATCCTTAGGGCTGGCCCCTGTCAAAAATAAGGTCGAGGTGCCTCTTGCAGGTAATAGATTCAAGAGTACCGTTTGAAAAGCAGAACATGGTAAGTAGTTTAACTGCATTTTATATTTTTGCAATCTCAGAGGGTGCCTTTAGATTTCCTGTTTCAGGAACCAAAATATGTCGGTACTATAATTTTGTTCCTGGCAACTGGAACATTCCTCCTCCAGAATTCCAAAGTATGACCCAGCAGCCTTGCCAAAACTCTGGTTTTGGTAGGACCTCCTATGAATTTTATGCATCACACCTTGAGTTTTATGTTGGGAAAAGAGCACTAATATGATTAAATGATAACAATTCATCACATATAACGGATTTACTTTCTGTAGGCAAAACTGTATAAACACATGCAGTTCAGTTCCTCTTAAATAGCAATAACTTAGATTTGTCCTAACTCATTTATGTCAAGGCCACAGTGATTTTTATTATATTTATTCCCAAGTTAATCAATCAGCAATGTGCAACCCTCAGCAGCTCTACTCAGAAGTAAATATTACCAAGGTCCGGAGGACTTATTACCACATAATTGGGCATAAAACTGTGGCCCAAAGAAAATTACATCCCAAAACTCTTCCCTTTATCAGGGAAAAGTAATCCAGGGTATCTCTGAGCTATTTATTTGATTTCTCTATGCATCTTAAGGATTGACTGATTCACCCTTTCGACCATGCTCCCTTCCTTACCCCGCTAATTTTGTGCAGGAGAATATGTGGAGTCAATTAAAAGAAGGTGTGCGTAACACCCTATCTCTCTCCACCATACAACACTCCAAGCACATGTTGTTTTACATATCATTATATTGCTCCTTACAGAATACATATCACTTGTTCACCACTTCTAACTTGTTTCCTGCTTTTGACAATAAAGAAGGACATTTTTACTGCCCGTTCCAAGCAGGATACTAAGAACAAACTCACAACTGACATCTGAATTGCATTCTCCTTGAAGAGATGAGAATGATTCATGGGGAAAAATGCAGAGAGTATACTTTTATTTTCCCTACAGAACCTTTACTCAATACATAAACAGCAGTCATAAAGACACTGCTGGCACGCGCTTGCATTTTGGATGATTCACCTGATTTTTTTGGCAGGGTGAGATCCCTGCCATGTCCTGATGACACTGTCAACAGCTATGAGAACAGAGACAGCTACAAAGCTAGATAATCACTAGTATGTATAAGCAGCTTTTCATGCAAAAGAGGAAAGATGGTACAATGGTAAACCATAAGCTTTACAGATAAAAGTATCGGACTCATTCCTTGGAATCTCAGGTACACAATCTTGGAACAGCTTCTAATGAGTGGAGAACCATCAACACAACAGATAGAACAGGATTAGATGGCTCACTATGAAAGTAATACTTTACCTACATAATCCTACATAGAGACTGTCCAGACCAGAGGGCCCCAACTTTTTTGACTGTGAGGGTAAATTTGGAATTCTGGACACAGCAACAAAAAGGCTGCCACAAAATTACTGACACAGGAGGCGGAGACAGTCTCAAAATAATTGCCACAGTTTGCCTTTAATAACACAGTGCGGACCAGTGGTGGGATTCAAAAATTTTAGTAACAGGTTCTGATGGTGGTGGGATTCAAACAGTAGCGTAGCACCAATGGGGTTGGGCGGGGCACGACGGGGGCGTGGCCAGGCATTCCAGGGGCGGGGCTTTCCTGGGCAGGGCTGTGG
This sequence comes from Sphaerodactylus townsendi, assembly GCF_021028975.2. Classification (NCBI taxonomy): domain Eukaryota; kingdom Metazoa; phylum Chordata; class Lepidosauria; order Squamata; family Sphaerodactylidae; genus Sphaerodactylus; species Sphaerodactylus townsendi. Next base: position 35,708,108 of record NC_059426.1, on the reverse strand, counting down.
CAAGAACGCAGGGTGCGCGCACCCCAGGTGCAGTTCCTTCGTCCCGCCTCTAGATTCAAATAATGACTGTTTAAAGTATTTAAAAAGCAATATACCGAAAGGTAGTGTATTATTTCTTTTTCATATAATTATATTGATTGATTTTAAGGAGAGAAACCAAAAACTGTTTACAACTGTTAACATATTACAAACATTTCTAATTGTCTAACTCTCTCAACCCTCCAACTAAAATATCCTATATTGCCTCCCTCCTTCCCATATTTCCTTCCCTCCCTACTTTCTACTTCCCCTTCAGATTCCTATAACTACTTTATCTATTGAAAGAAAACTAACAGAGGGAGAGATCCAAAATCCTTAATCTAAAAGAGTAGTTTAAACTTTTCTCTTTCCAATATAAATTTCAAGGGGAAAAAAGAAAATGAAAAATCTTTACCTATACTTTCCCAACTTTTATACCAATGAACAAAAAAATAGAATTACTATATATTGTATTATTTCATACAGTTCATACACACGTGGGGGGTGCCATGGGGGGCAGGGGGGCCGCAGGGGGCCCTGGGTGGTGATTTTGCATCCTCCACTTGACGAGATTTGTTGTACCCAGGGACAGAGATTACCCCCTTGTCCCTAGTGGAGTTAATCATTAATAACCGGTTCTCCGAACTGAGAAAATTTTAGTAACCGGTTCTACCAAATAAGTGCGAATAGGCTGCATCCCACCTCTGGTGCGGACCCTTGTGCTGAAGGGACTGGTGCAGTCAAAGCAACATGTTGAAAAAGCAGCACAGGCAATCAAACCTCCAAAAGTCAATCAGAAGTCTTGCTGGGCCCTCCCACTCCCTAAAAGCACTTGACAGGCACCAGAAAAAGTGTCAGCAAAAACCATGCCACCCATGGGCCCCATGTCAGGGACCCCTAACCCAGACAATATGAACTTCAATTGATTTAGTCTGGATTCGCTCTCTCTAAGCATTCTTTGCACCTATCACCTGAGTCTCCTTGCTATGTGGGATTAATAATTATTTTTTAAATAGCAAATATTTTTTAAAATCCTATAAAAACTAAGTGAATTTAGAGTTAATTTAATCCAAATCCAAAACCTTTATTAGGCATAAAACCGGAGTGTGTCATGAGTTCCAAATACAATAAAAAGATCATTATTGCACAACTTGCAGTACACAGAGTAAAAATGTAGCAACAGCTTCAGAGATTTCAGCATTAGAGTTATTTAGAAGCTTAGCCATTTTTATCTTATCAGAAAGGAGCATAAATCCTGTTGGTAATACAGTTCTCAAATCAGTTCTGATGTTGTTGTATTTTGAACAGTGAAGCAGAATATGAGAAAGTGAATCAGTTGTATTAGGACAGAAACGACAGCAACGCTCATTTTGTGGGATATTAGAGAAGCGACTTTGAAGATGTACTGATGGAAAAGAGTAACACCTTGCTCTAGTCATGACCCATCTGCAATTGTAATTAACAAGATGTTCCAGGTATATAGCAGGGCTAGATTTCTGAGGGATAATCCCAAAGAATATTGGAGAGCAAGAGCTTTGCGCTTTGCTCAGGAGAAACTGATATTCTTGATCTAATAATCTAGACTTTAAGCAATGCTAAATCTCCGGAGCGAGTTAATTTAATCTGTCTTCAGTATGATGCAATCTTGGAATACTGCAGTCTTCCCTGCATATATGTTGGCTAATAGATATGATACACAGAAGCTGTATTTTTCAGCCTTTGAAACTAGTACCAACATGTTTCTAAAGCCGTGTATAGACCTGAAAGCGTACACTCCTCTACAGTCATGATAAACCATAATTCTCTCTGGATAGAAAGGAGTTTTCAGGTTACACCCTTACTTAACGTCAAAACCTTTGAACCCCAAACCCTAATATATTCTCATCCTTGTCCATACGTTAGTAATTCCAAAACTATGTACTAAGTACTGAACTGACATGACAGGATTGATTGCAAGAAACAATTAAATCATGTTGTCTTTTAAGGCCAAAGTATTGATCTACAAAGGATGTTGTCTGGTGTATATCTGAATGATTGCTTCCTTCCAATCAGCTGCTAGCAGAGGCAGGTAATTCTGCTCTCTCTTTTCATTGGGTGTAATTATATCATTCAATCAATCTACTCAAAGTAGAGAGACAACAAAGAAGGCTGACAGTTACATCTCTGCTTTTCTTAAAGAAGCAGACACTGCTTCTATCATTTTTCCAGGATTTTTTTTTTACATTTCATATTGTTCTACAAACCCTCAGGCTTTTAAAAGATCACTCCTGACTATCTCTGGCCTCACAGTGTGGACTTTTTGATCCATACTCTATGGCACAGTTCAGAATTAGATACAGGGATAATGGTGGCAACCAAAGACTCCAGATAAAATGTCACAAATTTAAGGGATTTTAGTCAACTCTTTTCTACTCCCTAAACACCAAGCTAGTATTTGATTAAACACAACTGAAGAATTCAGCTATCGTTTCAAATAAGCCTTTTATCAGAGAGGACTTTGACCCGGCTTTAGGAGTCAAGTGTTTCATAAGAAATAATTGCTCAAACACAAAACCAAGATAAAATGCTTGGAAGACGTTCATGCCCCTTATTTAACTGCTGCTAGTTGCCTTGAATTTGAAAAGGTAAATGTGTGCAGTGGCACAGCTAACAGAGGTGCAAGGGGAGCAATCACTCCCTTGTGCACATTTTTTGAAAAGTGGCATGTTTTTTAAAAATCCCCCCATTCCAGCTCAAGCCCCATTTATTTATTTAAATAGAACATCCTATGGGGGAAGCCTGACATAGTAACAACTCAGGGAGAGATAGAGAAAAGCTGAACTCAAATATCAACTTGTGTCAAACATAGCAGAAAGCTGAAGCCTGTATTTAACTATAAACCAACTTGCTGATTGACCTCATTTCAGTTAACTTGTAAACATTTTGACCTTGCTCACACCTTTTAGCTCCTGAAAATAAAAATTTGGCTTGTTAAACTTGTTAAACTTTGGAAAGCTCTAATAGCCTCTTGCGCCTTTGTTCATCTTAGGGAGTCTGTCGGAAAAAGAAAAGGGTTTGTGGACTTTTATCTTTATCATATAACCCACTGTTTATTGTTTTCTTATTTAGTTTACTCATTTTTGTAAGGGGGAAAATAAATATCCATTTACGCTACCTCAATGGCCAAAAACACTGGAGGGCTGCTCAGCGTGCTCTCACAGTGACAGTTAAAATTTTGGGAGCACTTTGCCAGGGTAGGACAGAAGAAGTCATGAAAGAAGGCCAATCAAGATGGTAGAACGGTAGCATCCTCAACCATAGGCCTAGTGCAACATTTCCATCTTACAGGCCCTGCAAATTGCATTATCTCCTGCAGAGGCTGAAAATGTTCTGACCCTGGCTGAGGCCAGTTTTAAATTTTAAAATATTTTCCTGGTGTTGTGTAACAATCTCAGGTTGACAATCCAAGATCCTGGTGTTGTGTAACAATCTCAGGTTGACAATCCAAGATGATTTTAAGGTCATAACAGAGGTCAGCATGGTGTAGTGGTTAAGAGCCAGTGTGATGTATTTAAGAGTAAGTGCACTCTAATCTGGAGAACCAGGTTTGATTCTCTGCTCTGCCACTTGAGCTGAGGAGGCTTATCTGGTGGACCAGATTAGCTTGAGCACTCCAACACATGCCAGCTGGGTGACTTTGGGCTAGTCACAGTTATTCTGAGTTCTCTCAGCCCCACCCACCTCATAGGGTGTTTTTTGTGAGGGGGGAAGGAAAAGGAGATTGTAAGCCCCTTTGAATTTCCTTACAGGAGAGAAAGGGAGGATATTAATCCAAACTCCTCTTCTTCTCTTAACACCTATGTCTTTTAATCAGCAGTATCTTTTTATCCAGTTAAACAGGAATTTAATCTTTGAAGGGTGACATGTTTCTTTCATTGAAGGAGCTCTCTGCTGATGCAAGAGGCTCTTACAAGGAGGAAATCATCACAGGTAATTTGAAATTTGTGTTACAGTATCAAATCCAATGTCAACATCACATACCCTGATCATAATGGATCTGTAAAGGTCAACCAAGACTAAAGTATACACAGCCTCAGGTTTAAAAAAAACAAACATATTTTTTCAGAAAATACAACTTTATACCTGCACCCCCAAAATAAACAGTGATGTTGGTGGTACATGAGCAGACAACCTGTGTGGGGGTCAAGATCTTGGGCTGTCAACCTAAAATTGTTACGCAACACCAGGAAAAAGGGGTAGGGGCAATTGGCTGGTGGAGGGGAACAACCCAGTAGTCAATAGCAAGGGAGGAAAAATAGGGTAAGTGGACAAGGAGGGACAATAGATCATTAAACAGATGGGCAAGGAGAAGGTGGAAAAGAAAACTGGGCAGCTGGCTAAAAACTGACCGTAGACAATTGAGCAACTACAGAGGCACTACAAGGCCCCTTCCGCACATGCAGAATAATGCACTTTCCATCCACTTTCACAATTGTTTGAAAGTGGATTTTGCTACTCTGCACAGTAAAATCCAGCTGCAAAGTGCATTGAAAGTGGATTGAAAGTACATTATTCTGCATGTGTGGAAGGGGCCTTAGAAGAGAAGAAGCAGAGTCCAGAGAAGATGGGGTGGGATTTCCCCTCGCCCACTAGGTATCCAATTCACAAAACTGTTTAAAATGTTTATATGCTGCTTTTGTTTGGCCTGATGCTCCCATACAGTTTGCAAAAACCATGCAACTAGATAAAACCATGAATAAAAACAATCTGAATACAATCCTAAAAACCACCAAAACAACACACAATGATCCAGCCCAAACAGAATTCCATTGACATAGTCCAAATTAATGTAAATACCCATCAAAAAAGGATTGTTTATACTATTCTCCTTAATCAAGGAGAGATGTTTGTCAGGTGTGCTTTACAAAGGCAGGCATTCAACAATCTTTAATCTGCAATTAAAGACTGTCACGTTTTCCCACGAAACCTCTGTGAGCAGAGGGACACATAGGAGAGTATCACCTGACAACCTTAGTGTATGGGCAGGTTCTTATTATGACAGATGGTGCGACAGGAGTCTTGGACTCAGCTCACTGAAAATTGCAAAGGTCAGAACTAGAATTCTGAATTGGAACTACCAATGGAGTTGAAACAAAATGGTTGTAAGTTTGACAACTGTCCCTTATTCCAGGACACTGCATCTTGAACCAAATGCATTTAAAAAAAACCCTTTCTAAGGAAATCTCACATAATAGATTTGTCAGAATGGTCTAATCAGGAAGTTACCACTGTACGTATCACTTAAGTATTTGGTAATGGATGGGCAATGGAATCCTGAGGAGGGGGAGGAAGCCTGGAGGGGGAAGCAGCACGTGACCTTAAGGAGGAGTTCGCCACCCTTAAGCATCCAGCTCTGTTACTGAAGAATTTGGGAGGTTGCCTCCCTACGAAACAGGATTTATTTATATCTGGAATATCTGTTTGTGCTCTACAGTGTGGTTTACTGAATTGTGGTAGACTGGATTGTTCTTGTTTGTGGTTTGAGTGATTCCACTCACACATTAGATTGTTCAGATCCACTGGGCGTAGTTTGTATAAGAGTCTTTTTCATATATTTGGGCACCTTTATACATACATTCACACCTTTTATATTGAGTGCCTGGGTAGAGTGCTTTTTTTTTGTGGGAAGGAAGGAAGTCACAGCCCCCAGTTTGCAGGACCTGAGCAAGACTGTTAACGACAGGACTGTTAACGACTGATAGGATCGCCTTACGTGACTTGATGGCATTTAACACACGCACAAAACCACAAATCACTGAGTTCATGGGTTGCCAAGATTCTTTTTCATCCACATGCACAGAGCAACGGGCAGAATAAACTTCAGTCTCTGAAAAACTGGCCCTAATCATTCTCTCTGCTTGAACAATACCGAATTCTGTTTTAGAGTTAAGATTTATTGGACTGGGGATAAAGCTGCTTAAATGCTGATCTGCCTGATTCTCATAGAAAGAGGAAGTTTGAAGATATCCGTTGTTAGTGGTGAAACAGGTGCGTACAGCTGCAAAGTGCAGAACTCTTCCTCCCACCCACCCACCCAACCTATCACTAATACCCTCTGTCTCTCCACTTTTCTCTCACTGGAGGTTGCCTCTTATATCAGAACATAGCTTGATTTTTTTTTAAAGAAGCACTTGGAGAGAAGGACAGGCAGCAAGAACACTGTGGCCCATTTTACCCACCTGCCCCCATTTGCTTTTAAAAATGGGACAGACCCTCTTCTTTCTATAGGATGTGTTCAAACTTTCAGACCTGCCATCATTTTGCCGAGTTTAGCCATCCGCAGGAAACATTTCCTAAAGTCACGTAGCAGCGTATTAACTTCCTAGGTTATACATTTATGTTAACATAGTCCTCACCCAAAGTACTATGTAGTCTCTCTTGACTAACATTAAGGCTTTGCATCTTGTGCTGGATAACTTTTGAAAGTGCTGTTTTAGCAAACTAGAGTCTATTAATAGATTATGACCTCCGTGGACTTACTTTCCTTTGTCAATAAAGCAACAGGAACAGCAATGACGATAATAACAGCTGCAAGTGCAAGAAATCCCAGCAGATATTTTGCCAAAGTCTGGAAGAAAACAAATCAAAGTTAGAAACATGTTGTTGTGTATATAAAATCTCATACATTTCCATGTGCACTCAGTAGTGATACAGTGCTAATGGCTGGCAGATTAAATCTAGTCCACAACTGACCTACCACCCAACTGTGAGCTTTCAATGAAGCACTGTAAGCTTCAAGGTCAAACATGATGTAGCCCTGCTTTTTCTCATGGCTTCTTTTCCAGGCAGTGGTCTGTGGCAATGAGTATCCATGAGTTCCATCCTGTTGCTACCAGAAGATGTAAGACAGAACATTTTTAGAGTGGTGAAGTCCCTTTGGAAGCATCCTCTCCCGGCAGTGAATTGCAACCAGCCTTTCTTCTCCAGACAAGAACTCTGAGGTTCGCAGCAAAAGTCAACTGCACGTGACCTTCATTGGCTGGTTCTTTCTGATGCCACCAAAGCGTCTGTGCAGAACCACTTTTCACTTTCCAAAAAACATTTCCTGTCTTCTGACTTTTAAACGAATTCTTTGAAAAATACAGTGGCACACAGACTTCCTGAAGCGTTAGGGAGTCAGGAAAGGGTGACAGCCAAACCAGCATTTGATTTATTAGTACATGCATCTGTCATTTAAATTGTACAGGCAGCATTTGATTTATTAGTATGTGCATCTGTCATTTAAATTGTAAAGGCTTAAGCTAAGGAAGAAGGAAGGACTATTTGTTCCATGGATTCTAATTTTATAGGATCAGACAAAAGTAAATCTACTGTCACCTTAAAAGCCAACAAAATTTATTTCAGTCTAAAGGGCATTTTCCCATAGGTAGAATAATGCACTTTCAATCCACTTTCACAATTGTTTGAAAGTGGATTTTGCTATTTCGCACAGTAAAATCTAGCTGCAAAGTGCATTGACAGTGGATTGAAAGTGCATCATTCTGCATGTGGGAAAGTGCTCTAAGCTTTTTCAGTCAAATGCATTAAGCATACATCATTGGGGGGGGGGGGGAGCATCAAGACACAGCTAACTTACGGCAATCCCGTGGAGTTTTCAAAGAAAGAGACACTCACAGGTGGTTTGCCATCACAACTCCGGTATTCCTTGGCGGTTTGCCTTCCAAGTACTGACCAAGGCCCGCTCTGTTTAGTTTCTGAGATCGGATGAGATCAGGCTAACCTGAACTACCCAGGTCAGGGATACATTCATAGGATATATAGCAATACTTAAAAGTTACAAGCAGCAGAAAGGCATGAGCAGAGAGATGTTACAAAGGTCAGAAACAATAACTGATCAAAAACACAGCAACCAATTACACCAATCGAAGTCCCCTCTGGACTTTTTAAACATCCATTTTCACCCTTAGCACAAAAAGCAAAAATAATTGGTGGGAGGGGATAAAAAGAAAAGTTGCTTCACCAGCAAATCCAATCACTGGTCACCAGTACATAAGTTTAATACACATGATGATTAAGAAGTGCAATGGAGAGGTGTAGCAAGGGGGGAAAGCACCCGGTGCACTGGTGTGTCCTCCGCCCCCGTTCCTGCCCCGGAAGTCCCCGTCCCGCCAAAGAATGCCCCGCCACACCCCCACAGGGGTGCGCGCCCAGTGCGTTGTGCACCCCCCGTCCCCTTGGAGCTACGCCTCTGGTGTAATGTCCTAATAGGAAACATTATTTAGAATACAGTTATCAGCCAAGGGGTTCTGGTCAAGAGAAAGAAGGTGCTGCGACTCACACAGGAAGCCACTCCATGCAAATAATTTGCCTTCCAATCACCATCTATATTGCTCTGTGGATTAGTACTTGGCCTCACTAGATGAGCTCAGTTATGTAATTGGTGCTTTTATTCCAGAGCACTTTCCCTGCATAGCATGGCCTGCCAATTTAGACACAGTTGCCTAGTCCATCAGTCATCCTAAGGGATTTCTTGTGTGCATGCAAAGGACCATCAAGTTGCAGCTGACTTATGGCAACCCAGTAGGGCATAGGTGTCAAACTCGCGGCCCTCCAGATGTTATGGACTAGAGTTCCCATCATCCCCTGCCAGCATGATGCTGGCAGGGGATGATGGGAACCGTAGTCCATAACATCTGGAGGGCCGCGAGTTTGACACCTCTGCAGTAGGGCTTTCAAGGCAAGAGAGTTAACAGAGCTCCTCTGCCATTGTCTGGCTCCATGTCACGCCCCCTGGTATTCCTTGGTACTCACTAAGACTGAACCTGTTTAGCTTCCGAGATTTGGAGAGATCAGGCTGCCCTGGGCCATCGGGCACAAGGGCTTTCTTAGGAGGCTTTCAATTGTAAATTGGATCTAGATGTTGGCGATGCCATCCTCTGCAGTCACTCCAGCCTCAGTGCACTGAAATAAACGGACTTAAGACAAGACTAACTCTGGCAGGGGATTACACAGTAGGTCATGAAAAACCATCTCAGAGTCTTTCGCCATGCACTGTGCCTGGTATCTGCTCTATAAGGTCAGAAGATGAAGCAGGCCAATCAAGGAAGCTAGCTGCTTTTACCAGTAGGTTCATTAATTCTTCCACAAAAAACCATAATCCAAATAATTCTACAAATATGTTATTTACTCTTACGTCAAGGAAGTGTAGGCCATTGGGTTTTCTTCTTTTTTTTCTAGATTACTTTTAATCCCGCACTAGAATATTAGTCTACTTTTCTCTTGAATAGGTCAACTGTGATCTAAACATTAGACGTATTTCTACATGAGGTTCACCTTTTTTTAGTATCATGTTTTGTGTTTAAACCTTTGTCAGTCCCTGAAACCTTTTTTTAGTTAACAAATAAACTGAACCAGGTTTGTGCTGAAGACTGCAGTGTTAATACCTAACTTCCTGGCAATGTACTATGCACCACAGTCTATAACCCACATGATTTCAACATACATTCTCTGAATCTGACACTACACAAGCGATCTGTGGCTCACAGTTACACCACAACAGATTTGTTAGCCCAGGCACTTCCTTATTTTGGGTGGTGTAGACTGACAGGGCTCCACATCCTGAAGGTACATTAAGTTTCTTCCTGTGTAAGCAGTATTCTGTGTTTAGAGACAATGTATCCCTAAGTACAAGACACTGAGATGTTGTCTTCATGACTTGCGTGTCAGCTTCCCAGAGGCAGCTGAGATCTCCAACTCTGATTTGGGTAATTTTTGGATATTTAAGGAGTGAGTCCTGGAGAAAGATCTCAGTGGATTATAATACCAGAGTGTTCAGCTGCCAAACCAACTAGGAAAACTGATCTCTGCCATCTGGAGATCAGTTGTAATTCCGAGAGGTCTCCAGGAGGTTGGTAACTCTGGACCATAGGTGTCAAACTTGCGGCCCTCCAGATGTTATGGACTGCAGTTCCCATCATGATGGGAGCTGTAGTCCATAACATCTGGAGGGCCACGAGTTTGACACCTGTGCTCTGGACTAAAAGGCTGGGCTCATCGACACATCTGACAGGTTTTTGATTCTGCTCGTCCTGTTTAATTTCTGCGTGTTATTTTAAAATAACATTTCATGTATGTTATTTTATTGGGATTCGCATCTGAGTCCGCACCTCTAGTTCCAGACGTGGAGATCAGGTTGCTTGATCGATGTGGAGAAACGCACGCTGCAAACGCTCAGGGGCAGCGCCACAAGAAAGTGGCATTTACAGTTAGGGTTGTGTCTGAGGGCGCTTTCGCACATGCAGAATAAAGCACTTTCAATCCACTTTCAATGCACTTTGCAGCTGGATTTTACTGTGCGAAATAGCAAAATCCACTTGCAAACAATTGTAAAAGTGAATTGAAAGTGAATCGTACAGGTATAAACGCAGAGCTGGGGGGGGGGGGCGAACGCAGGACGCCTCAGCCCCACTGACTTCTGCGCTGCTGTGCCGGGAACGCTCTTCTGCGCCTCTGCTGCACATGCCCGGGGGAAGCCGCAGCAGCGGGGTGCAGGCCTGCAAGTGGCCCAGGCTCTCCTAAAGCACGCAAGAAAGAAGAGGGGTGCAGACCTGCAAGTGGCCCAGCCTCTCCTGCAGCTAGACAGCGGCAGAAGAACCTTGACAGGGTCCCGAGTCACTCACTGACCTTCATTGCGGGAGGCTGGAAGCAGCTTCCAAGCAGGCGACCGAGAGGCGAGGGAGAAGCAGGCGCCGGTCTCTATCCCCACCCCACCCCGCGCGCGCACAAGACTTCGCAACTTGGACCGGCTCTGGCAGCAGCAGGGCCGAGTGAAAGAGTAGCGAGGGAGCCGCGGGTCGGGGGCGAGAGCGACACAACTCCCCGGGGCTGCCACCCAGAGGAGGCACGGCGGCTGGAGCGACCGGAGGAGGAGCGCGAAAGCCCGGAGGAGGAGCTGGGATGGGCGAAGGTGTCGGGAAACGGCGGCGGGGCTGTGGGAGGGGAAAGGCGGGGAAATGGGGCGGGGGGCGCTGACCTGGGGGCGCTATCCAGTTCGTGGGCAGGCCTGAGGCGGTGGGGCAGACTCTGCCAAGGAAGTGGGGCGTGCGGTGCCCAGAAAAGGGAGCCTGAAGGGCTGGAGATGGCGGGCTGGACTCCGCTCCACCGGTGGAGCTTGTGTGTGGGGTGAGGGGAGAGACTCGAGTCCCCTGGGCGGGCGCCAACGGAGCAGAGCGGGTTTCCACCCAAGTGCCCCACAGTTATGAATAGGCTCATGCTTTCTGTTCTCTGAACGACACCCCCCCCCCCCAAAAAAAAGTGCTGGGTATGGTGGCTCAAGTGGTGGTAGGCTTCTCCATTTGGGCTCTTGAGTAGCAGAGTGGCACAAATCCTGTGGTTTTCAGATCAGGGGAAGAAGGCACAAGCCTAAGGATGCCAATGGCCAGGTGGTGGGTGGAGATCTCCTAGGATTACTACTGATCTCCAGGCGACTCAGATCTGTTCGCCTGAAGGAATGGTTGCTTTGGAAGGTGGGCTCTAGGCAGTGGTGGGATCCAAAATTTTTAATAACAGGTTCCAATGGTGGTGGGATTCAAACAGTGGCGGCGCCGCACACACGCACCTCCAGTCCCTATTGGGCAGGGAGGTTGCTTTAGTAACCCCTTCTCGGCACTCAGAAAAAATTAGTAACCACTTCTAGAGAAGTGGTGAGAACTGGTTGGATCCCACCTCTGGCTCTAGGGCGTTGAAGTCCCTCCCCAAGTCTCGCCTGTTGTTTTAATGTTATGGGCCTAGCCTGAATAGCACCTCTGCCTAACTGGGAAGTGAGCTCCCAGTGAGGAATTTATATGCTTGTGTCTGAATGACAGTCCTTGTTGGGAACTCAGATCCAACCCATGGACAGTATCTTGTAGTTAGACCTTTGGTTTTTGCCAGTGAGAGACAGGAAAAAACTACAAGTTGGAAACACAACTAATATGGGGTGATGTTTAAGAGTGTTGGACTGATATCTCAGTAAATCCTCACTTGTGACATGGAAGTTTCTCTGGGTAGTCTTGGGCCAGCCATACCCTCTTAACCTAACTTGCTTCATTGGTTGCTGTTTGGAAAAATGGAAGAGAAGAGAATGATGTAAGCCACTTTGAGGCCCCATAAAGATATGCACGATAAATAAATTTTGCAAGATAAGCAAACAGATTTTGATGGAAACCAACAAAAAAGTGCATGATGTGCACAGAAGAACAATTTAAACCCAAATTTGAACGGACAGAGAAAGACATAACTATGCTTTGAGATGGCACTGTGTTACCTCTTCATAGCAGTAAATACTTCTTCATAGTAGTAAATACATCAAGCAATAGGATCTTAATGTTCAAAACTCACTTCAGGAAGCTTTTATTTTAAAGAAAATAGATTGTAATATTTGAATTCTAATACCTAGGTTAGGATTAACCTCTGAAATGCTTACTAGGACTACAATTATATCCACATATTTATCAAACTGAAAGTGAATTCTTATATCACATATTACCATCATTATGCACCTTATAGCATATTAATTTTCTTTTTTCTTTCTTTAGCCTTTATTTGGCATAATATTAATTTTCAAACACAGTTAATTTCATTTTTATAATAAATACATCCTTGAAAATATTATATAGTATATACAGACAATATTATCTAATATTATAGATTTTTGTACGTACAAACCTTAATACAACACATTTTGAAAAAGTAAATCATTTGTGTCAAAAATTGTAGTGTAATGGTTAAAATGCTGTGGTGTGGAATAGGATATGTGAGACCCAAGTTCGAATCCACACTCTGCCATGGAATTTTGCTGGGTGACTTTGGTCCAGTTATTCCCTCTCAGCCTAACCTACTACACAGAGTTATTGTGAAGTTCAAATGGAGGAGAGGAAAATGATGTAGGCACTTCAGTCCAAAAGCACAAATATTTCACAGGAAGTTTTATTAGTGCTATCAAAAGTTCCAGTTTAGATACAGGAAAAAATGGGGAAAAAATTCTGAAGAAAAAAAGTTTTCCCAAAAAAATTGTCACTCCTGCCACCTTCTTATCTCTATATAGAGATATTTTTTTCTGCAGCAATTCTGCTTCTTAATTTAAAAATCATCCATGAGTCAGCTGCAGCTATGAAAACAAACACCCTGCATTTATGTGCCAAGGAGATCACTTTTCACATTCCAGAACTCAAGCCTTGATTGTAGGAGAATTTGGTAAAATGCTGAGGTAGTGGTAGAACGAAATACATTAACTGCACATGCATTCCAGTTTTTAATGTGTGTTTTTTTTTTGCATAGAAAACCCCAAGAATATAGCAGACAAGTTTTAATCCTTCTCTTTATAGTGAGTTTTAACCCAGGAGAACACTAAAGTTTGCAGTCTGGTGTGGTGCATTCTAACACCACTTCAGTATTTACCTTATTTGCCATATTTAAATCAGGCCACTTTCATCCAAAAAAGGAGTCAAAGTGCCCCTTCTTCTGCATGTAAACAACAACTAGGAGAGACTTTTGAGGTAGGAGTGTAGCTGCCTAAAACAACACTCCATGTGGAGTTTAAGAGTGGACAGTCTGGGTCGAGCTTTGAACTGCAAGCTTTGAGCATTGAACTGAGTCTGATTGGCTCCAGCAGCCCAGCTGAACACTGACTGGATTCAGTGTTCAACTGCACACCTGCCACGAACTCCATGTGGAGTTTGGGAGTAAGGCACAGTTGTCAGGAGGTGGGTGGTAGCCTGCCCAACATTCCCCATATTATTTATTCGACACCCTTCTCCAGCACCTCCCCTCTCAGCCCACTGTCTTTATGCTACTGCATTGAGGTTCATAGCCACTTTCTCTGTCCTTTTATGGATAAGAGTGAGCAGCTGAGGTGTATATGTATTTTACTACTGCAAGCTTCCTAAACAAATGGTACTTCCTCTTGAAGCTAAAATGACTGAACTGGTGCGATTGTTCTTTGGTCACATTATGAGAAGTCAATTCAATGGAAAAAAACAATAACGCCAGGAAAAGTTGAAAGCATCTGGAAAAGAGGAAGACCTCATATGAGATGGATCTACTCAATAAAGGAAGCCACAGCCTTTCCTTTGCATCCTGAGCGACAACAGGATGTTTTAGTGGTCGTTAATTCTTAGTTACAGTGTCAGAAATTTCTTGACAGCACATCACATTTCACACACACACATCGAGTTACACTCTCCCAAGTCCTTTGAAATCTCTGTAAGATGCATAATAAGGAGTGTGAAGAGAGGTTCCTGCATCAGGGTTCAAACGAAAAGATTGCAGGAACTATTTTGGCTATCAAATATCCAATTGCTTCCCTTATCCTAATGGCTGCACCTATCTCAGATGATATTATAGTCCAGTGGTTCTCAGCAAAACTTATCCAGCTGTCCTCAACCAGAAGAAGGGCTTGGGATTTTGACCACAACCTGGTAGAACTCCAGACCAGAGACCTGCAAGACCTAGTGTAGTTACTCAACACCTGCAAGACCTCTGTCCAGAGCTTCGCAGGGAGAAAAGGTAAGTAAAACAAACCAGAGGCAGCTCCATGTGGAACTGCCCCTGCAACCTGTGGCAGTTTTGGGACCACCTGCACAAGATCGTGCGATCGGTCCTGAGGCTCCACCAGCACAAATTATGCCAGTGGCCAACCACTTCTTCCACCCGTGCGGAAATGGCCTGGCTGTTGCTGATGCTTCATGCATGTGCCACTTCATGTCATTTGGCTCCTCCAGGCTGCCAGAAAATTTGCCCCTGCACCCCTGGGTGCAGCGTTCTCTAATAACATAACCTTCATGCCCAACGTTTTGGCACAGGAAGGAAGGAAGGAAGGAATCAGACTTCCTTCCTCATCAAGGTATATCAGGCTGTATACATATATTGCATGGGAAGAGGCTGAAACGCTCGCCCAAGACCAGAAATGCTGGAGAGCACTTGTTGCCCGATATGCTACTTAGCATGGGAGGATCTAACTAACTAAACATAGCAGTGCTGTGTGGTTTCCGGGCTGTATGGCCGTGTTCTACAGATCCTCTGAAGATCTGTAGATGCCACAGATGCAGGTGAGACGTCAGGAGAGAATGCTGCTAGAACACGGCCATACAGCCCGGAAACCACACAGCACCGCAGTGATTCCAGCCGTGAAAGCCTTCAACAATACATTTTCTAAACATATATTTCAGCTTTCTGGATAATCTGGAAGTACTTTCACCATTTGAGAGCCTCTTACCCCCTCCAAGCCTTTCTGTCAAATGTTTCTAGCAATTAGAGGGTTCTTTGTCAAATTCAGTGTTCTAGGTGGTCTGGAAGTGCTGTAACCATTTGAGGATGCACTATTAGTTACCAGTTTTATGAGAGAGTCACACATATTGCCTTCAGATTTTATTTTTAGTAATCAGGGCAGACCAGATTTTTAAGGGGTACCAAATTCCAGTTGTCTAACTGGCAGAACAGGTCAAAGATTTTTCAACTACCTTTTGAGAAACAGAAAAGCTGAACGCTAGAACTGTTTCGATCTTGTAATGTATGCCTATGTGTGTCGTAAAGGAGTGGCGCAACTGAAGCTCATACCATAGATGTACTTTTGTACAAAATAAGGCAAAGCCATGCAGCGCAGTCAAGTAGGTCGGGCTGAGAGAGTTCTCGACAAACTGTGACTAGCCCAAGGTCACCCTGCAGGAATATAATAACAGGGAAACAAATCCAGTTTGCCAGATAAGAGTCCGCCACTCTTGTGGAGGAGTGGCAATCAAACCCAGTTCTCCAGGTTCAAGTCCATAGCTCTTAACCGCTACATCACTCTGGCTCCAGGGCCTCAGTGAGAAAGATAGCTCACAAATAAATAAATAGTGATCTGTTTTGTGGCTGTGTAATTAAAAAAAGAATAAAACTGTTCAATTGCAGTTCAGGTATATTGCTAATTTTCTGCCTTTCCTGTTTGGGTATGGTGCAGGTATCAGCTTCACTAAAATGGTTTCGTATCCAGTTCACCTACTTGGAACTGGTCCAGATAAATTTAGTATACAACAGTGAATGCAAAATGTTTATAATTGCAGAAAAATGGCAACAGAATGAAAACGTGATATAATTTAATAGAATAAATTTGTACATTTAAGCTTGCAGTTTGTCTGCATTTAGTACCTTCTTTTCCAGAAGTGTGTGTCATCTTTGAAAACTACAGTAAGTAGACAAAATGGATTTGGGTTCCCACATACTCTTTTAACATTGGTAAGCACAGTAGAATAGAATGCATAATTTTAGCTGATTTCAAATGTTTCTGTTTTTCATCTCTCCAAACAGTGAAGAATAGTAAGCATAAAGGTTATAAGCATCTGTGCTGTATCTAAAGCTGTTCAGGCACATTCAGTTTAGCATTAATCAGATTCCAAAGGGGGAGGGTTATGCTAAACCTCATAAAAGGCAACTTGCTGTCTGATCCTAAACATTTTTGTTCACAAGTAATGACAGAAGGAGCCTTTTCTGACCACCATCAAAAGACACTTCTGTCCTTATGCTTATTGAACTACTAATTTTGAACTTCTAGGGATTCTATTCTGGTTTGGGCTTTGATCAACAAATTCATGTTATGCTTGGATTGAGCTCCAAGTCACTGAAAAAAAAACCACTCTCTTGTTTTTATTTGGGTTTGGTTTCAGTTCAGAGGATTAATTTGCATCAACACTTTCTATTAGCACTACTTTCTGTCTGCCTATCAGCACAGTCCTGTTTGGTCAGAAGTAAACTCCATTGAGTTCAATTGGGTTTAGTATTACAGCCAAAATAACTTCTGTTAACGACAATAATTTACTTATCCTCTCCTCTCCCCTAGGAGCTCTGAACAGTATACATGACTCTCCCCATCCTTGGAGAGGGATGGGTCAATAATTAAGAGGGGATTTAAAGTCAGAACCAGTTGAAATCTATCATACTGCATAATTATATAATTATATACAGCCCATATAATGCAGGTGAAAGTGGAAAAAACATTTTTCCACGAAGACAACGCAGATCTTCTTTCAAGGAGGAATTTTTCTGAACATTTATACAGTTACTCTTTATTTTGGTGTTTTGTTAGCGTGTGTATTTTTGTTGCTGTTGTCTACATGATGTGGCATGATTAATCTGCAGAATGACACCCAGCCATAAAACCCAGATCTAAAAATGTTTCTGAATTAAAAACATTTATAATAAAAGCATGTAAAGAGGCAATGCACTGTAATGTACGTCTGATAAGAAAGACTGACATGAATGGATAATTTCTTTGTGCAGGCAAATAAAATAACTGAAACTGCAGTGAGTACAGGAATGGCTCCTGGTAATCTGTTGGTAAGAGCTGCCGTACATACACTAGTCTCTCTTGGTAAGTCATGAATCTGCTTTCTGGAGACATGAGGATATAATGTAATTAAACATCTTGAACTGTAATACCAACTGAGGAAACACTGAGGTCGATCACCTCAGCACATCATTTGCGCCTCATTCCTGATAGGTTGCTGCGTGTAATCTACCCTCCGTTTATGCGCATGACTGTCGCTTCTATACAGAAGCAGGGGGCGCGCGCTTTTTGCCTGTGCGAGTCTCCCGTTCCGCGCATGCCCAAGACATTTGTCTGTGATTGGCTGAACGGGCGAATCGAGGCAACGGAGATTCCCCACTTTACCAGCTTCGACCTGGGTTCGCCAAAAAAACTGTACCTTCCTGGTGGAGTCGGAAATTTAATGGCAGGACAGAGCAGAGCAGGAATGGACCCGCGTGGAACTCGCTGGATGTGGGGAGTACCTAGGTGGAACCTAGGTCAAGTTAGTGAGTGCGGAATCGACCTGAGAACAGTTAAAAAACACACTCATTCTTCTCTACTGATTTGCCTGCCAATCATTTGATCCACATCTGATTATTTCCAGGCTGCCCACTGAGCGCCTTCCAAAGTATCCTTTCCAAGCCTCCTCCTTTGTGGATGAAAAAGTACAGGAGATGAATTATTTCAATGGCACATTTATAGGACTGGGATTTGCCTGGAGATCTGGGAGTAGAGCCTGGAAGGAAAAAAAAACCTCTCCTGAGGAACTGATCTCTGTGTTATTTGTTTGTTTAGAATATTTTTAAATAATAAAAAAAACACAAGGAATCAGTTCCCCTGGAGAAAATGGCAGCTCTGGAGGGAAGACTCTATGGTATCATGTTATACCCTACCCTACTGCATTCTCTCCCTCTGATAGTGGCCATGCTGGCAGGGGCTGATGGGATTTGTAGTCCATGAACATATGGAGAGCTACAGGTTGCAGACCTCTGCTCTAGGAGATCCACGGGCTCCACCTGGAGTGGGCAACAAACACTATCAATGTGTGACTCCGCCATTTGAATTCTAATGGAACACCAATTATTTGGTTTCAGAAAGTAGCCTCACTGTAGAACAATCTTTAGTTACTCCTTGCTGAAATTTGAAATTTTTAAAGTGTGACAGAAGGTTTTTCTTCTGTATGTTTGCATACTACATTCCTAGACACTGGTTTTCAATGTCTATCAGAACAGTTTTCAAAACACTTAATAATTATCTATGGGTCTGTACCCTCAGAGCGTCGCTCTGAGCCGTTATCTCCTTTTGCAGCATTTGAACTTATCTTGTGGGATATAATTTTTTGTTGGGCTCAGGGTTGGCAATAGTGATAGAAACATATTAATCTTTTACATTTATGGTGAAGAAGAGAAACCACAGCTTTGGACATGCTTTAAACAAGCTATAAATACTGCTATAAGCAAATTTATATCATAAAAGTCAAAGGTATACTTTGTCCTCCAACCTACTCTTGCTTTCTTTCTTGACTTTGTGTCAGACTGGTTTAGAATGGCATTTTCTAAGATCTTCATATTTCATTTAGATGGGGTGGGGAGTTCTGTGGGCTGGCGAAATGAAATGTCACGTTCCTGAAAATGGGAGCCATTCATTACAGGAACCGAAATAAAAGACTCCAATAACTTTGGCAGATATACATTTGCCGTGACTGTCGAAATGCCTGTTGCAATGCCTTCTTCTTCCATGCTTTTCCAGCCACAGCAGAGACAGTGAAGGATATCTTCTTAATTGGAAATGTTTGGGGTGGACAAATGGAGTGTCAGAGAAGAGGGACAGACCATACTGTAAAAGCAGTCATATGAAAAACAGGAAGCCACTGCTAAGAGTGAGGGAGACCTATGCAAAAGGTTACAGACTGTGATTTAGAGAGGAACATCAATGATATCAGTACAGTTCAGAATTGCAAGCAGGGCTGGCCTGTCCACTAGGCAAATCTAGACATTCACCTAAGATGCCAGAACTGGGTGGGGGCAAATAATTAGAGGATCCCAGGAAGCCTCAGAAGTCCAGGGCAAAGAGGAAAGTGAACAAGCATCTCTCCTATGCATGGTCTACCATACCTACCCACTAACCCCGCTATATTCAATGAGATTTACTCCCAGGTAAGAATGCTTTGGATTACAAGCCTTGGAATAAGCTGGTTGATGTTTCGTTATTTTTTGTGCCTATCTGTTGAAGAGGAGACATCGAAGTCATGGTAGAAAATGCCATCAAGTCACAGCAGACCTGACACATTTTCAAGGCAACAGACATTCAGGGTTGGTTTGCCATTGGCTGCCTATGTATAGCGACCATGAACTTCCACATGGCCAAAGTCACAGGGCACCAAAAGTTCTTTGTCCAGTCCTGATTGCAGGTACATTTCCTTACACATGCACACATATACAAAATGCAGGCATGGAAACTGCAGTCTGTCATAGAAGACTCATGCAGGAGGAGAAACCTTATTCCCTTACCACTGTTTTCTGCTCTGGCTGTTTCACCCCTGAAACTGACCATGTGTTCTGTGTTGTGGAAGGGGAAAGATTTTTTTAAAAAAAGCTCTATCGCTTCTCCTACAGGAGGGTGGTGGTGGTTGCAGCAGATTAAAAATTGCCCTCTGCCTTAAAGCAGACTACCAAATTTACCTTTAAGTTCTGCAGAAAGAAAAAGGAAACAGACAAATAAATAGCCTTTAGGGTAAAGTGCATGGTGCCTGTATGTTTTGGCTTTTAACACAGTGAGGCCTGTACAAGTATCTGTTTTTCTCAAATGAACAATCAGGCTCAGTTTTGGAGACCAACATGAACATTCAGGAATGCTGTGATGCTACAATGTACTGAAAAATAACAAAGAACGATGTATAAGTAGGAAGAAGTATGTCACTGAACAGCCTGGCCAGAAAGCACACACACGCACACACACACACCAGATTTTACTGATGCAAACAATACACCAAATGCTAAGGTCCCAGGCAGTTAAGAGAGGGCTGACCTCCAAGCCAGGTAAGCCAGGGACCACAAGCAGATGTGGGGATGGCAGAAACAATGTGGGCCAAAAATCAGAAAATGTATGAGCCCCTCAGAGGTTAAGGAAAGATATGACCAAGATCAAGGAAGGGACCAGGATTAGTAGGGTGGTACAAGGAGAAGGCAAAACAAAAGGCCAAAGAAAAGCCAAGATCAGGTTCCAAGACCCAGGAGTGACTGCATCATTCTTACACTACCAACAAGATGCTCATGGTGAAGAGCCCGGACAGAAGGTCATCACTTTGAACCTTCAGGTACATTTTATTTTATTCAGCTGTTTTCATTGGCCATTTGTGCACTGTGGTCTGCTTTGCAGCAAGTGTTATGTTTACCTTCAGGTCAGATTCTTGATTGGCACAGGTTTTCCCTGCTTGAGAACTCACCATGCAGTAGATGTGATATTGTGGGACAAATGAGTCTCTGGAAATGTTTAGTGCAGTGATTCCCAACCAGGGTTCCATGATACCCTGGGGTACCATGAGCACGTCCCAGGGGTACCATGACTATGCTACCGCCTGCCCCCTCCCCCCCGGAATCAAATGGATTTTGAAGGGGGGGTTGGAAGTACCATGGGCTCCCTTTAAACAACATTGAAAAACAGCATTGTTTTATTTGCCTAAATTCGGTATGGATTGGGGGGGGGGTAGATTTAAAGGGAACTCTCCCTTTAAATCCCCCAATCCATGCCAAATTTAGGCAAGCAAACAACGCGGCTGTCAATGCTGGTTTTCCCTCCCCTCCCCCTGATTGCCACTCCCCCACACCTACAGGCCAAAATTGGAAAAAAACATAAAAAATGCAAAAAAAATCAAATGAACTTCAAGGGTACCCTGAGATATGATGAGCGAGGTCAAAGGTGCTGCGACATCGAAAAGGTTGGGAAACACTGGCTTAGTGCTTACATCAAGTTGATGTTTCAGATGCAAGGGAAGGGGAGGGAGGGAGGGTGGCATGCAAGGGAGGGGAGGGAGGGAGCAGATGAAGAGAACAGTTCTAAACAAGTCTATACACAAGTAATTCCCATTTTATCCAATGGGACATCAAGTCTTCTTAGGATTGCAACAGACATCTTGGACTGAGACTGCCCAGCTTATTGCCACGATCTGAAGTCTCTGCATTTGTTTTTCTGACTTTCTGTCTTTCCTAAAGACCAAACATGCTGGCCATGAGTCAGACAGCCTGAAGGACCAGAGACCATGAGCGATGGATGGGTGTCTGCCACAGGCAATTAATTTGCTCTTGTTGGTTGCAAGAAGACTCAGTGTTTTGTTGTGAAAGACAACAAAATGAACGCTGCCTGTAAGCATATAACTTCACAGGAATATCAAGAGACTCAGTGGGAAAGCTCTCTTGCTGAAGGGAACATTCCCAACAACTTTAATAGTTTGGAGTGTAGGACACAGTTCCCTTCGTTCTGCTCAGTTTTACCTTTACCTTGTTAAAAACAGCACAATTGTGCATCTCTACCTTTTTTCAGTCAGTTTATTTTTCTTCTTTGTTTTTGTTTCGATCCCATTTGTACAATTTCCATTTTTAAAGAAGTGCATCTATTTTGAATTTAGCTTGTTTTGGAAAGGGAAGTATGACTCGCACCCACGTGGTTTTGTCTCAACAAGTTGTTCCAGATGTCAAACTAGGGACACTTAAACTGGATTCGTCACTGATGCTTTGTGATTCCCAGAACAATGTTAGTTTTTCTCCACTCTGTCAGCAAACCAGTCTTGTGGCAGTCAAGTACAGATGCAAATTCCGGATGGTAGCAGCACTAGCCCATAGCAGCACAAGAAAGCAGGAGTCTAGTGGTACATTAATGGCTAGGCATATTTATTCCAGCAAAAACCTCTGTGAGAGAGTTTATTTAATCAGATCTGGGCTCTTTTAAGGCCCCTTCCGCACATGCAAAATAATGTGTTTTCAAACCACTTTCAGAACTGTTTGCAAATAGATTTTGCTATTCCGCACAGCTTCAAAGAGCACTGAAAGCAGTTTGAAAGTACATTATTCTGCATGTGCGGAATAAGCCTAAGACAAGCTCTTCTGAGTCCATCCATTTCTATGACAGAGTTAAGCACATGTCGCAACTTACCCCTGCTGAAATCGGTGCTATTGAAGAAATTCTAAACTGTCCTCTTTATGGTTTCCTGCCATCCTGCTTTCCTGACCTGTACAACTTAGCAAAGAACTTTGCAAAGCAGGGACCCATAGGGTATTTCTTCAAGAGACCCATCTCATCCCCTTTTGGATCCCTGTTGCTGGGTGCTTCTTTCAGCCAAGTGTGTGGTTGCTTCTTTGCATTGAAGGCCTTCAAAACAATAGCCTTTCCTTTTCTGTTTGTGTGTAGATAGTTTTTCTAATAAAACAGCCAGCCAGAGGCAGCAAATACCACCGTGAAAAAATGTGGTAAGTTTTGTACTGATGCTCCATGACATGAAAGCCCTCGGGCTATTTTCTCGGGCCACAAGCAAACATTTTAAATTGTGGCCTAAAAATATGTTTCTGTTGCAGTTGTTTTGGGCATATCTAAATGAACCATTTAAAGATGATGGTGCTTTTTGCCAATTTTAAGTTGTTACAGTTACATTATAGATATAAACAAGAGCCGGTTTTTAAAAATTCCTCCAGGTGAAAATACAGGCAAGTGAATGCAAGCGATGATCACCACTTCCATGACTATTTTGCAGTTTTCTTAGGTCAATTCTGCACTCACTAACTCGACCTAGGTTCCACCTAGGTACTCCCCACATCCGGCGAGTTCCACGCGGGTCCGTTCCTGCTCTGCTCTGTCCCGCCATTAAAATTTCCGACTCCACCAGGGAGGTATAGTTTTTTTGGTGAACCCAGGTCGAAGCTGGTAAAGTGGGGAATCTCTGTCACCTTGATTCACCCATTCAGCCAATCACAGACGAATGTCTTGGGCATGTGCGGAATGGGAGACTCGTGCCAGCGAAAAGTGTGCCTTTTCCCCCACCATTTCTGTATAGAAGTGACAGCCATGCGCATAAACAGAGGGCAGATTACACGCTGCTCATAGCAACAAAATGGAAAAAGAAAAAAAAGAGACACACGCTCACATTCCTGTCGCAACGCAGCAGCCTATCAGGAACGAGGAGTGAATGACATGCTGAGGTGATCCCACCCTCTGAGCTCAGCTCCGGCAGGACGACCTCGGCTGCTGTGGGGAGTGATAGAGGAATCAACCTACATTGGCACTTCAGCCTGACGGGTTGAACCTAGATCGAGTTGGTGAGTGCGGAATCGCCCTTAGATATTTAACTTTCTATTTTTGAAAATGGGAGGGAGGGAAAATGGCATGACATAGCTATGCTAGATCCTGGATGCTAAACAGGGTCAGAACATGGAAGGGAGACCACCAAGGAAGACTTTGCAGAAGAAGGCAATGGCAAACAACCCATCCTTCTCACTGTCAAGAGGTTCACCCTAAAGCCCAACTTCCTGTTTCCCATCCTCCTGGGTTGTCCCAAAGAAAGGGTTCTAACCCAAACACAACCTTCCTGTAAAGTAGGTAAGTTGCATGACAAATGAATGTGAATCCTTCACTGCATAACACAAAACAAACACTAATCCAGGAAACCACAAAACCTACATAATCCTGTTTTAGAGTACTTCTCCGGCCACAATACAATACAAATAGCAGACCCCCATTATAACAGAGAGCTTTCTCCCTGGCAAGATTAAACTCCTTCCCCTCTTCAGTAATGACTGGAAGATTCCACACACTCCTTTCCAGGAGAGACTATGCCCTTGTGGTCGTGATTCCCCATATACGATTCTACACATAGTCTTAAATTGCTTGCTGCATGATGACACTCGTTCTCATTGAATTGGATCTCTAATTGCCAAAGGACAGAAAAGTTCAGATAGATCTTTCATCCAAACTCTCTTGATCGATAAGAACGAGACTGTAACAGCTTTGGTGGCACTGTTTTTGGCCACAGTTCTGGTGGAAAGATCCCACGCAGAACATTCTAAACTTAAAAAGATCAATAAAACGATATCTTCTGCACAATGTAATATTAGACCATTTGTCTAATTTGAAATTCTGATGGTTTTAGGCACAAAAAGGTCTAACTAGACCTACTTTTTGTTGGGTTTAATACGCCATTAAAGGTTTCTGATTTCAGAAGAAAAAAAATAGCAGACCCAATTGGCAATTCCACAGCCTCAGTCTTCCGGTCCAGGTTTTCAGTTATGCTGCACAGATAGCATCCCCACCTATTCACATTCCAGCCTACAGACGCAGCTCCTTTTATCTAAACTTCAGCCAATCTCATTCTTCCTGCCAGGTGTTTCAGCTTTACTGAGCAAACCAACTTTCTTTTAGGAACTGGATTGTTTTCAGCTGGCTCTTCATCCTTGTCTTACACAGATATTCTTTGCAAATTTTACAAATTTTGGCCCTCAAGAAGATAAATCTTCTTGACACTCACTTGTCCCTTGCTGGGGGTCTTGATTAGTCAGCTGTGAGATGACGACACATTACACACATGCACATTAAAACAAAGAATGCTGAACTAGATAGATGTTGGTCTGTGATTTGTGAATACCCATAAGCCAAGGTCTCGGGTTTTCAACTAGCAGGTGGGCCTTGAGTCCTTCTGGAATCATAACTGATCTTCAGACAACAGAGGCCCATTCCGCACAACCAAAATAAAACATTTTGAGGCAGAACATAAAACATTTCCTCTGAGGAGTTCTGCATGGTTTTCAGCCCAAAACGTTTATTTTATTTCCAGCCTTAAAATGTTTTATATGCATCTTGGATTTTAGCGACTCTTTTTGTGAAAACATTTTCAAAACTTTTCACTTGCTGTGCGTATCTCCTTAAATGTTTTACAAGCCTCTCTGCAGTCTCTGGACTTCCTCCTCAGCCCCATTTTCTGAGCTCACTCCATCATCTTGCCTGTTTACTTCCATCATAATTTAAAAAACATTGGGATGATTCCTTTGCAGCTATGAGGACATGATGCATGAGAATCGCAGTATGATTCTTTGAAGCATTGAAACAACAAATCCACAGAGAAGACAAAATAAAACGGGAGAATCACAAAATGGCAGCCAGAGAGCATTTCGAGGGTGTGTGTGCGGACAAACAGGGAGTATTGAAAACAGTTTGCAAACATGTTCAGTGACTTGTGTGGAAATGGCCAGAGATCAGTTCCTCTGGCAGAAAGGACAGTCCCTAATGGCAGACTCTCTGGTATACCGTGGAGTCTAGGACAAACTGAAGTATCATTCAAATAATGGACCCAAATCTCCAGGAATTTCCCAAACCAGAGTTGGCAATCCTACCAGATATTGGGGAAGCAAGGAAGGACCCAACCTCTCTTTCCTGCTCCCCTGTCTTGGGCTCTGTTGAGATGCTGCAAGTGCTGAAGCAGCCTCGAGTCAAATGGCATGGAGAGGAAGAGGTTGAGTTCTTCTCTCACCATTCACTGCTTAAAAACTTGAAGCTGTGTTAAGCTGGGTTTCGCCAAAGGCCACAAGTAGATCTGCCTCTTCATCATAAGAACATAAGGGAGAGCCTGCTGGATCAGACCAGAGTCCATCTAGTCCAGCACTCTGCTACTCACAGTGACCCACCAGATGCCTATGGGAGCTCACATGCAGGATGTGAAAGCAATGGCCTTTGGCTGTTGCTGCTCCCGAGTACCTGGTCTGCTAAGGCATTTGCAATCTCAGATCAAGGAGGATTATTGTCTTTTCTAGCGGCTAAAGTACAGAAGCTTCAGTTTAGTCATTTTAGCTTCTAGAAGCATAACTACCAGGTCTAGCTTTTCTTGGCGTGTACCTTATCAGGCTGTGAAGGAGTGTGAGGTGTGTTTGGTGTTTCCCATGTCAAAATTATACATGCTGTATTTTAAAAAATCCAGGAAAACACTAGGGTGAGAAATTTTCTCCTGGGGTTAAGTTTTCATGTATGCAGAGGGGTTGAGGGGATATTCAAACATTACATACCGTATATACTCTTATATAAGTCGAGTTTTTCAGCACATTTTTTGTTCTGAAAAAGCCCCCCTCGACTTATACACGAGTCAGGTGTATTTTAAAAAATATTTTAGGGTTTTTATTTGTCGGCCGCCAGGGGGCGCAGTTTTTAGGCTAGTGGTACCAAAATATCAGGATATCATCAGGTGGCACTCCTGATGATACTACCCAAGGTTGGTAAAGATTGGTTCAAGGGGTCCAAAGTTATGGACCCCCAAATAGGGTGCCCTATCCCCCATTGTTTCCAATGGGAGCTAATAGTAGATGGGGCTACATTTTGAGGGTCCATAACTTTGGACCCCTTGAACCAAACTTCACCAAACCTGGGTGGTAGCATCAGGATAATCTCTTGCTGATACTAGCTAGGTTTGGTGATGTTTGGTTTAGGGGGTCAAAAGTTATGGACCCCCAAAGGGGGTACCCCATCCCCCATTGTTTCCAATGGGAGCTAATAGTAAATGGGGCTACATTTTGAGGGTCCATAACTTTGGACCCCCTGAACCAAATTTCACCAAACCTGGGTGGTGTCATCAGGAGGGTCTCCTAAAGATACTCTGAAATGTTGGTATTGCTAACATAAACATTCCTCCCCTGACCAAAAATCCAGTTTTGAAGGATTTTAACTCTTGTGTTTTAGCTTGGTTGCTGGTTGAGCTAAGGCTTTTGTACTTTTAAAGTTATTGTTGAGACCATATTGTTTTCCACTTACGGAGCTAGTTTTGTTGAGACCATATTGTTTTCCACTTACAGAGCTAGTTTACTAGTTTTTCTTTGAAATAAATATTCAAAAACATTTAACCTACTGATGTCTCAATTAATGTAATTTTATGGTATGTATTTTTATTGTTGAAATTTACCAGTAGCTGCTGCATTTCCCACCCTTGACTTATATGCGAGTCAATAAGTTTTCCCAGTTTTTTGTGGTAAAATTAGGTGCCTCGATTATATGCGGGTCGACTTATACATGAGTATACATGGTAAATAAAATAATGTAAGAAAAGGAGAGTTTGTATTTATACTCCACCTTTCTCTCCTGTAAGGAGACTCAAAGGGGCTTACAAACACCTTTCCCTTCCTCTCCCCACAACAGACACCTTCCGAGGTACGTGGGGCTGAGAGAGTTCTGACAAACCGTGATTAGGCTAAGGTCACCGAGCAGGAATGTAAAAATGCGGAAACAAATCCAGTTCACCAGATAAGACTCTGTTGCTCATGTGGAACAGTGGGGAATCAAATTTGGCTCTCCAGGTTAGAGCCCATCTGCTCTAACCCATTACATCAGTTCATAGGTAAAGGTGCAAGCACCAGGTCACTACTGACCCATGGGGTGATGTCACATCACAATGTTAATTGAGGTCAACATAATTTATTCTATTATTAAAAAGGATAGTTGATTATATACATTGGTTACATTTATATGTATATAATCTCTGGTGCTAGCCACAAAATACACATAAAACCAGTTTTGTATGGATTTCAATTGTTTCCACTTATTTTTCTAGACTCTTTTTACCTATTTACATCTTATTTTTCCCCTTGATGGGGATCCAAAGTGGCTTATCATGTGATTCACTCCTCCTCCACTTGTTGTCTCAACAATAACTCTGTGAAATAGGTTAAGTAGAATGTGTGATGGGCCCAAGGTCATCCACCAAGCTTTCTTGGCAGAGTGGAGCTTCAAATCCAGTTTTTCCAGGCCTACTCCAACACTCTACCCATTATGTATTGCTGGTTCAAAATCAAGGTGCTAATAATTACCTTTAATGGCCCAATCCAGAAACTGTGGTGGCCGGGGACAGCACCACCACTATGTCACAGCACTGCCTGTAGAGGGCTTCCAGGCGGCACAGGGAGGCATTGAAAACCAAAAAGTCACCAGCCACTTGAAAGTCTCCACAGGGCAAAACAAACTTACGCCACCCAAAAGTGTCGAAAGTGTTCCCAGCCCAAGAACTGGTGGAAACTAAGGTTGGCTCCATCCCTGGGAATGCCCCCAGCCTGTCCCCAGCACCTGACTTTAGACCAGCACAACTCTCAGCATGCAGGCTCTTCTGGGTTGGGCACCACAGAGTTCTGTGGCACCCACCCACCTCCCTATTTGCCCTCCCCACCAGCATAAGTGACATTTATGCCTGCAGAGTGGACACATGCACCAGCATGGCCCCACACCACCAAGATCCAATTTGCCCCCCCCCCCAGATTGGGCTGCCCATCCCTTGATGGCTTGCTTAAATTGGGCTATTGATCATATTATTTTGTTCTGTTCTGTTACACTGCAAGAAGCTTGGAGAACATATTTTGCTGAAAAGCAGGCCAGCCACTGTTTCCTAACCAAACAAATAAATGTTGATCTAATCCATGTTCTGTTTCTTATAGGTTTCCTACTTTTAATGCACAAAGCTTTTCAAAATCAGACACCAGGGAAAAAAGCTTGAATTTTTATTTATGTAAGTTTTAGCATTGATATCTGGAAATCTGAGTCTCATAACAAAGGTTTCAAAGGGAAGTTTCCACAATTTTAACTGCAAGCCTCTTAGTTTCATCTGTTGGCAGCGCTCTCTTTTTTGCTAGTACAATTCTGATCAGAGTTATAAGTCAAGGGACTTATAACAAAGGGTCTAATTCTTTTTAGAAGTATGTTGTGGATTATTTCTTCTTCCTAGAAAAATAATAATAATGATGCCATTGCTGAATATAAATGCAATTGTTTGGGTTTGTTTAGGATGCTCCTAAAACAAATGGAATAATAGATTATTTCTACCAAGGGGCCTATTACTTTGGTTAGCCAGGAGTCAAAGTTAAGTTCTCTATAAAATCCTTTCAAAGCTGGGTGAAAGAGTAAATGTTGAACTGCTTGGCTTTAGGGTACGGGTCCTGAAATGTACATTTCAAAATTCCCTAATGGTAGGTAGTTGATGTAGTGAAGATCTTAATTTATGCCATGTTTATTCTGTATCTCCTTGGTATTGTCTCGAAAGGTCCCTGGCAAAAGAAAAAGCAGATGTTAGATAGAAGTACTGTGTTCAGATTCACTTATGTGGGCTCTCTTAGTGTAAACCTTAATAATAAAAGCTCTTTATCATCCCCCCTTGTGTTTTGTCCTGCGTGCGAGCACATATCTGCACAATGCATTTGCCAAGGATACTTCAGGCTCAAAACACATTGAGCAGAGGGTTGCACTAGATCAGGGGTAGGGAACCTGCGGCTCTCCAGATGTTCAGGAACTACAATTCCCATCAGCCCCTACCAGTATGCTGATGGCCAATTGTAGTTCCCTGAACATCTGAGCAGCCGCATGGTTCCCTACCCTGAATTGTAGTTCCTGAATTTATCTATCTGAACTAGATGGTCAGTATGGCCCCTTTATTATTCTATAATGTCAGTACAACTGAGTCAGAACAAAGCACTTTAAAGACTCGTGGATTTTTAGTTTCTTCTATTGAGAGACTAATAAGGCATTGTGCATATTGAGCCTTAAAAATGCTTAATTTTGACCTGATCATCTTCTACCTGTTTTTTAAAAAATAGCTTTTAGTCTACAGTCCTGTCTGTATACATTCATAGTCTGTATACATTCATTGGTAAGTTGTGAATATAATAACGGGGGCACTGGGGCGGTGTAAAGTGCTGTCAAATCGCAACCAGCTTATGCAATCCTGTAGGGTTTTCCAAGCAAGGGATGAACAGAGGCCGTTTCCCCACTTTTAAAAATGACGTCGGTTTCATCCGGCGTGGACCTTTTCAGCGTGGGAATTGTGTTCCCCGGCTTCCCCTCTGCCCCGCGCAGAGCACGGGGTCATCGAAAGGCGCCGTTTTCAGCAGCGCCAGAAATGACGCGCGCTGAGGGGGTGTGAGAGCAGCAGAGTCGGGGCGGCTGCATTGTCGCCGCCTCTGTAGTGGGGAGTGCCGGGGGACCCCGCGCTACTTGGCAAGAGTAGCGCGCAGCAAATGGTGAGTGGGGAAAGGCCCAGAGACAATTTGCCATTGCCTGGCTCTGCGTCTCATCCCCCAACTTCCTTGGTGGTCTCCTATCCAAATAATGATCAGGCTGACCCTGCTTAGCTGCTGAGATCTGATGAAATCAGGCTAGCTGGGCCATGCAGATCACAGCAATGCTGCCACTTGCTTCTTAAATAAACATGAAGAATGTCAGCTTTAGGCCAAACTACCGAAATAAGTCTCAAAATTGGTCACAAAAAGACCAGTTAATTTATCATTTTAAGCACACATCTAAAGGACCTTATTGATGGTTGCTTGCCGTTTTAAAAACTTCTCACCTAAGCCTACATTGCTGCTTTTATTAATCACAAGAGCAACTGTCACAGAATAATTGGTAAAGATCTCATATTGACCTAAAGAAAATAGAAATCCAGAGCCTAGAAACCATGCTGAGGTAAAATGCTTTTTAAAACGTTCCTCCTAATGCTCTTTGGCTGCATTCAGTCAACCCAAGCAATCTGGAATTTGTTTGTTCCCTGTTTGTTCCCAGACTTATGATTTCTTTCCATCCGACACCACCCTGCTTTTGTTTCTCCCTTTGTGCATGAAAGCATAATTGACAAAACTTCCAGGTCGTCTGACTCCTGTATGGTGTGTCAACTAAATTCAGGTACCTTAAAAAAATGCAGGTTGCTTTTTTTGCAGAAGTCCACGAATTCCCTTTTGCAAGCCATTCGCAAGCTCCACCCCCTCCCCAACCTCAGTTGAAACGGGGGGGGGGGGAGGAGGTTAGAGCAGTATTCTATCTACACCATGCTTAAGTTGCTTGAATCACATGCTACAACAGATTGGTTAAACAAGAGACTTCCCGAAGTACACAGTCACTTCAAATGTAGCTGGTTTACACTCCAAGAAAAGAAGAAGAGGAGCTAGGATTTATACCCCACTTTTCTCAACCCTAAGGCTTACAAACTCTTTCTCTTCCTCTCCCCACAACAGGTGCCTTATGGAGTAGGTGGGGCTGAAAGATCTAAGAGAACTGCGACTAGCCCAAGGTCACTCAGTAGGCTTCATGGGGAGGGGTGGGAAAATAAACCTGCTTCACCAGATAAGAGTCCACTACTCTTGTGGAGGAGTGGGGAATCAAACTCAGTTCTCTAGATTAGAGTTCACTCCTCTTAGCCACTACGCCACACTGGCTGTCCAGATATGAAAGACAAGCTGAATACGGTTAGCTGAAATGTATGCACCTCTCAGTCACTTTTGCTTCAAGCAACCACTTCAAGAATTCTTGGGTAGCCATTTCATCCAGGAGTTCATGGAGATCACTGTTGTAAGTGCCTTCCGAATGTCTTCTGGCCAAGTCTACAGCTTTAGCAGTTCCTTCTGACAAACTTAAAAAAGGAAAAATGGACAAAATAACTTCCTTGTGGTTCAAAACAAATACGTCTCCTATAATCCAGCTCCAAATTTCCACAGCAAGAAGCATATAGCACTTTGACTATCTACTGCCTCTTCAGAAGAATTATATCAGAAAGCTATTTCAGGTTTAGAAAACCATTTCTAAAAATGCACACAGGGAAACATTTTGTGCCCAATGAAGTCAAACACTTTAATCTTGTTTCAGTGGCAGAGATTTAAACACATCTATCTACCCCACTTAAATTTGGCTGGGTAATACATGATATTATTAACTTCTGCTTGACCAAATATTACACATTAATATATTCAAAGTCCCAGTGTTCATGACCAGACTCTGCCAATGATAATGGTCATCTCATGTGTTAAACAAAATAGTGATGTAGTTGTTAATTTTTGTGACTCCACAGTTCCAATAGTAAATGGACCAAAGTCCTCTGGGACCTTGTTTAAATAAACGAAATTACTCCAGACCAGTTGGGTTATGATTTATGGCCAGTGATCATACATACAACTGAAGAGATATAGATATTTATAGAGCTGGTGCAGTTACACCAATAAACATTTGTTATGATGCTCAGAACATTGTAGATGCAGCATTTCAGTATTCTCTGGAAGCTGCATTCCCAAAGGTGAAACCCATTTACCTCACACAAAACAGTAAGGTTTGATACAATGGTATGAATGCAAATGTTTGCAAATTACTCAAGAAAGTATGAGCCAGCTGCCCCACCTGAGACAAGAGCTTTGTCAATACAAAAATGTCCTGGGAACAAATTCTGATTTCCTTGCTTAAAATTTTAATCAAGGACAGAAACAGAAGAGACAACATATTAAACCCCAATACTGCTGTCAAAAGTAAAATACAATATAAACATTCATTGTAAACATGCTACAACCAATATACTTCAGAATTAAATGTTTTCATGCCAAAGCCAACTGTTTATCATATGAGTACTTCCTTTTTGCATATTTATTCCTAGATTATAATTCCTAAGAAGGATTTTGAGGGTGAAAATATTTTGTTGTGATAGACCTAGATGGCGCTAATGATTTTGTTCACAATATGTAAACACATGCTGTACTATTCCATATCCTTTCAATGCTGTGTAAGCAAACAGACCTACAAAGAGAAATGTTAATGGTCCTACAGGATCCTCTTACCTGGTACACTGACAGAACAGTGGCCAGTAGACTGTTGTATTCCTAACCCAACATGCCTTGGATTTGTGAAAATACTTGTAATGTGAAATTGGTAGAGTAGATTTCATATCATTGTTCTGGATGCTGTTATCAAGAGCTTACAGGTTGTAACATGCAATGGTCTTCATAGATTATGGAGTACATGGATTGGGCCTGAGGTCCCCACCATGTGTCAAACACAACAGAACCATATGTGAGTGATAGACTGTCCATGCACACAGTGGCTGATTAGGATTGAGATCAAATTGCAACTGGTAAATGGACTTCTACCCGCTCCCCCTCAAATGCCATTTTAAAACCTAAAACAGTTCCGAGGGAAGTTTGTTTGGAGAAATTCACATGTTCCCTACGATCATGTGGGTTTCTCCAATAACCCAACAACAGGGCCTTCCTTGGGGCCAGTTTCAAGGTGGGGAAATGGAACTGGGACGGAGGCTGAAGCCCCGTTTCCATGTGCACTACTGTCCCAATCCTAATCAGGCACCGTACAGAACTTGAGTACCCATAACTCCTGGCAATTGAGATATGTCATAGTGGGCGGGATGGGGGCGGGGTACTCCAGATTCACCCTGCATACTCCATAAGGTATGCAGAAACTTTTACCACTTCCCAATTATTTCTCTTTATAGTCCCCTCCCAATTTTTTTTTAAAAACCTGCCTTGTTAATCTGTTACATCTGTTTCTTTTTAATTCAAAATTAACCCTTGCTGGGCCTCTTGGGAAGGCCAAAGAGAATAGAACACGAAGTAAGGTACATGAAAACTGGTTTCCAACCTGGTGTCTGATATGGATTGAATTACAAAACTAAACTCTGGCAACTGTTATAGTCAATGAAAACAGCACAATGCCACACCTCCATTAGGTTGCTTCTTTCCCCGCAACAATTGTTAAACAACATATCTTCAGGGGCTATCATCGCTTTACAGCTGTTCCAGTAAAAAGTGTCTCAAGAACTGACATACATCTTGGTTTCCTTCTTAAGTTTCAACTCACACTGTTGACTCTCAGATCTCTTTTTATTATTATTACAGTAATAGTAATCAACCTTTATAGAGTACCGATGACATATATATTGCCTTTACAACTGGCAATAGAGATTAGGAACATGAAACTGAGGGAGAAGGTAAGAGAACCCTGCTCCAAAGAGCTCACAGTCTATAGGTACAAATAAATACAGATGGAATGTGGCCTATTGATCTTTCAACTGCCAAGGCAAACATGCTGGCAAACATGTAGGGGCTCAAAGACTGGTAAGTGTGGGCACTGATGAAGGAGAGTGTGTTAGAAATGATGGAAGAAAAATACTGTTCCAAATGTATGTTTGCTGTGAAAGATGGATCAAAGTCAGCAGTGGGTAGAACAGGCCAAAGAGCAAAAAAAGAAAGGGAGGTTGTAAAAACGTGGTGCGAACAGGATGTAGGTGGTTACTGATAGAGTACAGGTGACTGACAGAGGTGTTGGCAGTCCAGAGTAATGGGATGCTTTGAGGCAGTAGAGAGGGGTAAATACTGTACATCTTGCTGAACAAGAGTGGGAAGGTAGAACAAAATCTTCTGAAGGGGCTGGGAAAGATGGTGACAGTGTGATGATGGGCTTATCAGCTATTTCTTGAA
The DNA here is from genome assembly GCF_021028975.2 of Sphaerodactylus townsendi. Lineage (NCBI taxonomy): Eukaryota > Metazoa > Chordata > Lepidosauria > Squamata > Sphaerodactylidae > Sphaerodactylus > Sphaerodactylus townsendi. The sequence continues at coordinate 35,673,548 of NC_059426.1, read as the reverse complement.
GAGGCTGAGGAACAAAGAAGGAGAGGCTCGAAGAGGAGGAGTCTCTAGAAGCTTTAAGGGTTTTTTTAAAGCTAAAAAAATGCAGATTGTGAAAGAAAGAAAGAAAGAAAGAAAGAAAGAAAGAAAGAAAGAAAGAAAGAAAGAAAGAAAGAAAGAAAGAAAGAAAGAAAGAAAGAAAGAAAGAAAGAAAGAAAGAAAGAAAGAAAGAAAGAAAGAAAGAAAGAAAGAAAGAAAATTATGGTCCAAACTGGAAAATGAGAGTGACTAGAGATGACAAAAAACTCTGGAATAAGATGACCTGGGTGAGGCTGAGAAGGAACTAGTTGATAGTTAACTACAGTATAAGAGTACATTGACCTTCAATATGAACTATTAATGGAGAAATTTCACTTATTCAAGCAAGCGACAGCACAATAAACTTGCAAAGAATTACATTTTAATTGGTCATTGGGTAATAACATGCCCATGGCAACATTTTCATGTACAAATAAGAAGTATGAAATACAATGAGGGAGGGGGGAATACATCACGGTTCCATTAGGCTTTGATTAGTAAAATCCCCCTCCCCCTCAAAAAGCTAAGGAATGCTCAAGGACAGCGGCAGACAGATTCTTACTCTCTTCTCCCTCGTCCGCTCATTAGCCAAGCAATGAACTCCTTGGCTGCTTTCTCTTCCAAGTAAGAGCTGATGTCGCTGGTATAGGTACCATCAGCGTGCCTCTCATATTCGGCGTGGCGTCTGGCAAGTCCATTGCTAAAACAAGAACACTTATTTTAGGAATGTTTCACTTTTGGGCCTTTTGCTCCAATAGCATTTATTCAACACAACCCAAACACACACACACACACACACACACACACACACACACAGATTTCTACAGCACAGCACACACACAACTAGATTTACCTCCCGGGTAATTCCTTGTGTATAATCTTTATTTTCTCCTATACAAGTAAGTTATTTACTCACACTCTGTGCTTGTTCAAGGGTAAACAGATCCTATTGGCCAGCTTGTTGATGACTCAGCCCTGACTGACATGACTCCTACAATGGGGTTGTGCCTCCCTCCCTAACATCCCTACCCCCCAGCATCATCTTAACAACAGTTGTTTCTGATTTTCCCCATGATTTTCTTCAGTCTGATTTAGTCATTTTCAATGAATTGGTTGTTGAATAAAGGGACTGTATGATTACTCTCTTAATAGTGAGGTATAACGAACTAGCCTGGTGGTGCGGATGGGTCCATTGGAGGTACATTTTCTGCAGACCATTCTGGTTGCACAACCCAGTCTCAAGAAAATTTGACTAGCAAAGCTCACTTGGGCAAAGCAGCTGCATTCTAAGAAAAGCTAGTATGGCAAATGCTAAGGTCTCCAAAGGAGAAACGCAAAGGACATAAAAAGTGGTGGTAAAGTTGCAACACAGAAAGGGGGTCAGTATGGTATAGTGGTTAGCAGAGGCATAGCTGGGCCAAACTGCGCCCGGTGCGCATTCCAACTTTCCGCCCCCGCTGCAAAAGGCCTGTTCTCAATAAAAACAGCCTGATGGGAATTGTAGTTCCTCAGGCCATTTTTACTGCCAACAGGCCTTTTGCAACCTGAAAAAGTTCTGAAAAGGAAAGGAACTAAGGTAAGTGTGGGAAGGGGGTGGGGTGGGCACTGTGGGGGGCGCCGTGGGGGGGCTGGGGAAGGGGGAAGGGCCTGGGGCGATTTACCATGCCCCCAGCGTGCGCCTGGTGCACAGCGCACCCCTTGTCCCCTTGTAGCTTCGCAACTGGTGGTTAGTGTAACAGACTAGGATTTGGAAGATCCAGGTTTGAATCCTCATTTGGCCATGAAGGTTGCTAGGGAACCACAAACCTATCTGATAGGGTTACTGTGAAAACAAAAGGTGGAAAGGAGCACCAGGTACGCTGCCCGAGGAAAGGATGGAATTAAAATGTACTAGATACATAGATGGTATCTGTACCCCAGTCATGACATGTTCAAGGCTTGGGGTGGGAAGTAGGTATTAAGCACATGAGAGACACCCAAGCAACTGATCATAAATGACAGCATGAATCCAACAATTAGTGGACTTTGCAGAACAAGATTTTCCCCCTTCCTTCTCCTGCCTTAGTCCATTTAGCCTCTGAAATATTGTTTCAGTGGGAGTGGGTCAACTGACTCTCAGGAACAGCATAGTAACAAATGGGAACTTGCTGTGGAGGGGCGGGGCTGCGTTGGTGGAAATTGCAGCAACCTTTTCTGCTAATGGAAATGTTGTTCCATCAAACAATATGATTGGATTCATACCAAAGGGTTGATAAACCTTAGCTTTGGCTTCAATATATGACATCTGTAAACAGTTACCTCTGCTTCATTTGGATGTGCTTACTGGTGGTAGAAGTTGGTCATGGGAAGAAATTAGATAGCAGGGTTCCTACACTATCCTGGTCACTAATTAGTTTTACTGTGGCTCCATTGCTCATCCATACGCAAAACTGTCTCCACCCAAGTTAAAGATGTCACAGGTTTGGGTCACCCATGTCTTTCTTTTGACACTGGAGTTGGCAATGGATGGAGGAGATAGTGGGCATGTATTACCCAAGAAGTTGAAGTTGCCTTGGATAATTCCCTCTTTGAGACACCACCAGTGCAATGTCTACTCCATAAATGTCTACATGTTTATTTTTGTTATTTTTCCCTCCTGTTTCAGATTTCCATACAATTTTCCATGAGAACTGTGTCTCTGTCATGTCACAGTAGAATAATTTCCTTTCCATACGGGATATTTTATCATCTTTGCAGTACTAGGTCCCATTTCACTTTCCTTAAGTTTCTCTGTTTGTCAGGGGTGTCCAACCCTGACCCTCCAGATGTTCGTTGACTACGATTTCCATCAACCCCTAGCAGTCCCTGATGGGAATCATAGTCCATGAACGTTTGGAGGACTGGGTTGGACACCCCCGGTTTATTTGTTTCTCACTGTCACTGTCACTGGAGAGAAGGAGGTTGGTAGATTTAGTGTCAGGTTAATTTTCTGGGAACCACTTGAGGTAAATTCCGTTAAGGGCTTTTGATGGATACCAACCTACAAATCTCTAAACCTACTAAGAACAACTTCACACATTACAAGTTTTGTGTACAAATGAAACTTCTTAGATTTACATATAAATGTGTAGCATATGTATCTGGCAAACATGTGCATTGTACATGTCCCCAGGGAAATCACTAGCATGCAATGGGCTGAGACTTGCAAAACCAGGTGCCGTGAGTGTGTGGCCTGTCCATACTTAGGGATGTGGTATTGAGCATGCTCCATCCTTAGATATCCTTTATATATATATATATATATATATATATATATATATATATATATATATATATATATATATATATATATATATATGGTGTTATATAGTGTGGCAGGGATGTCTAGGGATGGGCAAATATATATATATATATTTGTATTTTCAGATTTGTCTTTAAGAAATTTTTGATGCTGAAAAAAGAAATTTTTGAAAAAGTAAAACAAAAACTGATACCTCAGATCAGCTCTATTCACTTTTCCCAAAATATTTCTGTTTTTTAAAGCCATCAAGTCACCACTTTGGTTCAGAGGCATCATGGGACAGCTATTTGCAGGGTCGGCTCTCTTTGCTGTCTCCCCACCAGCCAGATCCGACTTCAGGGAGGGAGAGCTGTTTGCAGGCACCAGCTGAGCCAACCCCTGTAAACATCTCTCATGGCTGCCTCACCTCCTTGGAAGCCAGCTTGGGTTTTCGAGGAGACCAGGGAGGGCTGCCTGTGGGGAAAGCCGAAAAAGCCGAAATCTATTCAGCTTTTTCGGCACCGGGCTTTTTCAGCATCAGGCTATTGTGGGGGCTAACTTTTTTTGGAGGGGAAAAGCTACAATGGCTTGGGGGGGGGGTCAAGTTTATCCAGACACTCAGTCCTAAAATGCACCCTGTAGGGCAGAAAACCCTCAGTCCAGCTGGCAGCCTGGGAACAGTGGAGAAGTCAAGGCAAGCCTGCACATGCTCCTTCTACACAGGTTGCCCCACCTGTCCTTTACTTAACTGGGCTGCCGCCAGGCCTTTCCCCAAGCATGTCTGCATGGAAACCTCGGCATATAGCCCACTATCCATGCATGAACTTTGCCCACATTCCTCTCCATTCCAGCAGATCCTCCCAATTCCTGGAAAATATCATTCCAGGGGTTGCAGGATCCATGTGAAAGAACAACCATGTGTGGAAGAACAACCATGGGCTAGACTAGAGTAAGGAGTGAAATAGATCAGTGGAGCTGTCAGAAGTAGGAGGACAAATTTCACCCTTTTGTCTTTCCTTAACCCAACCTGTCCCATGTGTTTCTCTACACAGTTTCCATGACCCTGGGAATGATCTTTCCAGGGGCTAGATGGGGCTGCAGGAACTGAGCAAAATATAGGAAGAGTCCGTGCTCCATGTACAGAGTGGATGAGTACACACCATATTTCCACGTAAACTGCGAAGCAACCCAGGAAATCATATTTTGAGAGGAACTAATCTGAAACGTAGGTGTAGACTGCCCCACTGACACATGTGCCCACAATGCCAGAAGTATGGCTGTGATGCTGCCACATATGCAACTTGAAGCTGTTTCACGCTTGCCAAGTATTTTCAGCACTATCTGCCCACAGATCACTGAATCTGAACAATGATAGAAGTCTCACTCGGTCTGCTACCCCTAAACCCAACTTTTATTGCAGCCTCTGGGACTTACTTCCACAAAACTTTCCCAAGCTAGCAAGCGTGACTGTGGGTACATGTGTGCGTGCCTCTTTCTTCTAAATATGTCCCGATGGACAAAAAAATTGCTATGTAAGGGAGGTGGAAACTCGGCTCACAGAGAAAGGGACATAATGGTTCCAGAATGCCGAACATCACTGTTTAGACGGCTGATGCCCTCAGCTCTGAAAGTTCTACTCTTCTATCAGGAAGATTCTTTCCGGTCAGTTTTCTCCTCAGACAAGATGATCAAATGAGCACTGTCAGTGTTTCACAAGGGAGATGCTTCATGTTCAGCAGCACCCACATAGGAAACTGCTTCACACAAGGATCTCTAGCAATGACCACTGTGCCAGGAATATAATCAGGTATGATACTGAGGCACTGGCCTTTCCCACTCTGTTGACCCAGACAATACAAATAATACACCTGAACCAGCCTTTTGCTGATTCAAACCTTTGGTCCATAAAGTTCAGTATTGTCTACTCAGACAGCCACCCACAGGGTGGGTGGGCCTCGACCAGATGACGGGCCTCTTCCCCCACCCTCCCCTTCCCACAGGGTGGGTGGGCCTTGACCAGATGACTTTCCAGAATCTCCAGTAGAGTCTTTCACACCACCTATTGCTTGGTTCTTTTAACTGGAGATGCCAGGGATCGAACCTAGGACTTTCTGCATGCCAAGAAAATGATCTACCACTGGGCCATGCCCCCTCATTATTATCCATGTTTGTTCAGTTCCCCATATTGTAAAATGTTTAGTCACTTAAAATACCTTGAAAGCTGATCCAGCAGGTTTTCTTTCTCTGTCTCTTCTTGCCTTTGTTGTCTGGAGCAGAGGTCCACAGTCATTAGATTATTGAAATTATATTTGCGCAGGTGGGGAAGAAATCCACTTATCAGTGAACAGGTACAGTGTGCTTTCGTTAATACAATTAATACAATCTTTAGGGCTAAGAACTCTCATGACTCTGGCATTTAATACCATACGGATTCTTCTCAGTTAGTTTAGCTGAACACAGATTCAGACCATTGGGTCATCTATACTCACTCCTGATTGGCAGCAAATCCTTCAGTGGGAGAACCTGGGGATTGCACCTGGGCTCTTTCACATGCAAATAAGGCGTTTTGCAACTAAGCCATGCATCCTCCTCTAGTTATTTTGGCCTCTATTTTGGGGTTACTGTTTTGGCTTGGAGTGCATCTGACAGTACTTTGACAAACAGTAGCTAAAATTATTCAATCTTGTTCAGTGTTTTATAATGCAAGTGTCAGAATAGAGTGCCTATAGCAGCAACAGCTTGTTAAATTCACTGGTGCAAAAAAAAAAAATTAATTACATAGAAGTCACAGTTTGAACCAAACATCAAACTGATATTAACCCCAAAATTGGAATTTAAAAGTTAAATAATTTCCTGATTGAAGATTAGTTTGTTTCAAAGTCCAACTGCATGCCTGCCTTTCCTTTCTAATGCTTATGTTACTCAAGCTGCTTTCACACTTGTTAGATAAGGCACTTTCAATACACTTTGGCAGCCGGTTACAACTGGATTTTCCTGAAACCAGTGATTGCTGAAGTGCATTGAAAATACATTATCTAGCATGTGTGAAAGTAGCCTCAATCATTTACTATTTCACAGTTCTGTTAAAAGCCTAAAAAGGTATTGTTTGGAACTAGCTGGTTTTATTATCAGCTAGTCAGCAACAAAGAGCCAGTTCACAGAACCATTCAAACTTTTACAGTGCAACCCTGAACAGAGTTACAGCCTTCTTAGTCTACTGAAGTCTGTGGAGTTAGAAGAGTGTAATTCTGTTTAAGGTTTTGTTGTTTAACAACTTCTTCATGTGATCTGGTGCCTCTTGATGGACTGGTCCCCTGAATTGTTGGTCATGGGGCTTGCAGTGGTTCATTCATTATTTGGAAGGGCTGTGGTCACGAGAAACAGGATGTGGATAACAATTGGGTTGAGCCATCCGCTTTGAGCATAGATTGCAGCAAACAGGGGAAAGAAAAGCCGTAAACGTGAACTGTACGGTTGTGTGAACCAGCTCTGAAATGCCTTCTCCTGGAGAATAATTTAGGTCTTCATCACTTTTACTCAGTCGTCAAGGAATATTTCCAAGTAAATACGTTAAAGACCAGGTTGTAGGTTTTTGCAGTTCATCATTTACCCCCAATGGGCATGACCTATCCTCAGCTGAAGGCAGATGCAAAGGTTTTGAGTAAGTCTTTGCATACCAGAAGCCAAGTTCAGATACATAAGCCTTAATCATATGAAGAGCCTCTAAAATATGTCATGCTATGCTTGGTTGAACAGTGCAAGGCAAAGAACTGTAAACCCACAGTTTCAGTCCCTCAGCTCTAAAGTGCCATTTTTAATGACTTAAAGAAGAAATAGATTTCAATGGTCTGAACTGTTGGACTCTGGTCTGCTCAGAATGGACTTCCACAAGCCCTGGTTGATGCTCCACAACTATAGGAATGTAGGAAAGGTAACAGCAATCAGCACAAAGATACTTAGGAAGGCAAACTCTTCCAAAGGACAGGATTATACTTACTGATAACTTGGGACTTTTGTTTTTTTCCTATTCAGCTTGGTTGGCCAGTATCATCTGATTACGACATGAGGCAGGAAGATGATGGAACAAATGGTGTGACTGTTGAAGATGACGCATGGCCCAGAGGAAGGGAAATAATAGAACACGTAATGACGAAGTAGCAATGGAACCGTGAATGGAACACTGACGTGCAGGAAGGCAGCAAAATTACGCTGATTGTCAATGTCAGAAAATGGTGAATGATCCACATGGAAAGTGGTAATGAGCGAGGAAGGAAAAAAGTGAACGAAATCCAGAAATTCTTACAACATTTCTTTTCGGAGTTTCTAGTAGTAAATTAGTTTCAGCTAAGGTACAACTATGAGTGATTACAGTGGTTTTCAGATTAATTTCTATGGAACCCTGAGATTCCTTGTACATTTATCTGCAGATCCTCGATGAGAAGATTAGTATTGTGTCAGAAAATTTCTCTGAAATACTGCTTACCAATCTTTCCTTGAACATGCAGCTGTAGCAACGTAGTTCGTTTGAACTGGAACCCGCTTAGTTTTTTCATTGCTGCAGTGAGGCTCGAGAGGTGACATTTGCAGATAATGTGCTCAAAATGCAAACCCCCCTGGTTGTTTTGGTTTAGACCACAGGCGTCAAACTCGTGGCCCTCCAGATGTTCATGAACTTCAGTTCCCATCAGCCCTTGCCAGTATAGCCATTAGCCAATGCTCAGGTTGGGAGGGACTGATGGGAATTGTAGTTCATGAACATCTGGAGGGCTGCAAGTTTGACACCCCTGGTTTAGACTGTTAGCCATAACCTAAAAGTAGTAATCTGGGCACAGTTGCCTGTGATTTCAGACTATGTGATAGGCAACCTTTGTTATTGATGTCAGTAGCTGGCCAACTGGTAGTGATTCTGGTGCAAGCTTGGGCTATCTTGATCCTCCTTGATCTGAGGTTGCAAATGCCTTAGCAGACCAGGTGCTCGGGAGCAGCAGCAGCAGAAGGCCATTGCTTTCACATCCTGCATGTGAGCTCCCAAAGGTATCTGGTGGGCCACTGCGAGTAGCAGAGTGCTGGACTAGATGGACTCTGGTCTGACCCAGCAGGCGCTTTCTTATGTTCTTAAGCTCAGAATGAACCTGAACCCACACAAACCCACATGAAGCTGCCTTATCCTGAATTAGACCATGAGTCCATCAAAGTCAGTATTGTTTACTCAGACTGGCAGCAACTTTCCAGCACCTCAGGCAGAGATATTTCACATCAGCTACAACCTGATCATTTTAGCTGGAGACGCTGAGAGTTAAACTTGGGGTCATCTGCTTGCAAAGCAGAGGGTCTCTCACTAAGCCAGAGCTTCTCCTCAACTTGATTACTGGCAGCCCTATCCAAGGGGGAGGGGGGTAGTAGAGCAGTGGCCGGGGACAATGCTACAGTGCCGCATCCAAAGAGGCAATTGGAACAAGGGAGTGAAGGAGAAAAAACCACTTCTCTCCCAAGGAAGCCCATTGCTTCTTGTGTCTGCATCACTTTTTGTGTCTGCGGTGCAAAAAGTAGACCCCTGCACTGCCACCATGCACTGTATAATATCCCCTCCACTGGTGTATATACCTCTGGCACTGGCACCTGGGTTGGTGCAGTCTTGTGCTGTTTCTAAGCCCCCCCCCCTTTGGATTGCACTGGGGCAGCCCTATCCAACAGCTGGCTGCAGTGCTGTGGCTGCATTGGCCCACTGCTCCCATGGAGGCTTCTTAGTAGTGTGGGAAGGTGTAAAATGTAAAAAGCCCCCATGCTACTGAGAAGCTCCCATTGGGTTTAATGGACTTATGCTACCTTTTTGGCAGCATCCAAAGCATCAGCTGCTGGCACAACGTGGGCAATAGCTGGGAGGAAGCCGCAACCGTAAATGCCCCAGGGAGGGCAAAACCACCAGTGCCTCCTCTTGGATCGGGCTGATAGTCTCTTAGAGAGACCAAAAAGATTGCTATCTGAGTGCTTAGAGAGCAATCCTACGCTCTTTTCCCAGAACTCTGTTCAGGTTTGTTTTGATAGGGTTCACTCCCAGAAAAGTATTCTTAGGATTGTGCCTTGGGAAACTGCCTGTGCTTGAATGATTCCTTCTGGAACCAGTACTTCTGAAACAGACTTGAACTACTGGTAAGCAAATGCAGTTTATCCTCTTAAATACAGTTTACAGCGGAAGAGACAGTATCCGGAGTCACAGTCCAATGACTCACAGAAATGTTTTTTTTTCACTGCCTGCACTTTATAAGAAAGAATCCTTTATCTTATTTTAAATCCTCACTTGGTTTTCTTAATGAATTTGGATTACTGCAATTGTCCAAATACTGAATGTTGAAACTATTTAGTTTCTGTTTGTAGAAAGAGATGCCATTAAAGAACAGTGTGTACGCTGGCTGTACCCAGAGACTATTTATTTTTATTTTACTCCATCTATATCTCATCTTTTCCCTCAGTAAGGATCAAAAGTCCCTTACATAGTTCCCCTCTACTCCGTTTAATCCTCAAAACAATCCTTTGAGGAAGATTAGGCTGAGAATGTGTAACTGGCCCAAGATCACCCATTGAGTTTCCACTGCAAAACGGGAATTCGAATCTGGGGCTCATTCCGCACATGTAGAATAATGCACTTTCAAACTGCTTTCAGTGCTCTTTGAAGCTGTGCGGAATAGCAAAATCCACTTGCAAACAGTTGTGAAAGTGGTTTGAAAACGCATTATTTTGCGTGTGCGGAATGGGCCTGGGTCTCTTAGATCCTAGTCTGATCCTCTAGTCACTACACCCTGCTGACTGACTACAACAATTAACATTACATATGACTATGTGCCCCAAAGTGGCTGGACATTCATCACCTATAGCTTTTTAAAAATGCACAAAGAGAGGGGTTTTTTTGAAAGCCTTGGTCTGGCTATTCTTTTGTACATAAAACATTCCTACCAGACATCTACCATTTGCTTTCAAACTTTGCCAAACCAACTAGCTGTTTTACTGCATCCAGTCCAAAACAACCACAGCTGCAACAGAAGAAATTCTACAAAAATACTAAATCCCACTCTTGTGATTTAAAAAATCTCAGCATTTGGATCCTTCATTCACTTTTATATTATGCTGTTCTAGGATCAAAAATAGGACTAGTGTGGTTTGCACCAGTCTTTGTCCTTAGATTCTGTGATTTGGATATAACTTCTTTTCTTCAGTAACAATTATAGAGGAACTACCTTTTCGGATGAGTAATTCTATGTCTCTGTGTCGAGAGCATAGTAGTTCATATCATCTGCAAAGTGAATGGGGGTTTTCGGTCTCTAAACGTGGAGATTCTGTTTAGTTATCATGGCTAATAGCCACTGATGTGCCATCAACCTGTCTATTCCTCCTTTAGAGCCAACTAAAATAGTGTCTATCAACACATCACTTCACAGTAGCCTCCTCCTTTTTACCTGTTCTGAGACTACTGCCCATTAACTTTATATAGAGTTCAAGTATTACAGAGACAGAATAAAGATTATTTCTATCCATGTTCTCTACTTCATTTATAGTCTTACAAGCACCTTATCTTGTGTCCTCACATGTTAGGCTTCTTTTTTCCAAAATAAAAAGCCCAAGCATCATTCAATTTTGCTTTGTTGTTCCAATCACCTGGTGATTTTGATTGTCCACTTCTGTAATATTGTTTTTGAGATATGGCTACCAAAACTGTATGCAAAATTCCAAATGCTGACATATAGATGTACTCAGGTTATGGCATTACAATATTGGCTGCCTAAGTTATTTTCAAACCGTTTCCTAATAATCCCTCACACAGAATTTGCCTTTCTCACCATTGCTGCACATTCTTTCCTCGTCCGTTCTAACTCTGTCTGGGTATATCAGCCACAATGTCTACTACTTCCAATTTACGTTAATATTATTTTCCCCACATTGTCACCTAGTCATCCAGTCTGCAAAATCCTTTTACAGACCTATCCTGGTTCTCTCCATCCTGGTACCTGCACTTTACTGCTTACCATTCATGATGATTTACAAACCAATGTGCCAGTCCCAATAGCAATCACTTCGAAGAAGAAGAGTTTGGATTTATAACCTGCTTTTGTCAACCATAAGGAGTCTCAAAGCTGCTTACAAACTCCTTCCCTTCCTCTCCCCACAACAGACTCCTTGTGAGGTAAATGGGGTCGAGATAGAAGAGACCTGTGACCAGAGGCGTAGCTAGACCAGAGTGCGCCCGGTGTACCCTCTGGCTTTTGTGCCCCCCGCAGTGCCCCCTGCCCCTGCACCCCCCCATGGTGCCCCCTGCCCCCCCATGGCGCCCCCGCGCCCCCACCCCATTTACTTTTAGGAAAGGAGAAGGCCAGAGAAGAAGGCCGGAAGCCTGCCTGCGTTGCCTGGGCCTAGTGGGAACTACAAATGTAGTTTGTAGGCAGGCTTCCAGGCTGCTCCATTCCTAAAAGTAAGTGGGGTGGTGCACCGTGGGGGGGGGCGCTGCAGGGGGAGGGGGAGGGGGATTTTCCCGCCTTCCACGTGACTAGAAATGGTCCGCCCTGTGCGTCCCGCCCCCCCCTGCCCCCTGGTGGCTTTGCCACTGCCTGTGACTAGTCCAAGGTCACCCAGCAGGCTTCATGCAGAGGAGAGGAGAATCAGACTTGGTTCTCCAGATTAGAGTCTGCCGCTCTTAATTGCTGCACCATGCTGGCTTACTTCATTACGCTGCAATAACTGTTCTGTTTATTCCTACTGTCAGCTTCCTGTTCGACCAGTTTAATCAGTCCATGAGATTATTTGTCTTCATATCCCATGACTGCCAAAGAATTTCTGATGAAACACTTTGTCAAAAGCTTTTTGGAAACCCAAGGATAAATATCTACCAGATCACTTTGGTCACAGATTAATCTCAAAAAACTTCAAAAGGTTAGTGAGACAGTTGTTTGTTTGTTTTACAAAAGACACACTGATTCTTCTCCTTCTAGAATCCCAGGAGTAGAGGACCAGGAACTACATTTCCCATCAGTTTCTGTCAAAGCATGGCCACTGGCCATGCTGGCATTAGGAACTACAATCCTGTCAGCATGGCCAATTGGCCATGCTGGTAGGGGCTGATGGGAATTGTAGTTCCTGAACATCTGGAGAGCCGCAGGTTCCCTACCCCTGGTCTAGAGTATTTTTTTCTTAAACGCCCCGGCTCCCCTTTTTAAAATGGCTGTTTTATTTGCTACCTCCTAATGCTCTAGAGGGGAGGCAATTTTAGCAAAAAGTTGCAGATTTCTCTTAGCTCAACAGTTCCACATTTGAGTTCCTTAAGAGCCCTTGGATGTGTTCCATCCAGACCAGGTGACTTGAACACACATAAAGCTCTGTTGTACTGAACCAGACCTTTGTTAGTTTTTAATTTGCCCATCAGGTCTAGAAAGTTATTTCTCTTCTCAGTTCTTCCAGCACCTGCCTGACCACCACCCCCCCAACTCCAATTTGAATAACTGCTGCACATTTTGTGATGCAAAGAATTTGGCAACTCTTTTCCAAAATTCCGTGTCAGACTCGCTACTGTGCAAACACCATGGGAGCAGAACCAGCTTATTTTTCTGCCCCGCCGCTTACCCTCCTGATCTCTCCACCTGATGTCATATCAGTTTTCAACTCTGCTGAACCCCCAACTGAGCCAGCCCTTCCCAAAACATTCCCCTAAGCACGTTTTCTGCTCATTATATCGACTGTGTGCCATTTCGCCTGGGTTAATCAAGAGTGAAGTCCCAAATGTCCTCATTTTCTTTTCTGTACATGTACTGGTCGCTCAGAGCACATAGCTAGGGAGATATGCACTTTGGGCCGAATGTTAGTGGGCATAACACGGGGTGGGGGGATCTCTTGTTTTCCACAAAAATATGAGAACATGAGTGGGAATGTGATGTGATGCTGTGCCCCATTGTTTTTTGCTGCCGCTTGCTGTGTTTAGGAGTCTCAAGCTGCTCGCCCAAAAACAAATAAGCCAACTCCAAAAAATTGTAGTGGACACCGGGATGTTTGGCAAAGCATGCGTGGACATCGCTATTAGCACAGTGTAAATACAAAAGACCCGGTCTTGTGCAAAACAAACTGGAGTATTTCCTCCCTGTCTTCATTCAATTCCTTCACAGAAGCCATGCAAAGGGAGAAACCGGGATAAAACAGACCCGGATGGTTAGATACTGATTGTAACCCGGTATAATTGTGTCGTGTGGAAACTTCTGTTCTTCTTCACTTGACAACCACTATCTGGTGAAGTTTTTCTGCTATAGTTAACTTCTTGCAGAACAAAACAAGTCTCTGCTTAGCTAGTCATCATATTACAGTTATGAATGTTGTCAGATATAAAGTCCAACGACAATATCGACATAATGAAAAGGCATCTGTTGACCTTGGATTTCATCAATATAGTTGTTAATGCAGATTTTCTCAGGTCTTTTTTGTTGATGTGCCAGTTTTGCCATATTGAATATGACAGTGAGTTTTCCCAGCTATCCTTATCTCTGCTGTTAGTGAAATATCTTGGGTCAGCTGTTAATTACAATGACCCATCAGATGATACTATGCTGCCTCAGCTGTTGTTCTGCCCCATCCTGGCTGTTGCCTTTCCATCACAGCATGAACAGGATCAGGCCTTGAAGTAGTGTAAACTTAAATATGCCAGTTCAAGTGGTTAATGGGTCCCACTAGCAGAAGTTTAGGGTGCTAGTCATAATCCTGTCCAATGGCATGTGCGCTTAAACCACGCAGCCTTCGATGGGACTTCTGTAAACACATATTTGCTGGACTTTAGTCATTAGGAAGTTCTCACACACGTCCCTTCCCCCCAAAAATCAAAGCTGTGCAGGAGCTCATTAGTTGTTTTTGCACGATTCTCATTGATTTGAGTGTAAAGTGTTGTTGAAAGCTTTCACAACTGGAATTTTGTGGGGTTTCTGGGCTGACTGGCTACAGTCTACAGTTTAGCTCCTAATATTTCACCAGCAGCCAGTCACAGATGCTGATGAAACATTAGGAGTTAAAACCACCAGACCATGACCACATAGACCAGAAAACCCACAACAGCCTGTTGATTGCAGGGTAGCTTGTATGGGAGGACTTTCATGCCCATAGTCCACTCTCTACCAACTTCTGTGGGAAAACGTTACAAGCAACTTTAGCTAGTAATTATAGCTAATGTGTGTGCATGGAAGCGTGTGCTTATATACACACTTGTTTCTAGACAGCATTCAGAGTTCTTAACGGTAAGGCCTTAAATATCTTGAGGTCAGGATACTTGAAGGACTGCAACCTCCTATATTATCCAACCCGACAGTTTAAAATTCTCTTTATAGCCCCGTTCTGTTGCCCACTCCTACAGGGGTGGAACAGACAGTGACCAGAAATAGGGCTTTTTCACTGGCCAAGCTTCCTCTGAGAATACCTTCCCCTTGAGACTCTCCTGGCACCATCTGTAATCTCTTCTAGGCACCAGGTTAAATTAAAAGAAATAATTTAACACAGCCTTTTCAACATAGGGGATGGTCTTTTAAGCTCTTTTTACAGTGTGCCTTAGGCAGATTCCGCATAGGCCAAAAACAGCAGTGTGAAAATGATGTAAAAGGGTTTAAAATGGTGTAAGAGGGTTTACACCATTTTCACACTGTTTTCACACTGCTGTTTTTGGCCCATGCGGAATCTGCCTTAGCCTGTTTCATGAGAATCTTTTAAAGCTGTGAAATATTTTTTGCTGTAGTTAGGCTCTGGCTAGGGTTTTTTGATCTGTTTTTTTTTTAAAAAAACATGTTAACAGTTTGTAAAATTTTAACTATTTGTATTCATCTGCTCTATTTTTTGTTTTACCTGTAAGCTGTCTTAAGCAACTTTTCTGCAGAGAGGTGGCAAAGAAATGTTATAAATAAATAAATAAATATTAACACATTGCTACCAGATCTAAGTCCCCAGGATAGGACATATTCTAAATCATAATTTGTGAATGATAGCTGGATGGATAATAGATGGATAGGTGAATGAATGGATGGACGGATGGTTGGATGGATGGACAGATGAATGTTTTCTATTTAAGCATGGCTCTATCTTTGTGAAGCCTGACAAGGCATCCCTTTACATACTTTGAATCCAACTCTTTCTTGGGTTCATATGGCATTATCAAATAATCCCACTTAACACTTCTTTCTCACAGGGGACAATTTATAAGGAGGGTGGGTGGGATTTGAGATGGAGTTGTCTGTTATGCTTACCCGCTTCTTTTACTGCTCATTAACCACTCTACAAAATCTTGAGCTCTCCTCGTGTCCAAGAACTTGCTGTAATCGCTGGTGAATGTACCTTGTGAGTGACGTTTCACTTCGTTCAGCTGTCTAGAGTCATCTAATGGTTCAGTCTGGGAAGCTTTGAATAATCTATAAGTGTGGTTTGTAACAAATTAATTGCACTGACAACTGCATATTTGAAAGGCGCTGTACCTCGTACTGAGCTCCATAGTTAAATGTACATACACACACATTCTAAAATAATTACTGCTAATAAAGTATCATCAGTTGCTTGGTAATGGCAGAAACAGACCACCACCACCATAAGTCAAAGTGCAACTGTTTGAACAGGTAAATTGATGAGCAGCTGTAAATTATACTGAGATATGCTGGTATCTAATGGGAGGAAAATTCAGTTAGTATCTTAAGGGATTTTCCATGCAAGCTTGATTTCTGCTATAAAGAAATGCAACATTTGCTCGGGAGTTATCGCAATATTTAAAATTTGATGGGTGGTGTTTACCTGGATTTCTCCTCTGTTTCTTGAAGGGCACTTTGCCAGCTGCTTTGTACAATCATTAAAAGCAACCCCGCCACAAAGTACATGCTTTTCATTTTCATTGCCTGGAAGACAGAGGTAGAAGGAAAGAAGCGATTATGAGGGACTTCACTATAATTGCTTGGCAACAACAGAAGTGGATTTAGGCTGCAGCAGCTCCAACCAAGGGCCTTTCCCCACTTACCTTCTGCTGTGGCAGGCGCTTTACTTCAGGCCAGGAAGTGGTCCCGCAGCATCTTCCCCACCACTACAGGGCGGTGGACAACGCAGCCAGCTTCCCGACGCTGTGCCAAGAAACAAGCTTTGTCGCGCCCCCTCAGCGCGCGGCATTCCTGGTGCTGGAGAAAACGGCGCCTTTTGATGACCCCCCACAGACCACTTCTGGAAGACTGCCAGTGACGCGGAGTCGTGGGGAAGCCCGGGCACACACCAGAAATGACATGCGCAGTGAGTAGCGCGCAGTGACGGTGGTAGAGGGAAAAATGGGGAAAGGCCCCATAAGTATGACAACCAGGGGAAAACCTAGGGAAGTGGTGAGCAAATCGTCACTGGCAGTCTTCCAGAAGTGGTTGAACATGCACTTGTCAGGGAGTTGGACTAATTCAGATGAGCCTATAGAAGTGCTGCTTCAGTATCCAGTCATCTCTGGGAAAGTGTATGAGATGCTGGAGGGAACACAGGAGAAAAGAGAGTTGAATTCTGCCTCAGATAGAGAGCAGTGACAGCTCAGGTCTGGCTCAGGAAAAAAGGATGGGCAGAATGAAATGTAGCTCTGGTTGGTAATATGACAGAGTGGTTATCTCTGTCTCTGGGAGAAAAGAGAGTGCTTGATTGTTAGGCCTGTCTCTGGTGATCAGCAAACCTTGTACAATTTTCACTTACTCTGGGGAAAGGGCAGGCTGGTGTGGGTGGAATCCTATGTGTGAGAGAGGACCCAGCCTAGAGGCAAGTCAATAAAAGTCTGCTTGTGCCTGAAAGCACTGTAGAAAAGTCTATCTGCTCTTTGAAGCCAGAACCAGTTAAATTTTTGTGTAATAAGCAGGTTTCTACTTTGTCTACTTGGAGAGCTGTGCTGTGGTTTGTTCCTATAAAACCAACCTGTAAATAAATAAATCTTGGTTATTCATGAATCTCGCCCCAATGTTCTCAATAATCTCCTTGTGTGCCACAAAATTTACCTCACAACAGCAAACTCAAAGCCTATAAACTTGCTACCTGTAGAACACCTGAAAACTGAGGGGAAGGTTTATAGTTCAAAATGAACCTAGATCCCAAAAATCTTAGCAGGCTGTGTGTGTCCTCTCAGTAGGGGGGGAAAAAGCTCGTTGCAATATCCATGCCCTTAATCTGACATTACATTGACTTGATTGATACAATCTACCAGTGGAAGCCATAGAAATTTCCTCTTGAGTTTCAGAGCACTATGTGACTATTGGATGGATGGATGGATGGATGGATGGATGGATGGATGGATGGATGGATGGATGGATGGATGGATGGATGGATGGATGGATGGATGGATGGATGGATGGATTTAAACTCTTTCGTATTCACCTCTAAAAAAGGATCCAAAAACGTTTATGGAAAATATCACCAGTACTGGTGGAAACCATAATCAAACACACAATTAAAACTCTGGCTGATTCCGCATGGGCCAAAAACAGCAGTGTGAAAATAGTGTGAAAACAGTATAAACCCTTTTACACCATTTTACACCCTTTTACACCATTTTCACACCATTTTCACAGTGCTGTTTTTGGCCCATGTGGAATCAGTCTCTGATTGTCCAGTTTTTATACTCCTCCAAGCCCCAATCACCCACTCTAAAAGCTGGAAAGTGGATAAACTCCTAATCTTCAGTGGGAGATTATTATGCAAGGTCAGAACTATTGCTGAGGAAGATGCAAAAGGACAGAAACTGTGCGAACTTCCCTGAGGGAAAGTCCACCAAAGTGTTTCTGAGACTATTATAACAGGCACGGCAGTTCATACAGGGAGAGACAGTGTCTCAGGTTTGTGGGACCTTAGTCATAAAAGGAAGGATGATCATCTTCAGTTGAGCCAAGAAAAAATAGGCAACCAGTGTTTCAAAATTAGTGCATCATGTTTAAAGAAGCTTTTTCAACCAAAAGGTGAGCTGTGGCATTCAATGCCAACTTGAAGTTTCAAAATTGCCTACCAGGTTAGTGCAATGTAGAAGTCAGTCTCAACAATACAATTGCCTAGCTTTTGAAAGGTGCTACTAACATGAAGAATGTTCTTACTTGTGATGCACAATGCTGTCACAGGCAACAAACTTCCCTATTAAAATAGGCTGAAGTATATGACTACCAGGTTTGACAGACTACAGCATATGCCTACAGTGCATACGAAGAAGTCCTTTTTGGCAACTTCTACATCTGTTTCCTCATATTTAGGAGTGGGATTTGAGTCTGACTTTATATGTATTTCAGAAAATGCAAACTATTAAAGACTATTAGCTAATCCATGTCGAAGGTTACTTTGTTTTTTTTTCTTGTATATACTGGAGAATTAAATAAAAATTTTTTCCACAAAATTGTATGATCTTAATAGCATATTTACAGTGAACAATAAATGTCTGACAAAAATAGCCAAGGCTAAGTCCCATTGCAAGGCAACAGAAAGTGACTTGGACACACATTTCTTTCTTTAGAAAGGAATTGTTAGCAGCCATGTGAATCTCAAAATAAAATTTAAAAAAAAACATGACCTGAGTTCAATTCCAACAGAAGTCAATTTCAGATAACCAGCTCAAAGTTTACTCAACCTTCCATCCTTTCGAGGGTGGTAAAATGAGTACCTGGGGAAGGGAATAAGGCTGTGCATCCAAATATAGCCAAGCTGAAAAATCCCAGAAAAGCCATTTCAGCTTTTTCTGGGGTTTATTTTGGGCTGAAAATCGAAACTGACTCTCCAGATAAAGCTGGAAAAAACAAAAAACTTTTTTTTTTGGCTTTCAGCTTTTCCCATGGCCTAATTCCCACAGCCCACAAAAGGAAGCAGCCAGCAGAGTTGAGTGCAGGGGTTGGCTCAGCTTTTCCCCACAACCTGCTAAGCCTCCCTGGGCTTTGGTGGCAGCGGGGGAGGCAGCAGCGCTAAATGCAGGGATCGGCTCAGCCAATTTCTGCATCCAGTTCTCCAGCTTAGAGTTGTTTTTGGATTTGACTTCAAAAAACCTGAAAAAAATTGAAAAAACTAAAAAAAAATCTGGTGGGTAAGGTGGGGGGGGGTGGGTGTTTGTTTTTTCAAAAATGTCCAGGTCTTTTAAAGCCAAACCTGAAAAATACCGGGGAAACTGCTGCACACCCCCGGAAGGCAAATTACCCTATAAACATAGTCTTCCTAGTAAACATAAGAACATAAGAACAAGCCAGCTGGATCAGACCAGAGTCCATCTAGTCCAGCTCTCTGCTACTCACAGTGGCCCACCAGGTGCCATTGGGAGCTCACAAGCAGGATGTGAAAGCAATGGCCTTCTGCGGCTGTTGCTCCCAAGCACCTGGACTGTTAAGGCATTTGCAATCTCAGATCAAAGAGGATCAAGATTGGTAGCCATAAATCGACTTCAAAAAACTTCAAAAAACATTACAATGTGATGTATTGTCGAATACAACAAATTATGATGTGACATTACTCCATTGGTCAGTAATGACCCAGTAATGACCAGTGCTTTACTTTTAATAATAATTATCTTTAGCCCACTCATTCCTATGGCTAGCCTATGCCCTATAACCTTAACACGCAGAAGAATGTATAAAGCCATATCTGTACTATCTTTATACTCAAATTCAGCTATAAGGCTCAGTTTGGTGAGGTAGTTCAGCAGTGCAATGCTGCCTCCCAGTGCTTTTTCTCAAGAGGGCATGTTCTTTCCACAAAACATTAAAACTTTATTCAGCCTTTTATGCATGCATTCTGCATGGCCCTTTTCAATATTATACGTGCCATTTAAATGAGGGAAAGAACCAGAAAATACCCATATCACCGGAAAGACCAGACACAAATTGTGAGAGCAGTTAGTTCTGCTCCACAGAGTCCAGAATGGTTTGTACATCCCTCTCTCCTCCGTTTTATCTTCACAGTAGCCCATGACATATGTTGGGTGAACAGATCCAGTATCCCAGAGAGCTTTGTTGCTTGGGGGGGGGGGGGGGGGGGGGAAATTAAACCCAGGCTTGCCCAGTCCTAGTCTGAAACTTTAACAATTATACCACCTTTGGCTATGTAAGGCTCAGCTTACATCTGCATGCCATTAGATCTTCATATAGGAATGGAACACTGCCTACAGGAACAGGTTTGGTGAAGAAAGTATGCTTAGGATTGCAGTGTAACCCCCTACCACAAATACTCTGACTTCAAAGATGGCATACATGAATGCTCTTAAGCTACTTGTATGCATGAAGTGAACTGCCAATAGTGACCAAATTCTTCAATACGGAACTTTCTCATACTACCATTTGTCCTTCAGCACAATTCTTTATGCTGTGTAAGTCAGCACAGTTCCTTTGAGAAAGGTAGTTTACACTTCCCGCCAAAGGTCTTGGAGCACCAATGACACCATCCTAAATAGAGTTATATTCTTCTAGGCCCGTTGACTTCAACAGACTTAAGAGGGTTGTAATTCTTGTACTGTCTGATGTACATGCACTTCTGAATCTGCCATAGTGCACTCCATGTACACCAAAAGAACTTACTTCATTATTATACTTATGAATCATTTTTTCCAGTTTGAGAGGGAAAATAATTCTGTGTCTCAGACAACTTCTGTCCTTTTCAAAACAAGATGAGGATAGGGTTGCCAAACTCCAGGTGATGCTTGACAACAGATCTCCAGACAACAGAGATCAATTAATGTATTGTCAAAGGCTTTCACGGCTGGATTCAACTGGTTCTGGTGGGTTTTCTGGGCTGTATGGTCCACCAGACCACGGCCACACAGTCCGGAAAACCCACCAGAACCAGAGATCAATTAATCTGGAGAAAATGGCTGTTTTGGAAAGGGAACTTTATAGCATTATACCCAGTGGTTTCAGCAGGTTCACACCACTTCGGCAGAACCGGTTGTTAAAATGGTGCTTGTAAACAACCAGATGTTAAATTATTTGAATCCCACCACCGGAACTGGTTGTTAAATCATTTGAATGCCACCACTGATTATACCCCATTGCCCTCCACTCCTCAAAATCGACCCTCCTCTGGCTTCACCCCCAAAATCTCCAACCTGGATCTGGTAACCTCATATGTGGAAGTGCACAATATAGTCAACAAGTTTTTTTTTAAAAAAAAAAAATTCCAGTACCACATTTCACTTTTGTGACTTTCTCGCACTTCCATGATTACGCACACTTTCTGTACCTGCCTTACAAGGAAATATTGCAAAAATCTTATGCATGAGCTGTATGCATATTGCCTTTAAATAAAATTATACATATTGCCTATAAATGTAATTAAGGTTAAGCAATCTTCTTTCTCATCAAGTAAAAGATTTCGGGGGGGGGGGGTGTTTAATAGAGAAAAGATCGCAAAACAATCTGTTGACACTGCCTAACTTCTTGCAAACTACATTCAATTTATCAAAGAAAAGCTAAAGAGAGGCAGCCAATCTGAGACTTACCTTCAAATATGCAGATAGAGAAAGTATGGAGCAGCAGGACAGACGGCAAATCTTTCCTGGGATTTCAGAAAGCTTTGAGGATCCTGATGCGTCTGTGAAGTAGTCTCTTTCTGCACAGCCTCATATATATATATACCAGTTCAGCTTCAGTAAGCACTTATGAGACTGCATCATTGCCGACAGTTTCTTTACTCAATTTTTTTTGGTGTGGTAAATGTAGTTTGTTTCCCATTCTTTGCATTTGACCAGTTTTTTATGATTGATTGCACACATTTGTTCTGCTTACTTTACTATGACATCAGTGTCAAATAGGGCCTAACAGAAGAACAAAGGTGACGTGTCATCAAAAAGTGTATCTATCACAATTATTGCAAAGAGATCCACACTAGCTTTCAAGATTTTGGGGCGTAATTGATCGCTCCCCCCCCCCCACACACACACATACAAAAGATCTATTTTAATTTATTTGTAGTAGCTCAAATACTTGGGACACAATTCAATTAAAGGTATACCTTCAAAATCTTACTGATTTTAATGGTAGAGGTTTAAGCAAATGCACAAGTCTTCCTCCGAGTCTCTTGAATAATCTCCAGGTGGTGGCTGGAGATCTCCCTGAATTACAGCTGGTTTCCAGGTTACAGAGATCAGTGCTAGTGGGGGAAATGGCTGTAAGATGGACTGTATGACATTACAACCCACTGAGGTCCTTTCCTTCTCAAAAGCCTTCCCTCCCCAGACTCTACCCCCATCTCAAATCTCCAGAAAGTTCCCTACCTGGACCCGGCAACCATATGAATAGTTCCTGTGGTGGAATTCAAATAATTTAACAACCGGTTCTGGTGGTGGGATTCAAATAATTTAACAACTGGTTGTATACAAGAACCATTTTAACAACCGGTTCTGCCGAAGTGGTGCAAACCTGCTGAATCCCACCACTGAATAGTTCCCATGATTTCACACTGAGGGATGGGCAAGTGCCACCACTACCCTTGGAGACATAGTTGTGGGACAGCAAGACCTATACTCCATTCCTGATGTGCTATGGCTGAAGTTGCCAAGTCCTCTCAGGCCCCCAATAGGGGTTAGGGAGATAGGGTTGCCAGATACAGGTTAAGAAACTCCTGGAAAATTGGGTGTGGAGCCTACAGAAGAGTGGGCTCTTAGAGAGGTAGAATGCCATGGAGTCCATCCTTCAGAGCATCCATTGTCTGCAGGAGAACTGATGTCTACTGTTTGGAGATCAGCTGTGATTTAGGAGATCTCCATGCCTCACTTGGAGGCTGGCACCCCTAGTCATGGTGCATCTTCCGTGTCCTTTTTCCAACATATTCCATCTATGATCAATCCTCTGCATTAAAACAACGCACATATCCAAGCCTCTTTGCGGTTTCCTTGAAGGGAAAAAAATACAATGTTGAGAGGCAATGGGAAGCAGCAAGAAGCCTAAAGCCAAATGGAAAGATTCAGTGCTGATTGACCATGCTGGCCATGCTGGCAGGGGCTGATGGGATTTGTAGTCCATGAACATCTGGAGAGCCGTAGTTTGCAGACCCCTGGTCCAGCCAAACCCACTTAGCCATGTAATCTGTGCTAACATTATTATTTTGCATCAAAGTAATTTACAGGGCCACAAAGTGACTAACATTTTTTTTAAAAAAACATATTAATTAATGAATTAATTTTTATTAAATTAGATTTTATACCATGCAAATAACAATATTTGATGAGAGGGACCTTCTTCTACTTTCCCACTAACGTCCAACTTTTTCATGTCAGTCAATAGGAAAGAACAGGGTTAAGTGTTCTCCTGATCTTTTTGGGGGTACTTTTTAAACATCACTTCTTCAGATAATCTAACGTATACTGAGTGTGGTCATAGGAGAAAGATAACCGCCTCATTCTTGTTTGTTTACATTTAAAAAACCCTATCATTCATTGTCATGTTTCTTTTCTTTTGTAAATAAAGGGTAAAAGATGTTAAAAGTTGGTTTTATTCTTGTATATTTTAAAGATAATTTATATATTTTCTTTTTTACATACAAAAATTGATCAATAATCAAGAACAATATAATTTACAAACAAAAAACAGCATAAATTACAAAACTGTCAGAAATAACGGCACAAGAATCAACTTGGCCCGTAATTTCAACAGGGGGCAAGGCACGCGGTAAGCGCTTCAAGAAGGGAGCATGCGTGTCCCTGGGCAGCTGAACGTCCCGCCTCACCACCTGGCAATTTGCGCGTTGACGGGCGTGGGCACTTGGGTGGAGCAAGCCACCTATATAGGGCAGCAGGCAGTGGCCTCGGCCTCTTTTTCAACACATCAAGGCGAACTGACCCACTCGCCCTCCCAATAGGGATGGGATTCTTTTAGTTTATCTGTCACAGCCCTTTGGGGGCGGTTTGGGCAGAGGAGCACATCATTTTGGGGGAGGACCGAGCTTGCAGGCTGGACCTCCCCGCCTAGGGAGGTCTCCATAAGAGGCAGAAATGGGGAAGGGCACGGGGAGCATGCCCATAAGGGCCTCTGCTGGTGAGCCCGATGCCCCATATGACAAGGCTGCAGGGAAGGGGGCGAATGCCCCATGGCCAAGAACCTCTGTCCTCCCCGAGTGAAAAGGGAGGAAGGCTGGTTCAGCCTGGAAAGCTGATCAGCAGGAAGATGCGCTCCTCTTGATCGCCCAGCTTCTTTAAGCATTGATTAATAAAAAGGGCTGCGGCCTTATTTCAATCCAAGCCGTGTCTATGCTTATTTCAAGTAGCCTCTGCACATCTGGCCGCAAATACATAACAGACTCGGCTTATTCACTCAAATAATCATATAACCAGTCATTTGTCCCATTATGACTTACATTAAAATCTACAACTTCCTGCTTGGGGGAAAAAAACCTGAAGTATAGTTCCCAATTCTGCTAAAACACTTATATCCAAACAACACAACATAACATTTCTATGAAAATCTTTATTATATTTTATGTCATGACATAAGATAATTTATAACCAGCTTCAATTTATTAGTATTCTAATTGTAGTGTCTTCTCCATTTTCATCCAACTATTAATGCAGAGTAATGTACATGAATGTTGAGTGAAAAACATTCTTTTGAGACTCCAGGATCTAAATGTTTGAAATTAAGAAATAAGTCTCCTTCTTCCATTTCCCAAATAATATATAATTCAATCTGTTTAAATCTTGGTGTTTATCAGTTGTATGACTTGTTCTGATAGTCACTGAAACTTGTACTGAAATGGGAACTTTGTGTAATTAATTTTGATAAGATATTCATCTTAACTGCATTTGTTCTATCTGAAAGACTGTGTTTTTTTACATCAATGCATTGAAAGGACTTTAAAAGGAAATCATTGCTTTCTTTTTTTTAAATTCTGATATTTAGTTAAATTCTGATATTTTGCTGTTCTCAAGATTAAATACCAGATCCTCACCACCCCCCTTGCTTATAGTTGTTTGTTTCTCCATCAGTACATTTTTATGAAAACACATAAAATGTTATCAGAACGTATTATATTTGTTAAATATACAACAAAACCATCAGCACATGTTTACATTTCATGTTCACATTTCATTTTCCCCCTAATAATAGCTTTACACTGCAGAAAGCTTAACTGATTGCAGAAAAAGTACAGCTGACCAAGAATATCTTTGTTTTGAAACTCTTTGTACATCATATGACTCGGTCTGAAATAAGTCCATTAGTGAAAGTACTTTATATTTTCATATTCTGACTAGGCTTGAGTATCAGTAAATTTTAGGTTTCAGGTTTTTTTCTATCTTGGTAAAGCTGAATAGAGATGATTTTTTTTGGCTCTATTCAGCTTTTAACAAAAATATTCTGGTTAAACCTGACAAATTTTCAGTTTTCCCCCTCCCCTCCATTGGAGGAAACAGTGCTGGGGGGAGAGAACTGCTCCCGCCCATGCTTCTCAATGCCCACAGGACTTGAGAAATGCCAGTGGAAAAGCGATCCAGTATGTGGGCGAAACTGGGCCTACTCTCCCCCCAGAGTACGATCTTGTATGTGGGGCTGCTCATCCCCCATGGAGGATCAGGTCATTTTTCCCCCAACCTGTACTGCCCAAGTCCTGTAGTGCTTTGTCAGCTAATGCCGAGGGCAATTTTGCAGTGGGGGCTGCTCTCTCATCCCCCCAGCTTCTGCCTCCCAAGCCCTCCTAGAGATGGATATGGTGGGGAGATTTGGGCTTGGACCAGTGCAGCATTCAGATCTCTCCACTCCAAAAGCCAATAAAAGTCGAATCATGTTTGGCTTTATCGGCTCCAAGGTTGTTGTACTGGGAAATTGTACTGGGAATCATGTTTGGCTTTATCGGCTCCAAGGTTGTTGTACTGGTTTGCCCCTAACTTATTTGTATTAATTGTTGTACACCGCCCGGAGCCCCTCGGGGATAGGGCGGTATAAAAATCGAAATAATAAATAAATAAAAATAAATTAATTAATTAAAAACAAAATAAGAGCGGTTTTTTTGGTGATTTGGATTTACTGAATCACCAAGCCTAATTCTATCCCATTTTATTTATTTATTTATTTATTTATTTTATTCGATTTCATAGGCCGCCTCATCCCTGAGGGGCTCTAGGCAGCTCACAACCACCCCAAACAATCACATAACAAGTTCAATTTTAAAAAGGACCTCCTAGTAAATGGGTCTTAGAAGTGCTTAACTTTGGCTTGACCATACCTCTGTATTTGAATATAAATAAATGTAAATAGGGATTAAAAGCATATGTTGCTGAGTCACAGAGAGTATAAGTATTCTCAAAATTACAATTTTAACAGCTTCACGCTGGGGTCCTCAGATGGTTAAGTCTATGGGGCCAATTACACAAATTTGGAAGGTTATAGACCAAGCATCTTTATGGCAGCTGTTTCTGATCAGGTGCTCCCTGAAGGTAGAAAGGGAATGCTTCCTGGGTTCTTCTGAAGTACCTTCTGCTTCAGCGAGGAAAGCCAGTGTAGGCTTCTTTGTTTTGGAGAAGAAATAGATGGGTACTGAGAAAACTATTTGTGGGTACCATGATACTACTTGCATTTTAAAATAAATTATTGGAGTGCTGTCAACATGGCACTGCCCTTGAAGACTGTCCAAAAACTACAATTGGTACAGAACATTGCAGCCAGACTGTGAACTAGATTGAGTGTATGACCATATCACTCCAGGCTTTGTCCCATCTACAGTGGTTTCAATTTAAGGTGCTACTATTGACCTTTAAAGCTCTGTACAGTCTGTGACCAACATATCTTATGTACACTCCAGTCATCTTTAGAGGCCCTGCTTCAGTTGCCCCTGCCATCTGAAGCTGGGCAGGTGGCAACCTGAGAAAGGGCCTTCTCAGTTGTGGCACCAACACTTTAGAACTTTCTCCTCAGAGATATTCACCTCTCTCCTTTCATCAGTGTTTTTTTTACCATCGGACAAAGACTTTTTTTTGTCTGGCCTACCCCAAATAGTGGTTATAGGCTCTCCTTCTAGCAATAATTCAATTGTGTTTCAACTGAATTATGTTATAATTCTGACTGTATTTTCATTTTATTTTATAATGTTTATAATGTAGTGCTTTATAATTTTAACTGCATGTTAAAGAAACACGTCTTACTTTGACATGCCTCTGAAGATGACACGGCTTACTTTGACATGCCTCTGAAGATGATAGTCATAGATGGGGGTGAAATGTTAGGATACAAATGACCAGATTACAGCCACACAGCCCAGAAAACCTACAACAGCCAGTGTATTTTTCATTGCTGGAATGTTTTAATTTTTTAAAAATGTTTGCTGCTTTATAGATCATGAAAGGGTGGAAAGTCGGCATCAAAATGACTATTCCAAAAACCATCAAGAAAGGTTCATGTTTTCTTTCCTTCCTTCCAAAGGTTCAACTCAACAAATCAAATGCCTTCCCTGCACAGACTGGTGTGGAAGCAGAACAGACAGGTCTAAGGTATGGACCTTTCTAAAGCCTTTAGACTCAGGAAGAAGCACCATTCTGTTTTAAGTCTTTTTGTTAACCTTCCTTCATCTGTGAGAAGAGTGACAACTCTTGAATAAGACACCAGGTGGCATGCAGGGTGCAATTTCTTTCATAAGGCTGTGTGGTATTTTAGAGAAGGGATTAAAAACGTTAAGTGCCCTTTCACATAATTTACAGCACCTGACCTAATTTTTTTTCTTCATTTCATGCTCACTTGCACTGGTGACAAAGACCCTTATGCTTAAACTCTTACTTCTGAAGTAAATAAATTTAGGACTGTAATATCGGAATAAAACTTAAGTATATTTGGAATGTTTAATAAGGCAGATAATTTACCTGCTAGAAATTATTTCAGTTGTCTTCTCCCACCCACCCCCATTTTCGATGTTAATTGTTTGCAGGGTCTCAGTTAAAAATCTTTCATATTTCATCCTGAAGGGGTTCAGGCTGTAGCTGAATCTGGTCCTTCTGGGTCTGATCCAGATCCAAATGATTGAAGCCCTGAACTGGAACTGTATGTTTGCCAATGAGTCAGTAAAAATCCCTTATTCAGAGCATGAGGGTGTAGCTGGAAGATTATGTCAGCAGACAACTTTGGCCAAGAAGTATCTGATTGGGCTGGGAAGACAATTTCTAATTGAAAGTAATAAAACAATAACACTGAGATATAATAGGAGCAATTCAGCTTGATTACTTTCTATTAGAGCGCTGCTGCACAATATACTAAACAGCTGTACCCTGTTATTGCAAACTGTCTGGCACATTGGAAAAAAATGTAATATAAATATGTTTGTGATTTTCTTGATCATTAAATGTGAAACATAACATCTCGAACTTCTAGGTTTGCTAAGCAAGCCTTTCTATAGTCAAACTTGGCAGAAAATGTGAGTGAATGTTCATCCTGGCATTTATTCAATAGCCTCTCACTCAGAGTGCCAGTGGGCTGTAGTAGTTAAGAGCTGTGAACTCTAATCTGGTGAACCAGGTTTGAGTCCCCACTCTTCCACCTGAGCGGTGCATTCTTGTCTGGTGAACTGGATTTGTTTTCCTGCTTCTCCGCATGAAGCCTGCTGGGTGACCTTGAGCTAGTCATAGTTCTCTCAGAACTCTCTCATCCCCACCTACCTCACAAGGTGTCTGTTGTGGGGAGAGGAAAAAGAAAAAGAGTTTGTAAACTGCCTTGAGACTCTTTTTAGTTGAGAAAAGTGGGGTATAAATCCAAACTCTTCTCTTCTTCAATTCAATGGAACTTACTCCTGAGGAAGTGTGCATATGACTGCAGCTAGAATAATTTACAAACCCATTCAGTATTTTGTTCTCTGTGTGAATATGTACATGTACACAAAGAATGGTTTACAGACAGCTGGGATGCTGAATCATTGGTTCGATTTCATCCCTGTAGTTTCATCACAAAAAAGAAAATACTATACAGAGTAGTAACAAGAGAAACTCAGAAAGGAGATCATAAAATGAGGTTTAGTTACTCCTTCAACCATTCTCTTGGACTGGGTCTCCATTCCTTTGATCTTCATTTCATTCTCCTCTATGCTGAAAGTATATGTCCTGTTTTAGAATGTAGAGAAACGCCAAGTATCTGAACCAGACTTTAGACTGTCGTTTCAACACATGCAGTCTCCAATATCATATGGTTGCAGTGTTAAAAAAAGTTGAATTTGATGAAATTCCACCCTTTGCAAAAGCTGCAGGATACCTCACTTCTTTTACTTTGCCCGAAACAGCAGGACCATGTCCAGTAACAGGATGCGGTGGCAGAGAGCAGGTGGAGGACAAAGCATAAAGTGCTTGCAGAGCCAAAACAGCCCATCTGCTTCATACCTGGCATTCACTGTGTACAGAGGCGTAGCTCCAAGGGACGGGGGGAGGTGTGTGTGCAATGCACTGGGCACGGGTCCCTATGGGGGTGTGGCGAGGGCATGGTGGTGGCATTCCGGGGTGGGGTTGGAGGACGCACCAGTGCACTGGGTGCTTTCCCCCCTTCCTATGCCTCTGTGTACTTCCTGTGGACTGTTCATAAACTCCTTGAAAGAGGAGGAGGGGAGGAAATGAAGAAAGCTTTTGGACGTGACCCACAGACTTGGCGAGAAAGCGGCACACCAAAAGGGCAGGCAGTTATGACACTGTTCTGCCCACAGCCAGTGGCCAGAGAGCCGAAGACCAGAGTTGGGGATCTGCTTCAATGGGATCACTGGGCAGGGAGAGGCCAGGGTTAACACTTGCTTGTACCACACAGAACAGAAACTTAAGTGGACACTTACACTTCCCTCTTTACTGTCACAGTAACTGTGTCCCATTGTAATGAGTGATGTTATAGAGTAGACCTATTATGCACCTGAGGTCTGCTCCTTATTGATCATCCAATTGACCTCCTTATTGAGCATCCACCCTTTGGATTGGATTCTTGGTTACGCTGTGATTTTAGCCTCTTCAGAACTCACCAGAAGTGGGATCCAGCAGGTTCTTACAGGTTCCCAAGAGTAGGTTACTAATTGTGTGTGCCGAGAGGGGGTTACTAATTGGTGATTTTGCCATGTGATTTTTGCCTTAGTTACGCCCCTCCTCCCAGCAGTAGTGCGCAGAACTTGAAGCAGTCTAGCAGGAGGTGCACCGGCGTGCGTGGCAGCCTGCGCCTGCATGCATTCATTTCCCACCCAAGGACCGGCACAGTGGCTGCGTCCTTGCCACAGCCCTGCCCAGGAATGCCCCGCCCCTGGAATGCCCAGCCACGCCCCTGTCGTGCCCTGCCCAGCCCCACTGGCGCTACACCACAGTTTGAATCCCACCACCATGGGAACCTGTTACTAAAATTTTTGGATTCCACCACTAGAACTCACCATGGCTCAGATAAGAGTTGATCCACAGTTTCTGAAAGCAAGCAAAGTGCAAACACCCCCCTCACTCCACAGAGAAAGCAAAGGGAAGGAGCATCCATTTAGCCTGCTTTGCCTTTGCTCACCCTTCCCCTCCTTCTCCTGCCCACCCAATAGCAGTTAGTATCACTCTTTAGGTCAGCAGAGGGCCATGGTGGGTTTCTTTCTTTCCTTCTTGTAAATTTGCATCATCTTGGGAGCATCATCTTGGGAGAGATTATTGAAGCGGTCAATAATTATATATCATTTCTCAGTTTAATTGGCAGCGTCACATTTCTCTTTTGTTCTTAATCATATCAAACTGATTACAAAAAAGACCAAGTAAAATTTATTCATTCATTTAAATTTTATTCATTCATTTAAAAAAAATAAAACTGATGTTTTCCCCAGCCCTCAGATATTTGTACTTGCACTGAACATTTTGGAGACCGTAGATAAAACAGCTAGGGCATTTCAAGGGAAATAGTAATTTGGAAAAGACTATAAAGTAAAATTTATTAGGCACCTTCTGTAGAGTTTGAATTTGCATTTATAACCCGCTTTTCTCAACCGGAAGAAGTCTCCAAGTGGCTCACAAACTCCTTCCCTTCCTCTCCGCACAACAAACACCTTGTGAGGTAGGTTGGGCTGAGAGAGGTCTGAGAGAACTGTGACTAGCCCAATGTCACTGTACCCACAATAATATCCAATTAGTTCTTCTTTTCAGAGTAATGGTTTGGGATCCTGGCCCTGTTCAATGCCACACCTTCTCCTTGATTTGCAAAGAGACTGCACCAGTGAGGGCATCTTTGTTGGCAGACTTTACAGAGCCCACAATCACTCTTTTAATTAACTTGGTTCCATGTTATACTTGCTTATATCGATGTTAACTTTCACAGAATTATCACTCTTTTCCCCCAGAACAATTAGAGAGAATTCTGATTGCATTATCAACAAAAAAAACTCATTAGCATCTCGTAATTGGCAGCGTCTCAACTCCCCCCCTCACAAACCCTTTACTCAATTTAATATTTTCTAAAGAGTTCTTATCAAAGTCGAATTTAATCATCAAAAACAGCTTGGCAGAGGCATTTTCATAAAGATGTATCTGAGGAGATTGTTCAGAGACAGAAATTATTACAATCAGATTTTCTGAAACAAAACGATGGCTATACCAGGTTAACATTAATTTCTACAGGTTTTTTTTCTCTTAATCTCACTTGACCAATCCTTGATTTAATCACACAATCACATTTTAAAATGACAAATGATTTCTTTTGCTCATTCAAAAATCCCCACCATTTTTTATTCTGCTAGTGGCCTGTTACTCATTAATTGATCCATTTGATATTAACATTAGTGGTGGTATTACCCTTAATCTACTCTGCCAACATATATGTTACCTTTAGATCAATTTCTCTGCTGCTTCCCTCAAGAAATCCTGAGACTTTTACTTTGGTCTGGATGTTATGACAATCTTTGGCTTCTGCCATGAATTCAGAAACAGAAAATGAAACAAGGAGATAGGGAAGGCAGAAGCAACTTTGACTTATTCTAAGCTCATCAGCACAAAACTGAGCTTGATTATGTTTTTCAGCACTTAATCTTTATTTATTTTATTTATTTATTTATTGTTTCAATTTTTATACCGCCCGATCCCCGAAGGGCTCCGGGCGGTGAACAACAAAAGTCAGAGACAAGCAGGAGCAATATCATACATACAATATAAACACATAGGCTCCATCTCCTGTCAACAGTAAAAAACTTAAAACCAGCGGAAACAGATTAATACATAAAACATATTGAAGATAAATGTTCTAAGTTGCTGATGTGGTATTTTCAAAAAGTATACTATCAGTCTGAACACTGTTATTTAAGTATTAATATAGCCAAGTATTAATATAACAACCTTATGGCTGTTACCAGACTGAACCTGATGGATAGGTGCACGTGTGTGTATGAGCTTGTGATGTCGTTCTGGCCTCTTGGTAGCTTTGCATGCCAGATAACAAACGGCTTGCTGACTTCTCTAGCAAGCTTTCTCCCAGGCTTCCAAAGAAAGAATCTCTTCTGTAGGAGTTTCCTCCTCCAGACAGAATAAAACAACACAAGAAAGCTCCTGGCTGCAAGATGTTAAGAAAGTCCAATAGCTTTTTTTTATTCAGGAACCAAAGGAAGTCTCTTTAGGTGATCAAGAGAGACTGGATAATAGTCCTTAAGAAGCCAAACCTCTGAGCACATTTTAGCAAAGAGGATCCCAAGCCTTGATGTCCTCCTCAGTTATCTGATCTTTCTAGCCCACAGCTGTTGCTTGTTAGGTTAGCCATTAATCACCCTCAGGTGTTTGCCTTCTAGGAGATAACCTCCTTTCCTACAGGCAGTGCCCCAACTGGTAGTGCTTGAGGCTGCCATGAAACTCCTACATACAGCGTGAGGGGCTGTTTTTAGACTGCAGTGCCCCTACCTATTCCGCCAACCTTATGAGGTGGCCCAGGAATGCGGTGCTAAGATGGAGTACCATCCTCCACATTGGCTCAGTGTCATCCATAAGTTCAGAATTCTCCCAAGTACTAATCTCATCTTCTAGTTTCCTAGCTCCTCCAAAGAATATCTTGATTTACACTGGCATTGTCCCAAAGCTGTTATTAAATCAGCTTCATTCTAAAAACTTAGTTTTCTCCAGTACTCCCCAGACTTAGAACATTAAGTCTGCGTGCCAAACATTAAGTTTAAGTATCCACCACTTAACTTAAGTGTCCTCCTCTTGTTTTTCTCCAAGAAGACAAGAGCTATCTTTGCCCTGGAAAGATTAAGCTCTCTTAAAATGTGTAGAGGGTCTGATCTTCCCTATAGATTAGCTGTCCCCCCTATAGTCAGTGCCCAGGATTTACTGAACCTCTGGTTCAGTTGTGCTGCATGTCATCTGCTTTCACTGCCTCTTGGGAGACTGCCTCTTGGGAAACTTCTTAAAGGGACAGGGGCTTACTAAAATTCCCTCCCTTTGAAGACTATACAGAGAACTAAACCATGCTAGCTATAGGGGTAACTGGTACTTAAATAGAGAAAATAATAAAGGCTTCTGTGGGAGCATGACACTCAACTAACACCTTATCAGAAGCTTGGAGTTCAGTGAAGACTTTTGGGATCTCTTCTTCAGGATAAGGTAATTATCACCTACTTTTCCCCCAAAATCCCATTCTATCTCAGACCTATACACCCTCAATGCTATCTATAACCTAGAACTGTGTGATTTCTCTGTGTGCTTTGACCATTTGTGTGCTTGTATTTTTATTATTTTACTTTTTATAATAAAATTGTTAAATCCTACGGATTTCTAAGGAGAAAAAGGCATACACAGGTGGAAAAGATCTTGTAAACTTATCCAGCCTCTTGTTAAGCAACATTTATCCTTGCTGATTCCCCCATTCTAAAGGGGGCAGACCCCAGCACTTTGGGTAACATGACATTTCCAAAAGAGATGTGAGCACTTAGATTGGACTTTAAAGGGGGAAGGGAAATGAAATATGCACAGCCTTTTGAAATTTGGCTTTATTTTATCATTTATTTTCCACCTAGCAAACACCCTGCGACACAAACTGGTATGTTTACGTCAATGAGAGAGGTGATCATCAAGTCTTCTGCAAACCCCACATTCAGTCTTTAGAATATGCTTAGCCTAGAAAAGCAGAAATTCTTCTCCTTGATATGAAAACAGTGAAGGCCAGTGGAAGAAGCCTGCTTCAAACCGGGGAAAAGCACTGCTTGAGGAAGTGAGTCATGTGCATGTAAAGATGTTTAAGAGAAGCACCTGGAATGGCATGGTTCTGGTCAGTGTACCACTAAAAAGGAAATAAAACGTAACACGTATTAAATTCTGGAATGTAATAAAAGCCAGCTTAGATCAGAGCAAAAGCCTACCAGGTCCAGCATTTTGTTCACCCTGGGGTCAACCAGTTGCCTCTAGAAAGCCCACATTGCAGGATGACTACAACAGCATCATCTTGCCTGTCCCCGTCAGCAGCAACTGACATGAAGAGGCATACTACCTCTGGTACTGGACAGGTAGATATCCATCATGATTAGTAGCCACTGGTAGTCCCATCCTCCATGAATATGTCCACTCCTTTTTTTAAGCCTTCCAGGTTGATGGCCATCACCACATCCTGGTGACAGAGGCGTAGCAAGGGGGGAAAGCACCGATGCATTGGTGTGTCGTCCGCCCCCGTCCCACCCCGAAACGCCCCTGCCACACCCCACAGGGGCGCATACCCCCGTCCTCCTTGAAGCTATGCCTCTGCCTGGTGAGAAGCTAAAGAACCAGACAACTAGCTCTATGGACACAATGAAGATTTAAAACAGCCATATGTGCGTATGTGCCCCATTACAATTTATTTTTTTTTGCCATCAAGTCACAGCTGACTTACTCTGGCCCTATAGCAGTGGTGGCGAACCTTTGGCACTCCAGATGTACTGGACTACAATTCCCATCAGCCCCTGCCAGCATGGCCAATTGGAGTGCCAAAGGTTCGCCACCACAGCCCTATAGAGTTCTCCAGCCAAGAGATGTTCAGAGGTGGTTGACCATTGCCTACCTCCGTGTCCCAACCCTGGAGGTCTTGGAGGTCTCCCAACCAAATACTAACCAAGGTCAGGGCTCAGAGTGCATGACTGGCTTAAGGTCATCCAGCAAACTTCCATGATGCGAGTGGGGATTTGAACCTGGATTTCCCAGGTCCTAGTCCGACAACTTTAATCACTACACCACACTGGCTCTCTCCTTGACATTACTGTTGAGAACAGTTTTTAAAGCAATGTTGGAGGCTTTCACGGCCGGATTCGACTGGTTGTGGTGGGTTTTCCGGGCTGTGTGGTCGTGGTGTGGTGGATCCCACCACAACCAGTTTTTAAAGCAGTTTGTAGTAAGGCACAGAGAAAAACACATTTAAAAACATTTCTCCAGGAATAGAATAGTTTTCCAGTTTTTCAGTTTCATAAGGGAATTCACATGTACAAAAGAAAATTTCTCATTTGTATGTTGCCCTGACCACTTTGGAGAAAGAATGGGACAACAGACAGAAATGGCAATATTTTCACACTGTTTGGCTATCATATCCTTCACTGTCCTCAGGCAGTTGATTTCCTGAGAGGAAATTTCTTGAACAAGTGGAAAGAGAAGAAAAAAGATCACTGTCAAGGAGTTGTACAGTGGCGTAGGAGGTTAAGAGCTCGTGTATCTAATCTGGAGGAACCGGGTTTGATTCCCAGCTCTGCCGCCTGAGCTGTGGAGGCTTATCTGGGGATTAGCCTGTACACTCCCACACATGCCAGCTGGGTGACCTTGGGCTAGTCACAGCTTCTCGGAGCTCTCTCAGCCCCACCCACGTCACAGGGTGTTTGTTGTGAGGGGGGAAGGGCAAGGAGATTGTAAGCCCCTTTGAATCTCCTGCAGGAGAGAAAGGGGAGATATAAATCCAAACTCTTCCTCCTCTTCTTCTTCTTCGATTTGGCCTCACTGAAGCCATTTTCTGAGTACTGACCTCCATAGCATCTTAAAGGTTAATTTGCCACTGTATTAGCTCAATCCTTACAGCTGGTGTTTGTAAAGGGAAATGGACTTCACTGTTTGTAGGCTGATACAGCCTTGACGATCATAGACACTCTTAATCAGCCATGATTTGCAACTGGTGAAGTCACCTCTTAAGTTTTGGGAATGGGAGAGATAATTGGATTCAGCTGTGGCTCAATCAGGCATATTGTATCCCTACTTGCCATTCTACTTGCACAAGATTTTGTGCAACCAGTTTCTGGGTACTATAATATATAGGGATGAACACGCTAGGTATTTCACAGAATCTTGTGCAAACAGGTTTGTGCTGCATCTATGTTTCTGTTTTTGCCTCTCTGGATCCAAGCCAGGGAATTTCCATCCAGAGATAAGGGTACTTCTGAGCCCTTATCTCTGGCAGGTTTTTGCCAGTTGTTAAAATCAGCTCAAAGATATAGTAGCCCATAATTTTTGTAAAGCTTTCAAAAAGACTACCAGCATCTAGAAGTTAACCGTGCCTTTCCATCAACATTTTCCCAAACCTGCTTCAAGTATGATCTTCCTGGAAATATTGTACCAAAGTGGCTTCGGGGAAACCAGTAGTGGTGGGAAAGCTGAAAGGAGGATAACCACATGATCATGTCATGCAGAAGCCCCTCAAAAACAACTGTTGCAGTTTGGGAAGGAAGGCAGAGCAAGAATTCTGTGCGAAAACTGCTAGGTAAATAAATTATAATTCTAGAACGTGAGAATGATACCGAAGAATCTCCTCTCTCAGCATTCATAAATTCCTCTCTAAAGGGATAACAACCAGCCAACACACATCCAAGACAAGATAAACTGACTCCCAAGATGTTTCAGTCACAGTAGCATTTTTCTTGCAGTCTGTCTCTATTTTTAAAAATTATTTAGCTCAGGCTTGCTCCTGGTTAATATTTCCAGTGCAGTTTAAGTTTTAAAACTCATACTTCCCAGCTGGGACTTCTGCCAGTGCATCCACTCTGTCCCGCAACATCAACTAAAGCGTGATGTTGGTATTCAGACAGTACATTAAGGCTTAAATAACTTGATGATATCTACCATTGCTTGGAAATCCACTTGTGCATCGACTAAGGCTTTGGAGATCTGCGCAGAGTTCTGAAAATGTACATTATCTGCAATAAAAAATAAAGGGTGAAAAAAAATTAAGAGGAAGAAAGTGGCTGAGGGGGGGGGGGGCGAGATAAATGCCAGAAAGTACGCAACCACGGTGCATTAGTCTCATGTTGTGAGTTTATCGAGTGACATGGCAAATATGATCAACAATGAGTCAGTATTGCTTGATGGAAAAATGGAAATGCCTCTCTGAAGTGCTGACCCTAATCAGAGGCGCAGAAAAATGCACAATGTTTCTTACAGCAATTCTGCCTCACTCTGCCACTAGCTTTTCATATAGCTCACCATCTGCTGTTCCATGGATGAGAAGATAATCCACATTATGGAAGTTCTCTGCCCTGGCCATCACTGTTGAATTCTGTTAGGGAGAAAATTTAGAATTCAGCTGCTGCAGAACATCAGTGGAGTGGTGCTTTTTCACACCTTTCATGCAAATTAAGGACAAAGAGTCTAGAACTTCTCAGGTTAGGGGGAAAAATGCAAATGAGGCCCCTTCCGCACATGCAGAATGATGCACTTTCAATCCACTTTCAATGCACTTTGAAGCTGGATTTTACTGTGCGGAATAGCAAAATCCACTTGCAAACAGTTGTGAAAGTGGATTGAAAGAACATTATTCCGCATGTGCAGAAGGGGCCTAAGGGAAACACAGTTTTATAAAATTGCATATGGGCTGGAGATAGTGGATAGACACAACACTTTCTTCCCTCTCCCATAATACTAGAACTTGGGGGCACCTAATAAATTTGATCTGTCCGGGCAGACAGAAGGAATCCCTTTACTTAATGAATAATTAAATTCTAGAATTTGCTGCCAATACAGTGATGGTCAGTATGACACAAGTGTCTTTAAAAGGGGATTAGACAAATTCTGTGAAGGACAGGGACCATCAGTGGCAAGTACCCATGGCAACTAAAGGGAACTTCCACATCCAGAGGCTTTAAACCTCAGAATAATACCAGTGCTAGGAGGCAACTTCAGAATAAAGTCCTGTTTGTGGGCCATCCAGGGTAACTGGTTGGCTGCTGAGTGAAACAAAATGCTGAACTAGATGGATCCCTGTTCAGAACCAACATGACAGTTCTACCATTTTGCCCTGCATGTCTGTGGCATAAAATGTTTCAAGTAAATAGGCAGATAAACCTAGGACCTTCTTCTTGACCCATTGACTTAAATGGACTTGGGAGGGGGTAACTCCTGCTTAGGATTGCCCTGAATGAGGAATCATGCCTTAGAATTCACTTGCAAAGAAAAACAGCTCATGCAGAAGTTTTCTGTTGTGGAAGACTAGTGTGATGGCTTTTTCTTGGAAAGTTCTTCTGCTAAGAGCCCTCCCCAAGTTGTTGCTTTCAGAAAAAGGGAATAGAGGATGTGTTATTTGGAGCAGCAGAAACACTGCTGGAAGAAAAAGGGTTAAGAAGTCCTTTGCTGAGCTTCTGCTTTAGATCAGAGTATACTTGACAAAACACCCTGTTTAATAAAGGTTTATTCATTGAATAAAGGGGATACATTGAAAGAAAAGACAGTTTCCCAACTGAAGGCTGAGGTTTTCCAGTTCAGAAAGAGCTGTGTCCCAAGATTCTGGGGGGTGTGCATTTCGGCTCAGCAGCTGATATTTTTTAGAGGAGTATCGGAAGGGATCCATGTGGCAAACATATGGGATTAAGGACATAAACATATGGAACTGCATACAGCCAACACATAGTCCACATGCCAGAGATGGAGTTATGTCAATGTACAAGCATTCTGTGCTATTCTGCATTTGTTTTTTCAAGCTCAGATTCCACCACCCCCTCCCAAAAAAGCCCCTCATGCTCTCATTTTTTTTAAAAAGGACATTTCCTTGTACCCAAGCAAGCTATTGTTCCAGAGCTGGAAGTGGTCCATAACGAAATTCTTATGATGCAAGTGTCACGCCATTACAAAAGAAGCCACTCAATATTTCCACGTTTTCTCTGGGACGAAAATGAAACAGTGGGAAAGGAAAGGACAAAAAAGAAACAGCTCACCCAAGCTAACACATCCCTGATCACAAAACCCTAATGTTTATGCTACAGGTTTTCCATTTCATTTTTGCAGCCATGAGTTAACTCAGTGGTAGTTGGGTAGGTTCCTGGACAAATTGCAAGTACATGGAATAACTAAGCGATGTACTTTTGGGTTCGAATTCTAGAAAGCTTTGCTTATTTGAGAAAGCACTGTCCAGATGTGTAAATAGGGACCAGTGAAATTATTAATGCTGTTGGTTACAACACCAGTGTTCGGCATTTCATGTGGTCTTTGGTTAGTGGTTGTGAACCAGCGAACCTGGCCAGTTGTTTCACTTCTCTGTTGTTAAGTTGACGTTTCAATTGGTTTTATTGTTCTATATCAGGGGTCTGCAACCTGCAGCTCTCCGAATGTTAATGAACTACAATTCCCATCAGCCCCTGTCAGCATGGCCAATTGGGGCGGGGGGGGGGGTGGGGGGGGGGGGGGGTGGGGGGGGGGGGGGGTGGGGGGGGGGGGGGGTGGGGGGGGGGGGGGGTGGGGGGGGGGGGGGGTGGGGGGGGGGGGGGGTGGGGGGGGGGGGGGGTGGGGGGGGGGGGGGGTGGGGGGGGGGGGGGGTGGGGGGGGGGGGGGGTGGGGGGGGGGGGGGGTGGGGGGGGGGGGGGGTGGGGGGGGGGGGGGGTGGGGGGGGGGGGGGGTGGGGGGGGGGGGGGGTGGGGGGGGGGGGGGGTGGGGGGGGGGGGGGGTGGGGGGGGGGGGGGGTGGGGGGGGGGGGGGGTGGGGGGGGGGGGGGGTGGGGGGGGGGGGGGGTGGGGGGGGGGGGGGGTGGGGGGGGGGGGGGGTGGGGGGGGGGGGGGGTGGGGGGGGGGGGGGGTGGGGGGGGGGGGGGGTGGGGGGGGGGGGGGGTGGGGGGGGGGGGGGGTGGGGGGGGGGGGGGGTGGGGGGGGGGGGGGGTGGGGGGGGGGGGGGGTGGGGGGGGGGGGGGGTGGGGGGGGGGGGGGGTGGGGGGGGGGGGGGGTGGGGGGGGGGGGGGGTGGGGGGGGGGGGGGGTGGGGGGGGGGGGGGGTGGGGGGGGGGGGGGGTGGGGGGGGGGGGGGGTGGGGGGGGGGGGGGGTGGGGGGGGGGGGGGGTGGGGGGGGGGGGGGGTGGGGGGGGGGGGGGGTGGGGGGGGGGGGGGGTGGGGGGGGGGGGGGGTGGGGGGGGGGGGGGGTGGGGGGGGGGGGGGGTGGGGGGGGGGGGGGGTGGGGGGGGGGGGGGGTGGGGGGGGGGGGGGGTGGGGGGGGGGGGGGGTGGGGGGGGGGGGGGGTGGGGGGGGGGGGGGGTGGGGGGGGGGGGGGGTGGGGGGGGGGGGGGGTGGGGGGGGGGGGGGGTGGGGGGGGGGGGGGGTGGGGGGGGGGGGGGGTGGGGGGGGGGGGGGGTGGGGGGGGGGGGGGGTGGGGGGGGGGGGGGGTGGGGGGGGGGGGGGGTGGGGGGGGGGGGGGGTGGGGGGGGGGGGGGGTGGGGGGGGGGGGGGGTGGGGGGGGGGGGGGGTGGGGGGGGGGGGGGGTGGGGGGGGGGGGGGGTGGGGGGGGGGGGGGGTGGGGGGGGGGGGGGGTGGGGGGGGGGGGGGGTGGGGGGGGGGGGGGGTGGGGGGGGGGGGGGGTGGGGGGGGGGGGGGGTGGGGGGGGGGGGGGGTGGGGGGGGGGGGGGGTGGGGGGGGGGGGGGGTGGGGGGGGGGGGGGGTGGGGGGGGGGGGGGGTGGGGGGGGGGGGGGGTGGGGGGGGGGGGGGGTGGGGGGGGGGGGGGGTGGGGGGGGGGGGGGGTGGGGGGGGGGGGGGGTGGGGGGGGGGGGGGGTGGGGGGGGGGGGGGGTGGGGGGGGGGGGGGGTGGGGGGGGGGGGGGGTGGGGGGGGGGGGGGGTGGGGGGGGGGGGGGGTGGGGGGGGGGGGGGGTGGGGGGGGGGGGGGGTGGGGGGGGGGGGGGGTGGGGGGGGGGGGGGGTGGGGGGGGGGGGGGGTGGGGGGGGGGGGGGGTGGGGGGGGGGGGGGGTGGGGGGGGGGGGGGGTGGGGGGGGGGGGGGGTGGGGGGGGGGGGGGGTGGGGGGGGGGGGGGGTGGGGGGGGGGGGGGGTGGGGGGGGGGGGGGGTGGGGGGGGGGGGGGGTGGGGGGGGGGGGGGGTGGGGGGGGGGGGGGGTGGGGGGGGGGGGGGGTGGGGGGGGGGGGGGGTGGGGGGGGGGGGGGGTGGGGGGGGGGGGGGGTGGGGGGGGGGGGGGGTGGGGGGGGGGGGGGGTGGGGGGGGGGGGGGGTGGGGGGGGGGGGGGGTGGGGGGGGGGGGGGGTGGGGGGGGGGGGGGGTGGGGGGGGGGGGGGGTGGGGGGGGGGGGGGGTGGGGGGGGGGGGGGGTGGGGGGGGGGGGGGGTGGGGGGGGGGGGGGGTGGGGGGGGGGGGGGGTGGGGGGGGGGGGGGGTGGGGGGGGGGGGGGGTGGGGGGGGGGGGGGGTGGGGGGGGGGGGGGGTGGGGGGGGGGGGGGGTGGGGGGGGGGGGGGGTGGGGGGGGGGGGGGGTGGGGGGGGGGGGGGGTGGGGGGGGGGGGGGGTGGGGGGGGGGGGGGGTGGGGGGGGGGGGGGGTGGGGGGGGGGGGGGGTGGGGGGGGGGGGGGGTGGGGGGGGGGGGGGGTGGGGGGGGGGGGGGGTGGGGGGGGGGGGGGGTGGGGGGGGGGGGGGGTGGGGGGGGGGGGGGGTGGGGGGGGGGGGGGGTGGGGGGGGGGGGGGGTGGGGGGGGGGGGGGGTGGGGGGGGGGGGGGGTGGGGGGGGGGGGGGGTGGGGGGGGGGGGGGGTGGGGGGGGGGGGGGGTGGGGGGGGGGGGGGGTGGGGGGGGGGGGGGGTGGGGGGGGGGGGGGGTGGGGGGGGGGGGGGGTGGGGGGGGGGGGGGGTGGGGGGGGGGGGGGGTGGGGGGGGGGGGGGGTGGGGGGGGGGGGGGGTGGGGGGGGGGGGGGGTGGGGGGGGGGGGGGGTGGGGGGGGGGGGGGGTGGGGGGGGGGGGGGGTGGGGGGGGGGGGGGGTGGGGGGGGGGGGGGGTGGGGGGGGGGGGGGGTGGGGGGGGGGGGGGGTGGGGGGGGGGGGGGGTGGGGGGGGGGGGGGGTGGGGGGGGGGGGGGGTGGGGGGGGGGGGGGGTGGGGGGGGGGGGGGGTGGGGGGGGGGGGGGGTGGGGGGGGGGGGGGGTGGGGGGGGGGGGGGGTGGGGGGGGGGGGGGGTGGGGGGGGGGGGGGGTGGGGGGGGGGGGGGGTGGGGGGGGGGGGGGGTGGGGGGGGGGGGGGGTGGGGGGGGGGGGGGGTGGGGGGGGGGGGGGGTGGGGGGGGGGGGGGGTGGGGGGGGGGGGGGGTGGGGGGGGGGGGGGGTGGGGGGGGGGGGGGGTGGGGGGGGGGGGGGGTGGGGGGGGGGGGGGGTGGGGGGGGGGGGGGGTGGGGGGGGGGGGGGGTGGGGGGGGGGGGGGGTGGGGGGGGGGGGGGGTGGGGGGGGGGGGGGGTGGGGGGGGGGGGGGGTGGGGGGGGGGGGGGGTGGGGGGGGGGGGGGGTGGGGGGGGGGGGGGGTGGGGGGGGGGGGGGGTGGGGGGGGGGGGGGGT
This sequence comes from Sphaerodactylus townsendi, assembly GCF_021028975.2. Classification (NCBI taxonomy): domain Eukaryota; kingdom Metazoa; phylum Chordata; class Lepidosauria; order Squamata; family Sphaerodactylidae; genus Sphaerodactylus; species Sphaerodactylus townsendi. The sequence goes on along the minus strand of NC_059426.1, from coordinate 35,630,621 downwards.
GGGGGGGGGGGGGGGTGGGGGGGGGGGGGGGTGGGGGGGGGGGGGGGTGGGGGGGGGGGGGGGTGGGGGGGGGGGGGGGTGGGGGGGGGGGGGGGTGGGGGGGGGGGGGGGTGGGGGGGGGGGGGGGTGGGGGGGGGGGGGGGTGGGGGGGGGGGGGGGTGGGGGGGGGGGGGGGTGGGGGGGGGGGGGGGTGGGGGGGGGGGGGGGTGGGGGGGGGGGGGGGTGGGGGGGGGGGGGGGTGGGGGGGGGGGGGGGTGGGGGGGGGGGGGGGTGGGGGGGGGGGGGGGTGGGGGGGGGGGGGGGTGGGGGGGGGGGGGGGTGGGGGGGGGGGGGGGTGGGGGGGGGGGGGGGTGGGGGGGGGGGGGGGTGGGGGGGGGGGGGGGTGGGGGGGGGGGGGGGTGGGGGGGGGGGGGGGTGGGGGGGGGGGGGGGTGGGGGGGGGGGGGGGTGGGGGGGGGGGGGGGTGGGGGGGGGGGGGGGTGGGGGGGGGGGGGGGTGGGGGGGGGGGGGGGTGGGGGGGGGGGGGGGTGGGGGGGGGGGGGGGTGGGGGGGGGGGGGGGTGGGGGGGGGGGGGGGTGGGGGGGGGGGGGGGTGGGGGGGGGGGGGGGTGGGGGGGGGGGGGGGTGGGGGGGGGGGGGGGTGGGGGGGGGGGGGGGTGGGGGGGGGGGGGGGTGGGGGGGGGGGGGGGTGGGGGGGGGGGGGGGTGGGGGGGGGGGGGGGTGGGGGGGGGGGGGGGTGGGGGGGGGGGGGGGTGGGGGGGGGGGGGGGTGGGGGGGGGGGGGGGTGGGGGGGGGGGGGGGTGGGGGGGGGGGGGGGTGGGGGGGGGGGGGGGTGGGGGGGGGGGGGGGTGGGGGGGGGGGGGGGTGGGGGGGGGGGGGGGTGGGGGGGGGGGGGGGTGGGGGGGGGGGGGGGTGGGGGGGGGGGGGGGTGGGGGGGGGGGGGGGTGGGGGGGGGGGGGGGTGGGGGGGGGGGGGGGTGGGGGGGGGGGGGGGTGGGGGGGGGGGGGGGTGGGGGGGGGGGGGGGTGGGGGGGGGGGGGGGTGGGGGGGGGGGGGGGTGGGGGGGGGGGGGGGTGGGGGGGGGGGGGGGTGGGGGGGGGGGGGGGTGGGGGGGGGGGGGGGTGGGGGGGGGGGGGGGTGGGGGGGGGGGGGGGTGGGGGGGGGGGGGGGTGGGGGGGGGGGGGGGTGGGGGGGGGGGGGGGTGGGGGGGGGGGGGGGTGGGGGGGGGGGGGGGTGGGGGGGGGGGGGGGTGGGGGGGGGGGGGGGTGGGGGGGGGGGGGGGTGGGGGGGGGGGGGGGTGGGGGGGGGGGGGGGTGGGGGGGGGGGGGGGTGGGGGGGGGGGGGGGTGGGGGGGGGGGGGGGTGGGGGGGGGGGGGGGTGGGGGGGGGGGGGGGTGGGGGGGGGGGGGGGTGGGGGGGGGGGGGGGTGGGGGGGGGGGGGGGTGGGGGGGGGGGGGGGTGGGGGGGGGGGGGGGTGGGGGGGGGGGGGGGTGGGGGGGGGGGGGGGTGGGGGGGGGGGGGGGTGGGGGGGGGGGGGGGTGGGGGGGGGGGGGGGTGGGGGGGGGGGGGGGTGGGGGGGGGGGGGGGTGGGGGGGGGGGGGGGTGGGGGGGGGGGGGGGTGGGGGGGGGGGGGGGTGGGGGGGGGGGGGGGTGGGGGGGGGGGGGGGTGGGGGGGGGGGGGGGTGGGGGGGGGGGGGGGTGGGGGGGGGGGGGGGTGGGGGGGGGGGGGGGTGGGGGGGGGGGGGGGTGGGGGGGGGGGGGGGTGGGGGGGGGGGGGGGTGGGGGGGGGGGGGGGTGGGGGGGGGGGGGGGTGGGGGGGGGGGGGGGTGGGGGGGGGGGGGGGTGGGGGGGGGGGGGGGTGGGGGGGGGGGGGGGTGGGGGGGGGGGGGGGTGGGGGGGGGGGGGGGTGGGGGGGGGGGGGGGTGGGGGGGGGGGGGGGTGGGGGGGGGGGGGGGTGGGGGGGGGGGGGGGTGGGGGGGGGGGGGGGTGGGGGGGGGGGGGGGTGGGGGGGGGGGGGGGTGGGGGGGGGGGGGGGTGGGGGGGGGGGGGGGTGGGGGGGGGGGGGGGTGGGGGGGGGGGGGGGTGGGGGGGGGGGGGGGTGGGGGGGGGGGGGGGTGGGGGGGGGGGGGGGTGGGGGGGGGGGGGGGTGGGGGGGGGGGGGGGTGGGGGGGGGGGGGGGTGGGGGGGGGGGGGGGTGGGGGGGGGGGGGGGTGGGGGGGGGGGGGGGTGGGGGGGGGGGGGGGTGGGGGGGGGGGGGGGTGGGGGGGGGGGGGGGTGGGGGGGGGGGGGGGTGGGGGGGGGGGGGGGTGGGGGGGGGGGGGGGTGGGGGGGGGGGGGGGTGGGGGGGGGGGGGGGTGGGGGGGGGGGGGGGTGGGGGGGGGGGGGGGTGGGGGGGGGGGGGGGTGGGGGGGGGGGGGGGTGGGGGGGGGGGGGGGTGGGGGGGGGGGGGGGTGGGGGGGGGGGGGGGTGGGGGGGGGGGGGGGTGGGGGGGGGGGGGGGTGGGGGGGGGGGGGGGTGGGGGGGGGGGGGGGTGGGGGGGGGGGGGGGTGGGGGGGGGGGGGGGTGGGGGGGGGGGGGGGTGGGGGGGGGGGGGGGTGGGGGGGGGGGGGGGTGGGGGGGGGGGGGGGTGGGGGGGGGGGGGGGTGGGGGGGGGGGGGGGTGGGGGGGGGGGGGGGTGGGGGGGGGGGGGGGTGGGGGGGGGGGGGGGTGGGGGGGGGGGGGGGTGGGGGGGGGGGGGGGTGGGGGGGGGGGGGGGTGGGGGGGGGGGGGGGTGGGGGGGGGGGGGGGTGGGGGGGGGGGGGGGTGGGGGGGGGGGGGGGTGGGGGGGGGGGGGGGTGGGGGGGGGGGGGGGTGGGGGGGGGGGGGGGTGGGGGGGGGGGGGGGTGGGGGGGGGGGGGGGTGGGGGGGGGGGGGGGTGGGGGGGGGGGGGGGTGGGGGGGGGGGGGGGTGGGGGGGGGGGGGGGTGGGGGGGGGGGGGGGTGGGGGGGGGGGGGGGTGGGGGGGGGGGGGGGTGGGGGGGGGGGGGGGTGGGGGGGGGGGGGGGTGGGGGGGGGGGGGGGTGGGGGGGGGGGGGGGTGGGGGGGGGGGGGGGTGGGGGGGGGGGGGGGTGGGGGGGGGGGGGGGTGGGGGGGGGGGGGGGTGGGGGGGGGGGGGGGTGGGGGGGGGGGGGGGTGGGGGGGGGGGGGGGTGGGGGGGGGGGGGGGTGGGGGGGGGGGGGGGTGGGGGGGGGGGGGGGTGGGGGGGGGGGGGGGTGGGGGGGGGGGGGGGTGGGGGGGGGGGGGGGTGGGGGGGGGGGGGGGTGGGGGGGGGGGGGGGTGGGGGGGGGGGGGGGTGGGGGGGGGGGGGGGTGGGGGGGGGGGGGGGTGGGGGGGGGGGGGGGTGGGGGGGGGGGGGGGTGGGGGGGGGGGGGGGTGGGGGGGGGGGGGGGTGGGGGGGGGGGGGGGTGGGGGGGGGGGGGGGTGGGGGGGGGGGGGGGTGGGGGGGGGGGGGGGTGGGGGGGGGGGGGGGTGGGGGGGGGGGGGGGTGGGGGGGGGGGGGGGTGGGGGGGGGGGGGGGTGGGGGGGGGGGGGGGTGGGGGGGGGGGGGGGTGGGGGGGGGGGGGGGTGGGGGGGGGGGGGGGTGGGGGGGGGGGGGGGTGGGGGGGGGGGGGGGTGGGGGGGGGGGGGGGTGGGGGGGGGGGGGGGTGGGGGGGGGGGGGGGTGGGGGGGGGGGGGGGTGGGGGGGGGGGGGGGTGGGGGGGGGGGGGGGTGGGGGGGGGGGGGGGTGGGGGGGGGGGGGGGTGGGGGGGGGGGGGGGTGGGGGGGGGGGGGGGTGGGGGGGGGGGGGGGTGGGGGGGGGGGGGGGTGGGGGGGGGGGGGGGTGGGGGGGGGGGGGGGTGGGGGGGGGGGGGGGTGGGGGGGGGGGGGGGTGGGGGGGGGGGGGGGTGGGGGGGGGGGGGGGTGGGGGGGGGGGGGGGTGGGGGGGGGGGGGGGTGGGGGGGGGGGGGGGTGGGGGGGGGGGGGGGTGGGGGGGGGGGGGGGTGGGGGGGGGGGGGGGTGGGGGGGGGGGGGGGTGGGGGGGGGGGGGGGTGGGGGGGGGGGGGGGTGGGGGGGGGGGGGGGTGGGGGGGGGGGGGGGTGGGGGGGGGGGGGGGTGGGGGGGGGGGGGGGTGGGGGGGGGGGGGGGTGGGGGGGGGGGGGGGTGGGGGGGGGGGGGGGTGGGGGGGGGGGGGGGTGGGGGGGGGGGGGGGTGGGGGGGGGGGGGGGTGGGGGGGGGGGGGGGTGGGGGGGGGGGGGGGTGGGGGGGGGGGGGGGTGGGGGGGGGGGGGGGTGGGGGGGGGGGGGGGTGGGGGGGGGGGGGGGTGGGGGGGGGGGGGGGTGGGGGGGGGGGGGGGTGGGGGGGGGGGGGGGTGGGGGGGGGGGGGGGTGGGGGGGGGGGGGGGTGGGGGGGGGGGGGGGTGGGGGGGGGGGGGGGTGGGGGGGGGGGGGGGTGGGGGGGGGGGGGGGTGGGGGGGGGGGGGGGTGGGGGGGGGGGGGGGTGGGGGGGGGGGGGGGTGGGGGGGGGGGGGGGTGGGGGGGGGGGGGGGTGGGGGGGGGGGGGGGTGGGGGGGGGGGGGGGTGGGGGGGGGGGGGGGTGGGGGGGGGGGGGGGTGGGGGGGGGGGGGGGTGGGGGGGGGGGGGGGTGGGGGGGGGGGGGGGTGGGGGGGGGGGGGGGTGGGGGGGGGGGGGGGTGGGGGGGGGGGGGGGTGGGGGGGGGGGGGGGTGGGGGGGGGGGGGGGTGGGGGGGGGGGGGGGTGGGGGGGGGGGGGGGTGGGGGGGGGGGGGGGTGGGGGGGGGGGGGGGTGGGGGGGGGGGGGGGTGGGGGGGGGGGGGGGTGGGGGGGGGGGGGGGTGGGGGGGGGGGGGGGTGGGGGGGGGGGGGGGTGGGGGGGGGGGGGGGTGGGGGGGGGGGGGGGTGGGGGGGGGGGGGGGTGGGGGGGGGGGGGGGTGGGGGGGGGGGGGGGTGGGGGGGGGGGGGGGTGGGGGGGGGGGGGGGTGGGGGGGGGGGGGGGTGGGGGGGGGGGGGGGTGGGGGGGGGGGGGGGTGGGGGGGGGGGGGGGTGGGGGGGGGGGGGGGTGGGGGGGGGGGGGGGTGGGGGGGGGGGGGGGTGGGGGGGGGGGGGGGTGGGGGGGGGGGGGGGTGGGGGGGGGGGGGGGTGGGGGGGGGGGGGGGTGGGGGGGGGGGGGGGTGGGGGGGGGGGGGGGTGGGGGGGGGGGGGGGTGGGGGGGGGGGGGGGTGGGGGGGGGGGGGGGTGGGGGGGGGGGGGGGTGGGGGGGGGGGGGGGTGGGGGGGGGGGGGGGTGGGGGGGGGGGGGGGTGGGGGGGGGGGGGGGTGGGGGGGGGGGGGGGTGGGGGGGGGGGGGGGTGGGGGGGGGGGGGGGTGGGGGGGGGGGGGGGTGGGGGGGGGGGGGGGTGGGGGGGGGGGGGGGTGGGGGGGGGGGGGGGTGGGGGGGGGGGGGGGTGGGGGGGGGGGGGGGTGGGGGGGGGGGGGGGTGGGGGGGGGGGGGGGTGGGGGGGGGGGGGGGTGGGGGGGGGGGGGGGTGGGGGGGGGGGGGGGTGGGGGGGGGGGGGGGTGGGGGGGGGGGGGGGTGGGGGGGGGGGGGGGTGGGGGGGGGGGGGGGTGGGGGGGGGGGGGGGTGGGGGGGGGGGGGGGTGGGGGGGGGGGGGGGTGGGGGGGGGGGGGGGTGGGGGGGGGGGGGGGTGGGGGGGGGGGGGGGTGGGGGGGGGGGGGGGTGGGGGGGGGGGGGGGTGGGGGGGGGGGGGGGTGGGGGGGGGGGGGGGTGGGGGGGGGGGGGGGTGGGGGGGGGGGGGGGTGGGGGGGGGGGGGGGTGGGGGGGGGGGGGGGTGGGGGGGGGGGGGGGTGGGGGGGGGGGGGGGTGGGGGGGGGGGGGGGTGGGGGGGGGGGGGGGTGGGGGGGGGGGGGGGTGGGGGGGGGGGGGGGTGGGGGGGGGGGGGGGTGGGGGGGGGGGGGGGTGGGGGGGGGGGGGGGTGGGGGGGGGGGGGGGTGGGGGGGGGGGGGGGTGGGGGGGGGGGGGGGTGGGGGGGGGGGGGGGTGGGGGGGGGGGGGGGTGGGGGGGGGGGGGGGTGGGGGGGGGGGGGGGTGGGGGGGGGGGGGGGTGGGGGGGGGGGGGGGTGGGGGGGGGGGGGGGTGGGGGGGGGGGGGGGTGGGGGGGGGGGGGGGTGGGGGGGGGGGGGGGTGGGGGGGGGGGGGGGTGGGGGGGGGGGGGGGTGGGGGGGGGGGGGGGTGGGGGGGGGGGGGGGTGGGGGGGGGGGGGGGTGGGGGGGGGGGGGGGTGGGGGGGGGGGGGGGTGGGGGGGGGGGGGGGTGGGGGGGGGGGGGGGTGGGGGGGGGGGGGGGTGGGGGGGGGGGGGGGTGGGGGGGGGGGGGGGTGGGGGGGGGGGGGGGTGGGGGGGGGGGGGGGTGGGGGGGGGGGGGGGTGGGGGGGGGGGGGGGTGGGGGGGGGGGGGGGTGGGGGGGGGGGGGGGTGGGGGGGGGGGGGGGTGGGGGGGGGGGGGGGTGGGGGGGGGGGGGGGTGGGGGGGGGGGGGGGTGGGGGGGGGGGGGGGTGGGGGGGGGGGGGGGTGGGGGGGGGGGGGGGTGGGGGGGGGGGGGGGTGGGGGGGGGGGGGGGTGGGGGGGGGGGGGGGTGGGGGGGGGGGGGGGTGGGGGGGGGGGGGGGTGGGGGGGGGGGGGGGTGGGGGGGGGGGGGGGTGGGGGGGGGGGGGGGTGGGGGGGGGGGGGGGTGGGGGGGGGGGGGGGTGGGGGGGGGGGGGGGTGGGGGGGGGGGGGGGTGGGGGGGGGGGGGGGTGGGGGGGGGGGGGGGTGGGGGGGGGGGGGGGTGGGGGGGGGGGGGGGTGGGGGGGGGGGGGGGTGGGGGGGGGGGGGGGTGGGGGGGGGGGGGGGTGGGGGGGGGGGGGGGTGGGGGGGGGGGGGGGTGGGGGGGGGGGGGGGTGGGGGGGGGGGGGGGTGGGGGGGGGGGGGGGTGGGGGGGGGGGGGGGTGGGGGGGGGGGGGGGTGGGGGGGGGGGGGGGTGGGGGGGGGGGGGGGTGGGGGGGGGGGGGGGTGGGGGGGGGGGGGGGTGGGGGGGGGGGGGGGTGGGGGGGGGGGGGGGTGGGGGGGGGGGGGGGTGGGGGGGGGGGGGGGTGGGGGGGGGGGGGGGTGGGGGGGGGGGGGGGTGGGGGGGGGGGGGGGTGGGGGGGGGGGGGGGTGGGGGGGGGGGGGGGTGGGGGGGGGGGGGGGTGGGGGGGGGGGGGGGTGGGGGGGGGGGGGGGTGGGGGGGGGGGGGGGTGGGGGGGGGGGGGGGTGGGGGGGGGGGGGGGTGGGGGGGGGGGGGGGTGGGGGGGGGGGGGGGTGGGGGGGGGGGGGGGTGGGGGGGGGGGGGGGTGGGGGGGGGGGGGGGTGGGGGGGGGGGGGGGTGGGGGGGGGGGGGGGTGGGGGGGGGGGGGGGTGGGGGGGGGGGGGGGTGGGGGGGGGGGGGGGTGGGGGGGGGGGGGGGTGGGGGGGGGGGGGGGTGGGGGGGGGGGGGGGTGGGGGGGGGGGGGGGTGGGGGGGGGGGGGGGTGGGGGGGGGGGGGGGTGGGGGGGGGGGGGGGTGGGGGGGGGGGGGGGTGGGGGGGGGGGGGGGTGGGGGGGGGGGGGGGTGGGGGGGGGGGGGGGTGGGGGGGGGGGGGGGTGGGGGGGGGGGGGGGTGGGGGGGGGGGGGGGTGGGGGGGGGGGGGGGTGGGGGGGGGGGGGGGTGGGGGGGGGGGGGGGTGGGGGGGGGGGGGGGTGGGGGGGGGGGGGGGTGGGGGGGGGGGGGGGTGGGGGGGGGGGGGGGTGGGGGGGGGGGGGGGTGGGGGGGGGGGGGGGTGGGGGGGGGGGGGGGTGGGGGGGGGGGGGGGTGGGGGGGGGGGGGGGTGGGGGGGGGGGGGGGTGGGGGGGGGGGGGGGTGGGGGGGGGGGGGGGTGGGGGGGGGGGGGGGTGGGGGGGGGGGGGGGTGGGGGGGGGGGGGGGTGGGGGGGGGGGGGGGTGGGGGGGGGGGGGGGTGGGGGGGGGGGGGGGTGGGGGGGGGGGGGGGTGGGGGGGGGGGGGGGTGGGGGGGGGGGGGGGTGGGGGGGGGGGGGGGTGGGGGGGGGGGGGGGTGGGGGGGGGGGGGGGTGGGGGGGGGGGGGGGTGGGGGGGGGGGGGGGTGGGGGGGGGGGGGGGTGGGGGGGGGGGGGGGTGGGGGGGGGGGGGGGTGGGGGGGGGGGGGGGTGGGGGGGGGGGGGGGTGGGGGGGGGGGGGGGTGGGGGGGGGGGGGGGTGGGGGGGGGGGGGGGTGGGGGGGGGGGGGGGTGGGGGGGGGGGGGGGTGGGGGGGGGGGGGGGTGGGGGGGGGGGGGGGTGGGGGGGGGGGGGGGTGGGGGGGGGGGGGGGTGGGGGGGGGGGGGGGTGGGGGGGGGGGGGGGTGGGGGGGGGGGGGGGTGGGGGGGGGGGGGGGTGGGGGGGGGGGGGGGTGGGGGGGGGGGGGGGTGGGGGGGGGGGGGGGTGGGGGGGGGGGGGGGTGGGGGGGGGGGGGGGTGGGGGGGGGGGGGGGTGGGGGGGGGGGGGGGTGGGGGGGGGGGGGGGTGGGGGGGGGGGGGGGTGGGGGGGGGGGGGGGTGGGGGGGGGGGGGGGTGGGGGGGGGGGGGGGTGGGGGGGGGGGGGGGTGGGGGGGGGGGGGGGTGGGGGGGGGGGGGGGTGGGGGGGGGGGGGGGTGGGGGGGGGGGGGGGTGGGGGGGGGGGGGGGTGGGGGGGGGGGGGGGTGGGGGGGGGGGGGGGTGGGGGGGGGGGGGGGTGGGGGGGGGGGGGGGTGGGGGGGGGGGGGGGTGGGGGGGGGGGGGGGTGGGGGGGGGGGGGGGTGGGGGGGGGGGGGGGTGGGGGGGGGGGGGGGTGGGGGGGGGGGGGGGTGGGGGGGGGGGGGGGTGGGGGGGGGGGGGGGTGGGGGGGGGGGGGGGTGGGGGGGGGGGGGGGTGGGGGGGGGGGGGGGTGGGGGGGGGGGGGGGTGGGGGGGGGGGGGGGTGGGGGGGGGGGGGGGTGGGGGGGGGGGGGGGTGGGGGGGGGGGGGGGTGGGGGGGGGGGGGGGTGGGGGGGGGGGGGGGTGGGGGGGGGGGGGGGTGGGGGGGGGGGGGGGTGGGGGGGGGGGGGGGTGGGGGGGGGGGGGGGTGGGGGGGGGGGGGGGTGGGGGGGGGGGGGGGTGGGGGGGGGGGGGGGTGGGGGGGGGGGGGGGTGGGGGGGGGGGGGGGTGGGGGGGGGGGGGGGTGGGGGGGGGGGGGGGTGGGGGGGGGGGGGGGTGGGGGGGGGGGGGGGTGGGGGGGGGGGGGGGTGGGGGGGGGGGGGGGTGGGGGGGGGGGGGGGTGGGGGGGGGGGGGGGTGGGGGGGGGGGGGGGTGGGGGGGGGGGGGGGTGGGGGGGGGGGGGGGTGGGGGGGGGGGGGGGTGGGGGGGGGGGGGGGTGGGGGGGGGGGGGGGTGGGGGGGGGGGGGGGTGGGGGGGGGGGGGGGTGGGGGGGGGGGGGGGTGGGGGGGGGGGGGGGTGGGGGGGGGGGGGGGTGGGGGGGGGGGGGGGTGGGGGGGGGGGGGGGTGGGGGGGGGGGGGGGTGGGGGGGGGGGGGGGTGGGGGGGGGGGGGGGTGGGGGGGGGGGGGGGTGGGGGGGGGGGGGGGTGGGGGGGGGGGGGGGTGGGGGGGGGGGGGGGTGGGGGGGGGGGGGGGTGGGGGGGGGGGGGGGTGGGGGGGGGGGGGGGTGGGGGGGGGGGGGGGTGGGGGGGGGGGGGGGTGGGGGGGGGGGGGGGTGGGGGGGGGGGGGGGTGGGGGGGGGGGGGGGTGGGGGGGGGGGGGGGTGGGGGGGGGGGGGGGTGGGGGGGGGGGGGGGTGGGGGGGGGGGGGGGTGGGGGGGGGGGGGGGTGGGGGGGGGGGGGGGTGGGGGGGGGGGGGGGTGGGGGGGGGGGGGGGTGGGGGGGGGGGGGGGTGGGGGGGGGGGGGGGTGGGGGGGGGGGGGGGTGGGGGGGGGGGGGGGTGGGGGGGGGGGGGGGTGGGGGGGGGGGGGGGTGGGGGGGGGGGGGGGTGGGGGGGGGGGGGGGTGGGGGGGGGGGGGGGTGGGGGGGGGGGGGGGTGGGGGGGGGGGGGGGTGGGGGGGGGGGGGGGTGGGGGGGGGGGGGGGTGGGGGGGGGGGGGGGTGGGGGGGGGGGGGGGTGGGGGGGGGGGGGGGTGGGGGGGGGGGGGGGTGGGGGGGGGGGGGGGTGGGGGGGGGGGGGGGTGGGGGGGGGGGGGGGTGGGGGGGGGGGGGGGTGGGGGGGGGGGGGGGTGGGGGGGGGGGGGGGTGGGGGGGGGGGGGGGTGGGGGGGGGGGGGGGTGGGGGGGGGGGGGGGTGGGGGGGGGGGGGGGTGGGGGGGGGGGGGGGTGGGGGGGGGGGGGGGTGGGGGGGGGGGGGGGTGGGGGGGGGGGGGGGTGGGGGGGGGGGGGGGTGGGGGGGGGGGGGGGTGGGGGGGGGGGGGGGTGGGGGGGGGGGGGGGTGGGGGGGGGGGGGGGTGGGGGGGGGGGGGGGTGGGGGGGGGGGGGGGTGGGGGGGGGGGGGGGTGGGGGGGGGGGGGGGTGGGGGGGGGGGGGGGTGGGGGGGGGGGGGGGTGGGGGGGGGGGGGGGTGGGGGGGGGGGGGGGTGGGGGGGGGGGGGGGTGGGGGGGGGGGGGGGTGGGGGGGGGGGGGGGTGGGGGGGGGGGGGGGTGGGGGGGGGGGGGGGTGGGGGGGGGGGGGGGTGGGGGGGGGGGGGGGTGGGGGGGGGGGGGGGTGGGGGGGGGGGGGGGTGGGGGGGGGGGGGGGTGGGGGGGGGGGGGGGTGGGGGGGGGGGGGGGTGGGGGGGGGGGGGGGTGGGGGGGGGGGGGGGTGGGGGGGGGGGGGGGTGGGGGGGGGGGGGGGTGGGGGGGGGGGGGGGTGGGGGGGGGGGGGGGTGGGGGGGGGGGGGGGTGGGGGGGGGGGGGGGTGGGGGGGGGGGGGGGTGGGGGGGGGGGGGGGTGGGGGGGGGGGGGGGTGGGGGGGGGGGGGGGTGGGGGGGGGGGGGGGTGGGGGGGGGGGGGGGTGGGGGGGGGGGGGGGTGGGGGGGGGGGGGGGTGGGGGGGGGGGGGGGTGGGGGGGGGGGGGGGTGGGGGGGGGGGGGGGTGGGGGGGGGGGGGGGTGGGGGGGGGGGGGGGTGGGGGGGGGGGGGGGTGGGGGGGGGGGGGGGTGGGGGGGGGGGGGGGTGGGGGGGGGGGGGGGTGGGGGGGGGGGGGGGTGGGGGGGGGGGGGGGTGGGGGGGGGGGGGGGTGGGGGGGGGGGGGGGTGGGGGGGGGGGGGGGTGGGGGGGGGGGGGGGTGGGGGGGGGGGGGGGTGGGGGGGGGGGGGGGTGGGGGGGGGGGGGGGTGGGGGGGGGGGGGGGTGGGGGGGGGGGGGGGTGGGGGGGGGGGGGGGTGGGGGGGGGGGGGGGTGGGGGGGGGGGGGGGTGGGGGGGGGGGGGGGTGGGGGGGGGGGGGGGTGGGGGGGGGGGGGGGTGGGGGGGGGGGGGGGTGGGGGGGGGGGGGGGTGGGGGGGGGGGGGGGTGGGGGGGGGGGGGGGTGGGGGGGGGGGGGGGTGGGGGGGGGGGGGGGTGGGGGGGGGGGGGGGTGGGGGGGGGGGGGGGTGGGGGGGGGGGGGGGTGGGGGGGGGGGGGGGTGGGGGGGGGGGGGGGTGGGGGGGGGGGGGGGTGGGGGGGGGGGGGGGTGGGGGGGGGGGGGGGTGGGGGGGGGGGGGGGTGGGGGGGGGGGGGGGTGGGGGGGGGGGGGGGTGGGGGGGGGGGGGGGTGGGGGGGGGGGGGGGTGGGGGGGGGGGGGGGTGGGGGGGGGGGGGGGTGATAGCACTGACCCCTGTAGCGTGTATGTGAAGCCTTGATTTTTTGCCCCTATGTGCATCACTTTACATTTTGCCACATTGAACTGCATTTGCCATTTCTGGAGTCTACCTATCTAATTTATCAAGGTCCAGCCTGGAGCTCTTCGCAATCCTTTGTGGTTCTCACCAATTCTTCTACATAATTTGGTATCATCTGCAAACTTGGCCACCACGCTACCCACCCCTACTTCCAGGTCATTTATGAATAGGTTAAAGAGCACTGGTCCCAAAACGGATCCTTGGGGGACACCACTCCCGACATCTCTCCATTGTGAGAACTTCTCATTTACACCCACTCTTTGTTTCCTGTTTCTCAACCAGTTTTTAATCCATAGGAGGACTTCCCCTCTTATTCCTTCATTGCTGAGTTTTCTCAACAGTCTCTGGTGAGGAACTTTGTCAAAAGCCTTTTGGAAATCCAAGTAGACAATGTCCACCGGTTCACCCCTGTCACAGAAAGATGTGGACACATTACTGCAACAGGCTTCTGATTTTGGGTGAAGTGTTAGAAGCTAAAACCACCAGACCACAGCCACACACCTTGAAAAACACACAACAGTCTGTTAATTCTGGCTGTGAAAGCCTTTGACAATACACTCAGTTATCTTTCTTCTCTGAGCCATCCCTTTGTACTCCAACATGGAGAAACCCCACTGGGAAAACAAGAGAAGGAAACACTAAGCCTTGGATGCAACTGTTTATTTTTGCAAACATCGTGGTCTCTCTCTCTCTCTCTCACACACACACACACACACACACACACACACACACACACACACACACACACACACACACACACACACACACACACACACACACACACACACACCCGGGGATGGGGGGACGGAGAGGATGTCCAAATACTTGTGTAGGAACAGCTGCAGATGGAAAGTATAAACCAAGTACCTGGGATTAATCAAGAAAACAAGATGATAAAGCAGTATACATACCCATCCCCATATGGCTATTCTGTTCTCATCAATAAATCCCATGTCTATAAACTTCCTGTTGAAAATAAAATAAAACAAACCATTACTTCAAATGTGCAGGAGTTGAAAACGGCTTTATCAAAAATACTTGGGGGAATTGCATTCGTGATTTTCTTCTTTATTTTAATGAAGCAACACCTTATGAAAACGATGACAGTTGCTGTAACACATTCTTATACCCTTAGCAATCACATTGTTATGATTTATACTAGGTTCTGAGATTGGCAACGCCAAAGACAATGATCTCAGGATGCTGCAGAGCCCAATAGCTCTTTAGTTATTTTGCTTATATATTGCTTTTCTTTTCAGAAAGCAAGACAGAGCAGCTTAGAAGGTCTCCAGGGACTGAGCAGGTCCAAACCTTCTGACTTAACAATCTTCCAGTGGGCTGAAAGAAACAACGCTCAGAGTTTGTTAGTGTTTAGAAACCATGTCCACATTACCCACTGTTGGTGTTCCCCGACCTCGTCTCGCTCTGGCATGAAAAATCACACCAGAAGTGTTCTCGCTTTCCCTGGGGAAACTGAGAAGCATGCATGGGGCAAGAGGAAGTGTGTCAGCACGCTGCAAACAAGAAGCACGTTGCAACAAGATTTCTTGCCCCGATGTGCCTCCTCTCTTGGCGCACCGCAAACAGGAAGTGTGTCGGGAGAAGATTTCTTGCCCCTACACACTTCCTGTCCCACCGCGCACCAAAGCGCCACTGAGTAATGGGGCGCTAAGTTCATACTCAGTTCAAGAGGGTTGTCTAACATGGAACGCTTGCATTCTCATGAAAGAACCAATGTGTGAATAACCCACACTTTTGTCCAGTGTAACGGCTATACATGTGAATCTTTCACTCAGCACAGAACATCTGTATCACATCAAGCAGCCAAACAGGCCAAAATGCTGATTCTGTTCCATTTACAAGCTAAGGGTTTCCAACGGCCTTGCATGAGGGTCAAATAAAACGACAATGTAGTTTTTCTACTACTTACATTTGCACGGGCTTGAAAATAACGTACAATTTACTATGTTTATATTTAGCCATTTTGTGTTTGAGAAATCTGACACTATAAAATCCTTTGCATGTTCAGCTTTTCAGCACTGAACCAATTGTCATGAAGTGCCCTAAGCACTCACAATACTTAATTAACATGTAGATTTTCAAAGCCATGGTTTTTCCACGCCCACCCTCCTAGGCAACCTAAATGGTTGCTGTTTCTTGGTCTTTTCCACTATGGTATATTTTCTCTGAAGTGGACAGCATCAGGCTAGCCCAATCTCTTCCGGTCTCTGAAGCTAAGCAGGGTCAATCTTGATCAGTACTTGGATAGGAGGAGGGACAGAGCAAGGGGAAAAAGCACCTGCCACGCCCCAGGAACGCCTTTACCACACCCCCGCAGGGGCGCACACCCAGAGCGTCATGCACCCCACGTCCCTTGAAGCCACACCTCTGGATGGGAGACCATTAAGGAAGTCCAGGGTTGCTACGCAGAGGCAGGCAAAGGCCTCTTGCCTTGAAACAGATAGTGCGTCCAGATTCCTGCAACTGACTGTGTTGGGTTAGCAAGGGATCAGGAGTCCTCAGAGAAGGAGGACAACCTGCCCCCAAGGCCACCGTATTGAGAGGGGAGTCAGCAAGGTGTGGTGGTTAAGAGCAGATGGACTCTAATCTGGAGAACCAGGTTAGATTCCCCTCTCCTCCACATGAAGCCTTCTGGGTGACCTTGGGCCAATCACAGTTTTGGGTGTTAGGTTCGGATATGGAAACCAAGGCTGCAATCTTACACACAGTTGCCTAGGAATACGATGGCTTTACTTTGAAGTCAATATGCATAGAATTGGACTGTAATGTCTGAATCCTACTCAGCCCTGAAACTTAGGCTCATTTCGCACATGCAGAATAATGCACTTTCAAACTGCTTTCAGTGCTCTTTGAAGCTGTGCGGAATAGCAAAATCCACTTGCAAACAGTTGTGAAAGTGGTTTGAAAACACATTATTTTGCGTGTGCAGAAGGGGCCTAAATGAGTAGCTTTGGTCAAGTCATCGTCTATCAGTCAAAGCTACCTTGCAGAGTGAGGCTAGATAGATATTTTTATTATTACGGCCTTTTGGCCAGCCAATAGAGTGAGGCTAAAATACTGTTCTGAGCTACTCCGGGAAAGGGCAAAATAACCTACAAACAGAAAGTACCATGTGGTGCCAAAGAATGTGGAAAATAAATACTGCCTGAAGATAACCTAGTAAAAAGTTCCAGAAAGCGATTTGTTGGAGAGAACTGAGCCTGTGGGGGAAGGGAATCCCAGCTGTGCTCCATGATGCTGTAGACAAACAGTGCCGTCCTAAGGATAAAGTTAAGTGTTCTGGGAAGTCCATTTGAAACAGCAACAAGAAAATGGAAACAGAGTCAGAAAGGAACAAGCAGGTCAAGGGCTGTTTTCTTTGTCCCTGCCAATGGCTTGAAACACTCAATCTACAGGAAGCCAAACAGCAAAGAAAACAAACAAGGCAATTTTCACAACAGGGACCCCATCACCAGTACTTTACATGAGAAGGCCATACACCAGTCACGGACAAAACAGACAGTTCAGACTGGGAGGGGTTAGGGCCACATCTGTGGACAGAAATGCTTCATTCAGCACACTTCCAATTCCTCCTCTGCATTCCCAGCCTCTGGCCTTGCAGTTGTGAGGGAAGCCAGCCTTCTGTGAGTCTTCAAGTAGTTTGCATTGCGCTGACCCGTATATAGAATACACTTTTTTTATTGTATTGTTCTCATATTTTTGCAGTTGTGAGAATTTTTGAACAGGCTTAAAGTGAAAATACCATCTGAAAAAGTTGAATTTTGAGCAAACTGAATATGCTTTACCCATTCCCACATTTTGTTATAGTCCCAGGTTTGAAAGGTCTCGAGGGGAGGTAAATCATAAAGTTGTAGAATAGGAGTCAAGACCTTGAAAAGAGCCCCGGCCGACTGTCCCATCAATCAAAGATGCTTATTCGGAGGGTACATGATAGAGGGCCTTTTCAGTGGCAGCCCTATGGTTATGAAACAATTTATTTAGGGAGGTATGTCTGATCTCCTCGCTTTTGATCTTTAGGAGGCAACTTAAGACGCGGTTTTTTTTAAGGATTACATTTGGTTACGTTTACTGGCAGTTCTGAGTTGTGATTTAAAATTTTGGGTTTTTATGTTCTTAATGTATTTTACTTGGTGTGGGTTATCTATGTGGTAAGCTGGCTTGAGCTCCTTAAGGAAGAGTGGCGGCTGATAAACATTTTAAATCAATAAAATAAATAATCTTGTGACCCTGTTTTATTCACTCTTTGTACAGTTCCTATTGCGTTGTTGTAAATTGTGTAATCTGCCTTGAGTCTCAAGGAGAAAGGTGGACCATGAATGAACTACCAAATAAATAAAGAAAAACATTCTAGTGATCACACAGAATGTGCACTTTACCTTAATACTCTCAGTAAATCTGGAGACCCACCTAGAGGTGTATCTACGGAAAATGTAGCCTGGTACAAAATCTGAGTTTTCCGCCATGCCCCCCCCCCCCCCCCCGGTATGGGTGGCCGCCCTCCCCCACCACAACCAAAGTTTTTTTGCATGAGGTCTTGAAGTCAGTGTATGGACCTGGGGAGGAAGGAGGAGGGGTGTGGGGGTGATTTTCTGCCCCCCACGTGACTAAATGGTCTCAGCCCAGGGACATTTGACCCCATATGTCCCGCTGGGCAGTATACCCCTGGACCCAGCCCTAAGGCTCCCCCTGCTACTTATTACCACATGTGCATCTTCTCTGGACACTGCCATGCAGCCATGGGACAGCTGGAAAACAAAAGGGGGCAAAGCATTTCTGGAGCCCTTCATTGCCCTCTGTGATGCCAGCATGCTTACATTCCAGCATCAGGATGGGCTCATGACTTCCCATTCATGAAGCTGTCCACAAACCCTCCCTCTCTTTGGTTGGGGGAATGGAATGAAATTTGGAAGACCACAGCATTACAATAATCTTTTTGCAATCCCCAGCTGTCTGACTTTCTCAGTAGACTGTTGAGAGAAGAGCAGCTTGATATTGCTCAGTATCAGATGGATGAACACCTAGCCAAGTTTTCTGTTATCTTCGAACACTTCAAAGCAATGCAAACTAATTTATAGCTTTTATGGTTACTGTAAAGCAAGTGATGGTCTTGTTGCGCAGTACAGAAGTAAACAAACATAGTACAGCTACTGAATGGCAAAGTCTCCCCTTAATTCCTTGGTTTTAATTCAGCTAAAAGCCAACATCCCCCTTGCACACAGAGGAAATGGACGAGTCAATATGCAGGAACAGGATGGAAGAGATAAGAGAGAACCCATAGAGCTATCCTCGAGCAAAAGGTGTGAGGATAAGGTTTTTATGGACTCCATTCTGCCACTCAGAATCTACCTTACTTGTCAAGCCCTGATGCATTTCACACATTTTAAAACCATTGCCCATGCACCAATCTGTTCCATGTGCTGTTTTGAATATCATATAGTCCCCTGGAAATATTTGCTAACATGCACAGAGGTGCTGAAAGCCACAAGGTCCCTGAAACTTGCCTAAGGACTGTGGTTGATGTCAGCAAACCTAGGAACCAAGAGGAGCTTGTTCTCATGGTAAACACTGCTTGAAAGATTGGCAACAAGTAAGGTAGATTCATAAAGAGTCTGGTGGAATCTTAAACATGGTTTTCATTCTTTCTTTTTTTCAGAGCTTCTTCCTGTCTACCAAACACAACACAATAGATCTGGCAGTTCTTTGATGTATGAAGTTATCCACCTACTTCATTTTATCTTTTGGTGACACAACTGGTATTCTGTAACAAATAAATCTTCCCACAACCACTTTAGCAGACCACTACCAGTGGGTAGGCCATTCTGTTAAAATGGGGGGGGGGAGGTGTTTGCCATGCAATAAGGATCTCCTTTGGTTCCATGGTTACTGCCTCCCTAAATAAATGATCTGATATATGTGGAAAATTCACACTTAGGTGGCAGTTAATGGAACCTAATGGGCTAAGACATTTCTGATATTGAAATGTAGCCTTACCTTACTGCGGAGATTTGATCTCCAACTTCATAAACTCCAAGTTTCCGATAGACTGCATACAGCATCTTATCACCCTGGAAGGCTGTTCCTCGGCCATCCACAAGGGCCACCACAACCCCTTCATTGCTGGCAAGATAGGTCATCCAAGTGATGCCAAAGGTATGTTTCACATTTTGACTGCAAGGTCCTCCATACCTACAGTAAACATTCACGTAATCTCAATTTCAGGTACCTGGGACCTTCCTTTTAAAACCAAAAAGATAGCAATGACATTTAATGTAGCATAAGTTAAACTAAATCACTAAAACTCACTGTTTGCATTAGCTTCATCTTCGTAGGAATCCCTAAGCCACAACATCCTAATGGTAAGATAAGATATTTTGCCATGTGCCATTTCTTTACCCAACGTGATCCCCATATTAGGAAATGCAAAAATGGGATTGTTGTACTATATTGAATGCCTTCCATGTTTATAGTTTAGCACTGGGGTCTGCAACCTGTGGCTCTCCAGATGTTTATGGACTACAATTCTCATCAGCCCCTGCCTGTAGGGGTGAGCCCGCGAACCCAGCAGAACCGTAGAAAGAGCGCCTGGCATGCCGGTGCCGGCTACGGCCTTCTGGGCGCACTCGCTCCCCCAACCCCCGTTCCCCCATGAGTCACAGGTCATGAGATGCCTGACTCACGCGTCAACAGATGTCCCAGACAAAGTGACAAAGCGGCTCCTGCCCCTAGGTGTGGATTAGATCCAGACGCTGACATGCTTCCTCCCAAAATTAGCAGGTTCCCTATGAGATCATGCATCGCCAGCGATGGTCTCCTGCTCTCCTGCCTCCCGGTCCGCCCACATTGCCCCCCCTCTTGCAAACCCTAATAAAAGGAGGCAGAGCCTAGCACACGGCAGAGTTGCCAGGATCACGGGATCCCGCGCTTCCTGCTACTGGCTCTCTCCACCAGATGGAATCTCCGCATGTCGTCTCTTCCTTGGGGCCTCGTGGGCAAGACTACACCTGCCACCATGGCCAATTGGCCATGGGAATTGTAGTCCATGAACATCTCGGGGAGAACTGAAGGTTGCAGACCCCTGGCTTAGCACGCTGTGGATGTAAATGCTAAGGAGAAAACTGTACACAGTCTAGGCCTCTATTATTTAATTCGTAGTCTTGAAAAGGAGAAAGCAGAACCTTAACTCAGGTTCATATGCCTCTCTCTCTCTGCACACTCACACAGACACATATCTGTTTAAGAGTCATAGATTTAATGTATGTGCAAAACTAGAAAATTGGGGGCGGGGGGAGAAGAGCTCTCTGTGTGACTTTTCTAGAATCCCCCGACGACATGGACTGAGGCTGAAACCCCACTGGGCTCCTAAGGATCTTTTCTGTTATTGCAAGCACGTTGGGAGGATATCCTCTCTTTAGTTTGCCCTCATGATACAAAGCTGTGCTGTTCTTTATTTTAGAAGCAAGATCCATCTGGCAGACGATACAAGTCTATAAAAACTAGGACAAAGAGGCTTAGAGACAGCTTCTACTCTAGAGCTGTGGCTATGCTGAACTCCGTGGCTTCGTGTTGATGTGTTTGGGGCTGTGTAGGGATGGGTGGAGGAAGGGGAAAGTGAGGATGGGGTATGAGTCTGAAATTGTGTGCATCGAGGAATGCTGCTGTAAATTTCGTTGTGCGTGCACAATGACAATAAAATGCTTATGCTTATGCACCATCCAAGCATATAGAAACAAAGCCAGTTCCAAAAACCTCCCTAACTGTGAATGTGCTTTAAAAAAAGAAATATGAGCATAATTCAATTAGGTGGATTAGCCATATAATTATTAAGAACCTCAAGAAAGCAGATGTTGTGAATCAGTTTAATATTGTTCTAATAGAAGTTCTTAGGCCATATTCAAACTTGACCACTCATTTCTTTCTTTGCACCTCTGTTTCCAAGGGTCAGACTGCACATTCTGTGGAAGACCGGTGGATGGATCTTTCAGTGTTTAAATTAAGGTTAAACAGCAGTCACAGAGACTGCGGAACTATATGAATTGGGGCTGAAACACCATAAAAGAGTATTTCCTTTCCCTCAGCATCGTTGATAGAAATGTCCTCCCCCCCACCCCCCCACCCCCCCCCCAAAAAAAAGCTGCAGTTAGCTCTGGTAAGGGGAAAGGTCCCCATACTTATGTATATTTTCCCTATTTGGTGCAAGTCATTCCTTGGCACAATGGTCCCAAGCCATTCCTTGGCACAATGGCCCCCTCTACAGTTATGTTCAGACAAATAAATGTTGAAAGATCCAATCACACATCACTCACATGTAGGCTGAAACTGACATCTGTTTTACTAAGCAACTGTCCAATATTATTATATATGTCACTATACATGCCTTATCTTACATAGCAGACTTATGCAAAAATAATCTAAAAATGTTTTTTACATACACCTGTATGAGAAGAGGATACTTCTTGGATTTATCAAACCTTGGAGGTAGAACCATCTTGTACCAAATGGCTAATAAAAAAAGACATATCACAAAATAAATAACTGATGATAACAATGAATCCTCCTTATGACTGGTGTCCGTAAAACCAATGCTAATTATTTGAAATATAAATGTTAATTGCCAGCAGGATTCAGACAGTGGAAACCAGAATTGCCATAATTTAGGGAATTCACTGTGAAATAACGAATTCTTCTAATTTTAAAATACTTGTCTGGTCACAGTATATAAACAAAAAGTTTATTCACCCCAAGCTTAATGAAAGAGGGAATTAAAATAACTGAAATAAAGATAGCCTAATTACTTCATTGATGAGCTTTAAAATGTTACAGAGATCATGACCAAATGATTCAAATATCTTTCAGTTAACTGTTAGTACAGTCATTAATGTCAGGGCCAGAGTTTCTCAGAACAAAATGACAGCTCATACAGCCCAAAGACTGTACGATGTAATCCCAAATAACCCCATTTACATGTTGTGGTTTTCAGGCTGGATTGGAGCGGCCACTTCCTCTACTTAAACTCAGCAGTTTTTCTCAGATGTGCAGTCACCATTTTACATTTTTATACCCCATTTTTTCCCCTAGTGAAGACCTAAAGCAGCTGACCAGATCATTTTACTCTCCTCCATTTTAGCCTCACAACAATCCTGAGAAGTATGTTAGGCTGAGAGAAACCGGCCTTTTCTGCACAAAGCATTTAAAGCATTTTGCAAACGTTTAGAAAAGAACTGTTTTCCTGTTTTTTGTTTGCACAGCACTGAAAAATAAAGCGGGTCTGTTTTAACTGTCTCTAAGAACATATGTAATTCTTGTACAATCTGAGTAGCTATCATGCACTTCTCATGCATTCATTTTCACACATAATATAAAGTGAGCAGGAAACAGATTAAGTGCATCATACTTACTGAAACCGTCTATTTCAAGTTTGTTAATTTCCTCTGTAGGCATGCTGATTTTCTGCAGATCCAATTCCAGTTGCTTATTGTCTTCCAAAACTTTAATCTCTACGTAAAAGACATGTTTAGATTAGCGATAATTTCTCTTTCACAGTTTCTGATCATTTATGAGTTGTCATACATACATCTGTGGAAGTAGACATGAATATAGAAGGAAACAAATCTATTGAAGCCACATTTGTAATATTGAACCCACGTTTATAATAGGAAACAGCTATGTGGGCTTTGAACAAAAAAGACAGAATTCTCAGCCAGAGAAAAGAACAGAAAACATGTTTCTGGATTAAAGCTTTTGTCAGTGTTACAAAATAAAAAGGGCCCAAATGGGGCTCAGTGCTGACACAAATAAGGTGTTTTTTTTTTAAGGAAAATAAAATTGGTAAGTTAAGGTCTACTGGAGGGATGAGGGGAACGCTTCAATAGCCATGTGCGAAGAAAATAGTAGACAAAGATTTTTATGGTACTGAAGGGCTTCTTAGAGATGCTTTGCAGAAAGGGAAACGACAGAGATGAAGACTTTGCCAGAAATCCAAATATGGACCTGGCTTCCGGTGACTTCACTTCTGGAAAACGCAGCGTCCCTACTTTAATTACTACCTGTGTATATTCAATACTTAAGTTCTCATCAGTGCTACTTCCTAATAAAGGGCTCAGATAAATCCCGTGGAAAGTTTGATACATTAGTGCGTGATGTGTAAATCATCAGCAACGGTTAAGCTGGGATAGCTTCACGATGTGATGGAGCCATAAGCGGGACCCTTGCCGGTCCTTGCAATGGTAATATGGTGCCAGTCGCTGGACCCTGGAATGGCGATCCACTGGGCCTTTGGGTAGAAAAAAAGAGAGGCAATATACGGAGAAATTGGGCTGATGGAAAATTCCATCGATTCTTCACCGTGTACATACTGGGATTTTCCAGGCAAGAGACATTCAGAAATGGTTTGCCATTCCCTGCCTCCACATCACACCCCTGGTAGTCCTTGAAGGTCTTCAATCCAAGTACGAACTTCTGAGATCTCAAGAGATCAGGCTAACTTGAGGCTATTGAGGTCAGAGTTAAAGGGATAAGAAACTAATAAACAACTGCAAGATAGGGTTATCATAGAACAATCAATTTAAGTATACTCTTTAAATCTACCTGCTTCAGTGAGCCAGGAAGTTCATATAACGGGTTTGTGACAGCGCAGTGGTGAATCCGCGAAACCTGTAAGTGCCAGAGGTGGGCGAATTTAGAGCTCTCCCTGCGGGCATGCTGCACAGAGTTCGTCGTGTGATAGCGTGTAATTATTTCAATGAGATTTATTAGTATTTGAAACCAAGGACCTAGTTTTGGGGAAGCTGGCGGTGCAGGGTAACCCTTTGTTCAGCGCTGTTAAACCCTAAGCATTGATTTTCGCCAGGAGAAGAACTAAAGCATCCCATTACTCCGGGAGTAAGCTACGCCGCTGGGTGAATGCTTTGAGCTGGAGTAAACCCTCCTTGTGTTGTGATTCTTTTACCCGCTTGAAGCGCGGCAACAGCAGCTTCAAAGCAAAGCTCACCGACTACCACCAAGCTTACTCCCTGGTAAATCGTGCACCTCGGTTTATTTTTTCTAGCGTCAAACCCCAGCATTCAGCAAACCGCCATGCCGGCACCGCTGCCTTAAATAAGTGCGCTTTGGGTTGCAAAGTTTGGGCACCCTGCCTCTAAAAGTGTTCGCCGACAATAGAAGGAATACGCAGACTCACCAAAGCGCTAACAAACCATAGAATGGTATTCGCCCGTCATATATACATATTTGAACAGGTCTAGAAATAAACGTCCAGGGTATATAGAACAACTGGCGATATATTTAAAGCTTTACAGCTAGACTGCAGTGGCAGTTAAACTATTTTGGGTTTCCCTGATTCAGTTGCATGCTGTAAAACCATTTCCTGCTTCCATGAGCAACGAAACATCAAAAAAAGATATAAATCCTCTCTATCAAACATTTCCAGCTTTACAGGAGGACAGGAAATAGTGGGATTTGTTGTGAAACAAGTGGTTTATGTTGCATAGCTAATAGTGCAATCCAGTTTGCC
This sequence comes from Sphaerodactylus townsendi, assembly GCF_021028975.2. Classification (NCBI taxonomy): domain Eukaryota; kingdom Metazoa; phylum Chordata; class Lepidosauria; order Squamata; family Sphaerodactylidae; genus Sphaerodactylus; species Sphaerodactylus townsendi. Next base: position 35,607,157 of record NC_059426.1, on the reverse strand, counting down.
CACTGACTTCAACAGACTTAACTGGTCTAATACTGCATAGGACTGTACTGTTAATACGGGAGACACAAGAGCCATGCCGGGATTTGTACTGCCAACAGAGTAATCTGTAAGGTGAAACAGGAGTATGCGAAAAAACCGGGCTGAATACAAAACAGATTCAATATAGCAACCATGTATCACAATGCTGATTTCTATAAAACCATCGAAAACTGGGAAGCAGTAGAAACGGGAGTGCACAATATAGAGATTTCATTTATTTAATTCATTCATACCCCACTTTTCTCCCCAATGGGGACCCAAAGGGGCTTACAGCATTCTCCTCTCCTCCATTTTGTCCTCAGCAGTGACATAGTGCCCAGGGGGCTGGGTGGGGCGGGGGAGTTCTGGGGGCGCAAGACAACCGCGCGCCCCTGGTGCAGTTCCCCCTCACTCCGCCACTGGTTCTCAGTCACAACAACCCTGTGAGGCATGTTAGATTGAGAGAGTGACTGGCCCAAAGTCACTGAGGAAACCTCCTTCACCTGAGTAGGGATTCCAGTCTGGCACTCCCAAATACTAGTCTGACATTCTTAATCGCTACACAGCACTCAATTTATTTCATAACTTTTTGGAAACAAGGCTTAAAATGTTTAAATAAATATATGCTGCAATGGAAAGAAAATGAGATTTAAATCACAAACACACATAGAACTATTTAGGACTGAAAGTGTCAGATGCTTTAATCTTAGAAGATTTACAGCCCAATCTTATGTAAGTTTACTTGGACTTAAGTCCTACAGTTGACTGGGATGCACTCCAAAGTAAGCAAGCGTTAGATTTCAACCTCAGACTATCAACAAGGCACACAAATGTACATAATTAAAAATACCTCCGTTGTATCTGTTGTCGTAAAGAGTAGAAATGGTAGACATCTGGACCTGAAGAAATTTTAAACCAAGAAGAGAATTGCTACGGAAGCAATACCGTGATAAGTTACCGTAATTGTTACTGACAATGACTTTGTGCTTTTTTGGTATCTGTGTTTTTCTTTTATCCTATGGCAATCATTCTCATTTGCTTAAGGTTCCAGTCCATGGTATATGTTCAGGAGGGTGGCATGTTAGGAGACCACCATGCATGTCAGTGCATTTGACAAAATTATCTCCTTTCCACTAGCTTCCGCGTCCCCTGTATTTGTCCTATACCAGTTTGAATCTTTAATTGTTTGGCATCATGCTAATTAACTTCCCCTAGAGATGCCTAGATTCTTCTCTATGTTTTTTTTAAATTGAGTAAAATTACTACTAATTCATGGAGTGTGCAGCCCTGAAAATTCACTGCATAAACCGCAAATACTTTCGCCTCCAAACCGTGGTCCTGAAACCCAGTGGTTCTCCGTGATATTCGCGACCATAATTCCCATCAGCCCTTTAGCATATTCCCTAGGGCTCTGAGGTCCAATTTCTATTGCAGAAATCATGCAGCGGTGAGCAACCTTTAAAGCTCAGTCCCTTAAAGCAATACCTAACTCCAACCTGGTCACTTTCGCCCTCGGCGGGATGCTGGCGCGAAAGATCCGTGTTCACATCACTCACATGGAAGTTGCTCACCGGAAGAAACCGCTGGGCCATTACGGTATTTTCTGGCAATTTTGTCACTACCGGTATAGGTTCTCTTTATCTTTGGCATGTGGTGACTTCATGCAAAAATAATCTAAAAATGTTTTTTACATACACTCAGGTATGCGAGGACAATACTTCGGGATTTATCAAACCCTGGCGATAGAACCCTACCGGGTGCTATGGGTGGGCAGTAATTGAAGCGGGGTTCACAACCCAGATAAAGAGCTTTATGCTGGTAACACCCACACTGGAACACACAGCAGGAAATCGAGACGCACACAGCTATATCAGCTTCCCAGCATGGTCCTTCTTTATTGTGGTCACCAAAGCAACGTTGCTCTCTCTGACAAACCGGTTTCACATCTGCATCGTTGAGTCCGTACAGCACATGAGCGGGTCACTGCCGCATCATGGGCGCATTTCACCATCCAACTCCAGAACGATTCTTCCCACCAGCCCCAGAAAGCGAGGCTGTCTGGCTATTGAGGCACGCGCTAATATGACACCTGTCATTTCATTCTGGCGATCAGACATTGAATGTCCTGACAACCATCTTGTTCCAAATGGCTGGTTCATGAAGTAACTGGAGAGCCACAGTCGGTAGACCTCTGGCCCAGTTCGATCTCAGGCAGTCCTTCAAGCACATGAGAGAATGCACGCGCAATCCTTAATTTCCTATTAATTGGTTTGTGCGAATCGCCATTCCACACAGCTGCAAAGTGGATTGAAAGTACATTATTTTGCGTTTGCGAAAGGGGCCAGTCTCCCTGAAAGCTGGCGATAAAATTTAAAAGTCGTCTCCTTCGCTATGATGCCTTCCTTTCTCAAAAGCCAGCTGCCAAAATTTGGGCTTGTACTCTTTTAGGTAAATATCCACATCACAGTCTTCAATCGAATGAGCAGTTCTTCTCAGAAACACTAAGAATTGAGTTGGGGCGCAGAGGAGAGTACTGGGAACAGAAAATTCTCAGCAAATTATGATGTTTCGGATCCTTGAGGGAAAGAGTCAGGGTGATGAAGCCCTTGTGTTTCTTGTTGGAAGGCACAAGAACTCGTACCTAGCTATCGCGTTCCGCAGATACCGCAATAGCAGCTCCATGGGGTGGTCTTGAGCTTAACTAAACGCGGTGGCAGAGAGGGGAAGGTTACAGCTGTAAAGCAGGCCAAGAGAAGGTGGAATTTAGGGCCTTTTCCGCACATGCAGAAAGGACACTCTCAATCCACCCCGGCCAATGTAATTTTGCAGCTGGATTTTTCTGTGTCGAGTAGCAAAATCCACTCGCAAACCATTGTGAAAGTGAATTGAAAATGCATTATTCTGCATGTGTGGAAGGGGCCCAGGAGGCACAAAACCCACATTGAATGTTTCATGCAAAGTCCTCATGCCATCCATCAGCAAACACAAGGGCTTAAAACAGATTGAAGCTTGTATTATAAAAAGAAAGCATCTTACTATGCAGCAGGGGCGTATCTCCAAGGGGACGGGGGGCACGGCGTACTGGGCACGTGCCCCGTGTGGGTGTGGTGCAGACGTTCCGGGGGCATTCCAGGGTGGAGGCGCTCCGGGGTGAGATGGGGGGCAGAGGACACACTATTCCCCCTTGCTACGCCTCTGCTATGCAGCTTTTTCCATGCATCCATTCTCCCATCTGTTTACCCTCCTCCCATAACATGGAGAGTGCAATCAAAGGCTCCCTGGTATAGGAATCCTCCAGCCAAATTCCAGTTTGTTAGGATGTCTGAATGCCGGTTCTGTGCCTGCGCAAACTGGAGTTTGTTTCCTTTTCACAAACTGAAACTCTAAACCGCAGTTCAAGGTAGGGTATAGTTCTGTATGATACAGAAGTCTTTACAAACTAATAGACTCCCTAGCCTACCCTCTAGGGATTAAGTCAGAAATGTGACCTTTATTTATTAAAGACGTTTGACTCTCACAGATGCAGTGATCCCCACTGTTATATAACCTGATCCCAGAATTAACTGAGTGCAACAGGATCTGGAGGAATTGTCGTAATGCATTTCTCAAGGCAGGTGCATTTCCTGTATGATAGCATCCTGGGCAAGGATGATTGAAAGGTGTTGTCATTCTGTTACATTTGCTTCTTTGCTTAGCTGAGAACTCTTATACACTTGCACGCTTGAACGCCCAGTACAGATCACACAGCATTATTAACAACAGAGGCAGTAAGTCACTAGTAGACTGAATGTCCCATTAACATGTTCCCATTCAAATGCAGATGGCTACAATAATGGCAACATTTCAGCCTTTTATTGAACTTTATTACGTTTCCTACCAATCTGTAAATCTGTGCCTGATGCGTGCGTTTGCTTTTATAACAACGGAGCTTTTAGGATGGGGGGTATTTTTTTTTAATTTACAAAATTCATGCCTCATCATAAAAAACATGCTTTGAAAACCACTAGGACAAAACAAAAATAATTCCAAGAATTCAAACCAAGCTAAAATACACAGACAAAAACATTAAAAACAATGATTTGAAGCACAGGGCAGGAAGAAGTTGAGGCTGTTTCCGCACACACATGGAAACGCTCCTCCACCGGCATGAATTGCACCGGTGGAGGCTCAAGGACTGCTTGCACAGCAGCGTGCGAGCAGCCCCAACTTTCTCCCCAGATGGAGAGGTGGCTCCGCACAGAGTCGCCTCTCTGTCAGCCCCCTCCACTCACCGTCCTGTCCAGCGCTGCTCTGGAGGGTTGGAGGGACATGCCCACGCTGCCTCTGACCCCTGGAGGTTGGAGGGCAGCGTGGGCATGTTCCCCTCCAGAGCGATGCTGGATGGGACAATGAGTAGAGGGAAGGGGGGAGACAGCGTCTTCCCACCGGTGCGGTTCGCACAGCACTGGTGGGAAGACGGCACTTTTCAAAACCCTCACTCAATGAACAAGGTTTAAAGCGCCGGCTTCACGCCGCTCTGGGGTGGCCAGGACGGCGCTACAGCTTTGCAAACGCTTCTCCAGGGACAGCGTTTTTGCCTTCCCTGGGGCGCTCTATTCCGCTCATGCAGAAAGGGCCTGAGTGACAATCAAAAGAAAAACAGATCTTCACCTGCTGGAAGAAAACAGTTAACAGAATTGGACAGATGAGTCTCTCCTGGGAGAGTATTAGGTCTCAAACCTTAAGACAATAAATGGACTCTGGAATATTGATCAGCAGCATTTATTGATTAGGCACTGGGTCTTGTCTAGAGCCAGGTGTAACGTCTTCTCACCTGCCCTTATACATGGCCGCTTCCAGAAGCTCTCTCTATCAGATAGAGTATGCCCATATTGCCCTACTCTGGTAGAAACGTTGGAACATATCATATGCCACTGTCCTAAATATAAAATACTGAGGGAAGCCCTATTAACACCGATTATGAGCAAAGTCCCTTCCAAAGTCTGCATTGTCAAATTACTGAATGGGAATGATCCTGTAATCTTAGGGGAAACAGCCCAATATTTGTTCCAGGCCATGACCCTAAGAGAAATTTACACCACAGGCAATACTCTCTCCTTGTTACATTGATATTTATCAATATTTATCTGCAGTAAAGGTCACTGAATTTGATATAGTTCTTAAGTGGTTCTGTTAGATAAATATGACAGGTGGATCTAAAGTGACTAACTGTGTATTTCTTTGGTGCTCTTTTTTTCATGTATGGATCTTGGGAATATGGTTCTTGGGAGTCTGTTGTTGTGCTCTCCAAGTTTCACTAGGAATAGATAGAGACATTCCCAGATTGTGGGGATGGTTGAACTCCTCTGAGTCCAGTGGAGGAGCCCCTGTGGGATATGTAAAGCCTAGATCGGGTGTACATTGGTCTATTCTAAGCATAACTCTCCCCATGTCATAACTGAACCAACACCCAAAGTATTGTCTTTGTGACAAGGCTTATGCTGTGCTGCCGAACTGCTTATGTAAACCAACTGCAATTTTTGTCCATCTGTATTTTATCTTGTCATGCCAATAAAGGTTTTGTATATGGTATTGATTAGGCATTGAAGCACCAAAGATTGGCAAAGCCAGCTCTGACAAACCTGGCTCTTGCCATCCCCTTTATCCCATTGCAAGTCTTCCCTCCCACTTTCCCAAGAAATTGTGAAAAACAGTCCCTGGAGCTAAGGCACCCCAAGGTCGGCGGCAGATAGTAAGAGGAAGCCACCTGGCATCCTGCCCCTATGACATAACGGATGCAAGTCTGTTTCCTATGGGACCAGAGTGTCAGGGGAAGCCTAGTTATCTACAAAGCTTGTGAAGCCATAAAGTAAAGATCAAGGAAAGATCAAAGAGAAAAGTTGCCAGGTACACAAAAAGAGTTGTGGGGGAAGCTCAAATCCAACAACCCTTTAACATACACAGGATCTTACAGAGTTGTGTACACAAGCTTGTGCACTGGATACCATATGCGCTAGGTGCCAAAGCAGACAATAGTGTTTCTCATGTGGTTCTCTGAGGGGTCATGATTCAGCATTTTCCAAGCCCAGTACTGAATTTCTTCAAGATACTGAAGGACAAAAATCCAATCATTTTCTTTTGAATATTCAAATAGTCACTTGGAGACCCATTACTGGTGTTTTGAATGCTTAATGTGAGGTTACAAGTGCTCTCATTCTAAACACTGCCTTAGATTTTAACTCAACCTACAACTTCCTTTAAAGAATGAATAAGTCATTATTAAAGTGCTTTGAAGCAGAAACATCTGCTCGTATCCTAATATTTTCTGTCAACAGAAGTTAGTTTCCATTGATGGAGAAAGGTGTCCAGTTTCACCAATATCCTCCTTCCTCAAACCCCCACTCTGCCCGCCCCCAACCTTTCTGTGAGGGCTCCTTGACCTCCAGAGCTAACATTTCAGAGAACTCAGTGGGATGCCAAAGGAGGCAATAGGCAGGAAATTCCTGGTCCACAAGCTTCACATTACTCTTGATTGGTCGGATACAAACCACCATAATGTATATTTGAAAAGGCAATTGTGATTATATTTGGCTACATAGTCTACTTACCATAACACAGTAAAGCATAATAGTTGGCATTGTAACTAAATTTTGCTCCATAATACTGGCATCTTTCTTTTCTTAAATTGCAAGTAATACATTGCTTGACTGGAGGGTCTGTTTGAAGATTAATTCTGTAACAGAATTAGCAAAGATGAAAAAAGTAATTATTTTGGTCCCAAATTCCCTGGACCCACTGGAAATCCAATACAACTGTTACAGAGCTGTCATCAACCTCTGACTATCATCAACTTTTTCAAACTTATTTATATATTTAAATATTTGTATGTTGTCTATCAAACAAAAACGAACAACATATTACAAAGAATAAAAATCACAACAATGCGCTAGGTGCCAAAGCAGTAAAAAAAGTAAAAAGTTATGCAGTAAAAAAAGCTGGAAAAGGAGAAGGCAAAATTTTAAACAAGAGACACTGAAGCAACCATTCAACAGCAACAATAAAAACAACATTACATTTAAAACATGCAGAGGGAAAGGATAAAAAAGACTTACTTAAAAACTTCTTATCTAGGTAAGTCTTTCCATGCAAATTGTTTGAAGAGGAAATCTAAGACATCTTAGAGGAAATCGAAGATGTCTGCCACTCCTGTGTATTATGTAAGATTCTGGAACACATTCTGAAGTGTGTTCCAGTCAGAGAATCCCTTCAGCAGAGAATCCCTTCAGCGGGTGCAGGTGGAGGGTGAAACAGACCAGAGAGTTTAACAGTTGGTCAGGAAACACGAGATGCCTCCTGAGTTCTGCACAGCCAGGCAGGAGAAGTCTTGCAGACGACTTGAGAGGGAAAAGTCCACCTTTTAGCGTCTCCAAAATAAGACAGTTTGGGCTGAAATAAGACATCCTGAAGGTGTCATGGGGAAAAAGCTGTGTGGAGTTCCTCCTCAAGATGCCTTTTTTGGCGTCCTCAGGATGTCTTATTTGTGCTGTGCAGAATGGACCCGTGTGTACACACTTCTACATAGTTCTTAAATGATTAATTAATGAACACAACACCTTCAGTGTTCAAGGAGTGGTGGGGGGGCAGAAGGTGCCACCAAGTCGCAACCAACTTGGAAAACGCAGAGTTTCCAAGGCAAGAGACGTTCAGAGGCGTTTTGCAATTTCCTGCTTCTGTGAAGCATCTCGGGACTTCCTTGGCAGTCTCCCATCTAAATACTAACCAGGATTGACCTTGTTTAGTTTCTGAGATCTGGATAGATTGGGCTGGACTGGGCCATTCAGGTCACAGTGTGCAAAGTACAAGGACACAAGCCCTAAGTACCTCACAATCTGAAAAATAATAGAAGAGAGACAACAAAGAGACAGAAGCAAGGTGGAGGTAAACACAGGAAGGACATGCTGTCATTCCTTCTGCACTTGATTAAGCTTGCTTTAAGCAGGGAACATGAATTTTGACTTGCTTTTCAGAGATTTGAAAGAAGTGAAAAAAGGTGGCGCAATACTATTGTTTGAAAGAAGCGGGAGACTTTGCACAGCTGAGAGGGTGAATCTGGAGGGGCAAAAGTCAGTAGTGTTTCTGGACATCTGAATTAAGTAAGAAGAGGCAAGACTATGGGGAACTTTGACAGTAACAAGGGTTAAAAGTAACCTTTCCACAATAATTAATAGAAATTATCTACATTTGCTTCATAGTTATCAGATATCTTCTTAAATTGACCAACAATATTACTTAAAGCTTGGTGATGACTTACTTATAAATATTCCTTCTCCCTGGATAGCCTTCAAATTCATTGCTTGAATAGAATCTGGAAGACAATTTATCATGTCATAAAAACTATGGTTTGGCAGCACAAGGAAAACATGAGGCGTTAAGTGTTTTGTGACACATCTGGGAAAAACGAGAAGAGTTTGGATCTATTCCCTCCCCCCTTTCTGTCCTGTAAGGAGACTCAAAGGGACTTACAAACTCCTTTCCCTTCCTCTCCCCACGACAGACACCCTGTGAGGTAGGTGGGGATGAAAAAACTGTGATCAGTTCTCAAGAACTGTGACCAGCCCAAGGTTACCCAGCAGGAATCTAGGGCCGTTTCAGCACGGGTGCTGAGGGGTGTGTGTGTCGGCATAGTTTATGCCGGCGCGCCCCCGCGGGACCGTTTGCATGGATGGTCCTGCTGGAAGCCGTGCCAGCAGCGCAGCCTTCACACAGGCTGCGCCGCTCCCAAACGCTGCTTACTCCTGTCGCCTTCTGTTGCGTTGTGGACCCTGGCCAGAGTGACGACCCTGGAGAATTGGCAAAAAATCCAAACTTCACATACACGCTACAGGGGTCAGTGCTATCAGTCACAGACCAGGAAAGGGATTTAGGCGTCTTAGTTGATAGTTCCATGGGAATGTCAACTCAATGCATGGCAGCTGTAAAAAGGCAAACTCTATCCTGGGGATCATTAGGAAAGGAATTGAGAATAAAACTGCAAAGATTGTCATGCCCTTATATAAAACAGTGGTGCGACCGCACTTGGAGTACTGTGTCCAGTTCTGGTCGCCGCATCTCAAAAAGGATATTGAGGAGATAGAAAAAGTGCAGAGAAGGGCAACAAGGATGATTGAGGGACTGGAGCACCTTCCATATGAGGAGAGGCTGCAGCGTTTGGGACTCTTTAGTTTGAAGAGGAGGCGGCTGAGGGGGGATATGATTGAAGTCTACAAAATTATGCATGGGGTAGAAAATGTTGACAGAGAGAAATTTTTCTCTCTTTCTCACAATACTAGAACCAGGGGACATTCATTGAAAATGCTGGGGGGGGGGGGGAATTAGGACTAATAAAAGGAAACACTTCTTCACGCAACGTGTGATTGGTGTTTGGAATATGCTGCCACAGGAGGTGGTGATGGCCACTAACCTGGATAGCTTTAAAAGGGGCTTGGACAGATTTATGGAGGAGAAGTCGATTTATGGCTACCAATCATGATCCTCCTTGATCTGAGATTGCAAATGCCTTAACAGACCAGGTGATCGGGAGCAACAGCCGCAGAAGGCCATTGCGTTCACATCCTACATGTGAGCTCCCAAAGGCACCTGGTGGGCCACTGCGAGTAGCAGAGCGCTGGACTAGATGGACTTTGGTCTGATCCAGCTGGCTTGTTCTTATGTTCTTATGTTCTTAATGAGGCCAGGGGGCGTGTCCCCTGACCTGCACAATGCGACAGAAGGCAACGGGAGGTAAGCCGCGTTTGGGAGAGCAGGGGGGGAAATGCCAGCTTCCACCTGGTGCTGTTTGCATGGCACCGAATGAAAGCCGGTGTTTGCAAAAAACCTTGCTCCCTGAGCAAGGTTTGAAAACACCGTTTTGGCGGAAACTGAGTGCTGCTGCAGCAATTTGGCAGCGGTGGCTGTGCGAATGGTCCCCGCCCAAACGGTGTTTTACCAGCCCGATGCCGCCACTTTTGGCCTGTGCGGAACGGGCCTAGGAGTGGGGAAATAAATTTGGTTCACCACATAAGACTCCATTACTCATGTGGAGGAGTGGGGAATCAAACCCGGTTCTCCAGATTAGAGTCCACCTGTGTAGGGATGGGTGGAGGAAGGGGAATGTGAGGATAGGGTGTGAGGTCTGAAATAGTGTGCATCGGGGAATGCTTGTAAATTTCGTTGTGCGTGCACAATGTCAATAAATGCTTCTTATCTTATCTTAACCACTACACCAAACTAGTTCTCTAAGTATAGTTGGATTACTGAGAAGAGAGAACAAAAGGAGAAAAATGTCCCTGTTTGTTACATTCTCTCCACTTGCCGCCAGGAACTCTAAGCCAGAAAGCAAAATTCCAAAATAGCAAAGAAATACAAATATTAACTAATATTAATAAATGCTCTTTATTTTTTAAAAAAACCAGATTGTTTACAATACTATTAATAAAGAAATTAGCATTTTGCTTTGATTCGTTAACACTTCTACATACCCCCCCCCAAGTGTCCCATTTTACAAAGAGTGTGATGAAGGATATTGTTTATTTCTGAATCCAGGAAGAAAACACTATGGCCCTTTCCGCACTGCGGAAAGGGCGCCCCTGCACCGGCAGGAATTCTGCCGGTGGAGAGGTGGGGGCCGTTCGCACAGGAGTGTGTGAGCGGCCCCCGGTGAGGCCAGCGCGGGAGAGGCTTGTCGCCTTCGTCGCCTTCGTCGCCCTGCCGGACTCCTAAGACCCGCCCACGCTGCCCTCCGACCTCCAGGGGTCGGAGGACAGCGAGGGAGGGTCTTAGCAGTCCAGTAGAGCGATGAAGGCGACAAGGTGAGTAGGAGAGGGACGAGGAAAACAGCATGTTCCCGGCGGTGCCATTCGCACCGCGCTGCCGGGAATGCGCTGTTTTCCAAAAACCTCGAGGCGGCCTGACGCCGCCCTGGGGGTGGTGGAGGGGAGCCAGGTCGGCACTGCTGCGTTTTAGCAGCGCCGCCTGTGCGAATGGCTCCCTGGGAACAGCATTTTTGCCGTCCCCAGGGCACCATAAATGGCCCGTGCGGAAAGGGCCCATGTTTCACTTAGAGTATTCAAGGGCTCCAATATGATGTTATAGATTTGCAGCACTATTTATTCAAAAGGTTAAGTAAAACAAATGAACATTTCAGACAACCTCATGAAACTAGCAGAATGCTTCTACACACACATATCGGCAGGCAGAACTGAGTAAACAATGGTTTTTATGCATGCCCAATTCTCCACCTATTCCAGCTGAGTTTCAGAAGCAAGTTACAAAATCCCTGACGATACCAATCACTGTATGGGATGGGGAGAATGACAGGGGATCATTCCTACCCTCTTCCCCCTCCTCACTAAACTGCTGGATTGGTGCTTTTCAGACTAGGCTTCCTCTCCTTAATGTCAGCAGTAATACGAGAATACAGGTGAAATGGATGGGGGAACTTAGGGTTGAACAGAATGTTATGCTAGAGATCGTATCTAGATTTTAATTTAAATATAAAAAGAAGCTGTAGAAGTGATGTAGAGAAGCAGGATTGTAATGCTTCTCTCCCTTACCATAATTGATTATCCCCACTTCTCAACTGTTTTGGCAGCAGTAGGAAAAAGTGACACCTACGCTTCTGGGGCTAAAAGCAGCCAAGGATTACTGGTAGTATATTGAGTAAGAGAAATGAGGACCTGGATTAACCCTGTCTTCAATCCCCATAGCTGCAATTTTGATTCATTACTTCCCTCTCCTTCATGGCTGCCAGTGGAATCCTAAACCGAATTAGACTCTTTGAAATCAATTATATCCACTGAAATCAATGTGCTTAGACAGGTGGAATGATGGTTAAGATGTGCGTGTTCTGTGCTGGCAAGTCACTTCTGAGATGACAAACTAACAAGTTAGTGACTTCCAAAATATCCTCTTATCACTGGCAGCCTTGCTCAGGTTTGGCCAATTGAAGGCTGCAGCTTCCTTTATCGAATCAATCAATCCGCCTCATACTGGGTATTCCTCTTTTCCTGCTTCTTTCAACTTTTCCTACCATTATTGTCTTTTCCTGTGACGCTTGTCTTCTTATGATGTGATCAAAGTACAATAGCCTCGTTTGAGTCACAGCACTTAAGATAGCACTGTAAATTACACATCTGACCTGCCAGTCATGGATACTCAACATCCGTTATGGCACAGTAAAATATGTAAGAGAAAATTAATGCACTGTATAGATGCATAGCTAAATTGTCATTTAACATCAAGGCCTTTCCTCGGTCATTTACTGTTAAAGGAAATCTTGTCATCTGGAAAGACTCTGTATTTCCTGATCTTTGAAAATGGGGCTGTTATAACAGAAAAATCATTGGTATATCAAAGGTAAATTTTATTTACAAATGACACCACTAACACACCATTCTTTTTCAAATACTTACATTGCGTCATCAGTTACTCTGTAAATGTATATGGCTTCCCATGGCCCGCTAGTGATTGGTACTGCATTTTTCTATGAAATCAACAAATGTAAAGGCAATAAGTTAGATGTCGAATTCTTAGGCATATGTGCTGCAGTACAGACATGAATGTGATGTTATATCTTTGCTCGACATACCACAGAGTCTTTGACATAATGGATATGTTTATAACCATTCTTGTCACTAAAAATTTTGTAATAAGAAATGGCATCTGAAGTGAAATACGGAGCTGAAACAAAGAACTGGAAAACATAAAAAGAAATGGGAACAGAAATTAGTTCCTTTTGAGCAACACAAGCACCAAAACAGGCAACCAGACTAAGGCCCTGATTTTACCACCCCACTATATAGATATTTCATGTCAAATTAGTAAAATCTGGCACACAAAGTTTACATCATAATCATGGATTTTACTGAAATTTTGTTACGTCTTTATACCTGTTGAAATGAATCTAGAATTTAAATGTTTAAAAGATTCTGTCACTGGGAGCATGACCACTCCCCTCTAAAAGGTTGTTCAAGTCACATTTACCATAAAAGACAGTCTTTCTTGTTGCCACAGAATAAGTACTGTATGTATAACAGGCAGGGACGGAGCGAGGGGGGAAAGCGCCCGGTGTACTGGTGCATCCTCCGCCCCGCCACGCCCCGTCCCCCCAAATGCCCCTGCCACACCCCTGCCACACCTCTGCAGGGGCATGCACCCGGTGCGTCATGCCCCCACATTCCCTTGGAGTTACGCCTCTGATAACAGGTATTAAGACCTCATTATAAAGCCCGAAATTTCACTGTACAAAATGTAGAGAACAACGTACTAAATGAAACAGAAATGCAACAATAATTAATAGTCAAACGTTTATATGTTAATTCCTAGATTTTTCTTTTATCTCTGGTATGAACGCAGATCCATTCCCAACCTATATTCACTTAATCAAGTACATTTTATTGTGATGTTTTCACACATGTTTTTGGGTGCTAAATTTCTGAAAAACACAAAAATCTCTAATGTTGACCATCAAATCAACATGTTCAAAATGCACTTCTTTGGTAGTTTAGGATGAAATATTCTGCAGTTAAGTTTTTGAAAAGACTAGGAACATGAGACGTACAGTAGCTAAAGCAAATGTTTGAGAACTTTGCTCCAGATGATATGAGATAAAAGCCCTTTCTGCACATGCAGAATAATGCACTTTCAATCCACTTTCACAATTGTTTGCAAGTGGATTTTGCTATTCCGCACAGCAAAATCCAACTGCAAAGTGGATTGAAAGTACATTATTCTGCATGTGTGGAAGGGGTACTTCAAAAACTGCTTCTATATATATCCCATCTGGCCTTTCCCAAGGCCTCCAGATTGGCTTATTATAGTAAAAAAAAGGCTATTCCCTTGAAAACTGCATAAGCTGGAACAATAAAACAACTACACATCATGCCAACCAGCTATAAAGAAGTAAAGCCAAAACAATAGCATGCTAAAATCACACTACATACAACTAGGTTGCCAGCAACTGGCAGGGGCATTACATAGAAGTAGGAGCTTGCTAGTGCTATTGTGATGCAGGACCAGAGCAAGGGGAAACTGCACCCAGGACACACGTGCGCCCCGCGCCCCAGCAATGCCCCCACCCGCCCTGGAACACCCACGCCATGCCCCCTCACACACTCGGTGCATTGCGCACCCCCGTTCCCCTTGCCGCTACGCCACTGCTGTGATGTTACCAGCAATGCAATACATCAGTTCTGATATGCCAAGAAGAGACCCTATCGTGTTGCTAGCAATTTTCCAGAGCATCGCCTGATGCAACAATAGTACTTCCAGGTCAGTGTAGAAGTGATGTCATGGTTTGGCATGACACAGATTGCCCTGCTCCCAATTTTCTCCTAACAACCAGCTGGGTGGCAATAAACAATGCCTGTAAACTTAAAAGTATCCTGAAACAAAAAAAAAGTTTTTTTTTCTTTATCATCCTAAAAAATCCAGGGGAGTTGGAATGTTTAGTGTGCTACTGCAAGTTTTATTATTTCTTGCATAAAGTAGTTCATTGTTTATGATTCTTCCCAATCTACCTTGCCACTTCCTTGATCATGCATTTAGTCATCATTATATATTTTTTAAAATTTTTAAATAAAAATTCAACTGTAGAGCCTTGCATTTAAAATCACATTACTTTCATGTTACCCCTGCAGAATGTGTGCACTTCATGCAGGCATAGATAGTCACGATGTGCTTTGGCGTTATTACGATAAGATCCGAGATCAAAATTAATGAGCCATGTTGGTAGTAACTGATTGGGAACTGGTTCAGTCCCACTCAGAGGTGCCTTATTATAAGAACACAAACATACTGATTGCGGCAACATATATAAAGTAGGAGTGTATTGTGATTCTTATGTGTGGAATACATCTTCATTCTTTCTACTTCTGTTTCTCGCATCAAATGATGCTTTGTTTTAATTTATTTAAATCATTTCTTAAGACCATCTGTGCCTGTTTTGAGTAAACAAAAACAACTTTTGAACAAGATGTGTAATGCATGGATTGACAACTGTAAAAAGCAAGTCTTTTGTACAGATCAGTTAGGACAGTGGTTCTCAACCTTCCTAAAGCCGCGACCCTTTAAGTTCCTTATGTTGTGGTGACCCAAGCAGCAACCCGCTCTACACTGTTCATGAGTTCATCTGGGGAAGCGTCCCTCCATGAGCCTTCTCTCTGTTTTCCTGGCCATTTGAATTGAGGAAAGAATGGGGGAGGTAGCCCTGCCCACCTGGCTGGGGGTTGCTCTGTCCTCCGGATTTGGGGTTGCTCTGCCCTCCGGGGATTGGGTTGCTCTGGGCTCTGGGGATTGGGTTGCTCTGGGCTCAGGTGGGGTTCTCTGCCCTCCCCACTGGACAACTCACCTTCCCGGCCCCCCACACCCCGATCTTGCCTGGATCCGGCATCAGCTCCAGCTGGAAGGGGCAGATCTTCCTCTGCGATGGCGGTAAACTCCTTGCTGGTCCCGCCTTGCAGCCTCGCTCCTTCATCGGCCCTATAGGGGCCAGAATCGTGGCACAGCTGATTGCCAGGTGCCAGGAGCCTCTGCTGTGATGGAGGAGCTGCACCCTTCTTGGCCCGGGTCTTCTTCTTTGTTTTCGGCGCCGCAGCAGCGACGGCAGTAGCAGCTGCTACCTTCTCCCGGGCATCCTCCTGCGTCTTGTTGGGGGCTTTTTCCCCTTGGCGGGTTGCTGCTTGGGTCCTCTCAGCTGAAGACCTATGGAAGGTCTCAGGTGGAGGTGAAAAAGTCTGCGCCCGATCTGCCATTACGGCGTGGCTACAGCTGAGAGGGTGATGGGAATTTCCTGGTCTAAGGTGGTCTTGGTGGCCCCTGTGAAAGGGTCATTCGACCCCCAAAGGGGTCGCGACTTCCAGGTTGAGAACCACTGAGTTAGGAGATATGGAATGCTCTTAACAAAACCAACACTTAAAGAGAATAGAAATCATACTCCACCAGCCCATCCTGTCTGGCTTTCTTCTACATGCTGCCGATTCTGCAAAACAAAATCAAGTTAAATAGCATCAGGATGAGTGAACGCCATACTGATACACCGCCTGCTCACTGGGATTCATATCAAAAGTATTTTCTCTAGGCAATGTATGTGTGTGCCAAGTTTCACACTTTTAAGTCAAAATGCATGATTTTAGGCAGGATTGCCTTGTAAAAGTATCAGAATGTCAATGAATAAAAGCACAAATTTTCAATTAAACACAGAAACTGTCAAAGGAAGACTAGTTCAGAGACTTACACAGGTGACAACTGTTG
Organism: Sphaerodactylus townsendi; assembly: GCF_021028975.2. NCBI lineage: Eukaryota > Metazoa > Chordata > Lepidosauria > Squamata > Sphaerodactylidae > Sphaerodactylus > Sphaerodactylus townsendi. The sequence continues at coordinate 35,590,873 of NC_059426.1, read as the reverse complement.
GGCATGGCGAGGAAACATATTTCTCTCCCCACTGTGCAAGTTATAAGTATATAATAATAATTTTATTAATCAGGATTATACTATCTAGGAAGATGCCTAAGCAGAGTTGCATCCATGTAAGTCCACTGGCATCAATGGAGTAGAAGGATGTAATTCAAATAGCACAGTGGCTCTCCCTATAGTATAACTGCTATCTGCTAAATGCAAATTGCAATTCATATGGGCATCATTAGAATTAAATGTAGAAGATCCAGCGTGGTACGTACCAATTAACTGTACAACCACCTGAAAGTATCATCAGGTTCTTTGTTGCCTCCTTGTGAAGGATCACTCATATGTAAGGCACATTTTTGGCTCTACCTAAACTGTAAAATGGCCTAAATTCCTACAACTTGAAGAATAGTTGGTTTTTATACCCCATCTTTCTCTACTGTAAGAGTCTCAAAGCAGCTGACAGTCACCTTCCCTTCCTCACAACAAAACAGGCATATTGTGAAGTATGTGGGACTGCAAGTGTTCTGAGAGAACTGTGATTGGCCCAAAGTTACTCAGCAAGCTTCATGTGGAAGCGCAGAGAATCAAAGCTGGTTCTCCAGATTAGAGTCTACTGCTCTTTTTTAAAGGCCTTGTGTATGCTTGCAGTGCCACCTGCCAGAAGCCACGAAAGGGCAAGCAGGGTCCATAGGTGGGGGGCAAGGCCTAGGGTCCACAGCTCTTAACCACCATACCATATTGGTTCTCTGTCTACCCAGCAATATCTTAAAACTGCTAAAAACTTTCCTGAGTTTCTTTTGCAGTATTTCTTGTGCGTTTACGAAAGGTTCCCCCCTTTATGAGAGGTTCTTCCAAAGTCACCTGAAATATTTTCTGACTTTAACTGAACTTTTCAGTAAATCAAACTTTCACAAATGAAAAAGAGTAAGATTTTTATATCTTTTCTTCCTATTTTTCAAAACCTTCTATTACACAGAAATATTTTTAAAATACATTATAACTTCATTTCTTAAAATAGTTATACCCCACCTTTTCTCTTGGCTCAAATAGCTAGTAAAATATTAAAGGGTAAAATAAAACTCCTGAATACCTTCTTCTCCCTATAAAAGATTTACTTATAATCATGTAAAAGTTCACACCATCATGTAAGTTCATATCATCATGTCAAAATTGAAAACTCTGATTTTAAAAGAGAAAAAAACTTGAAGTTTAATCCTCTTTGGTCTGTTTGACCTTTGATCCCAAGATGGCTACCCAAGAATGGAAACCATTTCAGTGCAGTCTTACGCAGAATTGTTCCATTCTAATGGTGCAATTCTAGAATCACAGAAGGAATCATGGACACATAGGCCCTTTCCGCACTGCATTGTGCACCTGCACCGGCAGGAATCCTGCCGGTGGAGGGGTGGGGGCCGTTCGCACAGGAGCATGCGAGCGGCCTCTGCAGAGGCCGGCACGGGAGAGGCGGCTCCACACGGAGCCGCCTCTTCCCCGTCCCCCCCACACTCACCTTGTCGTTCTGCATCGCCCTGCTGGACTGCTAAGACCCGCTCACGCTGCCCTCCGACCTCCAGGGGTTGGAGGACAGCGAGGGAGGGTCTCAGCAGTCCAGTAGAGCGACGCAGGATGACGAGGTGAGGGGGGGGGGCGGGGAAAACAGCGTGTTCCCGGAGGTGCCGTTCGCACCACGCCGGCAGGAAAACACTGTTTTAAAAAAACCTCCCTCCAGGAGGGAGGTTTTTGGGGGCGGCCTGATGCCGCTCTGTGGGAGGTGGAGGGGAGCCAGGTCGGCGCTGCTGCGTTTCAGTAGTGCCGCCTGTGTGAACGGCGCCTTAGGGACGGCATTTTTGCCGTCCCTAAGGCGTCGTATTTGGGCCGTGCAGAAACGGCCATAGAGTTGGAAGGCACATCCAGGGTCATCCAACTCAGCTCCCTACACAAAGCAGGAAATTAAAAAAAAACCTTGCCCACCCCCCTCCTGCTCCACACGCAGAGGATGGGGGGAAAAAAACCCTCCAGGATCCCTGGCCAACCTGGCCTGTAGGAAAATTTCTTCCTGACCCTAAAGTTGTGATTGGCAGTACTCCAATCTAAGTTCATTCATTTCAATGGGCTTAGGCTGGAGTAACCGTGTATAGAATTGTGCTATTAGTCCATCGACTAAGGTGAATAAATAAAGGAAGGTGGATTTTGCTTAAGACTGCATTGCCAAATTCTGTTAAGCGTAACACACACAAAAAGAAGTCACGGCACTCATCAGTGTCATCCTACAACTGAATAGACCAGGACACCAACAAAATGAATGCTGGCTGAACCATTCATCTTGCCCTTTCCTTCAGTCAGGCAATCCACTTTCCCCCTTATTTTTCAAAGGCGGATCGCATGCATTCATATGCCCACGTCCACTTATTCATTTAAAAAAACCAGTAAAACTGCTGTGAGATTTTGGGGGATTTTCTGGGTGGCTCATGGAAGCATCAAGCAACCAGAACCAGACATAACCAATTTCTGCTTGATGCTTGCAGAACTGGTGCATGTTTTCTGGTTGGGGGTTTGTTTTGGAGATAGGTGTTGTGGATGGAAGATTATATGTATGTGTTGATTACAGTCGGGGGACTTTCAGAGCCGCCTCACTGCTCTAAGGGAACAGTCTAGTGGTGAGATTCAGCCAGTTCGCACCACTTTGGCAGAACCGGTTGTTAAAATTGTGCTTGTAAACAACCAGTTGTTAAATTATTTGAATCCCAAATTATTTGAATCCTACCACTGGAACAGTCCCAAGCAGATCTACTCAGAAGTATGTTCAATGTTATTCACTCCCAGCTAAGCAATCGCAGCCTCAAACTGTTACTTTGGTCTTTATGCTTAGCTACTTATGAAAAGGCAGAGTTTGGGGGTTTATGTTCTACTGTTTCCACAGATGTACAGGACATATTCTACAAAAGCTGAAAATACTCTATTAAAATCACACTGCTATGATAAAAGTCATCCTGTGTTTTACAGTGCAGTTTTAAGCAGACTGACTCTTCTAAGCCCTCTGATTTCAATGAATGAAGAAGAAGAAGAAGAAGAAGAAGAAGAAGAAGAAGAAGAAGAAGAAGAAGAAGAAGAAGAAGAAGAAGAAGAAGAAGAAGAAGAAGAAGAAGAAGAAGAAGAAGAGTTGGATTCATATCCCCCCTTTTCTCCTGTAGGAGACTCAAAGGGGCTTACAAACTCCTTTCTTTTTCCCCCTCACAACAAACACCCTGTGAGGTAGGTGGGGCTGAGAGAGCTCTGTAGAGCTGTGACTAGCCCAAGGTCACCCAGCTGGCATGTGTGGGAGTGCCCAGGCTAATCTGAATTCCCCAGATAAGCCTCCACAGCTCAAGCGGCAGAACGGGGAATCAAACTCGGTTCCTCCAGATTAGAGTACACCTGCTCTTAACCACTACGCTGTTGCTGCTCCTTAGAAGGGACAGTACAGTTAGATACTGACTTATTACAAAGTGCTTCGTGTACTGCCAACATTTCAAATCAGTTTTTGGTTCAGCCTTTCAGTGTTCCAATTCCTCCATGAAAATAAATGATTGGCAGGCTTTGGTTGACAATCTTGTATACACATATACAGAATATGTTTACTTTTTGCCAGAGTCATTTAAACATTCTGTTGATTCAATATTTTATTACAGTCTGGACTCCCGTGAAATGTTCTCAGCGAATTTACTCTCTGAAGACAGAGATTTTGCAGTTTTAAAAATCCACAGAGTTGCATTTCAGCAAAACAATTCCTTTCTCCAATTGGTTCAGTCTTTTACTGAATGTGTATCTGATGGAAGGGAGGGCAGGAAGCCTAGAGTTGTCTACTGGCAGTGGCTGTCGGCAGAAACCTTTTGCCTTTGCATGGGCAGGAAACTGAGACAAACTACACAAATAATTGTGAAATCTGCAAATCAAAAGCATAAATCTTTTAAAGTGCTACTTGAGACTCCTGTTTAATTTTGATGTAAACATTTGGTAATGGTTACCAACACGAATGTAAATATTGTGCGGGGTGGGGAAAACCTTCTCCTTACATGGGGAGAAAAAAGGATACATGATTCTGCCACTTGGAAAGAAGGAAGGGAACTGAAGACACTTTGAAAATCCCACTGTGGCAAGAGGGAGTTGGAGGAGATGCACAGAAGGAAAGGACAATAAGAAGGATGTCATATGGACCACTTCATATGGGCTACTTTCCCTTTTATTGAAAGTCATCTCATAGCATTGTGGGGGAGAGCAGCAGAGGCGTAGCAAGGGGGAAAAGAGCCCGGTGTGTCCTCTGCCCCCATCCTGCCCCGGAACGCCCCCGCATGCCCCCACAGGGGAGCACACCCGATGTGTCGCCCCCCCTGTCCCCTTGGAGCTACACCTCTGGAGAGCAAGTTGGAGACTGAGGGAAGCACAACAGTGGAAGTGCTTTGCTGCCTTGGAGGCTGCTTCTTCTTCCTCTTTCTATGTGTGGTGTGGGAAACCACCTTTCAGTGTTAGATGTCTACTACTTATCCTTATCCGTATTCTAGCGACACACACAGTTCCTGCCATTCCAATTAGTACCTAACTAGTCCTTATGAACCAGGCCTAATTATCAATCCAAACCTAACAAACAATGCAGAGTAGATGGAAAATGGCCTCCTGAAAGACGCGCCCCCCCCCCTCCCAATTGTATGCTATTTTATGCTCTGGGTTTGTTTTTATTAATGCAAACATTTAATGCTTCTCTGGGTTTCCCCATCAACTGGGGTTTTAACAGTTATTTGCTTTTATCATTACCGTATATACCGGCGTATAAGACGACTGGGCGTATAAGACGACCCCCCCACTTTTCCAGTTAAAATATAGAGTTTGGGATATACTCGCCATATAAGAGTACCCGGTGTATAAGACGACCCCACACTTTACAGATGATTTCCCAGGGTTCAAAAGTAGTCTTATACGCCAGTATATACAGTAAATGATTTTCATCTTGTTTTGTTGGTGGGCAGGCAGGTCAAACAATTTTTGCTCTGGAGACGGAGAAAGCTTATAAGACTCCCCCAGTCTTGTCTCTGGTACACGGGGTTGCCCTGGCCTGGCTCAGAATTTTTAAATTCTGGATTCCGAGTACACTTTATGGCAGGTTCTCGTAGCCTATTGTATCAACTGCTGTCAGAATCATGTCACTCTAAGTGGATAAGTATAATGGAAAAGAAATTACTTCTGGCCCAGAAAACTATTATCTTATTAAAAGAAGGATCCTAGAGAATGAACAACATGAATTGTTGAGAGAAGCAGGCATGAGCTGTCTCCTTAGGAATTAAATTATTGCCAGGCAAAATGGTTGAATATTTATCTCTCCTCAAAAATCCAAAACGTCACAGGGTTTATTCATTAGCTCATTTTAATTCCCTTCCATCTGTTATGTTATTCGGGAGATTTCAGAGAATACCATTAGATAAAAGAGTATACTCCTGTGCAATGGGAGCTGTTGAAACAGTTCAACACATTCTATTGGCCTGTCCAACTCACAGAGCATTGCGTGAAAGATTGATCTCTCCTATCCTTGAAGAAAAAAGGAAAACATGTTTTGCACTTTTGTATTTTATTCTGGTTTTAATGCCAATAAAGGCTGAATGAATGCATGAAAGAAAGGGTCGCCCAAGACAGATATCCCAGCCCTGTTCCCAAAAGAGACTTCTGAGGGCAGACTCTATGACATCAGAGCCCTATTGAATTCTCTCCCCTCCTCCCTCCCAAATTCCACCCTCCCTAGGCTGCGCCCCCCAAATTTCCCAACAGGAATTTCCCAACCCTACCTTCTCCAACCTGGTGCTGTTATGTCAATGTGGAAGTGGGTCTGTTATATTTTTCGTATCACTTGACATTTTTGTGTACCTGGGATTCTTGGTTTTTTGTTACGCTGACTTCTCAGCTGAACATTTTAAGTTCAATTACTGCTATCGCTGGCTTCTTAATAATGTTAGGCTGCTACAGTTGTTTTATCGACATTTTCATATTATTTTATTGCTGGCCTTTGAATGGCTCTTAACAGCTTAAAGATGTCAACAGTTAATACGATACTTCTACGGAGCATGTCAACATTTACTGCTGGTTATTTTAATTCTTTATTGATTGGTTTTATGGCCTGCTCAGAATATGGAAGCCGGACCATGAAATACATCTCTTGTGTTTGTGCTTTATATATTTGTCTAGTTTGGAGCTGTACAGCATATGCAGATGGGGGAAATAAATCCCTAGCCATTTCTGCTCAGGAAAAGGCACGGAGGGGAGGCAGGAGTTCCTCCTTGCCCCATGCAACTATCTCAAGTCAAACTGGGCTCCTGAAGGCTTTTTAAAAATACCATACCCTGCAGAGAAAGAGAGTCTTCTGGCCCTAGCTCATTACAAAATATTGTGTGTTGCTTGGTCTGCTCATGGGGAACCAGGGAAAAGGGGTGGAGGATATGCTTAAAATAAATATTTAGCATGTGTGAAAGTAACACATACCGTTTTCTGGCAAGGCACACAGGTTGCTCTAGCACAACCAGCAGATTCAAAACAGTATTCTACAACAGGGAAATCACAAGGACTTGAGCATTTCATTTTCTCCTCTTGTACTATTTCCCCTACTCTGGAAGCCCCTAAAACCTCTCCCCCTTTCCATTTCCTTCCCTCCTTTTCATCAACCAGCCAACCTACCTTGATCTTTATACCTGTGATTTCAGCTTTTCCTCCTTCTCTACCTTGGAAGGCATGGGAAAACTATGGCACAGTTGCTGGACACTGAGCCCAGCCCAACCCAGCTAAGAAGTGGGAAACTTGTAGGGGCTTTCCTCTTTCCCTCCTTTTGGCAGACCCTTACTTTTACCACCTTCCTTCCTGCCAACTAATCAACCTATTGCTTAACTACCCCCTATCTACCAATATATTTATTTATACTCATCATTTATAACCTGCCTTTCTCCATAATAAGGTGCTAAAGCAATTTATATAATTCTTTTCTCTCCACGGTATCCTCACACAACCTTGTGGGGTAGGTTAAATGAATGTTTGACAGGTGAAAGGTCATCCCCTGGGCTTTCATGTCAGAGTGAGGATTTAAACCTGAGGTTCCCAGATCTTAGTCTGAAATTCTAGCCATTTTATTTATTTATTCGATTTACACCACACTGGTTTGCAAGGAAGCTGCTGTTGAACAGTAACAAGCAGTTAGGTCTGGGTGAGTCATGCAGGTCTGCTAGTAGTAATTCATAGGGTGGTTACTGATGGCCCCGGACCCACAAAGTCCAAAACAGACCTGGAACTGGCCATGCCAGAGACACATTCTGTAAGGTGTGACTGCCTAACAACTGTTGCGACTGTCTAACAACGGCCATTGAGGGCATCTGTTTCTTAAAGCTACAGGTGTTGCTTCTATTATTGGGGGGGGGGGGCAGTCCCCCAAGGTATTTTTTAAAATTTCAGATTACTCTGCAAACCTGGGGAGTTTTCCAGGTTTCTGTCTTGTCTATGGCCCCAATCTCTAGATTTACATAACTTCAGATTTAATCCTGTTGAGAATTAGATCTATTGATACAGATACAGGATCAGGTGAAATGGTGCAAGTACAATTAAACTATTGCTAGCTCATCTAATGCATTTCCCTGTAAAGCACCCACTATTCAAATAATGTGCTGGGCTCATATAAAATTAAACACAGCTGCAGCTCAATTCAAGTGAAAAGTGCAAATAGGCCCTTGATACAACTAATAAAGGTAGTATAATTGACTTCCACAGGGCTGTTTATATTTGAAAAGCTGGGCAAAGGTATTGGACTAGGGACATTCTGCCTGATGGTGCAAATTCTTACTTGTATTTCAATTTTTACTCATAAAAACAGATTTGCCAAGTCATTGGGATATTTCCTTCAGCAGCTTTTAAGCTTGTGCTCAGTACATACACTTTTGGGCTTGCAGAATGACATTCCCTGGCTATATTTGACCACTCTGTTTTTATTATCTCACAATATATGGAGTTGTCACCATCTCTTATGCATTATAACTTCCGGTTTAATCGGAAAGCAAAGAACGAGATGGAAGTATTTTTCCTGCGCAGATCTTTTGAGCAAACACGGCTTAATGGAGTTCTCCCATCTGCTTGCACTTCTGTTAACAAACCACTGGTGCACAGATTTATACGATAAAAGCACTTTATAAACACACTACAAAAGAGGTTTCAGCAGCTATTTGAAGAGGCAAGGACATGCTGAGAAGCACAGTTTCTGACTGGATGTTGCCAAGATGCTGACTACTCTAGTTCCAAGTCCAGCAACTCCTTCACATAGGTTAGAACAGTGTTTCCCAACCTTTTCGAGGTCAGGGTACCCTGGACCTCACTCTTCCTATCTCACGGCACCCCTGCCGCCACCCTCCACCTTCCCCTCCCATTGCCCCTGCTTGCCACACCCCCACCTTCCCCTCCCAGGGTGAAGGGAAGCACTGGGGAGGGGGGTGGCTGCTGACCTTGTGGCAGGCCCGCCCCTGCCCCATGGGCCAGCTCCATGTCCTTGCTGGCGCCGGTGGGAGACACCACAAAAATGAGGGGGGAGGGGCGGTAGTGTTGCCGCGGTACCCCTGGGACATGCTCACGGCACCCCAGGGTACCACGGTACCCTGGTTGAGAATGGCTGGGTTAGAACATGGATTAGAACATCTAGAACACATTGGCCTTTTAATAACAATATTAGCTCTGCATTGCATGCACAGGGTTTTGGCCTAAGGGTGTCATGGTGGGAAATGCTGGTCACAGCTGATTTATGGTGACCTCATAGGGTTTTCAAGGCAAGAGATGCTCGAAGGCGGCCTGTCATTGCCTTCCTCTGCGGGGGCTGAGGCAGTTCTAAGAAACTGTGACTGGCCCAAGGTCACCCAGCAAGCTTTAGGTGGAGGAGCAGAGAATCAAACGCAGTTCTCCAGATTAGAGTCCACCGCTCTTAACCATTACACCACACTGACTCTCTCTGCCTAAGGATGTGGTGATGAAAATCAAGTGACAAGAAATGATTTAAGTGGGAAAGATGAATGAACATAAGCAAGGCTAAAATAAATGGGTCTATAGTAGCAGCATAAGTCAAGAGGGAAGCATAGGTGTTTGGTCTGCAAGTTCTTCCATTTCAAGTGCTCCTGGGAAAGTCCCCAAAAGAAATGTGGGGGAACAGGTCTTATTCTTTCATGAAGGATGGCACAAGATTAAGTTACTGCAATGATTCTGGATATGTATTCCACGTATTGGTTTTAACCTAAAATTGTATACAAGTCCGTCAATATGCTGTGGATACAGAGGCTCATTCCGCACATGCAGAATAATGCACTTTCAAACTGCTTTCAGTGCTCTTTGAAGCTGTGTGGAATAGTAAAATCCACTTGCAAACAGTTGTGAAAGTGGTTTGAAAGCGCATTATTTTGCATGTGCGGAAGGGGCCAGAGAGAAATTTTTGTCTAATTTTTTCCCCCTCCTTTGGTCTAGAAATAATGTACTTATTATGGAACAGAAGTGGTACAATATTTTATCAGGACCAACCAATGGCTCAAGTGAACAAACACACTTTCAGGTTTCTGAGAACTCTTCATCAGGCTAACTGTTAAGTAAAAGGTCTGGTGTGGTGAACAGGGCTAGTGTACTTAGGAAGGCCCGCAAAGATCGAGTTTCAAATACCTGCTCATCGTAAATCTCAATGGGTACAATCAGACCAGTCATCCTTCTGTAACTTACTTACCACTGAGAACTGTTAGGAGGATAAAATTTTGGGGAAGAGAATCGCAGAGACTAAAATAATAATATAAGGAATTAACTTTGGCTGCTGTATTGACAGAAAGCTTGCAATTATCTCCACAGCTTTTGAATACAACTCCACAGTCCTTTGAATACAACTTGAATACTTACGCTCCCAAATTCTGCAGTCCCCCTATTTCTTTTGTTTTGGTTAACATCCTGTCTGATAAAGAATTCTGTGGAACTCCAGAATGTTAATCTAAAGCAAGTCCAATGCCATCTTAAAAACTAACAAAAAAATTTTCAGGACAAATTTCCATCTGCCAGACCTTTGTTTCCAGAACACCTACATGAGAATACATTTTGCTAGTGTTGAAGGTTCTACTGGAAAAGACTAAATTTCTCCCCCTCTGAGAACGGCAATGACAAACCACCTCCGAACGTCTCTTGCCTTAAGAAGTATTATGCTATTCTTGAGTTGGTATATTTTTTTAAATGAACAAACACGATTGCCTGCATTTTTTTGTATATAATTATCCTGCATGCTCATCAGTGACTGCTTCAGCAACTTTATTTCAAAAGCAAGCTCTGTTGATAAAAAATACCTCTGGGCATATCCAGGATCTGGAACGGTCGTTGTAGTCACAAATAGCCAAGACAGAGAAGTTCTGGACTCTTCTCAGCCATTGAACACCAATTCGGTTATCTGTTACCCATGTGATCCAAGTAACATAATGATCGCTGGAAATGAGAGAGGTAAAAGAAGGATGCTTTTACTATGAGAACAGTGTGGTGTTGTATTGATGCACTTATTACAGATCAGACTATGTGTTCTGAAGGCCCTGGAAAATCAAGCACAACTCTTTCCACTCTTGATCCACAAAACACATCAGAGCGACCACACAGAAAACAGCCCTCCAGGAAAAGTCCAGGGGTCATTCCGCATGGGCCAAAAACAGCGGTGTGAAAACAGTGTGAAAATGGTGTAAAAGGGTCTAAAACGGTGTAAAAGGGTTTATACCATTTTCACACCACTGTTTTTGGCCCATGCGGAATCAGCCCAGGTCAACTGAAATAATAGTATTTTTCTATGGAAAAGAGAAACATCAAACAACAGCAAAGAAGCAAAAAAGGTAAATATAATATCACACTACCTTGGTGCAATCATTGCTGGAGCAGGTACTTCCATAGGACCTAAAACTTCAGGGTTCGTGGTGTCTATGACAAACACTTTAACCGTAGGGTTTTTAGCCCCAGCCTTCAAAGAAAATGTATCATCAGGTTATTCAACTTGATCTTTGGATTATTCAGTTAAGATATTTAAAAATAAAACATGGGCTTCAGTTTTCAGGATAATTTTTCCCCAGCTGCTTCAGAGACATATGAAATGGTTTTTGCATGACTTTGTGGTTAAAGCACTGTGCTGTGTTTGAGACATTTTTTTTTCAGTTTTATTATTATTTATTAATTTTCCTATATTGCCCAACTCCCAAAGGGCTCAAAAAAATTCTTGTTCAAGTCATCTTCATGCAGGCCACCTGGTTATTTACTCTGAATTTATATGCATATCTTTTTGCCAATAGAAGTGTTCATAGTATACTCACATCAGTTAACTTGGCTTATGACAGGTGCCATTCCCATAGTAAACATTACAGTATGATTAAGTGTTTATATATATAAACCTTTATTAGGCATAGAATCCATATAACAGCCAACATTGTCCAAACAAGTATCCCATACATGAGAACCATCGCAGGTAATCATTTCAAAGTTTCTATAAGGAACCTAGCTACAAAAGTTAAAATCTCGGAGGTGGAATTGTTTAGTAGAAACGTAATCTTCCCCACAGCAGAGTATTCATTAAAGATTACAGGACAAAGAGCAAAAAGTCTGGTCCTAGATCCCTCGTATTTGGGGCAGTCGAGCAATATATGTTCCATGGTTTGAATCGCTGTGATACAATGGGGACATGATTATGTATTTTTTGTAGCGATTGGTTCCCCCATTTATGTTCCCTTTTAAAATTTAAGAGGAGGATTCAGTCCCTAGTCACACACTTCCCTTTCTTCGTGGATTTTTCGGTAAATAAGAATCACTTCATAGAAAAGTGGTTAGATTAGTCCTAGGGAGACCCAAGTTCATTTCCCCGCTCAGGATTAATCTCACTTGGTGACCCCGAGCTAGTCCTTCTCTCCTATTCTAACCAACCCTACAAGTTGTTGTATGCATGCATTTGAATTTATTTTTTTAAATCTCATTTCCCTCCCAAATGGGGATTCAAGGCAGCACAGGACATCATTCTCCTGTCCTCCATTTTCCACAATCAATAGCCTGGGAGATTGAGTAGGCTCTGAGAGAATGTGACCAGCCCAAGGTTACCCAACAAGCTTCCCTGACTGAGGGGCCCAAATCACATTATATGGCAGGGGTCTGCCAATTGGCCATGCTGGCAGGGGCTGATGGGATTTGTAGTCCATGAACATCTAGAGAGCCGCAGGTTGCAGACCCCTGTTATATGGGATCTCTTGTGACAAAACAAAATGAAGGAGCGGGTGAACTTTGAACTCCGTGGAGGAAGGGAATGGCTGACAAAAAAAACCCCAGTAACAATGAATAACTACTGATACAGATATCAACCATGAGCAGAACTCTAAAACTCTGAGAGCTGAAAATGCATTTATGGGGAAGAACTAGCTTTAGCTCTTAATCATATAACTTTCAAAATATACACTGATTTTCAATTGAACACCAAGAACGGAGGACAAGGCTGTGACTCAGTGACTTTGTGCATTATATATATGCATAAGTATTCCAATCTAAACTTTGGAATTTTCACTTTTAAAAGCAGGTGTATGGAAAGGCCATTCTAGAGTACTCTGGAGAGCCACCGCCTATCAGGCTCCAGACAATAATGAGCAAGACAGGTTGACTCAAAGTCCACTACTGTCCTGTTGTTACTAGTGCACTCCTAAGTAGAGTCATACCTTTTGAAGCCCACTGAAATCAGGGGACTTAAAAGGGTGCAGAGGATTGCACTGCAGAAAACAAAAATATTCTGCATGATAAAACTTTGTTCAACTGAATGATGACCTTTTATTAAATAACCTACCTTTGGATAGGGAATAGTTATTTTTCTAGGATACTGATCCACACCATAATACGAGTATTCAATAACAGGTATGTCTGAATCATTGAACTGAATATATGCCATGTTCTTTCCATTTGGAGACCACCAGAGTGCATACTTTACAGCAAGCATTTCCTCTAGGAGAAATCAAGTCAGAGGTCATCCTTTTTTTTACTACAGAAGATTATGTTATCTACTATTACCTTATAAGGGAACAAATATATACAAAACATATTCTCTATTCAGAAACAAAGGCACCATACAAGAAGGCTGTACTAGTTAGTGATCTAGTTCTTCCACAGTAACAAGCAAATAGGTAAAGTAGTATGTAGGGGTTTGTTTCTGTTCTGCAGATGTTCTGAAGCTCCTCTTCTTCTGGCTGAGCAACAGAAAGGTGATGGGGGAGGGGAAACAGGTCACACGGTCTGCTGCTGACATAGTGCACTAGTTGTGAGGATGAAATGGAGGAGACAGGAATGATGTAAGCCACTTTGGGCTCTCACTGGAGAGAAAGGTGGGGTATAAACAGAGGTGGTGGGATCAGCAGGAGGTTACTTCACCAGTTCCCAAGAGTGGAGTTACTCATTAGTCAATGTGTGCCGAGAGGGTTACTTAATTGGGTCTGCTTTTCCGTTAAGAGAATTCCACTAGGTCCAAAAAATCGCACATAAAAGTCCTGTTGTTTCCTATGTGGCTGGTTAGCGAAGGTAGAAAACGGGATAATTCTCCCTGTTGAGCTGTTTTAAAAACATGTTTTAGAAATATGGTAAAGTTCCTTGTTTAAGGAAAGTATCCTTCTTTTTTGAATTTCTAGAAACAGAAATTAAAGCTGTATTTGAAAGTATTAAAGTAGTACTGACTTAGAAAGGCAGCATTCAATTAGAAGAGAGCTGCATTGCTGTTTCTGTTGGCAGTAGACGATAGGACTTGCTATAGTGAGTTTAAATTATGGACAGAAAGATACCAGCTGGAAATTAGGAACTTTTTTTTACAGTAAGAGTTTTTTACAGTAACAGAGAAATTATTAATGCCCCACCCCCGGAATGCCCGGCCACGCTCCCATCGTGCCCCACCCAGCCCCATTGGCGCTACGCCACTGTTGGAATCCCACCACTATGGGAACCTGTTACTAAAAATTTTGGATCCCACCACTGGGTATAAATCAAGTAAATATCAAATAGAGCTGATGATGGAGGCCAAAAAAAATGTTGTTTGACTGGTGGTTGAGAAGAAAGCAGGGGAAAACAAGGATATGAGGACTGCCAGGAGGAGGGAAAGAAGAAAAAGCAGGAAGGGGATACAAAGGCATTTGGGATCTCCACTGCGCAACTAAACTGGGCTCATGGCTGGCCAGACTTTTCCCAGGGAGAAGCTGCCAGGAGCAGGGAAGAGGGAAAGCCAAAGCTAGAGGGACAGGGAAAAGGAGGTTGGCTGGTGCACAGAAGGATAAAAGGAAAAGAGGAAGAAAAGCTATAAGACTTTCAGTGAATGGAAAAAAGAAATTGTAGAGGAGGGGAAAATGAGATGCCCTTCACATGTACTTTGGGGTCCCCTCAGAGGCGTGGCACCCAGGGAGCCGGGTGAGGTGCGACGTCCCAGGCAGAGCAGCGGCAGAGGTGTGGCCAAGCCGTGGAGGGGGCATTCTGGGGGCATTCTGGGGCAGGGGCGCACTGTGTGCATATGCCCTGAGCGCAGTTTCCCCTCACTCCACCCCTGGGTCCCCTATTTGTGTATATAACAGCAACAAACTTTTTATTGCATTAGCAACAAAAGCCAAAGCAACACTACTTGTATATTTATCAGTCGTTACAATTTATGAACATAAAAATGTTTTATGTTGATTATTTTTACAATTTAAGCAGGGTTGATGTTTGATTTTATTGCTGTGTAGCATTTGGCAAATCATACTTGTCGAATGATCAGTTATGATGATCAATAACTAGTTTCTCCAGAGGGCTTCATGAAGACACAGTTGAAGTCCTTTCTGTCCTTCAAACAAACCTTCTGGAAATCCCATTTTCATAGCAGTTGAATGTTGAATCCTTCTCTTTTTTTCATTCTGGCCTTTTCACTGTTAACTGCAGGTGGAATCCCTTTATAGAGATAGATTTGGCCCAAGTCTGCGAGTCAGAGATTCTTAACATGGGTATTTTGTTTTAGAACCGTTCTCATTTTAAATGTTAAGCTTTTCAAGCGGAATGTTCTCAAGCAGAATTCTACACAGATATATTCAGTCAGCTTTACTTCCAGGAACGTGTCCTTAGAATTTCACTTTGGGTTGCCTCACCCCTGTAAGGGGAAGGGGACAGTGGTGGGATTCAGCAGGTTCGCACCACTTCGGCAGAACCATTTGTTAAAATGGGGTTTGTAAACAATCAGTTGTTAAATTATTTGAATCCCACCACTGGAAGGTGATCCCCCAATTTGGACCCCTTCCCCCTGGCACTTTTCAGACTGCTGATGGAGGTCTTAACAACCGTAAATTGAGGCTTCAGCCTGGTCACCGTCAGCATGTTGACATCACTTCCAGAAGTGACATCATCATGTCAGCGACTACATGGGAGATGTTCTGCTATTTGGGCAAAACCAGCTTCTACCATAGAGCTTCACCCAGATACCAGAGTATCTCCCACACTGCCAGGAACATTATGTCATTTCCAGAAGTGACATCAATGGGCCAATGGTGAACAGGCAGAGGCCTCAATTTTCAGCTGATAAACCCGACCTATCCCCATCCCTAGCAACCCTAATTGCACTGAATGTCTTTCATCATGCAGTTTCTTCTCCCATTTCACAGGCCACTTTATAGGCCCACTTTATAGATTCAAATTCCATTATAGAGCAAGAAATTTAAAAGCAATGTCCTAGTGGTGTCTTTCAGAAGCAAAAAATGTCTTAGAGCTATAGGCAAAAAAGTTACATGCTGTAAAATGAAGTAAACAATTTTATGTCAGACATCTGAGGCAACAAAAGGCGTTGAAGATATAAAAAGCTCAAATAAAGCATGTTAAGAAACTATATTTCTTTATGAGAAATAAAAACTTAATAAATAAATATAATAGGGTGAAGGGTTTTTTTCTGGCCCAATCACCTTACATAGTAATAATATTAATCTTAAAATGCTGTTACCTTCATAAACCCAGTCTGGAATTCCATTAAATATCTCATTCTGTTTTCCATTAGTAGTTATTTGAATAGCAGGTTTTCTAGGATCTTCTTTCAAATATATATTATTCTGATATACATATGCCTGTGAGGTGGAAAAATCCAAATTTTTGAGGCAATTATACAAGGCACAATGTTAATTATGTAGTCAAAGCTGTTGCACATATGTAGTAAATGCTATTTAAAATCAAATACATTATTTGATCCAAAGAGCCTTGTTTCTACAATTTCATGAGAAGACGAGTGGGGATCATATATTACTCTCTGAAAGTTCTGTTAGTGTAAAACTGACGTATTATAAGATGTCTAATGTCTTTGCTACCCCTGATAGATTTGTGGAGAAATGGTCCGTGTTTATTATGAATTGGATGATGAAGTCCAAGATAACATTGTACTTTAACGTGCACTTGAGGAGAGCCAGTATGGTGTATTGGTTAATGTGTCGGATCCCCACTCAAGCCATGGAAGCTTGCTAGGTGACCTTGGGCCACTCACACACTCAGCCCTGACCCTAGCAAGTACTTGTATGGGAGAACTCCAAGGAATATCAGGGATCTGAGCAGTGGTGGGATCCAAAAATTTTAGTAACAGGTTCCCATGGTGGTGGGATTCAAACTGTGGCATAGCGCCAATGGTACTGGGTGGGGTGCGACGGGGGCATGGCCTGGCATTCCAGGGGGCGGGGCATTCATGGGCAGGGCTGTGGCAAGGACGCAGCCGCTGCGCCGGTCCTTGGGCGGGAAATGAACGCACGCAGGCGCAGGCTGCCACGCACGCCGGTGCACCTCCTGCTAGACTGCTTCAACTTCTGCGCGCTACTGCTGAGAGGAGGGGCGTAACTAAGGCAAAAATCACATGGCAAAATCACCAATTAGTAACCCCCTCTCGGCACACACAAATAATTAGTAACCTACTCTCGGGAACCTGTGAGAACCTGCTGGATCCCACCTCTGGGGTCACCAGAAATCAAGTGTAACTTGGTAGCAAAAAAATTAGATTGAGATTACGGTACAAGTATTTTATATGGAATGCAATCACTGGCTGTTCTGGCATAGGTTCATATATGACACATAATTAGATGGAATTAGAAGGGTTTTTGTCTATTTGATAGAGCTAAATTTGTATTGGCATGTTTTCTAGTCATATTTTGTAAACAGATTTGTAAAAGATATAAAAACAAATTACGGTCCAAGTTGTAGGAGATGACTCACTGTTTAGGGCTGCAGATGAGAAAGAGAATCAGAATTCCCCTGTGTGCAAGGGAAACATCCCTCTGGCATATACAGATATTCGATCAATCAGTGGATATGATGTAGGCCTTGGATCAGACATAACTGGGCCAAATTCCCATTCAGCTTTGCTGCTCAGTGGGGAGCCTTGAGCAACTAATTATTTTTCCCTTTATTCAATTCCATAGATTTGTTGTGTGAAAAAAAGCACATATATTTTCAAATTTACCACCTTAAGTTTCTTGGAGAAAGAGCAGAAAAGGGTTTGGAGCGGCCCAATTCCTTCAGTTTTGCTGATAAAGAATGGCATGATAAATACATACACTTTGACTCACATCCGTGTGATGGCTTTATAGACAAGGACTGAGTCCATATTCAAGTTTTTGTGCACCCATAAGCCCTGTGCAAGCCAACTGCACCTCCACCAACAAGAACATGGGGCTCTCTTTAAACTGAAAATCCTTAAACCTTTCTTCCTGCTGATTTCCTCAGCTTTAGGGGAGAAGCAGAGAAGATGGTTATGGGATCCTATCTAAACAAAAGTTAGATGAGCAGTGTACTCTCAAAAGGGTGGGGATGGGTGGGCATCAGAGGCAAAGAAGCACTGTGTTGAGGTAACACTTCCCCATCCCCAGTCTCAGTAACAGCATGATGCTTATTTCTGATCCAGCAGAATCCTTCATTTTAAGAAAGCAAGCCCACTTTTGTCCATTATTTAATTCACTAGTCCAGTGGTTCTAGGTCTGTCTTGGGACACTGAAGATGTCCAGAATCTGCAGTTTTCAGGAGTGTAGTAAGCAGGCTCTACTGTCTTGGTCCTTGAACCTGGATCTGTCAAGTTCTGAACAAGCCAAAGCATTTTGCCCGCAGCCAAACACTGTCAGCCCTACTGCTAAAGCACCTGATTTCTCTGTGTACAGAGTTCTAATGTAGCATAGCTCTATGCATTAGCAAAGTGTCACCTTTAACGTTCAATATTTTTAAACACAGTTGATGAACGCAGATAAAAGGCCGGTGAAAATGATGCCTAGGCAAAAATCAAAGGCAAATAAAATCTCATTTAGGGCATGAAAAAGTAATATTATTCTCACGCTTCACCAGCTTACTGACCAATTTGTGTCCAGTGGGTGACCAGGATATATACTGAATGTTGTCTGGAAGCTCGTATTCTTTGGCAAAGACCCTAAAACAGCAAAATAATTTTGCGTGAATTAGTATTATTGCATGAATTAGCATTGTTATGATGCAGCCCACTGATTCGAAGGAAGGGCGTGAAATTTGGCGGCTGTTAATATCCAAATCCCCCGTGGCAAGTTCACTGGGTGACCTTGGGCAAGCCACACACTCTCAGCCTTGGCCCTGGCTAGTGTTTGGAAGGGAGGCCTCCAAGGAATACCAGGGTTGTGATTCGGAGGCAGGCAATGGCCAACCACCTCCAAATATCTCTTGCCTTGAAGACCCTACGAGGCCACCATAATTCAGCTGGGACTTGATGACAAAAAAAAAAGAGAGAGAGAGAGAAGTTCAATGGATTAAATATACTCAACCCCCCCCTGCTGAATCCTCGGTGTTTTTACACTGCAGCGTATTTATGCAGAAAACTTATATGCTGCCTCTACTGACACCTGCTTAAGGCAGCTTGCAAAGTAAAAACAATACACTAAAATTGTGTTTAAAAAATGTAAAAACAGTCAATACTAAAATAAGCCATAAACACAAGCCAGGATAAAAAAAACAGCATAACTTTGAGCATCTAAAAATGATATCCATAAAACAGTCCTCGGGATAGAAATAGACAATAAAAAAGAAGGAACCCAGCAGTTAAACCCTTTGGGGATAGGGCAGTATAAAAGTCCAATGAATGAATGAATGAATGAATGAATGAATGAATGAATGAATGAATGAATGAATGAATAAATAAATAAACAAACAAACAAACAAACCTCTAGAAAATAAGTCTTGGGCAGCCCCATCCAAATGTGGTTGGGGTGGGGGAGGCCATAAGGGCCATAGTGGGCAGTGTGGCTGCCTTGTGCTGGTGCATTTGCCTTCCCCAGGGCACATACCTTGGTGGAGGGGGCAGATGCGCATGTGGCTGTTCATATCACAGCCCCACTGCTGCAAAACCTGGAAGTTCGGGCGGCTGTGTCCCACTCTGGGCGCTCCCAGGAATTAGGGATGGTCATGCAGCACACCAACCTTTGGATTTATGCCTGTCTTTCAGTGGCAAACTTCAATTCAACCCTAGGGGGCTTCTTGGCATTGAGGAGATCCTGGGGCTTATTGTGCTCCCTGTGCCACTGAGAAGCCCTTTTGGAGGCAGCAGAGTGGTGCTTCATTTGGGCCATGGCCTGCCGCCTCTGGGTTTGGATGGGGCTCTCAGTCACTCTGGCTGTACACTTGCTGAACTTACTGTGCTTCCATCTATCACCTCACAAACACTCAAAGCTTTTATGTCTGACCAATTTTTTTTATCTTACTTTTAGTTTTAAAAAATCCTGTCCATTCTAAATGTAAGATTTCTCCATGTTATACCCACAGGATATTCCTCATCACACCCTAATGGATTTTTGAGCAAAAATAGATTGGTAAGATGACTGTGGATAACGTGACTGTTTGATGAAGCTACCTCAGTTTTCCTAAAAGGAAAATATGCTGATAGAAAGGAATGTAAACAAAAGACTGAGCAGATGCTACACAGATGTAACTGTAGTAACAAGTTTATTGTCTTAGCCATAGGCCTTCACAATCTCCTCATACCAAACATAACAAAATTAAAACCGACACAGAAAACAACCCATGTATACCAATATAGCTACACAAATATAACTGGGGCTTCTTCCACACATGCAGAATAATGCACTTTCAAACTGCTTTCAATGCTTTTTGAAGCTGTGCGGAATAGCAACATCCACTGGCAAACAGTGGTGAAAGTGGTTTGAAAATGCATTATTCTGTGTGTGCGGAAGGGGCCTGGGTTTCAGTACATAAAAAAAAGTATTATCCTTACCCATGGATAAGATCATAAATGTGATATGATGCTGTATAAGAGTACCTCCAAAGCTGAAAAAAAAGTCACATCAGAAAGGCATGATTATTGTGTGAAGCCTCTTCCCAAACCTTCTACAAAGGCCTTTACTCTTTCCAATGTCCCAGCTTCTTTATAAAGCATGATGTAAACAGCAGGAATATCGCTATGATAGCTATGTGATTTCTAAAATGTTATGTCTTAGACCAGTTCTCACATATGGAAGCTCGTGGAATTATTTTTAATAGTACTAGTAGCTCCATGTGTAAGGCAAGAAAATGTTCAAGTTACTCATTATGTAGACTGCCCAATGGCTTGCAGAGTTTCCACTCTAGCACCACACCTTCCAGGAACTAGTGCAGAGACTAAATTGACTGAGAAATTAGGGTGATCTACAAGGTAATCTTGACCTGGGTGGCCAAGGCCAGTCCGATTTCATCAGATCTTAGAAGCTAAGCAAGCTCTGCTCTCATTAGTACATGAATGGGAGTTCATCAAGGAAGTACATGGATGGGAGAGTCCATCAAGTGTTGCCACACAAGGACAGGCCTCTGTTCATCTCAGTTCATCTCTTGTCTAGAAAACTCTATGTGGTCACTATAAGCCAGATGGGATTTGATAGCATTTTACTCAAACAAGTTAATTTGCTCTCACCCATACTGCCACTTCCACATTGTGCTGATAACATTCAAATTTGTCTTTTGCATACACAGTCTCCTCATGTTATTCAATGTATCAACATCACTCTACGATATCTATGTATCTATACTGGAAACCAGCATGGGGGCATTCACTGCTCCAAACTGAGGGCAAGAGAAGACTAGGGAGGAAATGACAGGATGTCAATTGGAAGACTTTCAATGACTTTGCAGAGGAAAAAATGCAAACAGTTTGATTGTCGCCATTCCCACACTTCCCTCAAAATATCTAAATACACCCCTGACTGAGAGATGGGCAATCCTCTTCCTGTTAGAGAATCTGCCCAGCAGCAGAAGGTGCTGTGCATGTTATTTTCCTACAAAAAGACTTCCTGTCAAAATCACTAGGAGAAAAGAAGAAATTGACCCCTAAGACACGTTCTCTCAGCAAACGCAATGGATTTCGTCAGTAAAAATAAGGGCAGTGAAAGAATCCTTTATGGCCATTTATTTCTCCACTATAATTCCTTGTTCACAGCCATACCCGCCCTGAATTCTTTACGGGTTCCCACTTGCAAAAAAAAAAAAAAGACCCCTATCATTTAAACAATAAACACACATTTTACCTTAGAGTAATTGCTTTCCAACAGTATAAAATTCTGGTCAGCGGACAATGCATAGTTGGTGGCTTTTACTTTGCTCTGGAATGTTAAGAGATCAATTAGAATCCTGCATATGATTGTCCCTTCAATTAATTCTCATTCCATCCATTTACTGCAAACCTCATTTGTAATACATACAAGGGTGCTGTTAGACACAAGAGTGACTGACTGCCCAGATTCAGCGTTGTACAGAAGAACATCATCTTCTGCAGACTGGTAAAGATATTCATTTCCTTAAGGAAGAGAAAAACAATGCTTTAGTTGCACACTAGATGTAACTGCAATTCAGTTTCACTGCAGCATCTTGAGAAGTCTAGTAGTCTAGTAGGATTAGAAACAGAAGAGTTGTGCTATTAAGTCTTCCGATCTACGTGGATACATAACAATGTTATTTTGATGCTGTCATTCCAAAGAACCAAAAACAATACAATAAGATCCATAGAATATTTGGGCGGGTGGGAATTTAAGACTAGCTAGAATGGAAGCTACACTTTGCTGAACCTACAGAACAAAGCCAATGGCCTCCTGTTTAGGAATGCAGTTTACAGAAGGGATATCTCCATCCATCCCACGTTTCATAATATAAATGCTTTATTTTTGAAAAGCAACTCTACAGTGCGCTATGCAGAGCGATTCTCTTTTACTGAAATCAACTGACTTGGAAAGGTATAACTATGTTTAAGATTGCACTATTAGACTCTGAGTCATTATTATTATAAACAATTCAATTGTTTATAAATGTGCATGCCAAAACCCCCCACCTTTGCATTAGAAAAAGGTGCCTGATTATCTGTGTGGACGACATTGCTAAATTATTGCAAGAATTTTTAAAGAAAAAATACTCTTCCAAAACCATTGGTGTTTTTGCAATTTGATCTTGAATGCATCCAAAAGGGAGTTTTATTAACCTTGTTGAGGGTCTTCCCTTCCCCAATTTGCTTGTGTCTCCCTCTCACAAATCTGAAACTGTACTTTTTCCATTTGTTTCGCATTAAGGGCTTGCCTTTCTGCTCCTGTGGAGTAGCAGAAGCCACTGAAAATGGTGCTTTCCCAGAGCTAGCGAAGAGTTCTTCCATGTGGAAGGAATGCAATATGCTCTAATATGCTAGACTGCACAGGATGGATTGTTTGAACATAGAATATAGCTCTCAGAACATAGCACTGAGATACAGTGGCTACATACATAGAGAAAGTCAATGGGCAGGCCTCCCACTGTAGCAGGAGATGTCTTTAAAATTTTCTGGTCCCTGCTGGTATTGGCCAGTGCGGGAGGGGTGGGGGTTGATGGGAAATGGCAAAACCAATACCAACATCTTCTTGTTGGGCAATGCTCTAGGATTTTTGGATGAGTCCTAGAGTATCTTCCTGACATTACAGGTTTGCACAGGAAGTGATGTCATGCACCAATACAATGCTGGCATACCTATTGCCATCCCTCAGTCATCACAGAATCATCATAGAGCATAGGTGTCAAACTCGCGGCCCTCCAGATGTTATGGACGACAGTTATGGACTCATGCTGGCAGGGGATGATGCGAACTGTAGTCCATAACATCTGGAGGGCCGCGAGTTTGACACCTGTGACATAGAGAAATGAGTTGCCAATCACCAAATTCTTTTCTGAATGTTTAGAATGTACTGGTTAGATACGTACATGTGTACACAAATAACTTACCTGAAACCCAGTAAGGAGAATATGTTTTGTACTGGTAATTTCCATCTAGATATTCTTCTAAGGTTAAAGAGTGAAGATTGTCTTGATCTTGCTGAGCTTTAGAAATAGGACAGAGGAGACAACATCGGTAACAAGTTTAGGAAAGGGCGGGAGCTCAGCAAGGAATAATGCCATAGAGTCTACTCTTCAAAGTCGCCATTTTCTCTAGAGAAACTGATCTCTGCCATCTGAATATCAGTTGTAAT
Source organism: Sphaerodactylus townsendi (assembly GCF_021028975.2). NCBI lineage: Eukaryota > Metazoa > Chordata > Lepidosauria > Squamata > Sphaerodactylidae > Sphaerodactylus > Sphaerodactylus townsendi. Next base: position 35,567,366 of record NC_059426.1, on the reverse strand, counting down.
TCCAGGAGATCTCCAGTCGCCACCTGGAGGATGGCAACTCTACAATCATCCAATTCAAGTTTCACATCAAACTGCCAAATTTCAGACATCCAGTGTAATTTTAGAGAAAACGTCATTAAAGCTCTGAAATGACCACATCGTGTCATCGTCATTTTCCTTTGCAGCCTTTGTCCCTTACAGAGTTCACAGGTTGGATCCAGTGTAAGAAAAACTAAAAAGTGAATTGTTGAAAAATATGGGTCCAGCAATTTGTGGGCAAAAGGACTGCAGGATCTTCCTCACTTTCCCCTCCCCAGCCCCCTGGAGCCATTTTCAATCCTGGAAAAGTTTATACCCAGAGTCAAGATACTCAAGTACTAATAGCCCCATTAGTCAGTTGGCTGCATTAAAGAGAAGGAAGGGGGTGAAACCACTGTTTCCTTTCTCATCTATGAGTGGGAATAAATAGCACTTTCTGCTGGCAGTTTGTGGGATCCAGACCACATTTTGCACAATCTTCAGTTTAACGTTTCCTTTTGCATTTACTAATTTATTGTTAGTATAATTTAAAAACAAACGTAATTGTCCAGCTAGAGGTTTGACTTTCCTACCGGTGATTTTATACACATTTGGGTTAACATTTGATAAATACTATATCGAGAAACTGGTGAAGATTAATATTGGTTTAAATAATGATTTAATGTTCATGGGGGTAATGGAGGATAGAAGGATAGATAAAAAATATAGCTATATGTATAAAATAATGATCAAAGCAGCACATGCAACAATAGCTTTAGGCTGGAAATAAAAGAAAAAATGGACACTCCAGAAATGGTTGGAAGATATTTGGGAACAAGTGACACTGGACATTTTCGATATAATAACAAAAAATAAACTGTGGCAAGATAAACACAGCGAAATTTTGAAGATATGGACAATATATGTGGACTGGATGAAAGAAGCTGGAGTCAATGAGGAAATATGGGAGAAGAGATTACAAAGAATGAACTTACTGCTGTTTGATAAAATCATGAAGAAAATACAGGGGGGAGGGGGGAAAGGGGGAAATGTATTGTTTGAAAATGAATGAAGAAGAGTATCAATATAAAATGGAATATTCAAATGATACAATAAAAAATTAAAAACAAACATTTGACAAATACATAGGTGACTAGGTTTTTTGTTTGGCCGTGTTCAAGACTGGATTTTTTTTCTTCTAATCTTGACTGTGTGGGGATCCTTCACTGATTCATCAGAATATAGGCTGTTTTTACACAGCACAGTTATACTGGGTTACAACTGGTATCTTACAGTCTATTTTATCCCGGTTTCTCCCACATGGCTGCCTGTTCCCGTGAAGGAATTGAGTGATGATCGGGAGGAAATATTTAAGTTTGTTTCGCTCAAGCCTGGGTTTTTAGTATTCCTACCACAAGCAGAGGTGTATCTAGAAAACTGGAGCCCGAGGACAAAACCTGAGTTTGCCCCTCCCAGTATGGGCGGCCACCCTCCCCCTCCACGACCAAACTCGGCTTTGAAAAGGTTCACCACCACTGTGCTAGCCTAAAAAATGCACCCCTTGCAGGCCACAAACTGAAAAAACACTAAAAAATACAAAATATACACGAACGAACCTGAATGTTTTGCGCCCTCCACTAGGGAGCGCCCAGGGGCATGGGGTACCCACTGTCCCTAGGCAAATACGCCACTGACTGCAAGTGTACCTGCGCATGTGCAAACATCCCCGGTGTCCTGCGTTCTGATTGGCTGTTGTTTTGGGGCGGCAGCTTGAATGAACATCTCCATCCTGCCTTTTGAATTGCTGGCGCCTGCCTTTATACCTGCGTTACACGTCACATCACATTCCTGCTTTACATCTGCTTTACACACATGCGGAGATCAGGAGATCAGGGGGGTGGGCAGTGGGAAAATCAGGCAGCTGGGAGGGGAAAAGTAAACTGGTTCTGCTCATGTGGTGTTTGCACACACAGCCGTCAAATTCAACATGGGATTTTTGAAAAGAATTGCCAAATTTGCGATTTTCGAAAATTCTGGGATGAGGGAAATGTCAGGACTGAGAACCATGCGAGCTTCTTGGCTAGACTGGGATATTTCCCCTGCTCAACCTGGGATATTTGAACCATGCAGAAACTACCATAATCCTGGGAAAGCTTAAGTCAACTAACCAACATAAACCAAAATAAATCTGAAGACATTTCAACTACAGCCCAGTTGGGTTGATAACTGCTTTGAGTTATCAAAACAGTCCAGACAGAGTGATAATTTTTTTGTGATACCTATTATGAATATTAAGATACTCATTAGAAAATACATTAGTCAAAATGAGGAACTTACTAGTGGAGGAAAATACACGCAGACGTTTCCCTCACTCACACTCCATAAAAATCTGAGTCTTCTTTCACAGTCACAGGGCTCCTGAGTCACACTTTTAGTACAAGGATTATTATGAACTCAGTGGCCCACTGAATACTAAAAGAGGGGGGGGGCAAATCATGCTGAGGAAGAAGAAGAAGAAGAAGAAGAAGAAGAAGAAGAAGAAGAAGAAGAAGAAGAAGAAGAAGAAGAAGAAGAAGAAGAGGAGGAGGAGGAGGAGGAGGAGGAGTTTGGATTTATATCCCCCCTTTCTCTCCTATAGGAGACTCAAAGGGGCTTACAATCTCCTTGCCCTTCCTCCCTCACAACACCCGGTGAAGTAGGTGGGGCTGAGAGAGCTCCAAGAAGCTGTGACTAGCCCAAGGTCACCCAGTCGGTGTGTGTGGGAGTGCACAGGCTAATCTGAATTCCCCAGATAAGCCTCCACAGCTCAGGCGGCAGAGTGGGGAATCAAACCCGGTTCCTCCAGATTAGATACACGAGCTCTTAACCTCCTACGCCACTCCAGCACACATTCATATCGGTGGATTTGCCCTCTCTGAGGTACTTACCTCAGCAGAGGGAGAGAAACATCGGTTGGTGGCTGTTGCTGTGACACACAGCGCTTGGACACTGTGCCCAGCGCCTCAGCAGCATTCCCATGCTGTCATTAGCTGCGTTGGCACAGCAGGGGTGGTCCCAGGGGTGGAGCTGACATTAATAGGTTTCTACCTTGGGTTTGTGACAGTTATGCCATGGCCCCGGCTCTTGGACTATCCATAGAGCCCAAATGGAAGACTCTCTTGGCAGTGTGGGGCAGTGTTTTTTGTTGTTTGCCTCCCCACACTACTGGAAATCCCTTTTGGAGGCAGTGGGGCAGTGCCATTGTGGCACTGTTGTTAAATTAAATTATTTGAATCCCACCACTGGGGATAAGCATGACAAATTCTTCCTCAACAAGTAGCCTGCTTGCTACAAAGAGGTACCTAAGACTTTATCACTATTTTCCAAATCTTGAAAGTCTGCTTGATCACCACCCCTTGCATGCATGCAAAAACTGATGATGAAGGAAGCCGACAGGAAGCAAACTGTTCAGTTTGAAATGTGGTATTGGTGGAGAGCTTTACGGATACCATGGACCACCAAAAAAACAAAACAAAGAAGGAGGTTCTACATCAAACCAAGTCTGAATTCTCCCTCAAAACTAAAATGACTAAACCATTGTACACATCGTGAGAAGAAGAGTCTCACTGGAAAAACACTAGGAAATATTGAGGGCAGTAGGAAAGAGGAAGACCCAACATGAGATGGATTAACTCCATCAAGGAAGTCATGGCCCTCAATATGCAAGACCGAGCAAGGCTGTTAACAAATAGAATGTTTTCAAGATCACAATGATGCTATAAATTGGAAGCGATTTGACAGCCCATCACACACACAACCACCTGAATGCTTCCTGGAAACGGACAAGCAGTGCATGAAAGCAGCAGCTTTGTACTGTCAAAGGACCTCAGTAAACCAATATTCAAAGCTATACTCTCTCTGACTCTGGAGGTTCTGTTCAGCTAACAAAGCTCATAGGTGTTGGCCACTGAGCCAAACAATTTGCCACTGATCCGAAAACCATCATCATCATCATCATCATCATCATCATCATCATCATCATCATCATCATCATCATCATCATCATCATCATCATCATCATCATTATTATTTTATTAGACTTATATACCGCCCCATCCCCGAAGGGCTCTGGGCGGTGTACAACATATAAAATACAATATAATTTAAATAAACATTTAAAAGCAGCGATAAAATTTCCCAGTGCGTATTCCAAATATAAAGACTCAAAATTTAAATTTAAATTTAGATTTAAGATGTAAGGTGGCGTCCAGCATTCCAATAATATAAAATCCCTCCCTCCCCACGGTAAAGGGAGGCAAGGCGAGTCTTATTAGATGATTAGCGGCCCAGATGTTAAGGGCCAGGGAAGGGGCACCATTAGCGGCTGGAAATTCTCCCAAAGGCCCGGAAGTGAACAGCTCACCTCAGCAGGTCCTACAGAACTCCCTAACTCAAGCAGAGGGCCCGGACAGCCGGAGGAAGAGCGTTCCACCAGGCCGGGGCCAAGGCTGTGAAGGTCCTGGCCCGTGTGGAGGCCAGCCGCATCACCAATCCCCTTTTGAATTCTCTCAGTCTATGGCACCACCACATTTAGTGAAAGATTCCATAAATTAATTGTACATCTTGTTCTCAAAAGTAGGGTTCCTTGCCCGTTCCTATCCTGAACCAGTTTTGGGGAACTTAACTTTTCTTTTCCAAATGTCTGAACCACATTCTTGACTCCTATCTCTGTAACAAGGACAATTTGGGACTTCTGCTACTCCTAAGGTCAAATATTCACTTCTGTTAGCTTCAACGGGTACATATTTTTAATGGCAACATTTGGTATTTTTCTGTAAGGTAACTATTACACGTCAGTTTTATTGTTGACACTGCTCCTCTCTAGTATTAATGGAGAAGAAAGCTGTCAAGGTTTTTTTTAAAAAACGACAGAAGGGCAATCCAGATGACTTAAATATCACTATCAAAGCAAACACTGAGTTGATAAGCTTTGAAAATAAAAGGGTTGTGGAAAAAGTTAATTTCCCTTGAAAACAACATGACACTTTCTAATCCAGAGCTTTAATGTGGAGGATAAAACCTTCCCCTGGAATCCATGTGCCGTTCATAGACTGCCTTCCGCAATATGTCCCTCCCCATGCTGATGTAATCTGTTGAGTCTTCACTTTATGTGCCCCAGCAGCTGGAGAGTTCCCCAGGAGGAAAGATATAGCAGAGCCTTCATGGTGGTGGCACAAAGATTATGTAACAACCTTCCCCAAGAAAGCTCTTTTCACACTTGTTGGGTGGTCTAACAGGGCAGGAAAGATTGACGGAGGTCAGGAAATGCTTTCCCGCCAATCTCAGTTTGTGGTGGGCTAGCTCTGTAAAAGACTAGAAATTACGTATTGTTTCGAGGTGAACTGCTCTTTTACAAGCACTTTTACTTCTTCCTTAATCGTTACTTTTTGAGTGTTAGGGATTGCAAGTTAGAGTACTTCCTCTTGGATTGCTCCAGCTTCTTAACTACAGTGTTTTCCCCCAACTTTACACTGCAACAAATTGATAAACCATGACATGAGGAGGATTTGGGTGGGAGTCATGTCTTACAGAAAAATGGCGTGCTTAGCTATGAATGGTCCTCTTTTATTTTTAATGGGCTAACTGTCAAAGAACAGCTCTCAGGTGATCAGACAAAAGGGGGGGGTTAGTTACCAAGTGTGTGGGGGGAGGACTTGTCTCTGGGCTTGTCTGTCTCTTTCACTCACACGCAAACATCGTTTTTAATTCTCCGGGGGACTAGGGACCTGCACGGTGGCAAGTAGGGGAGTAAGATAGGATACTACCTGCTGGAACACCAAATTTCAATCCAAGGAACTTTGCAGGTGATCATTTTTTAGTTTGACCTTGAAAGACCTGAATTTTTTTTTTTTAAAAAAAAAAGCTGGCATGGGATTCAAAGTCTTTTAAAGCAGATCAAAAAAAAATACTGGGGGAGAAAGTGCACACCCCTATTCCTAACCTGTCGCTGGGGACGCTCTATAGATGCAGAGTCTTGTGAAGTGATGAGGAGACTGAATGATGGATGAGTCGGGAAACCATAGAGTTGGAAAATCACCAACTCACTTAATTGCATTGGTCAGACCTTGATTTTGCAGCTCAAGTTCTCCATCTGTAAAAGGGGGATAATACTAGTCCACTTTGCAATGCTGTTGTAAGGATTACTGATGTAATGACTAATACTTGAACTTATTTTTAAAGTGCCGTTTCAAAGACTAACAAATACATTTTGGCATCAAGGTGGTCTTGCATAGAAATAGCTGAACTGAACTATATTGTGACAAGAGATTTTGCAAGAGGAAAAATATCCTAATTTATCAGATGGAACCAAAGAAGGAATTGACCATATACTGTACGTGTCTGCAACAATTAACAGCAGTAAGCCTTTATGTATTTAAATAATATTTTGGAAACTTGGAAAGCTGCTGCTGTAGTCCAGCTACAGCTGTAGTGCTGTAGTGATCCCTAAGTAAGAGAAAAGATGCAATAGACCAGGGGTCTGCAACCTGCGGCTCTCCAATTGGCCATGCTGACAGGGGCTGATGGGAATTGTAGTTCATGAACATCTGGAGAGCCGCAGGTTGCAGACCTCTGCAATAGACATTACATTGTATAAGCCCCTATCCCTGTTAAATGTTGTCTGTATAAACCCCAGGCGACTGTGTTCAATAGAGATCCCACTGAGATCAACAGAACTCACTGCCCAGTTTTTATGTTCACAACATTTTTTGCCTGGGTGTGGATAACATAATTCAAGATTATGACTTGGACCTCCTGGAACGTTTCCTCATACAAAAGGGATTCCCATCTGCAGAGCATGACTTCCCCTCCCCCATCTCCCCACAACTAAAGGTGCTCCCTGAAACACTGATTCTGGGGTCCCTTTTCCACTAGAAGCAGCACTTCAGGAGGCATCTAAGGCTGCAGAGTGAGAAAACTGTGTCTTGTGGACAAAAATCCCTCATGTCTGAGGAAATGCTCCAGTGGATCCAAGCCAATCCATCAATATATGTCGAATGATCAAAAATGGTTTTGTGCTAAACAGGAAGATTTCACATAAGAAAGTACTGGATGAAGCAACTACCTGCATATTGCACATATCTAGGATAATAAATAAAGGTAACAGCAATAATCCTAATAATGATGAATCTACTTTGGACCCAAAACATCACAACTGACAGCACCTGAGACATACCATGAAGGTCATCAATTTCGAAGCAAACATCAACACGTAGATGGCTGTCCAAAACACGTATTGTAGCCTTGTCAAAGTACATTACTTGTGCGCTTTTCACCTGAAAGGATTTCTTGCATTGACACGTGCTGGCATTTGGATAACGTCACTCCAGTGGTCCTACACCTTATCAAATGCTTAGCAATGGCAACAAGGCAAACAACTTGAAAACGGAAAACCAATTCCTTTAACCAACCATTAGCTTCAAAAGATATTGGCAGATTTATATCTCTTTCCCAAATTCTATGAATGTTAAAACCAGTGGAAAAGAAGGCCACTGGAATAAGCCTTACCGGGCGTAGAGTTACGGGCTTTGAGTCTTTCCAACGTCATCTTACCTCCTGAAGGAAATAACACAATGCACATCACAAGCAAAGCCAGCAAAAGGCACGAGGTGACTCCAACAACGATTTTCATCCGGGTCTGCAGGATAGAAACCAGTTACAATCGAAGTCTTTCCTGAGAGCACAAAGCTCTGGTGGTTTTTGCTGCAGCTTATTCTGCCCCACCCTCCACCCCGGACAATAAGATTTCAGCCGTCATCTGCATTAAGCACGCCAACGGCAGTTCTCCTTGAAGTGTGAGCGGAATAATTCTTGATCATTTCTGCTATGGAAAACATCTGTCTGCCTCCGATATTTCCTCACAGTAGACACAGCCCTTTTTTAAAAGCTGAAAATCAAATTTTAGGAGGTTGTTTTTACAGACCTTCATTCTTTCGGATGCGTCCTAAAAGATTTCCAGCCCTCTTTCGCTCTTCTGGGTGTCGGACACTGGCTCTCCAAAAACTGCTTAAAAAGCAGAGTCAGCGTTCTCAAATGGAGGCCAAACTCTCAGGCAGACTTTTTTTCCCCCTACATTTTTTCCTGTACTGTGCCAAATTTCAAAGGGTTTCCATTAAATTGGAAACAGATTGGTGAGGGCGTTCTCAGTCCTGAATTGAACTTGTGGGTGGCTGCAAAGGGTCGTATCGCTTCCCTGTTCATGTAAATCATGACCCAAATCTGATTACATGCTGTGTCTGTGGGTTTTATGACTCAACACCAAATGGGACATGCATTTCTGCTTTCTGAGGAAAGCATTTACAGTGTGTTTTGGCATCATGTGTAGATATCTTATTTACAATTTAAATGGAAAATTCATAGTAAAGGAACAAATTAGTGAAAAACAAACAAACACATGCATAATACAATCCCCCACCCCCACCCCCCCACACACTCACACTCTGGCTGATTCCGCACGGGCCAAAAACAGCGGTGTGAAAATGGTGTGAAAACAGAATAAAGCCTTTTACGCCGTTTTAAACCCTTTAACACCATTTTCACACTGTTTTCACACTGCTGTTTTTGGCCCATGCGGAATCAGCCTCTGTTGGAACCAAGGTTTCTGTGAATGGGGCAAGTGTGCAGAAACAATTTTTACCAAGTTTACCTTCCTCCATCAGCTCTCTGAGGGCCTCCGTAATACCCAGGAGGCTGGGAACTCTGTAAAAAATAGGGTTGCCAACCTCCAGGTGAGGCCTGGTCATCTTCTGGAATTACAATTCATCTCCAGACTACAGAAATCAGTTCCCCAGCCGTTTTGGAAGGAGGAATCTCTGGCATTATACCTTGCTCCTCTGCAAATCTCCCTCCCCCGCCCCCGGCTCCACCTCCCCAAACCTCCAGAGCTGGCAACTCCAGGCCAAAAAAAATGACAGTTATGAGGGTGGGGGAGGCACAGCAGCAAATAAAAAAATCTGCTAAAAATTCCCCCAGGCTACTTTCTCCTGCAAACATTCACTTCTATTTCCCTGCTTGCTGCATCTTCCCATTAGGATACAAGGATAAGGTGACCAGCTGTCCCGCTTTTGGCAGGACACTCATGCTTTTCCGCAATGTGTCCTGCATCCCGCGGGGTTTTAAAATTGTCCCGATTAGGCAATGCGCTCCTGCGGCCGTGTGCGCCGCCGCACTGCCTTCTGGGGCGCTTCCCTGTTTCCTGACCGGGGAGCGCCGCAAAAGGCAGTGTGCTCCTGCGGCCGTGCAGGTGCGCGCACGCGCGCAGCGTTACAGGAGTAAAAATCTGGTCACCTTATACCAGGAGGCCTCCAAATACTTAGCAGCAGGTTAGGGGGTGCTCGTAGAAATAACCTCCACAAACTCACTCCACTTATGAAAACTTGGATTCAACCCATTACATGTATTTGTACACAGGAATATAAATCTCAGAGATTTAAACAAGAATACTCTTGCTAGGCATACTTTCAAAAAAAAATAAAACAATGTGAGAAATATATATCTTCTGAACAGAAAACGAAACATTTTCTTTCTTTCTTTCTTTCTTTCTTTCTTTGTCTGGATGCATATTTGTTAATATTAATTAATTTTTATTATTTTAATATTCCCCCATCCCTTCTCTCTGCCTCCATTTGCCTCTGAATTCACTGGCTGAACTTGTCAATCCACACTGGGTAGCTTAAATGACAGGACACTGAAAGTGAAGAAGCAACTCCCAACAGTAGTTCTGTGGCTACTATTAAGATTGCGGGAACTTCTTTAAATGCAGCGGGATCTTGATTACAACGTTTCACTCTTGACAACTGATGCACCCAATTGGTCTCTTAGCAGCTTTTCCCTGTTGACTTGCCTGGCAGTTTTATTAATACCATCTGGAATGGGTGAATGAGCTTAACCTTTGCCATTCCTAGGTCCCGACTCCCACCAAGAGTACAGTCTCTTCAGGATACTCTGCTTTGGATGATGAAGAGTTAGATCTGACCAGCCTTTCCACTGGTGAAAAAGGGAGGAGGAATTCCTTTTGGCCACCAAAAAGGCCATGCTGAGGATCATGGGATCTGTCTGGACAAAAGCCGCAGGGTCTGTAATAATGAGGGGGCAACCGAACAAGACTGAAGAAAACAAGTTGGCTCAATCCAATCTGAAGTGACAAGGATGGCAGTATGACCTGATTTTGTGCAGTATAAGAAGTGCACGATGTATACATGCTATTGTTTGTTATGGGCAATAGTTATAAAGGGTACCAGCTGTAATTGCTGTCAGCATCCATTCTGAATATTGATGGATGATCCCAACACAGTGCACAGAATTAATGTTCTCCAGAATACCTAGCAACTCAGAAGCTGAGCGTGGACACCCTGCTCTGTTCAGTATTTTCACACCTCTGAAATATTTCCGCTCGCATTTTCCATAATGGCTTTGGCAACTACTGTCCATAATCCGATAGCTCCACTGGCTTGCGGAAAGCATAGTGCTCAGGCAAAGCTTGGCCTAGAAAATGTTTGCACTAAAGGACATTTCTCCGATCAACTGTACAATTACCCTCTGCTAAACCCACTGACTTCAATGGATTCAGAAAGGTGTAATTTAAGGTGTTTTGGATTGCACCATAAAGCCATCAGCTGAGGACTAAATCCTGCTCAACATATGAAGGAGAAAGATGAGACAGCACCTTCCATTCTGCAAGCTTATTAGAGGAGGGCTGCATTTTTTCACTTTAGCGAGAGAATGTTTCTATTTTGTTGGCTTCTAAACCAATAACTTTGGCTATCTGTGCCTGGTCCCCCACACTACACATGTGCACCTACACTTTCTGCAGCTGCAAAAGGTCTACATCCTGTTCAACTTACTGAAATACTGAGCACAGAAATCCAACAAAAGCAGACCTGTTTCTGGAATACCTGCCAAATATCCATTTAATGGCCTTTGCAGCTGATTACTTACATCACCACTGGAATTGAATCAGACCATTCAAATGTCAGTAAGATTGCAACACCCAGTTTATAGCTTTCACAGAAGGCATGCCAGAATTAGGAAAGCCAAACCTCAGCCCGTTTGAAGAAACCATTGTCTTAAGTTATTAACAACAACAACAAAAATCACAGCAGAAACACAACAGTTTGGATCAGGCCATCTAGCCCAGAACCTGACTATCAATGGGTCTGGAGCAGATTCAGGAGACTGATCACAAAACATTGGACAAATAATATATCCCACCACCAGAGGCTTGGGGGGGGGGGGGAAATGGCACCCGGGGCAACACTTGCTCTGAAAGTGCCCCCCACCTAACTGCTAATAGAAGGACTATCTTCATCCTGAGGAATTTCAGAGGAATCTCCCGCTCTGGCTCGAATGGAGATCCAGTCAGGGCCGATAGAACTGTGTTTAATTTTCATGTAGGAAATTGGTGGTTTGTGCACCATCCCTTGTTTCAGTACCTTTGAGAACGCATACCACATAAGGGTGTTTGGAAGTAGAATATCCCTCTAGTGTTGGCAGTACTTTTTAAACCAGATCTGGTGCCATCTTGGAGAAACTGAAGGATGTCTGCCAGGGTCAGAAATAGAGGTGACACACCCTTCCATCTACCAGTGGTTCTCAACCTGTAGGTCGCGAACCCTTAGGGGGTTGAACGACCCTTTCACAGGGGTCGCCTAAGACTCTCTGCATCAGTGTTCTCCATCTGTAAAATGGATAAATGTTAGGGTTGAGGGTCACCACAACATGAGGAACTGTATTAAAGGGTCGCAGCATTAGGAAGGTTGAGATCTACACAGATGTACAGACACTTTTCACGTGCACTCATAGATTGTGGAGTGTCTTCTAGAGGTATGACGATGTCAGTTACCTCCATACTGTAACCTAGGGGTGAAAATAAATTCCACATGGCTAGCTGTAATTTGTCCAGATTGGGATGTAAAAATGACTGTTGTCAAAGTAGGTCTGGCAAATATGGGATCCAAAGAGGGGCCTCTGACAATCAGTTGTATTGTTGAAAACCCAGGCCTCCTCAGCCAAAAGGGAGCCATTATGATCACCTCTGCCTGCTGCTCTTGTACTTTTCTGAACAATTTGTGAAGAAGAGGTATTGGAGGAAACACATACATCAGACCTCTGGGCCAAGTGGATGTCAGGGCATATACTGCCTCCATCTCTGGATGATGGAACCTTGTGAAGAACCTCGTGAATTGGTGGTTCTGAGGCAAGACAAACAGGTCCACCTTCGGGCTTCCAAAGCTGCGCGCCAGATTCCGAAAAACTTCCTTTTTCAATGACCATTCTCCTTCTTGGAAGACTTTATGACTGAGTCAGTCCACTTACATGTTCAATTCTCCCTATTCATGTTCTGATTTCAAGGAGGAAAATCACATCTCTGCCCAGGTCCGAATCTTGGAAACTTCTCAATGTTGGGAAGAAGATTTCCAACCACCCTGCTTGTTCAGATACTGTTGGGTTGCAATATTGTCCAGTTGAATCAGAACATGATCGCCAGTTATCTGGTCTTCAAAGGCCTGTATTGCCAAGAACACTGTCAGGAGCTTCAACTGATGCTTTGTAATTGGTCATATGTTACACTGTTTTGCACCTTACCTGTTTATTAAATCACTTATACACTCATATTCTAGTGTTGAATTATTGCTTTTAGCAGCCTTGGTACAATGTTTTTTGTATTGATGTGCTGAGTCATTATTAGGCAGTTTCATGTGTTCAATGTGGAAAGCAAGCATCTTCGGAAGAACTGGGCTCACGGATCCACGGCAGAGCACATGCTTTTGATTCAGTTTCTACCATCTCCAGATTAAAAGGAAGTCACATGCTGGTAAATGCATTTGAATAGATGAACCAATGCAACTTCATGTCAGTTCTGCTAGGAGTCCACAGAATGTTTGTTGGATGACAGTAAGTTCAGCATCTGTTACCAAGCTGGATAAATAAAATATAGACTCAATACAACCATCTTCAAATGAAACTGAGGCTCATTCCGCACATGCAGAATAATGCACTTTCAAACTGTTTTCAGTGCTCTTTGAAGCTGTGCAGAATAGCAAAATCCACTTGCAAACAGTTGTGAAAGTGGTTTGAAAATGCATTCATTTGCGTGTGCGGAAGGGGCCTGGGAGAGACATTGAAGGGAGTGGAACTAAAGCAATATTGTCTGTTTGTTTGTTTATTTTCCAAATTTCTTAATTGCCCCTCCCAGAACTGGCTCAGGCGATTCACAAATAGGCAATAAGACAATAAAAGTGTCTCGGCGTATGTAAACTCGTAAAAAGCTGAACAACAGTCTAGAATTTATGGTAAATTAATTCTACAACTAAAACAGTCCAATTAAAATTTAATAAATATTTAATAAATTTAATAAATGCCCCTAACTGAACCAACTGCTATGGCTGGATCAGATGGTAGACCAATAAACGATGGCGACAGTCATAAAAGTGTCACACCTGCACTGGAGCAACACTCCCACGGGGGATAGATGAAAACAGCCGCGCCTCAACCGAATGCCTGGCGGAACAGCACAATTTGTGTGTGTGGAAGCTATAATCTGCAGTTCCAGGGAAACAATGGGCTTTTCCACATAGATTTTTTCATTAGTTCTGGCCCCATACTGCTTCAGTTGATCCCGTGATTTCCACATGCATTTTCACGTCCTTAATTTTTGCTTCCCTTCATCCACTTTTAGCTCTTTTTCTGACAGCTGATTTTGAGCTTCCTTCTTTCTTGCATATAATGCTGCTCCCACCTATCTCCAGCTCACCTTTTGATGGACTGCATCATCATCAAATCATACCTGATGGACCGCCTCTCCCCATATTGCCCCGTTAGGCCCCTCGGCTCCTCGAAGCAGGACCTACTGGTGATTCCTGGCCCAAAAGCAACCAGGCTGGCCTCTACAAGGACCAGGACCTTTACAGCCCTGGCCCCCACCTGGTGGAACAGGCTCCCAAAGGACACCAGGGCCCTGCGGGACTTGCAGAGCTTCCGCAGGATCTACAAGATGAACCTGTTCCGCCAGGCATTTGGCCAGCCTGGTTAAGTACATCTACCATTCCATCTGGCCTCCTGTGGGGATGAGGGTGAGGAGAGGAGATAAATGAGCCATCTGCATTTATATGGTTTTGGTTTTATTGAGTATATATTGAACTGTTTTTATACCGTGTTTTTAAAGTATGTTTTAAGATTGTTGTTCACTGCCCTAAGTCCCTAGGGGGACGGCGGTTAATAAATCCTAAATAGATAGATAGATAGATAGATAGATAGATAGATAGATAGATAGATAGATAGATAGATAGATAGATAGATAGATAGATAGATAGATAGATAGATAGATAGATAGATAGATAGATAGATAGATAGATAGATAGATAGATAGATAGATAGATAGATAGATAGATTCCCTCTTCTCCCCTTACCATCCTGAAGCCAGATTGCCTGGGTTTTTTTTTAAAAAAAGTACTGAACTATCAATATACTGTTATAACGATGGGCTTTCCAGCTTTCATTTTACATCAAAAAGTACATTTCTAGCCCTTACGCTTGCAAAAGATGTGCTTTTATTCTTATATCTTCATGTGGGAAGGAGATAAAGACTTATTTTTTTTAAAAAAAGCTGGACACTAAACCTATCATTACCACAGTATATCAATGCAATGATATTTTAGAGTAGTTTTTTTAAAATGTAGCTGCGATACTGACATATCAGCATAAGCCTACAGAAAAATATTAAAAGGGTGTGCGCGCGATGACTCCACTAATGACGACAGTTTCTTCCCTTGAACATCCTGATCATTTAAGGCATGTTGTGTGTGTGTGGGGGGGGGGAACTGACCACGCAACTGCAGAGGGAGGGCAGACGTGCAGAAGAACCGTGCCCAAACCAACCGCAATTCTTGGATCAACTGCCAAGAAAATGAGAAGCAAGTCAAGCATGCAGAAAAGCCCACTGTTGGGATAGCGTCATAGCAGAGTCAGGAGGGAACTAACGCTGAATACAATTGCTGGCTCCATTTTCTTGCTCTTTCTCACTGTGAACCCCTTTGCTGCACTGGGAGCAGCCAATGCCACAAAGATTTGTCCTGGGCTCTCAACGCAGCAGAAGCAGCATAGCATCTTTTTAGCATGACTAACCAAAATATTACCAAATAGGGAGCAAGTGCCTTTTCAGAAAAGATGTTAAGTTTTTAAAAAGCAAAACAAAAAAGGGAAGGGGCAAAGGGAAATTAAGTTTCAGAATATAATGGGAAAGTCCCACGTATGGAGTTCATAGACCAGGGGAGAAGACCTCGTGTTTTTGCAAAGCGTTCAGTGCAATCCTAAGCACGTCTACTCAGAAGCAACTCCTGCTAAGCTCTATGGGACTTACTCACTTGCAGGTGCACTCAGGGACACATCTTTAATTACACTGGATGGTGCTGAGGGTAAAAGACGTTTCAATTTGCAACTGAGGCTAAGGGGACAAAAAATATGGACATTCACCCACTGAAAGATTAACAGCCAGCAGTGGACTCTAGTGGACACTTGGCACAGCTGCAACAGCCATCTTCCAAATGGAGGACTTTTCAAGAGTAATGAGAGGAATAAGACAAATTAAACAACAAATGTACGGGCATCCGAGGGCACAAGCACCGCTCTGTGGCCACACGTGATATTGTACTGATGCCCAGAATGAAAAAAAGAATGGGGGTGTATATGCTGTACTTTGGAGACACTAAAATATACCCGAAAACTTTTTCTTTGCTGTCTACTCACAGCTAACTTAATGGAAACATCACAGCAGAGGCGTATGGAGCTCGGGGCAAAATCTGAGTTTTCTGCCCCGCCTTCCCCGGCTCCATTTTCCCTAGATTTTACCCCGGACTCCATTTTCCCTAGATACGCCTCTGCAGTCAAGGGACTCCTAACAGGTGGCCATCCAGCCTCTGCTAAAAAATCTCCAAAGGAGACTCCACTACACTCATGGTTATGTTTAAATATTTTTGAAATCATTTGTGAAATGAGTCAATACAAATCACAATGATACAAAATATACTTGTACATGTAAATGAAACCAGAAACAGAAAGACATACACTTTCCTTATGCTTGGTCTCAATGAAAGATAAAAATATGATTTCTGAGATTCTGACCAAAGCCCTTTCAGGAAGATTAGATAGTCTGAGGCAATCCACATCTGAGTGAATCACGGGGACTGAAGAGGGTGGCTTTCTTAGATAGGCCCCATTAGGTGATACCCCAAAGACCATAACCAACTCTTTCAGTTGGTCACTTCTGCTGGTACCAGAGCGCTTCTCTGAGTTTCAAAGGGAAGCCCCATGTTGGAACATTCATTTACAGATCTGTTGCAAAACTGGGACCATTGGGATGAGCCAGTGTGGAGCGCAGAGTTTTCTGGGCCTCTGTTCCAAGTAGTCTCTTCCCCCAGAATGGGCAGAGAGAATGGGACTCGGGCAGGATGGCTGGCTGGCTAGTGTACCTTCTGAACACAGGAAGCCAAGGCTGATGGTCAGCCCAGTGCTGGTGCTAGGAAAACGGGGTGACACCTTCTGTGCGGGGAGGGAGGGAGACTGCAAAAGCAGGGATCTCAGGCCTCGGCAGGCAGTTTTGGCACCCTGGGGATCCCAGGAAGCCATGGAGGGAGGCAGTGCCATGGCACCCAAGGGGGAAGGGCACTGCAGTCTGGGACTGTGGGCATTCCACGGGTCACATGGTGAGCTTGGGATGGCTTAACACAGGAATGTGGCCAACCCCCAGGAGGAAGATCAACCCCCCCCCGCCCCCCCCAGCCCTGTGGCTGGTTCAGTTTTGTTTCTCCTGCTTGGAGCAGCTGAAGATTCCAAATCTCCAGTTACATCATCTAGGATACATCCATTTCTTAATATTGTCTGGGCCTTTGGTGTTACCATAGGGATGGAACTTCTCATCAGCTGAGCCTGGTTATTAACATCTGGAGCAGCTGAAGATTGCTGGGAAGTCATGCAGCTGCCCCCTCCCCCTGGCCCAAAGTGAAAGCCCCGGAGGGCTGGCTGGGGCGCCTGCCTGGTGTTGTAGGGCACGCCTGCTGGGTTGCTTGGGTGGAGAGGCTGCCTGAGCCTGGTGCACCCACCTAATGGCTGCCGCACCCACTCCTGCTGCTACTGCCTTGCCAGCTTGCTGCCTTCTTCTAGACAGGACTCGGCGGCCTCTTTTCCCTCCCCTCTCCGCTCCCCTCTCACTCCCAGGTCTGTCTGCTCTTTTCTCTTGCGAGAAAGTTTGACGGGGCGGGGGGAGAGAGAGGAAGAAGAGACAGAAAAGCGTTTGTCCGAGTCGCGACGGGAAAAAGACTGGTGAGGGGCATTAAGGCGAGAAGGGACAGTGATGATGCCCATCGGAGGGCAACAGTCTCCAGTCCATCTGTCACTGAGGAAGGAGAGGGCAGCAGCTGAGGCAGGCTGGAAGTGTGGGGGCCAATTTTACTCCCCTCACATGATTCAATGGCAAGCACCGGAGACATATGACCGCACATGTCCCCTTGGGAGCTCCACCCCTGCATCACAGGCAGGCATGTGACTTCCCCTCATGCTGTTCTTGAGGGCCTCCCAACCTCCAGGAGCACCCCATCGGGGCCGCTTAGAGATATGGGGAAGAAGCCACTCTCCATGGATTGAAATCCTCTGTCGGATCCACTCCTTTATTCCCTTACAAAGGAAGAAAACACTAACACTAAAGCACTAACTGTGACATAAACACAGCTAATCTAAAGAATGCTTTTTAATTTCAAATCTATAGTTTTATTCATATATAATTAAACCCTCATTTTATTGATTAACCCATTAACTCTCCTGTCGTTAATTATACAGTTGTCCCTACTATATCACTGGGGTTAGGGGTGTAGCCCCCCCCCCCCCCCCCGCAATCTGGAAAACCACGTAACATTTTTATGGTGTTCTCTTCTGCAAAGGGGTTCCTTTGTGCTGTGGGGCAGCATGGATCAAAGAGCATCAGGCTGGCAATGTGGCGTCTGTGGCCTTTTTTCATTGTTGACAAGGCTGCTGCCTCCGGGTGGAAGCAAGTGCCACGATCCTGGGTGGGATGCGGTGCCAACCCGCAATAAGCCAAAACCACAATGTGGAAAGTCACGATGTAGAAGGGACAATTGTATCTAAACTGCCAGGTGAATAATTATTTACTAGGGACAGTGGTTTGGGGGCTGGAGGAAGAGATTCCTCTGACAAAGAATATGCAGCAATTCTAAATTTCTGGCAGTCCTAACAAATCTTAAGGAAGAAATGTCTTTCAGACATCAAACAATTACAATGGTAATGGCTGGTCACATGAAGCTGTGTTACACCGGATTAGTTCATTGGTCAATCGAATTCAGTACTTTCAA
Source organism: Sphaerodactylus townsendi (assembly GCF_021028975.2). Lineage (NCBI taxonomy): Eukaryota > Metazoa > Chordata > Lepidosauria > Squamata > Sphaerodactylidae > Sphaerodactylus > Sphaerodactylus townsendi. The sequence continues at coordinate 35,548,974 of NC_059426.1, read as the reverse complement.
CTCTGACTGGTCAGCCAGAGTCTCAGGAACAACTAGATTTTCATCCATCACTAGATTTTCATCCATCACTCCCTGAAGAGCTTAACTGGAGATATAAGTGATACAACACGGGTTCTTTGCAATGTAACCCATGTGTTCTACTGCTGAACCTTAGGCCCTCCTTTAGAAATGGGTTGATAGTAGCAATAACAGCTTGCATTTGAATGGCATGTTCCAGGTATTCAATTTTCTCTGGATTCCTTACAAAGAGCCCCGTATGGTGGGCAGCTATTATAGTCCAAGCATTGCAGACCAAGGCTTCAGACTGGAGAATATTGGCTTGTTGAAGGCCCTGTGGCTTAACCTTTTGGCTCAAAAATCACAACCGCTTGTCTGTTTTGCAATAAAACACAACCTTTAAAACAGCTGCAAGCAACAAATTTAACAGCAACAAGAACTCAGAGGAGCAGCAGTGGCGTAGGAGGTTAAGAGCTCGTGTATCTAATCTGGAGGAACCGGGTTTGATTCCCAGCTCTGCCCCCTGAGCTGTGGAGGCTTATCTGGGGAATTCAAATTAGCCTGTGCTCTCCCACACATGCCAGCTGGGTGACCTTGGGCTAGTCACAGCTTCTTGGAGCTCTCTCAGCCCCACCTACCTCACAGGGTGTTTGTTGTGAGGGGGGAAGGGCAAGGAGATTGTAAGCCCCTTTGAGTCTCCTGCAGGAGAGAAAGGGGGGATATAAATCCAAACTCTTCTTCTTGTTCTTAACCTAATGGCAACTGTACTAGGCCTTGAATAGTTAAAATAGTATAGCTCTGATAATCAAAATACATTAAAAAATCAACCCCTGCCTTGAATTCCCACTCACATCAACCTGAGCACTATTTTGTTTTACCTCTTCCACTTGAATAATGACTCCATCAAATGTACCCTCCCAGGAAGGCCTTAGAGAGACGGGTCTCCTTTTCTTAACCACCATACTGTGTAAAACAAGGACTGCAAACTTTTGCTGTGCTCCGTTTCTCTTTTTTTTGTGAGCGGACTTCTCATACAACTCCTTAACAAGCTTGCAGTTCTGCTGGGAAAAACAATCTGAACAACTTTCTGCTTTTACGGATTTAACTAGCTGAATTGCAGAAATCACCTTGGCGTGGCTTTGCATGTGCGGAATACCACTGGGTAGCATTCAAAGGTGGCAAAATGGATTGTCTCACTACAGCCTGCTGGTGAAGGATTCTAGTTTTCAAACCTCCCCAATGTTAACAATTGCCTATGTATACAAGCGCTAGACTAGAATCCTCCTCTGTGATGTGTTAATTTTTTTTAATCAAAAGGCTTTAGACAAGGAATTACTATGTGACACCCCTCAGTTGCAGTCTGAGATGGTATAATCCATCACAGCATCTAGTTTTGTTGCATTTTTAGATCAGACCATACAAAGGGCTGACAATTTTAATAGAAGCGGCCATTTCTGCAAGAGCTGCATTTGTCAACACAGATATCGGCCCAGATTTTTTTAAAAAAGGGCTGGGCTGAAAATCTGCATAAAATTAATAAGGGTTAGGTTAGTTGTGACTACCATCTTATTTCAATGGGATGTTCACCTGACTGACTCCTGGCTGGAAACAGGACATTTGGATTTTATCTATGAGGGCCAAATGGCAGATTTGGATTTGGTCTACGAGGGCCTGGTGGCAGATTTCCCCCTTAATAAACGTTCCAAAAGCACAATGTTTTATAGTACTGAAAGAAATTATAGCTATTATAGCGTAATGTTTCAGTATAAGCCAAGAAGTTCCTGATTAAATATGTGGGCAGCTATGAACACATTGAGTGCGCTTAGATGAGCTGCCAGCCATCAGTGTTAATTCCTGTTTGTCTGAGAAAACCTTACTGGGTTGTTCTGAAATTAATGAGTTACGTGGAACCCCGACAAAAAAATATTTTGTGGCTTGCATCTATGTAACTGCGTAGCTATGCAGGTGCAAATGGTCATATAGTGGGACACCAGCATGGCTGTGGGGGTTCATTTGTGCACGCCTGCGTAGCTATACATGGGTGGAAAATATTTTTTAAAAAATAGATGAGTCTGCGTGCGAAGGCACGAAAGCAACCTGAATTGTTTCCGTGGGCTCCAATCGCTGCCTGCAGGGATGTATGTGAACAGGAAAATGGGTTCCTTTATCCCAACTGCAACCTGTTTTACATTTGCTGTGCGGAAGGGGCCTCGGTGATTCCGAGGTCTTGGGGAAAAGTCCAAGAGGAAGCCCCAGAATCACTGCCATTCCACTGCTGGCCCCCATTGCAAGGACCAATCAAGGGGTGGCCTTTGCCCAATGAGAGAGGAGTAGGAGCTGCTGCGCTGCCCAAGTCGCAGATGGGGCAGGTGCAAGGAAATGGGGGGCTCAGGGGTCAATTGCAGGACAAAAGCGTGCTTTTGTCAACTCTACGCTTCCATTCGCCATTCGCTTTTTGAGAATGCATCCCCTGCACTTAGAAACTATCCAAAGAAGTTAAAAAAATCAACTATTTTTCTTCTTCTTTATTGATACAAACATTGAAATACAAATGATCCTGTAAGATCCCTACCTATATAAGCTACATAAAACTACCTATATAAACAACATTGCAGTGCACCATAGTATTTTTAGACTACAGAAATATATCTTATGTTTTTGTGCGCGGGGGTAAATCTGACTGAGTCATGAAAGTGTATATGTTAATTTGCCCTTCGCAACAACAGCTGCAAGAACAACAATGCAAGAACAACAATAGCTGCCTCAGGATTTATTAATCTTCGTCACTAGATACACAGTGTTCAGCATAATTGAAATCTGGAAATTTAACGGGCAACTCTGCCCATCTTTTGAAGGTCTGGTTTTGAACAGTTTTCTTGCCTTGGAACACAACCACAAAATTTTTTATTCTTAAGCATGGCAGGTCAAGACCTCGGTGCACCATCATAGTCCCCCAAACCTGCAAAACAAAAAGAAAGGAAATCAACCATCTTATATTATGGAAGATGCACAGGTGAGAAAGATACCCAAATCAAACCAACCCAAAATACACACTCACCTGTGCACAATCTTTGCAGATAATTTCTCCATTTGTTTGATAATCAACTTCCTTTGCTTGCAGAGTCCTGTTTTCTCTTACAATATAGAGCTCCCTGAAAATGGTTGAGAAATAAGAGTCAGTTTTTGCAAGTGAGAACACTATTATTGCTTGGGGAAGGTATTCTTTTCTCAAGCAGAAAGGGATTCAAGCAGTGGTGGGATTTGAACCACTTTGGCAGAACCGGTTGTTAAAATGGTGCTTGTAAACAGCCAGTTGTTAAATTATTTGAATCCCACCACTGGAACCGGTTGTTAAATTGTTTGAATCCCTCCACTGGATTCAAGCCATAGAACTGCACTGCACATATAAGATACAAGTATATCTCAAGACAGCTTCAACTTTTGGGCAACAAACACAACTGCTGCATTACACCAGGCCTTCTGCATGAATACACAACTATACTGAAAGCATTAAGTTTCTTAAGGCACAGCGAGATGAAACAATCACATTTAGATCTTGTAACATATTCTATATTCTTTAAGATCTGTGAAGAGTGGGGGGAGTTGGATTACTGCTGAGGCACTGGAGCAGGGTTTGAAAAAGCCTACTGTTTCCCAGTGCCTTTTTCCAGATATAAATCAACTGCCCCTGAACAGTTTCTAGCCCTGGTACTGAGTGGAGAAACTCTATCTCAGTGGTTGTCAACCTGGGGGTCGGGACCCCTTTGGGGGTCGAACGACCCTTTCACGGGTCACCTAAGACTCTCTGCATCAGTGTTCTCCATCTGTAAAATGGATAAATGTTAGGGTTGGGGGTCACCATAACATGAGGAATTGTATTAAAGGGTCGCGGCATTAGGAAGGTTGAGAATCACTGCTTTCTATCTCGTTCTATCTAGCCCTGGTACTATCTGGCCCTGGAAACTCTATCTCGCTCTATCTAGCCCTGGTACTGAGTGGGGAAACTCTACTGAGTGAAGAAACTCTATGCTAGAACTAATAGTAATGGTAGTGAATAAGGAGTATTTCCCTCCAGGAGATGGCTAAGGGAAATGGTTAACTTCCTACACCAGATCCATAGCCATAAACCATATGAGGTTTCCCTGTGGTGGCTATTAAAGCAAATTAACCATGTCAAAAGAGGCCAGAAGGCAAAAGGTCCTAAATCCCTTAGAACAAATAGGGTGAATCAAAGCCATAATTCAGTATAAGGCTGATTCCTAAATTGACCTAGATCTAGAACAGTGGTACACATTTTGAGGATCACAAACAGTCACATTCACAAATTCCATAAACCAAAAGAGCACCAGGTGTACACTATGTCTTGTGGTTTATCCAAGACACATGTAAACAATAATAATATAACTCTTTCAATTGCCAGACTAGCTCTGAGCATGGTGGGTTGTCTTTCCCCAATATCTGGATTTTTCTTTATGGGCTAGCAACATAGTGGAACTACCATTCTACCACTTCATGCAGCTGCTTATGTTGATCCAGACTTATATACATAACTCATACATTTGTGATTGGATATGATATGAACTCATTCCTTGACATTATCATTGTGGACATTTTGTGAGTTATATGTAGTAATGATGAAGTTATTCTAGTTTTTCAAGACATTTTCCACTTTCCTGGAACGTGGAGTGAAAGCTATGGGGAAATAGAGCCACAGGTGGAATGCTGAAGAGTCACATACAGTGGCGTAGTGTCCCTGGGGCAGGCAGAGGGGCGCGACACCCTGGGCGGAACCACAGTGGAGGAGCGGCTGGGCCATGGAGGGGGCGTGGCGAGGGTGTTCTGGGGTGGGTGGTGCAACAGTGGGGACATGGGGTGTGCCCTGGGCGTAGTTTCCCCTCGCCCTGCCTTTGGTCACATACCATTCTTGAACCAATAAATGAGTATCACTGAGATAATTTTAGGGTGAGGACACCAAACTATCGAAAGAGATTCCTTTTTCTTTTTTTATTAATAAGAGTTACATTTCATTTCAGTTTCTCCTGTGAATGTTCTCTCTCAATCCCCAGTGAATCACGCCCTGAGTAGAACAAATGCATTATGTCCCCTGAGCGATACAGTTTTAACCGCTGTTCTCGTAGTAGCACAAATACCAGCAAAAGCATGCTAGATAACTTACTGGAATTCCTGTTTGGCAATGACGTGATGCATCTTTTCAATAACTTGTATGTCTTCTCCTGAACATATTATCTTGTGGCAGTTTTTGCACTGGAACTTTATCAAGGACGGGCTTTGCTTGAGCATTTTACGCTGCTCTTTCTTTGCCTTCATTTTGGCTTCCACTTTCCTTTGTATCTGAAAGCCTTCAATCTAACAGCGGAAGAAATACACAAAAAGTTTTATTCTTATGATGTGAAATGGGCACATCTTGTGATCTGTGAGATGATATCAAACCAAGCTTCAAATACTTCACATGTGAAAATTCTTATTGAAGTTATTTAAAAATAACATTAATTGCAATATAATGTTTCTGTTTTTCTGCCTATCGCCTACGCTGCAGAGCATCTATATTACATTACTTTGTATGCTTTGGTATATACTGGTTGTTGAGAGTTTTCTGGGTTGTGTGGCCATGGTCTGGTAGATCTTGTTCCTAACATTTCGCCTGCATCTGTGGCTGGCATCTTCAGAGGTGTATCACAGAGGGAAGTCTATTACACACTGAGTCCAGTAACAGACTTCCCTCTCTGATACACCTCTGAAGATGCCAACCACGGATGCAGGCGAAATGTTAGGAACAAGATCTACCAGACCACGGCCACACAGCCCAGAAAACCCACAACAACCAGTTGAATCCGGCCGTGAAAGCCTTCAACAATACTTTGGTATATAGTTTAACATTTATAGGTAACATAATGTGTAAGATTGTTTATGCTTGCAAAGAAATAAATAGTCCATATTGTCAGGAACACCTGAAAACATTTTTTTCAAGTGGTTTCCAAAATGCCACCATGTATTTGCACCAACCTTTTTATACCCAGTCTAGACATGATGAGGATGTTCATACTATTGGCTTTCATGCCCGTGTTTACATAATAAAGTGAGACTGATGGATAAATCCTGGCTTTCATATCGAAAGGAGCATGTGGGTAGGTGAAGTAACACATGGCTAGTTTCTCTGTGAGAATATAAAAGCCAGAGGTCTCCCTGACACCAACCAGAATTCACAGGCCCCTGATAAAGCAGAAGGCTTTTTATTAATACATCTGCAGATTAATTGTAGAATTCAAATATTTTCGCTTCTCTGCACCAGTAGCTTTTGATGCATCTTGAAATCTCACCAGCCAGTTCAATTGACAATGCAGTCCTATATAGAGTAGCTCCAGCCTAAATCCATTTGAATCAATGTGGTTAGAGCGGAATAACTATGCATGGAGTTGCACTCTGCCACAAAGTATGCATTCTATTTTAAGATTTCAAAACTGCAGCCTTGGAACTATTCTTCAAAGTATCAGGAAGCATGTCATGAAGCAAAATATTATATTCTCCCTTCCTTTCTAAAAATTGCACTGAACCTCCAACCTGATAATTTAATTAAGTAATAATAGAAATTTTAATAATAGAAAGAGGAGGAGGAAGAGGAATAAGTCATCTGGGAATCTCAAAACTTTGCTGTTTTGTGACATTATGGATAGTCCTAGTAAAAAAGTTTCCCACCATCAGATCTGCTGAAGATGCCAGCCACAGATGCAGGCTGTGCTGTATAATGAGTACGCTGTGTTTTAGGGGGCTTAGTTTTAAAATGTGCAGAGTCATAATTTATTTGTCTGATTTTATTTGTACTCTGCTTGTATATTCTATGTTCACCACCCTGAGCCCTTTGGGGGAGGGCAGTATATAAACGTAATTAATAATAATAATAATAATAATAATAATAATAATAATAATAATAATAATAATAATAATAATAATAATAATAAAAACGTCAGGAGAGAATGCTGCTAGAACATGGCCATACAGCCTGGAAACCACACAGCACCCCAGTGATTCCGACCATGAAAGCCATCGACAATACAAAAAAGTTATTAAATGACTGTTGTTTTAGACTCTTTCAGAACAAATGAACTGACTTGGTCCGAATTGAGTTCTGAACAGTACCTTATTACAATATTCTTCTCGGGGCATCTCTTGGACCTGCCTAATCGCCTTATACATCATTTTCTCACGATAAATATTCACATTTTCACGCTCAACCGCTCCAGAATCTCCTGATGCCACGAGTACATATGTACTTTCATCAGCTCGAGCTCTTCCACGTGCCTGGGATACACAGGAGACAACGTTAACATGAATACACAAAGGGTGCATATGGATAGATGTAATTCTGACATAGGGCAGTAAACGCAACCATAAAATGGCCACTGTGGGAGGCAAAAGCCAGCGATAAAATAACTGCCAAAAGAAGCAGAGCCGGCCACACATACACACAAAGGGAGCCCCAGCGAAGGGAACTTGAGAGGTAATTTTTAAAAATACAGTGGTAAAGAAGAGTTTAAAAGAGAATAAAATCAGTACTGTGGTAACAGCTGTCAGCAGGCACCATGTTGGGTACCACCGGCCTAGGCGTTCAACATAACATACCTGCATCATAGCTATTTCATTGGTAACAAGGCCATAGCGTATAACGATGTTACATTCCTTGATATCCAGCCCTTCCTCTGCCACAGTAGTAGCAATGAGCAAGTTCACTTTTCCACTGCGGAATTTTTCAATGACTTCCTTCTGTTCATTCTGTGTCAAAATATCAATGGTAAGATTTACTAACTGAATGAACATGAATTCAATTATCAGTATAGTTACTTTGGCTTTATTGAGAGGAGCACAGTTTTCATGTTTGCTTACCATTTTTTATTTTTTGCTCCAACATGCCGAGGGACTTTGAATGAACATATTACCATTCACCTTACAATTGGGGCCAAACAGTCTGGACAGTTTGGATCAGACACTACAGTAAGAGCATCTAACCCCAATGAACTAGAAGATCCAACAGGTCCCCAGGAACTGCGCATGGAACGTTTTGCCTTCCAAATCCAATTAAATTCAACACCAAATTAACATTCCACCTCAATAAGACATCTATCTATCCATCTATCCATCTATCCATCCATCTATTTATTGTTTAGATTTGTATACCGCCCCATCCCCAAGGGGCTCTGGGTGGTGCACAACAAAGTCAATGCACATACAATTTATAACAAGAGATCACAATAAGTGACCACATAAACAATTATTACATTTACTAAAATCCATTAAAATCCATTAAAACAGAGGTCAATACAATAATAACAGGCGTCCCATAACCCAATTTATTAAAAAGCCTTCCCAAAAGTGGGGAATGGCCGGACTCCTCCCTAGGAGGGTTAACATAGATGTAGACAAAAATAGGGTGTTTCTGCAGTTTTGGAAAGTTTTCTGTTCTTATAAATGTATAGCAAGAAAGCAATAATAACAATGTATTTATATAATGTCCTGACCTGAATGGTCCAGGCTAATCAGATGTTGTCAGGTCTTGGAAGCTAAGCAGGGTCAGCCCTGGTTAGTACTAGGATGTGAGACCAAGGAAATCCAGGGTTAATCAGCAAAGGCAGGACATGGCAAAGCACCTCTGCTCATCTCTTGCAAAAGCCTACAGGGTCACCAAAAGTTAACTGCAAGTTGATGGCATTTTCCATGACTATGGTGTGGTGGTTAAGAGCAGGTAAAGTCTAATCCGGAGAACTGGGTTTGATTCCCCACTCCTCCACCTGAGTTGCAGAGGCTTATCTGGTGGACCAAATTCAAAATCTCCTGAGACCCTTTGGTGAGACAGTATAGTAGTTGTAATAGGGAAAGAAATCTGGAGTTCAGAACTTGTTTGTGGTAGAATTAATATTGTAAGTCTCTCCAAAAGCCACCACATATCTTTACAGTATTGACAGTTGGTGTTGGGGTTACATTATCTGCCAAATCAAGATGATGCTGTTTTCAATTTCTCCTAGAATAATACTTCTTTTGGTTTCTATTAACCCTACTTTGGGAATATACGATTCACAGAGGTGAGAAGCAGTTTGGGTTCTTGGTCCAGTTGATCAAGAAAGCCTGCTCCTTTGAAGAAGATCTGGTACGACGTTTTAAGCTAAGTTCTTTACCTGAGTCATGGGCTTATATTCACTGTTGTGTCCAGCACCGATCAAGTAATGAGCTTTCACTCCGACTTCTTCAAACTTCGAGTTCTCTTTAATCCACTGATGGAGGGCGTAGGCGCTTTGCCGAGTCTTTGTGAAAATGATCCCTCTGGGCTCAGCCGTCTTCGTGAACTCCCCCATCAAAGTTTTGCGCAGCATTGTCAGTTTTTCATTCTCGTATTGTTCCTTACTAGCTAGCACTTTCAACTCCTTTTTGTTGCCTTTCAGAATGACAGAAAAAGTCAACCTCACATTAAAAACTGGGAAGAATCTGAGGAGATTAAGAAAAACTCTCTCAATTTTTATCCAACTTTTTGAAAAAGCCCAAGAAACACAAGACAGTACACCACAAGGTTTCCTCTGCCCATTTTAATCACAGCCATGTTGAAAACAGAAGAAGAAAAGTTGGATTTATATCCCCCCTTTCTCTCCTAAAGGAGACTCAAAGGGGCTTACAAATTCTTTTCCCTTTCCCCCTCACAACAAACACCCTGTGAGGTGGGTGGGGTTGAGAGAGCTCCATAGAGCTGTGACTAGCCCAAGGTGTGTTGAAGTCCACAGGTTAATCTGAATTCCCCAGATAAGCCTCCACAGCTCAGGCGGCAAAGCGGGGAATCAAAACTGGTTCCTTCAGATTAGAGTACACCTGCTCTTAACCCCTACGCCACTGCTGCATTTTGGATCTGACTTTTGAGATGGAAAGTCAGATCCAAAATGCATAAAGTTTTGAAGAGCATTTTCGTTTACACAGAACCCCCCCCCCCCCCTCAAAAAAAATTCTATTTCCATTGTATGTTTCCATGTCAAACATCACGCTGTTCTGGAGGATCTCCCTTCCCTTGCTGCTAGCTGATTTTTTTAGGACAGTACAGTAGGGTTTCACGCTCAAAAGTTAAATCAATGTTATAGAACGGTTAGAATCCAGAAGAGATTGGAGTCTGGATTTCCCTCAAAAGTACTCTTGACAATACTAAGCCAAACAAACAAGGAAGTGTGAGAATTCTGCAGTCTCTGATAAATCACTGTAGAGTATTAGAGGGTAGGGAGGACAACAGAAAGTTGTAAAGAGCAGCTCTGCCACCGTCATCGTTTTAAATGCTTTCAGAAACAGGAGGCTTGCCAGGAAAGGTTGGTTTGCGCATTGCTGAGGATTGGAGGGTGGAATCTGAATTAATGCCCTGACTGTAACAAACACCAGAATTCTTACTACTGTGTTTGTTTCCCATGTGCAAAGCAAAGAAGTAGGGAGATGTGCAGAGGAGAAAAAACAGAAAAGAGTGGGGCGGCTTATATCGCATTTACTTTGTAGTATCTTCCCTCCTGTCACAATTTCCCATTTGAAATCCAGTTATGGAAACAAAAACACAATTAATTATTTATTTTTCATTGACATCCTACCTTACTCCCTAGTGGAGACGCAAAGTGGCAAAGGAAAAGCAATTCTAAAAGAGGAGTGTGGATTTATGTCCCACTTTTCTCAACTGTAAGGAGTCCCAAAATGGCTTACAAACTCCTTTCCTTCCTCTCCCCGCAACAGGCACTTTGTTAGGTAGGTGAGGCTGAGAGAGTTCTCAGAGAACTATGACTGGCCCAAGGTCTGAAAAGAAGCAGGGATACAAATCCAGTTCACCAGATAAGGGGTCCATTGTTCATGTGAAAGAGTGGGGAATCAAACCTAGTTCTTCAGATTAGAGTTTGCTGCTCTTAACCATGCTGCCTGTCTGTATGGTGAAGGGTCATCCCTTTCCTCCAGCTCACCAAGTTCCTTGCAATACCCAGCCCTATTCTGCATGCTGGAAATGGCAAATTCTTTGGAAAGCATCATTCCACCATAAAATGAAGCAGAGAAAACTCATTTTTATGCTATGTAAGTTTGCGGATGTTCTTAGGGTTGGAAAGATGTTGATTAATGTATGTAGGTCTAATTAATGGTTATGTTTTGGAGAAGAGCAGCCCTGACGCACATTAAACAGGTTTTGGAACTGATTTCCCTTACTGCCCAAATGAAGGATTGGACGCATTTAACCATACATGTCTCATACTCACCGTAAAATAAATCAAAAAGAAACTCGTCTGTTTCATCTAGTTTCAATGGCTCGTCTTCTTCTTCATTCACTTTCCCCTTCTTGATCTTCTCTTCCTGATAGAAGCTTTTGAGATGGTTGTACGCATCGATCATTCGGATGGTGTCGTTAATTTGCAAGGCATCGTTGTATTTCTTCAAATGGTCTGCGCAGACACGTTCTTTGCGGTTCTTTTCTTTAGAAGCTAGTCAGAGAAACAAACACATGCACTCTCAAAACTAACCGCCAGAACTCACTGGAGGAGACCTGGATATCCAAAGACGAAGTACCTTAAGAAGATTTAATGTGAAGAGTTACCTTTCTTCTCCTCTTGAATAACCCACTGTTCATAAGTCTGAGATCCAAATTCGCAGTTTGGATTGAACCTACAATAGGCATGGATCTTCATCATTATGCTCATGAGTTTTTCTCTGAATGGATCCTAAAAATCAAACACATGAGCATCCAGTTAAAGAGATACACTGGATGTTCTTGCCAACAAAGAACAGAATTAAACTGGTTTAAAAATTATCAAGAGGTATTTGCAAAAAAAAAAAAAATAAGCATGCAAAATTTCATAACAAGCCACAGAAGGCCATTGCTTTCACATCCTGTATGTGAGCTCCCAAAGGCACCTGGTGGGCCACTGCGAGTAGCAGAGAGTTGGACTAGATGGACTCTGGTCTGATCCAGCTGGCTTGTTCTTATGTTCTTAGGCCACTTTACAATCATTAATGCAGCCAATGAATCCAAAAGCGTTATAACATGCAAAAATAGGATTGTGTACACAGATGTTATAATCCTTGGCTAATCAGGATTCAACAATTTAAAGGTCCTTGGCCAAATTCAGATTCCGGGATGAAATTTTTGTGGCCAGTCTAGATGTGAAGGAGGACAAGCTATCTACGACAAGGTACGTTGCAAGCAGATCACTGTACTGCGAATAGGAGGTAGGCACAATAGTGCTGGTCTACCACTTCCCATTTGCTCCTCAAAGACCTCCCTAAGAATCCAAACTGTTGACCACAATGTAAAGTCATTCCATGATTAAGGGAACTTTCACTTCTTCCCCATTCAGAAGCCAGAGACTGTTTTCAATAATCCACATGGTCACAAGCAGAGCCTGACCTGCACTCAACACATTTAAAATTATGACCCTCTTGAACCAATAATGCCTTACTATAGTCAATGTTTTTGAAATTTAAATAATCATGAATGCGTTTTTGAACAGACAGAAACCTACGACTGAACTAAAGCTGCACCTCCAAGATAGGCAAGGGCACACTCTGCAAGTCACAGGAGGTCCCCCACCCCATACTGTTTTACATCGTATCTAAATTCATTTCACCCATACCTTCCGTTTGTCATCTGCAATCTCAAACTTTTTGTAGGGTGCCTTCACGTGATCTTCCAGTTGCGACACATGTTCTTTAACAGTCATGATCCTCTCTGCATCAAGATTGGCACATATCTGAAAGAAGGAATGTTATTACAGAAATTACGTGTCCATTTCGTGCATAATGCTGCCTATTATTACACTGTGTCCATGTTATTATTACACACTGTGTCCAGACTTCCCTCTGTGATACACCTCTGAAGATGCCAGCCACAGATGCAGGCGAAACGTTAGGAACAAGATCCACCAGACCACGGCCACACAGCCCACAAAACCCACCAGAACCATACTTCTTAGGCATACTTCTAAAGGTCTCAGGTTACAAAGATATCACAAGGCACAAAAGAAAGGGGTTTACCTGATCTGAAACTATATTTTGTGTCCTGCTGTTTAGTTTGGTTGAAAGAATGGATTACACGAAGAAATTTAAGATTGCTGGATCTAGAAGCACATCACTAGAAATTTGGATGACATGCCTATTTATCGTACAACAAAACTTATGCCAATAAGGTCTTTAATAATCATTGTATTAGGCAGGCCATTCTCGGGATATGGGACAAATTTAAACTTTGACAAAAAAAGACAAGAACACAGCAGCTTTCACAAGAGACAAGATAAATGTAAACGTATTTTTGTGATATTTTAAACTTCTCACAAGGGAAATGGAAAATGAAAACAAGAGAACAATTAAAGTCAAAAAAGTATTACCAGTAACTGGTTTTCCTATGGACAATCATATGAGAAATTCATACTAGATAAAAACTGTACGGTTTTTATGATATTGAGTCAGAATTTGAAGTGGAATTGCATACAAATGATGAACAAATTATTGCTGAAATGTATAAACAATTGCTGAGATTGGAAACAGAAGGCCAACAAGTGAAAGAATGTATAATATTCAGTTTAAACAATGGGAGAAGATGTGGTCAAAGGTGCATAAACCTCCAATTTGAAAGTGAACTTTTATAGAATAATGTACCATTAGTATAGGACATCAGAGAAATTGGCAAAGATGCATAAAAAGGTTTCAAATAAATACTGGAAATGTGATCATCAAGAAAGGATGTTTTTATCATTTGTGGTGGACGTGAAAAAAATTGAGAAATGTTGGAGTTTAACAGCCCAATCCAGATGGGAAGGGGTGTCCCAAAATGTTTTCTGGGAGTTGTGGAGGGCTGTGCTGGCATGTTTGTCCCCTCCACTGGTGTAAGGAGCACACATGTCAACAGAGAGGGCAAAATCACCAATGTTCAGGCAACCCACAGCAGCCAAACATGGCGAGGGGGGGGTGTTCCTGGGGGTGGAGCTGACTTCCATCCAAGCTTTTCAGCCAGGAGCACCACAGCACAGGCCTCGGACTTAAGCCACCCAAAGGGTGGTGTTAACTCGGCAATTCTCATATTGTTTCTTCGTAGCTTTGCAGACATCTCACTGCAAGAAAAAAAATGACACGTGCACGGAATAGGTAGTGAGAACTAACTTTATATACCCCACACATGGAAATAGCGAGTGGATGAGCTGCAAGCAGAGCTAACGTCCATGGGAACCTTCTGCAAATGGTGGGCAGCACAGAGAAGCCTGAAGCGGCAGAAAATGGGGGACACAAGCTGCTCACAAAACAACAGTGAGAGCTGCAAGAAGTTCAGGTGGGGAAAATAAAACATTTCTTGCTCTCTGCACAGCAAGCAGAAAACATTTTCAAAGCGACTTCAGGAAAAAGTTGATAGTTTAATGTTTTTGGAAAAATCCGTTTTGAGCAAAAATAAAATGTCTTCCAAACGTTTTGGGGGGTAAAACTGTGGGGAATTCCATCCCCAAATGCTTTGCTAAAAACATCCTGAAGATGTTTTATTTGTGTTGTGCAAAATGGGCCTATGGTAACAGTAAAACTCATCTCATTACAAAGACCCAGTTGTCTCCACCATACAAACATTCTCCAGCTTTCAGAAGCACTCAACAGAATGTCCTTCAAACCCATGATGTTTTACAGGTCATTCGGGATGATGCCTGGCGCACAGCCTCCAGAAGGCCATTCCACTGCAAATAAAAGGCCCAATTCCTGACCTAAGTCAAGAGAACTTGCAAGGAGGAGAGCGTGGTAAGAGCAAAGCTTTGAACAGATCTCAGGGGAAACACAGGCTCACGCTCTCTTTTAAACAGCCGTTGCTTTCCATCCTCTCTGGAGTAGTAGCAGTAAATTCAATGGTGGCTTACCTTCAGAATATGTTCCTCAGCTTTGGAATGGTTTTTTGCACCTCCGACACCAGGTGAAGCTGTCAGTCCTAGGATCTGTGGCAGAGGACTCCATGGTTTGTTCTCTTTCATTCGCTTCTTATTGCCCCTTTTTTCTTTCACATAACGACACATGATATTGTTGTAGACTCCTTCTTTGTGAGTGTGATGGCATTCATCAATAACAATCAGAGAGAAATCTGAAAAACATTCAGTACAAGTTGGTTGGTTCTCCTGTGCATAAATACATAAGTAAGAAGAATTCCAGTTCAGTTCTTATTGAAGGGGAGGAACAATTAGTTGGCTTATTAGGAGCAGCAGTGGTGTAGTGGATTACAGAGGCGTAGCTGGGCCAAACTGCGTCCAGTGCGCATTCTAATTTTCCACCGCATGCCCCCCCCCCCGCAGCACTCTGCCCCCCTCCCCATGGCGCCCCCCCTTCCCACAGTTACCTTAGTTTCTTTCCTTTTTGAGAACTTTTTCAGGCTGCAAAAGGCCTGTTCTCAGTAAAAACTGCCTGATGGGAACTATACTTCCCAGGAGACCTTGTGAGCCCCAAGGTCTCCTGGGAACTAACTCAGATTCCTCAGTGCTGTTTTACAACAGAGCAGTCACTGCGGCCTGAATCCTGGAAAAGAAGGAACTAAGGCACAAGACAATGAGGAAGAAGGCACTGTCGGAGGAGGAAAAGGGGAGGGCCTGGGGCGTCCCTTTTCACTTTTACACCCCAGGTGTGCACCCGGTGCACGGCACACACCCCCTTGAAGCTCTGTGACTGAGTGGATAAGAGCAGGTGCACTCTAATCTAGAGAACCGGGTTTGATTCTCCGCTCTGCCACTTGAGCTGTGCAGAATTATCTGGGCAACTAGATTAGCCTGTGCACTCCAACACACGCCAGCTAGGTGACCTTGGGCTAGTCACAGCTTTTCAGAGCTCTCTCAGACACACCCACCTCACAGGGTGTTTGTTGGGGGGGAAGGGAAAGGAGATTGTAAGTCCCTTTGAGTCTCCTTACAGGAGAGAAAGGGAGGGTATAAATCCAAACTACTACTACTACTAACTCTTCTTCTTCCAACCAAAAATAGTACATGCCTCATAATACACTTTAGTTTCAAGAAATACCCCTGAAATTGCTATAGTACCAGATGACACTTTTCTTATTCCAGACATTCTTGTACTTTTTAAAAAGGTAAACTGTAAAATAATATGTAACCGCACAACAAGATTACTACAATGTGCTTCATGGGGGGTGCTGGATACTGTGTAGAAACTTTGGCTGGGCTGGAGTGCAAAAGCTTGGCTTGTCACCAGACAATATTAGACCCATTTTAAAAGAGCGTTGATGGTTACCAGGCAATTTCTAGGCTAATTCATAAGATGGATATTGAATATGTAACAAAGCATATTGCCCAATATTCTTCCTCTCCCTTCCACCACCATTTCACACATAGAGGTAGGCCCTTATTACACAAGTCACTGATGCCCCTTATGAGGTGAGGTTAGCATTTGCAAAGAGAAGACAAGGCATTTTTGGTGGCATCTTTATGTCTGTTGGAATCCCCTCTTGAGGGAAATCTACTCCATTGTTTATTTAGGGAAAAATATTTTTGTTGGACATCTGATTATTTGGTTGGAATCGAGACTGGCGCATGCATAAGTAATGCTATTTATTGTACACCTGTTAATATGATGGTTGGTTGCATTTTATTCCTTTAATTACAAGTAGCCTTGGGATATATACATTCTGAAGGTAGGATAGAAATCTAAGCACATATACATACATAGATTGTCCACTGATGGACAATCCAAATTTTTTTTAAAAATGTAAGTATTGTCAGCAGCAGTGAGATTCGTCTAGACAACTGCCCTCAACTAAAGCTTAGGACAAACTCGGCAATTTCCAAGTCTCCTAATTTTCAGGCCACTTCTAGTCACTTCAACAGCCTCTCTGTTCAATTGGCAACTATTGGCTTGTTTTGTGTGTGTGTGTGTGTGTGTGTGTGTGTGTGTGTTCACAAAAGCTTAAACCTCAATAAATTTGTCCAGTCTTCAAGATGCTACAAGACCCTCATTTCTAATTTTTCTTAACAGACTAACATGGATAGCTCCTCTTGGGAATCAATCTTTTGTCCTGTGTGAAGGAATTTGGAAAGAGAACACAGTTTCTGTTCAGTCATTGGTCCGCCATCAAAGTAAAAACAATTAGCACAAAATAATTGTCTAGGGCTCAACAGGGGGAGCATCGGCTTTGCATGCAAAAGGTCCCAGGTGCAATCTCCAGCTTTTTTTTTTAAAGGATCAGAGCAAGATCTCTCAACCTGAGATCCTGGAGAGCATCCATCAGTTCTGAGGCTGACAGACCAGTGGGGCTCAGTGTGTTTAGTTATGCAAAGCAGCTTGTAGGTAAAATTATAATGCAGGAAGAGTTTATGTATAGTGTCATGTTGGATTAGGGAGCTAGGAAATCCATGGTTAAATCTCTATTCTACCATGAAACTGGGTGAGTCAATAATTTCTTCTCTTGCAACCTAACCTACTTCAGAGAATTCTTGGGAAGATATAATGGGGAATGGAGAACGATGTACTGCAAGTTCCTTGGGAGAATCATGGGCCGTTTCTGCACGGGCAATTCATGGCGGCCTGGAGACGGTAAAAACACCGTCTCCAGGCCGCCATTCGCACGGGGGGCGCAGCTGCAATGCAGCCGCGCCGCCCTCGCGCCGCCCGGCCGGCCTGAAGGCGGCGTTTCCCCGGAGCGCTTCCCAGCGCTCTTTTTGGGGAAACGCCGGCATGAAGCCGCTGCCGAGCGAACGGCAGCGGCTTCATGCCGCCTCCCCCACCCGGCACTCACCTTCTCCCCGGGCCTCCGGCGCGTCGCCGAGGCCTGGGGACCGCCCCCCTGGCCCTGCGCGCCTGCTTCAGGCGCGCAGGGCCAGGGGGGCGTGGTCCCCAGGCCTCGGCGACGCGCCAAAGGCTCAGCGGAAATCGAGGTATCGGCTGGGCGCCGGCGCTCCGCGGCGCCGGCTGCCCAGCTGCTTCAAGGACCGTCCATGCGGACGGTCCCAGCATCTTCAGGTCGGCGCGCAATGCGCCGACCTCGCCATTTCCGCTGCCGTGCGGAAACGGCCATGGATTACACATTTACTGGATAGGTGGTTTATCCACAGGCCCATTCATGAAAGACTGAGCATCTATATATCTAATTCCCATACATGCCACCTATCTGCGAATGCCTAAATCTGCAGATGGGGGCACACTCACCCCCAACATGTTTCTGCAGTCTTGGGGGGACCCCACAGTTCGCAAGAAAAATCTGAAAAGTAAAACAAAAACAAATAGGGCATATGAATCCCCCTCCCCCCAAAAATAAAAAGGCTGGTGGCATGCCCTTGAGAGGAAGGGAGAGAGACATCCTGGCCTGCTGTTGAGGGTAGGAAGACTCAGCATGCCACTGAGGGTAACAGCATCTACCCACCTATCTCCACAAGTTTCTAGCAGGTCTTCACTTGTGCTAGGCTGATGGGTCAGGAACGCACATGACTATCAGAGCAATCCAATGCAGAATTACTCCACTATAAGTGTATAGGTTTCAACATCAGAACAAGACGCATACCTGCTAAACTGACCCCTTCTTCAGCATCTCCATCTGCCTTCAGCAGTGCATTCTCAAGGATCTGAGCAGTGCAGATAATGACATCGTGCTTTCGGACGACTTCAGGGAACGAAATTTTCAGCTGAGAGTCACCACTCAGCCTAGTTACTTCATATTGGTGTTTCAGGTAAGGGTGAAACTCTTTCCTGAAATGCTGCTCCACCAGAGGAATCTGTAGAAATTATTTCAAGCAAAAATGCACGCAAAGATGGAATTAAAGGAAGTGTTCATGTTAAAACTTCACACAAAGTGCTATCCACAAAACATTAACTTGGAAATAGGTGGGGAGAAAGTTAACAGTTAATTCTAAGCATGAACAACAGCAACAATAAAACAAATGAGTCTTAGATGACTGGGGCCCCAATGTTTTTAATCCTGTGGATAATCCTTGGAATTCTGACACAGATGATGGGCACAGTGACAAAATGGCTGCCATAAGAGATACAGCCAGCCATGGCTAGATTTAACATTATGCCATCCCCACTCCATAGAGGAAGACTCAAAGGTCTACCGAGTGATAAGAGGCTTTGCTGCTGCAGCCCAGGGCAGCTGGACTCCATCCTGCACATTCTCCTCCACTGCCCATTTTATCAGAAATTAAGATCCAGCTTGTTATCACAGGTTATTGACCCTATGAAAACCTACACAGAGCTAGATAAAGTAGCTATGCTTTTAAACTGCAATGATTTTAACTGCTGTCTTGCAGTGGCAAAGTTCCTGGCTGAGGTCTGTAAATTGAACTCATGATCCATTATGAAGTTTTATTTTATTATTCCTAACTGTATTTTATACTGTTTTGTTATGCATGCCAATGAAGGCGTATGCCAAGAATTACAAGCCAGCCTTACAATGCTGCGCTGCCCTAGGGGAATAGACCACCCAGGAATCTCCTACAGCATAGGGGAAGCCATGAGAGAAGGCCATATTTAAAATATATGGGGAAAGAAGTGCGAGTGAAAATAAAACCAATATTGTGGTGGCAGCTGCTGCTCAAACTATGATATCTTAAATCAGCACAGCAAATTAAATCTCCTGTGGTCAATCAGAAGCCCTGATGGGCAAGAGACCATTATGACCCTGCCAACTTTCTGAAAACATTTGGGGGCATGCAGAAAGGTGCCAGTGGGAAGCATGGTAGTCATGGGTATACTATAATGATGATATCTTCCACCCTACAGGTAAATGCTTGTATGACACATATGAAAGAGACACAACATACCTTGTTGACAAGTACTATAACTTTCCCAGGCTTTTGTTCTTCTCTCTTCTTATCCAAATGGTCTCTGGCAATGTAAACAGCTACGCGGGTCTTGCCGCTGCCTGTAGGGAGGCATATGATAATATTCTTCCCTTCCAGTGCTGGTTTGGCTACTTCCATTTGGTAGTCTCTGAGAGTCAGCTCTGGTTCAGGTGACGCTCTCTCGTCCCCATCATCCACATCATCTGTGGGACATAGAAACCAATCCATAATGGGCTCTTTTAGAACAGGACACTTTATTTCAAACTGCACATATAGCTGTCCTGCGCCGTCGTCCCAGCCGGTTCTGGGACCGTTCATGAGAACGGTTGGGTCGGCGTGGAGTACGCCGACCTGACCCCTTCCGCCTCCGTGCGGAAATGGCCAATGTTACTATAGGCTCTGAGACAGGGGTTCCCACTCTTTTTGAGCCTGCACACACATTTTGTATTCTGACATGGCATGGTGGATGCAGCAACAAAATGGCTGCTGTATGAGGTGGAGCCAGCTACAAAATGCATGCCACAGATTAAAGCAACATTTAAAAAATTTTGCACAGCCAATCAAAACTCCAGTAGTCAGTCAGTCAGAGGTCTTGCTGGGCAAAAGCCCTACCTGACCCCACCCAGTTCCTAAAGAAGGGTGCCAGAAATAAGGCCCCATTTTGGGGACCCCTGTTTTAAGGTGTCAATGGACCTTTGTCAATTTTTCTAAATTACTGGGCCACTTAGTTCAGTACTACTTACACCAGGGGTATTAATCTTGCAAAACAAAGAAGTAGGCAGTAAAAATATCAAAATGAAGTCCAAGATGTTTTCCAGAATCAAGATATTTTTGTATAGGGAAAATAAAGGCACGAGAGGGGGGCGGGGAGAGAATCAAATAAACCAAATGCATTTAAAAAGGACATGATATGAATTAAGAAGCATGAAAAGTCAATCGTCAAAATATTGTGACAGTTAGGGAGAGTAACAGCGCCGACTGGAATGGGTGAAAGACCTTCATCAATGAATATCTAATGCTGTTGAGTGTGTGTGTGTGTGTGTAGAATTTTCTGTCTGGTAAAACTGTCAATATCAGCCAATCGTAAACACCATAATTATTTGTAGATTGCATAAAGTGTGTTGTATTATTTTTTTCTGTAGATGCAAATTTATTAAAAGCCAACTAAATTAACAGAATGTAATGAAGCTTGCTGAAAATTATGGAAATCTCTTTGAGTTGAAGCTTGGGTTTCATTGGAGCTGCTAAAGAATGTTTCATTTAACTTCTACTTTCCACACAGAAACAACATTTGTCTTTTTCTTAATAGGAGGAAAGAGGATGTCGAGAGCCTTAAACGCCTTTAGTTTCTACTAGACAGGCACGGAGCTATTTGCACCCAGCCTTCTTTCTGACACAGAAGACCATGCAACCTCTGCTTAGTCCCAACACTATCCATTTCTCAATCTTTAAAGATGGCTACCCAACTGCACCCAATTTGGGGTTCCCATGCTCTGCTCGCAGGCAGGCCCTTTTTCCTGAAATGGAACTGTTTGGAGCAGCTTTAATGGGAGATTCTTGTCTTCCCTCTCTAGAAGCCGCTGATGGGGGGGGGGGGAGGGTTCACCTGTAGCAGTGGCATAGCAGCAGTGGCGTAGTGGCTAAGAGCAGTGGCTAAGAGCAGGTGTACTCTGATCTGGAGGAACTGGGTTTGATTCCCAGCTCTGCCACTTGAGTTGTGGAGGCTTATCTGTTGAATTCAGATTAGCCTGTGCACTCCCACACACGCCAGCTGGGTGACCTTGGGCTAGTCACAGTTCTTCTGAGCTCTCTCAGCCCCACCCACCTCACAGGGTGTTTGTTGTGAGGGGGGAA
This sequence comes from Sphaerodactylus townsendi, assembly GCF_021028975.2. NCBI lineage: Eukaryota > Metazoa > Chordata > Lepidosauria > Squamata > Sphaerodactylidae > Sphaerodactylus > Sphaerodactylus townsendi. Next base: position 35,527,318 of record NC_059426.1, on the reverse strand, counting down.
GGGCAAGGAGATTGTAAGTCCCTTTGAGTCTCCTAAAGGAGAGAAAGGGGGGATATAAATCCAAACTCTTCTACTCTTCTTAACAGCAGAACAACTCTGTTTCCTGTAATTTCTCTCAGCTTTAGGCCTTTGATTCCTACCCCATTTTAGATACATTATAGATAGAGTTGCCAACTCTGGGTTGGGAAATACCTGGAGGTTTTGGGGAGGGGAGGGACTTCAGTGCATAATGCCATGGAATCCACCTTCCAAAGTGGCCATTTTCTCCAGGTGAACTGATCTCTATTGCCTAGATATCAGTTGTAATCCCAGGTGATCTCCAGCCACCACCTAGACGTTGAATCCTCTCCACTGCAGGGCAGAGCAAAGACTTTTGGCAAAGTCAGAATGGAAGACAATAGCTTGGTAAGATGAAAGTGAGAACTAGCAGCCCAATCGGGGTGGGCGGGGGAGAATCTATTGTAAAATCAGCATAGGGCTGCACCGGCAGGGGTACCCATCTCGTGGGTGTAAGGGGCAAATATGCTGGCAGGCAGTGGCGTACCACCCATTGGGCAAAGTGGGCAGTTGCCCAAGGTGCAGAAATTTTTCGTCACATGAGGGCGCCTGATTTCTAAGCCCCGCCCACTCTGGCTAAGGCCTGCCCACTCTGTTCAGTGGCCCCCAAGCCACCAGAGGCAGAGCAGGAGGACAGGGAGCTCTGCCTCCGGTGAACTTGGGCTGCTGGGGCCGTCCGGGAAGGGTGACTGCTGCGGCCGGGCTGCTCCGCCCATGGGGGGCATCAAACTCAGGTTTTGCCCAGGGCGCCAGTTTGCCTAGGTACACCACTGCTGGCACTGTGCGGCTCTGCAGCCTAAACCTGGAAATCTGGGCTGCACTGCTGTCCATTGGCAACAAGATCTTGTGGCAGCAGAGGTGGGGGTGGTCTCGCGGTGTTTCTGAAGGTGGAGAAAATGCAGTCAGCTTCTGAAGGACTTTCAGCCTTGAAACGCTCCCCATGCAGTAACTCTGTTGCTTCAATGGAGCTTCTAGGCAAGAGGACTTTTTCTCTGTTTTCACCCTTTCTGTGCTGCTCAGACCCCTTCTGGAATCGGTAGGTCTGCGCCATTGCAGCACCATCCTCGGCAGCTGCACACTTCCCCCACCCCAATGGCTTGGGTTGAAAGTAACCAACATGTCTCACGAAGCAATCCCATGCAGAGCTATATGCTTCTAAGCCCACTGAGGTTGACTGGCTAGAAGACAGCAACTGTACTTGAGATGGCACTGTTAATTATTACTGTCACTGAACTTTCACACAACAAAAACACTGCTCTGTATTTGTTTTCCAACACTGGAGCTACGTGGTCCGATGCATAAGGCAGCTTTGATTCACTGCGCCTGGTGAACGTGTCCTTATAGATCTTATTTCATGCTTCCTAGAGTGTAACGAAGAAGGTCGTACCTGAATCACCGTTGACGAGGCCGACCTGTCCGAGGCTTTCAGTGGCATCACTGACACTTAGGTCTAGCAAGCTGACATCAGTCTCTAGAAGTCAAAACAGAGAAGCCCAGGTCACTCCACAACTTCCTAGGACAAATTGTTCTCTCCATCTCAGGGCCACATGGTACAATTTGACACAGCCCCACGTTGTTTTTCCATATAACCACCATTTCCTACTGAAGCAGAAGCAGCCTGTCAGGGGCAATGCCCAAAACAAATTACCTTATATACTCGCATATAAGTCTACTTTTTCAGCACGTTTTTGGCTGAAAAAGCCCCCCCTCGACTTATACGCGAGTGAGGGTCCCACTTAATTCTTGTGTGGCATTCCCCCTCTCCCATCTTTGCTCTCTCCTGCTTTCTTCTCAGCCTTCCCTCTTTCCGCTGCTTTCTCTGCCTCTGCTTCGCTCTCCTCTGCCTTCTTCTCTGCCTCCCCCCTTTCAGCCTCCTCCTCTGCTTCGCTCTCCTCTGCCTTCTTCTCTGCCTCCCCCCTTTCAGCCTCCTCCTCTGCTTCGCTCTCCTCTGCCTTCTTCTCTGCCTCCCCCCTTTCAGCCTCCTCCTCTGCTTCGCTCTCCTCTGCCTTCTTCTCTGCCTCCCCTCTTTCAGCCTCCTCCTCTGCTTCGCTCTCCTCTGCCTTCTTCTCTGCCTCCCCCCTTTCAGCCTCCTCCTCTGCTTCGCTCTCCTCTGCCTTCTTCTCTGCCTCCGCCCTTTCAGCCTCCTCCTCTGCCCAAGCTCTCCTCTGCCTTCTTCTCTGCCTCCCCCCTTTCAGCCTCCTCCTCTGCTTCGCTCTCCTCTGCCTTCTTCTCTGCCTCCGCCCTTTCAGCCTCCTCCTCTGCTTCGCTCTCCTCTGCCTTCTTCTCTGCCTCCCCCCTTTCAGCCGTTTTCTCTGCCTCTGCCTTCTTCTCGGCGGCTGCCAATCCTTGGCTGTCGGTGGGTGACAGCCAGTTGACCTGGGTGAGCTGGACAAGCTGCAGGATGGAGAGGTCGGTGGCAGAGACCTTGGGATTGGTGAGATGGGGGTTAGTGGAAGACCCCAAATAGTGCCTGACCGTATCTATTTTTATTTTTGTAATTTACCAGTAGCTGCTGCATTTCCCACCCTAGACTTATACTCAATAAGTTTTCCCAGTTTTTTGTGGTAAAATTAGGTGCCTCGACTTATATTCGGGTTGACTTATACACGAGTATATACGGTAAGAGGATTGTCACATGAACAAATGTGTACTTGCAGTGTTACTGTTACCAGCTCTGGGATGGCTCTCTTGTGCGCACAAGATGCAATCTCGGAAACGGTAACTGATCTAAAGCATTTTCTTAAGTGCCAGGTCCACTAATACTAACATGCAGAATTAAAGCCTGTATTGGAACTGTGCGTCCGAAAAAAGCTGAACGAAGAATAAAACTAAAAAAGCCGTTTTGGGGTTTTTTTCTGATTTTTTTTTTAAAAAGCAGTAATTTAAGGGAGCCAAAAAGCACAGAATTGGGGGTGGTGGTCAAATTTTGAAAACCCAATTAAAAAAAAAAGCTGAGAAAAAACCATTCTGGGGGTATGGCTTTTTTGAAAATGTCTGGGTCTTTTAAACCTGAACTCAAAAATACCAAAAAAAAAAAAAAGGGTACATAGTTCTAGCCTGTACATCTCAGTGTACTAAAAATGCCACTAGTCACTAATAAGAAAACCTTTGCCTAAAAAACAATTATGCTTTCCTAACAAGGAAGCTAAAGGATGCCACCTACTGGTCTGTGGCAAGCTTGCCTGGATAAAAGTTTCAGAAAACAAAAATCAAACGGAATATGCATTTGATGAAGCAGGCGCACTCTCTCAAAAGCTTACAGTAGAATGAATGAGGGTTTTTATCTTATTGGCTTCTGTTTATGGGTAGCTTTCATGGCGCTTGTGTCTAACGCTTTGTGTTTTAATATGGTGTTTTTTAATTGTAAGCTGCTCTTTCACCTCCCCCTTTCTCTTTAGACTCTTTAAGTTCATACTATTTTTCAAACTAGGATTTAGTGGAATGTAAGGTCTGTAGAACATTTCTCAGTGTTTGTGTGTCTGTACATGAGTCAAGCTCCACATTCAATTTGCTAATTCCCTTTGCAATTCTTCTTCTTAATAAATCTTTTAACTGTAAATCCATGCCTGTTTATTCTGAGAATCTGTACAGCCTTGGGGAATGTTAGATCAAAATTTTGGACCCTGGTATACATTAGGCAATACGATCCCAATAATATTTGCCCTAAGGTGTGTATAAGCTTCTGACCCCTTACAAGGAGGATGGTTTGATGGTGGAGGTATATGCAAATCAGGACCATTTCGGTAACAGTGGAGGTGAAGAAAAGTCAGGACCGGCTTTTTGGTTTAGTAAAGAGATACTAGCTCATTTCAGCTTCCCGAGCAAAAGAAAGTGTTGCTTCTGATATGGTTGTAGGGAGAAGCTGTTAAGCCCAGAAACATTAGGAAGATGAGCTAGACAGTCTGCTGGTACTAAGTGACTCAGAGCTCCCAATATTTTCTGTCCCATTCATAGAGATTTTGGATTTTATCGATGGTCCTTTCCCCACTTACCTTTGACCACCCTTTGCTGCATGCTGCTCTCAAGCTGTAGCTGACATCTCTTACCTGCCTTGAGCGTCCCCAGGGCGGGGATCATCAAAAGGCATAATTTTGAGGAAGCCAGGGATGCCAGCGTAGCTGAGCTGGCGAGAAAGCAGGCGAAGCTTGTTGTCGAAGAGCGGCTCGCGCTATCGCCGCCCTGTGAGTGGGGAGTGCCACCGGACCCGCGCACTACTTGAGGGGAGAGTAGCTGAGGGCTAAAGAATGTAAAGATGAGGGGAAAGGGCCCCCAAGAAGTCACTATGAAATATGCTGGTGGCTCCCCCCAGGTACTGTTTTGGGGGTAATCACTGCATTATGGTGATCATACAACAGGACACGGTGAAATGATGACCCTATCTGGAGGTGATGTCAGCTGATGATGCTGAGATGGATGCATCGCCAGAAGAGCACCTCAGGGTGTTCACTTTCCCCTTAATCATATTGGTCCTTAAGAGAGCTTGCAGCAAATAATTAAGAAGAAAATCCAGTTAAATGTAACAGCAAAGCGAAGCAAAGCAGGAGACAGAGATTCGTGAGAGCTAAAGGCACAGAACACAGTTAAAAGCTTTGGCTTCTGCAAAGGTCTCATTTAGCAAAGAACCAGAACAGGATAAAGGTCTGCCAAATATATCTGTGGAGAATATTCAACTAGGGTGTCACTACAGAAAAGCATGTGTCTCAGGAACACTGGTAATAAAACACTGGCCGATGACTGGGCAATCTTCAGTACATACTTGGAAATAACTTCCCTGACTTCCATAGGACTTATTCATAATCAGTGAATTTAAGATCACCGTCTCACCATGCCATTCTGAACAGAGTTACTCCCATTGACTTAGAAGGATGCAACCTGGTTTAGGACGGCACTGTTGATCTGCCGACTTCTTGGAAGCCTGCTAGAAACATGCCGCTCATCACTTGTAGTTTGTGAAGTCGGATCCAGACGCACCAAAGGATCCGTAAAAGAGATCTACTGAGAGAATACCTGAGAAATTGGAGGCCTCGCCGAGTGATTCTTCCAAGGTATTCTCCTCACGAGATGACCTATGCTCCTGATCACTTCCTTCCTTCAGCTCCTCCGCAGTTTCAGAATGGGGCAGCCCTTGCAGAAACAAATGAGAATGCTTAGCAGGTTCTTTTTCTTTATTCCAAAATAAACTGAAAATGCATTCAGCAAACTGCAAGACAATGGTTTTAACCTAAAACAATGGTTTTAACCTAAATTTGGCAAAAAGACACTCTTTAAGATACCCACATAAAGTGAACTATAGCAGTGAATGTCAAACTTCTTACGGACATCAGAGCACTATGATTTTGTTGCAGTGCAATCCACTCAAAGCATACAGGTTTGTAAAAGATTCTTACACTAGAGGAGAAGATGTCTGCTTGACAATTCCAACTCATGGCTTAGGGAAATTATATACCATCTTACTATTAGAATAGATCATAAAGTGTAATTTACAGGGGACAAGGATAAACGTGAGACCAAAAAACCTTATAAAATACAAAAACTAATTTTTTTTAACACACTGGGTGGAATCCAACCAGCTTTTCCACCAGTGCAAAAGGAGGAGAGGGGACTTTTTTGACCACTAAACATTTATGCTTGAGTTCATGGAATCTGCATAAACCAAAGTCATGTGGGACAAGGGCGGGAGTAAGAAAGCTAAGTGAAAAAGCTGACTGGATCCAATCCCTTAGTTGGCAGTGGTGCAATTATGACTACAGCTATGTGGGTTTTCCCACACAGTGTCCCACTGTGAGTGTCTCGTGGTGCCACTGGAACAATCTAGAACTGAACACACTTAAAACCGTAGAAATGGTGGTAGATTTCAGGAGAAACCCTCCCATCCTACCTCCTCTCACAATACTAGACAACACAGTATCAACAGTAGAGACCTTTAAATTTCTAGGCTCCATCATATCTCATGACCTAAAATGGACACCTAATATCAAAAATGTCATGAAAAAAGCACAACAAAGAATGTTCTTTCTGCGCCAACTCAGGAAGCTCAAACTGCCCAAGGAGCTGCTGATACAGTTCTACAGAGGAATCATTGAGTCTTTTATCTGCACCTCTATAACTATGTGGTTTGGTTTCTGCAACCCAACAAGATCATCTCAAGACTTCAGAGGGAATAATCAGAACTGCAGAAAAAACAATTTGCTGCTAACCTGCCTTCCATTGAGGACCTGTATACTGCACGGGTCAAAAGGGGCTCTGAAAAAATATTTACTGACACCGCATCCTGGACATAAACTGTTTCAACTCTTACCCTCTAAACGTCGCTACAGAGCACTGCACACCAAGACAACTAGACATAAGAACAGTTTTTTCCCGAATGCCATCACTCTGTTAAATAAATAATTCCCTCGATAATGTCAAACTATTTATTATATATTTATTATATAATTACTGCACTACTTTTTTCATCATTCCTATTACCCATCTCCTCCCAATTATGACTGTATGACTATAGCCTGTGCTGACATTTCATTTTATTTTATGATTTTACATTTTATGTTTTTATTACTATTGATTGTTTCCTGATTGCTTACTAGACCTATATGACAATCATTAAGTGCTGTACCTTATGATTCTTGACAAATGTATTTTCTTTTATGTACACTGAGAGCATATGCACCGGAGACAAATTCCTTGTGTGTCCAATCACACTTGGCCAATAAAGATTCTATTCTATTCTATTCTAAAAATGGCACCAAAGGAAGGTTTGAAGCCCCTTTTCCATCTGTGCTACCGTCCTGATCCTAACTCAATGCCACACACCCACAGGATTTGAGGAGAACCTGCAATTCACATGTGACTGCATCAGAGGCGTACCGACAATAAATGGCGCCCAGGGCAACCCTCCCCCCGCCCCACTTACCACAGCCAGCGGAGGAGGGTGGCAGCGGTCCCAGGCAGCCTGGCAGGGCCGGGCTGAGGGGCACCTGGTGGGCCCACAGCAGGCTCCCGGCCCGGCACACCTCTCCGTGGGAGGGGCGATTTTGAACCCCCCCATGTGATCTAGTGGGTGGTGCCCAGGGTCGATTGACACCGCCCCCCCCCCCCCAAGTCCCTCTGACAAATACGCCCCTGGACTGCATTATATCTGCCCAAGGTAGGGACTCCACAACCTACTAGTGCAAGTGCAACTCTGCAATGTATGAAGGGTTGGAGGGAAAGTCCAAGGTATCAGAGCCTGCCTTTTCATCGAAAGAGACGGTCGCTTAGGGCATAATTGCTTAGAGTGGCTAAACTTGTTGAAGTGGGACCCACCTCTAAACTTACAATACTTTTCAGGACCCTCTTGGATAGCAACTCCACCCTACTTTCTCCCTTCCCAACACACAGCAATCTCACAACAGTTAACAGTGAGCAGGTTTGTATCTGATTTCTCATGTTTAGTATTTATACATATGTAATAATACAGAGCAGCCAGCTGCTTTTTATGATCATTTAATGACCACTTTTCAAGGCATTCATGGCCACTCTTTAGAAGCAAATCTTCCAGAGTCTCCTCCCCCAATTCTCGCTGCTTTTTCTTTCTTCTGACCTTTCACCCCACCTGTAAGAGAGTCGAAACTCACTTTTAGGTACCAACCCAAAACCTGAGAACCACTGTATTGCTTACAGCACCATCCAATGCAGATATTCCAGTCAGAGCCCACTGATTTCAACTGGCTTAATTGGGAATAATAATGTATAGGATTGCTGTAACAGACTTGCCCCACCCTGAAGGGCTGGTGTGAAGCAGGCCTGCTTAAAGAGGCCTGGGTGACAGTCAAAGTAAGGCAGCAGGTCCTAATTTAAATAAAAGCCAGGTGATTGGTCGATGGAAGGCACTGTTGCCCCTGGCCACTGTAAGGGGGCACTAAAACACTGCTAGATAAACAGAAAGACAGAGAGAGCCTGTCAGAGAGTTATGTGGGGAGAATTCTGAAGATAACAGCTTGTGTTCAGTTGAGAGCAGAGTCTGTGGAGTGAAGTCTCTCAGCTCTGTCTCTGGTGTAAAGGAATTCTGGTCCAGCTCAGAGAGCTGGCAGGATTCTGGTGACTCTCCTCAAGCGAAGGAAGCTTGTGAGAGGAAGGAAGGCACTGGCTTTTTGGTGCAGAGTGAAGCGCCGGCCAGAGGCTTGTCAGTAGACACTGACCAGACCTAGGGGTCTGTCCTGCCCCTGTACAACACCAGTCTGGGAAAAGCCCGTTCCAGAGGCAGTGAGGCCAGTTTGGGAGTAGAGTGAGAGAGGGAGGCTTTGTGTGCCAGGATCTCACAGGGCACAGACTGGGTGTGTGTGTATTCAGTGGGTTGTGGATCAGAAAGGACTAGTGTCTGTCTGTGAGGAAAAGCAAAGTGTATAAAAGCCAAGTCACTTCTGAAGAGACACCTGAGTGTCTGAGCGTGTGTCTGTGTATGTGTGTGAAACCTAAATAACAACTGAAGCTCTGTAACTTTTAAGTGAAAAGAACCACTCTAAAACCATCAAGCGTTAGTAACTCTCTGAGCCAGTTTCTTTTGTGTTTAAAATAAATATCATTTGTTGTGTTCAAGTTACCCTCCTGCCAGCCTGCATTTGTGTGAGAGCTTGAAGAGTGCCTGTTTGTGTGGCTAGAATCCCACCCAATTTTGAGTTCCCTCCATTTTTGTATATGGGACTCTGAAGGACATTCCCCTCAGACCAAGAGCAAATGTGAGGTGGGATCCTTTATATATTTGGCGGCCAGAGGCCAGTTTTGGGACTCCTAGTTCCTACTCTTTTATGGTGGCAGCAGAGTAAAAAGAAGATCCCTGAACACTAGCCTGGGATATTTTGGGTGGCAAAGGAAACCCCACTGGTCAGTTTAGTGGGAACCTTGATTGTAGGCCACAAGTTCCTGTTACAATTGGTGGCTAGTGGTGGGATAATATCTCTCCCTCACTTGAATATAAGCGACCCCGTTACAATTGCCCTGTTAGATTAGATGCAAATGGGAGGGAGCAGAGAGGGTCTGCAACCATAATAATTATAAAGAGAGTCAGAACCTTCAGATCAGTGGCTATGTGGGGTGCGGAGGGTCACATGACAGCCAGGATTGTCTGGCCCAACCCACAAAACAAAGGAGAATCAAACACCGAAAGAATTGCCAGGTTTAATTGTTTGTAAAAATCTAGTTACCATTTTTGGGCCCAGTTAGTTCATCTGCAACACCTTCATGTCCAGAACTACGCAAGGCCTCCAGAAACGGAGACAACCAATCCTTCTTCCGCACGACCCTGCTCAGCAATTCCCTTACAGCCGCATGATTTCCTTGAAAATTATCTTGAGCTCTCACCTATTTAAAAGAGAGAGGGGAAAGAAAGGGCAGGAAAACTTAAAACTCTGCACATCACACAATCAAAATCCCCATCAACCAGAAGAGCCACATCACTCTGCGCACCATCCCCAAACCATCAATAATACATAACGTAACGCTTTTGACCACCAGAATTCCTCTGAGCATACATGACTGTCTCGCCCCACTACTAACAAAAGTTAGCCAGCCTCTTTAACTAGCCCAATCCCTCACAATAGGGCTTGCAAATCAGTTGTTCAGACATGAAACACCATGCAAGCTTTCAAGTTATCCAGAAATCTATTAAAATCTATTAAAATTAAAATAGATTTAAAATCTATTTAAAAACATTATTTTTTAATTTTTTTTAAAGTGTTAAAAGTTTCCTTGACTTTTACTGTAGCTCTGCAGAAGGAGTGGTTAGAACCTTTTTCAGTGCCAAGGAATTTTGTCTTATGGGCTAGTCTTCAACGGTACCATGCACCATTTCACTAGATGCATATGTACAACCAGAATCCCTACAGATATAATCACCTTGGGCGAGTTGCATCAGGTTTTTAAAATGAAACTGTTTGTTTTACCTTGGATCCATCTAAGGCCTCACCCCCCCCCCCCAAATTAGTTTTGGTTTACTGATTGGGATGCAATTTTTAAACTTTTAGTTGAAAGATTTTTGGCTGCCGTCTATGTTTTAACATATTTAATTGCATTTGATGTATCTATTGTATGTTTCATGGTTTTATATGTTGAAAAGTGCCCAGAGCCTGCGAGAGGTAGGGCAATATATAAACTAAAATAATAGTAATAGCAGCAATGTGAAATTATTTCTAAAGCAAATGCCCACTTTCCTGGAATGTGAGGTAGCTGCAAGAGGAACGGTGCTCACCACAACCACAGGTGATACCCAAGCCACTGAAGATCATTGGCTTAAAAAAATAAAGTTCAGTCTAATGGCTCCACATGGTAATGTACATTGCTTCTATTTTTGCAGTTAGGAATGGAAGACGAAATATAATTCCCAGGGAGGCTATCAAGTGAGTGCAACAGGTCAGACTGGAGAACTTCTGCCATTGCTGGAAACTAACATTACATCACCGAAGATCACACTGGCCCTAGAAGGAATGTGTTCACCCAGGAGACATATTACTCCTGATGTCAACCCTATATCAGCTGGGCACAGAAAGCACATATCTGCACAGGTGATGGATGGACAAACTCCACCAATAGCATCACTTCACCTGTTTCACACCCCGTCCATCCACAGTGGACTAGTAGTGTAATGTGGTGGTTAGAGAGCTAGACAAGATTTGGGTTCGAGTCTCTTCTGAATCATGATGCTTACTCTTTCTCACTCAACCTAATATACCTCACAGGTTTGTTGTGAGAACAAAATGGAGGAGGAGGGAGCACTGGACTCTACCTTGAATTCCTTGGAGGAGTAGAAGAACAACAATGTGATAAGATAGGGATGCTGTCAAGAAAAGTCCAGTCCATTCTCCATTTATTCCAGCAGAACATGGGGGAATGGAGGAACCTCAGAAGGATATAATTCTGGAGCGGTCCATCCTCCAGAACCATCATTTTCTTCATCAGAACTTGGGAGATTGGAGGGGCCTCAGAAGGATAAGGATCACCCCAGAATTACATCCTTCCGAGGTCCCTCCATTCCCCCAAGGCCTCCCCAGGAATTTCCCAACTTGGAGCTGACAACCCTCCTTACTAAAACCTTATTCAGTGGTTCTATTGTGCACTATTTCACAACTTCCTTTTGTGTTTTTAAACTTTCATGTCCAACACCTTAGACACATAGTGACAAATATACATCCCCCCGTTTCCCCGAAAATAAGCCCTAGTATGATTTTTTGGGGATTTTTGGAGGATGCTTGAAATATAAGCCCTACTCCAAAAATAAGCCCCAGTTACAGATTTCCCGGTGCAGCTGATCATGTGGAGGGCACAGAATCATGGGGGAAAAAATAAGACATCCCCTGAAAATAAGGCCTATTGCATAGGTGTCAAACTCGCGGCCCTCCAGATGTTATGGACTACAGTTCCCATCATCCCCTGCCAGCTGGCAGGGGATGATGGGAACTGTAGTCCATAACATCTGGAGGGCCGCGAGTTTGACACCTGTGCCCTAATGCATCTTTGGAGTAAAAATTAATATAAGACCCTGTCTTATTTTCGAAAAACATGGTACCTAAGTAACTGAAATGGCCCTTAAAGCCAAACTGGAGAGAATCTCTGAACGAATAGTGGCCCCAATCATCTGCCAGGTAGCCTATCTGAGGTAGGGCTGCCAAGTCCCCCTGGCCACCAAGGAGGGGATAGTGGGGTTGGGGGCGCCTGATCTGAGGACAGGGATCTGGAGATGTGAAGAGGACAGGGGGCTCGACAGGGAGGGTTACAATGTCGTATTGCCCCCTACTCCAAAGCATCCATTTTCAACTGTAATGGAGATGGGGGAAGGGATTCCCAGGTCCCACCTCCGGCGCCCCTAGTCCGAGGAGACCTACCCTCTCCACGTCCTCGGGTTGGAAGAAGTTATTTGTAAAGTGGTCTGCAACCTGCACGGCCCTGAGTTTCTCCACCAAGCTGCCCATCAAGGCCTCCAGCAGGAAGGCGCCTGCCTCGAGGTCGGCCTCCAGGGAGGGCGAGGGCAGCTCGTTCAGGCTGGGCTCCAGGTAGGCGGCGGCCTGGAAGCCCCCTCCCCGCACGGCGTCGCAGAACTCCTGGCACAGGCCCTGCCGGCGGGGTGCCTCGTCCTCCAGGGCGCGCAGCAGGACCTCTGCGGCGGCGATCTCGCCGTCGTTGCGGAGGACCGCCCGGACACCCTCCTTGCCCTCGGCGCTCAGGGAGGGCATGAGGTCCAGCACGCGCGTCACCTGCAGCCCCCGGCTGATCTTCGTCCTGAAGCACCAGACCAGGTAGAGGATGCACTCGTCGCGGGAAGGGGCCGCCGCTTCCATGTTGCGCTCCTCTTGGGCACGGTCAGGCGCGCCCTACAAGAAGGAAGAGAGGAAAGCCCCGGACGGGGATCTTTGCAGGGACGGTCTCGCCCTGCTGCTGCCGCCGCCGCTGCTTCACCTCCTGCTCCTGCTCCCGATCGCCGATCCCTTCTCTCTGCTCAACGGGAAACGAAACAAGGCTCCGAAAGCGCTTTCCGGAGTGCCTTCCTGGAAGCCGGGCTGTGGAGCTGCCTCCTTCGCCACTGGCCCGGCGGCTCCGCTGTGCGCTTTTTAAAACCTCCCGGCAGTTTCAGTTTCTATTCCTGGCCAGGCGGTCGGTTTCTAAACGTAACGGGCGCCGAGCCAACTTCTCCTGGAGTGCTCTGGATTTTCTTGTAGCAAACGATATGGGACAGCTGGCCTCGACCTGGTTTGCTACCATTTGGCACCGGCGGGAGGTGTTGCAGACACTCGACTCGACTTTGGGTGCAAAGCACAGCCTTTTCGCACAAGCGTGCCTTCCTTCGCCTTGCCTTTGGAACCCAAGTCCTAGAAATCTCCTAAGCCAGAGTGGGCAGCCCTAAGAAAGCATTCGGTACAAATGCTGTTGAAAAGGTTATTTCTGAACAGGAGAAGGGAGGAAGAGCTTGCCAAATTGAATGCTGTCTTGAACCATGGGGGTGGGAAGGACAGTTGTGCCAACTTTGTGTGTGTGTGTAAAGTGCCCTCAAGTTGTAGCAAACTTATGGCGACCTCATTCAAGGCGACCCCTTTCAAGTTGAGTGTGAAACAGGTGGTTTGCCGTTTCCTTCCTCAGCAGAATCTTCATTGGAAGTCATCCGAGGAATCCGAGGAACTAGCGAAGATAGTGTGGTAGACAAGGAAGAAGTTCTGGCAGCCATTGATAAACTAAATGTTACCAAATCCCCTGGCCCAGATTGCATTCACCCAAGAGTTCTTAAAGAGCTCAAGCATGAAATTGCTGATCTTCTCACTTTAATATGCAATTTATCCCTCAAATCAGGCTCCATCCCTGAAGACTGGAAGATGGCCAATGTCACACCAATCTTTAAGAAAGGATCTAGGGGGGACCCGGGAAATTACAGGCCAGTCAGTTTAACATCTGTTCCTGGTAAATTAGTAGAATCTATCATTAAAGATAAAATTATAAAACATGTAGAAAAGCAAGACCTGCTGAGAAAGAGTCAGCATGGCTTTTGCAGAGAGGCAAATCCTGGGTCTTACAAACTTACTAGAGAGTTCTTTGAGGGGTGTAAACAGGCATGTGGACAGGGTGAACCGGTGGACATTGTCTACTTGGATTTCCAAAAAAGGCTTTTGACAAAGTTCCTCACCAGAGACTTCTGTTGAGAAAACTCAGCAATGAAGGAATAAGAGGGGAAGTCCTCCTATGGATTAAAACTGGTTGAGAAACAGGAAACAAAGAGTGGGTGTAAATGGGAAGTTCTCAGCCAATGGAGAGATGTCGGGAGTGTGTGTCCCCTAAGGATCCGCTTTTGGGACCAGTGCTCTTTAACCTATTCATAAAATGACTCTGGAAGTAGGGGTGGGTAGCGTGGTGGCCAAGTTTGCAGATGATACCTAAAATTATGTAGGGTGGTGAGAACCACAAAGGATTGTGAAGAGCTCCAAGCGGACCTTGATAAATTAGGTGAGTGGGCTCCAGAAATGGCAAATGCAGTTCAATGTAGCAAAATGTAAAGTGATGCACATAGGGGCAAAAAATCCAAACTTCACATACACGCTACAGGGATCAGTGCTATCAGTCACAGACCAGGAAAGAGGATTTAGGCGTCTTAGTTGATAGTTCCATGGGAATGTCAACTCAAGGCATGGCAGCTGTGAAAAAGGCAAGAGCTCTATGCTGGGGATCATTAGAAAAGGAATTGATAATAAAACTGCAAAGATTGTCATGCCCTTATATAAAGCAGTGGTGCGACCGCACTTGGAGTACTGTGACCAGTTCTGGTCGCCGCATCTCAAACAGGATATTGAGGAGATAGAAAAAAAGTGCAGAGAAGGGGCAACAAAAAAAGTTGATGATTGAGGGACTGGAGCACCTTCCTATGAGGGAGAAGGCTGCAGCGTTTGGGACTCTTTAGTTTGGAGAGGAGGCGGCTGAGGGGATATGGATTGAAGTCTACAAAATTCATGCATGGGGTAGAAATATGTTGACAGAGAGACATTTTTCTCTCTCTTTCTCACAATACTAGAACCAGGGACATTCATTAGAAAAATGCTGGGGAAGGAATTAGGACTAATAAAAAAAAGAAACACTTCTTCACGCAACGTGTGATTGGTGTTTGGAATATGCTGCCACAGGAGGTGGTGATGGCCACTAACCTGGATAGCTTTAAAAGGGGCTTGGACAGATTTATGGAGGAGAAGTTGATTTATGGCTACCAATCTTGATCCTCTTTGATCTGAGATTGCAAATGCCTTAACAGACCAGGTGATCGGGAGCAACAGCCGCAGAAGGCCATTGCGTTGACATCCTACATGTGAGCTCCCAAAGGCACCTGGTGGGCCACTGCGAGTAGCAGAGATCTGGACTAGATGGACTTTGGTCTGATCCAGCTGGCTTGTTCTTATATTCTTATATTCTTATCTATCTGTCTGTCTGTCTATATGACCAATGTCATATACATATCGTGCTTAATATGATCACAAATAACATACTATGCCAGCTTTCCTCCTTGTGCCATCTTTAGCTCACTTAGTCTTAGATCCTCCCATGCTAAGTAGCATTTCAGGCAACAAGTGCTCTCCAGCAGTTCTGGTTTTGGGTGACACCTGCCCTCAGCCTCTTTCTGTGTAGTGTTCAGTGTCTTCAGGTCTTGCTTGAATGTTCTCCTCTAGGTGTTTCAAGGGCGTCCTCGTCGTTTGGCATCAGCAGGTATCCACCTCATTGCCATATTTGGGATCCAGCTGTTCTCCATCCGAAGGACACGGCCCGCTAATCATAGTCTTCTATGTGCACCGATGGTATGAAGTTTGCACAAGCGGCTCCTTCAAAGCACCTTTTCATGGGTGATGTGGTCATAATATTGGATCTTCAGGATATGGTGAAGGCACTTCTGTTGCAAGACGTCAAGCCTGCAGTTGATACTAGTTGATGTCCTCCGGTACTTGCTAGCATAAATGGCTGTTGGGATCTCAATGGAGATGAATGGATGGAGCTTGATCTTTAGGGCAATGACTGATGAGCACCAGATATTTTCATTCTCCGAAAAGCAGTTGCAGCCTTTCCAGTGCGGCACCTGACATCTGCCCCTGCATCTCCATTCAGGGAGATAACACTGCCCTGATAGGTGAACCTCTCCACCTTCTCTATCTGCTGTGATCCAATTATGATTCCTGTGTTTGGGCTATGGAGCTAATATACATGATCTTTGATTTATCAGTGCTTATCCTGAGTCCAATTTTGCCCACTTCTGTAAAATATAGTGGTTCAGGTACTGCCTATTCAATTTTGGTTAAGGTACTATATAGCCCAGTCCCCAACCTGCTTTCTTGAAACAAATCCCCAGTTCAGTGGGACTTATTTCACAGTAGGTGAGCCCAAATTGCAGGTGGGGTTGCCAGCCTCTATGTGGTTGATTTGAAGAAGAAGAGTTAGAATTTATATTCCCCCTTTCTTTCCTGTAAGGGGACTCAAAGGGGCTTACAATCTCCTTGCCCTTCTCCCCTCACAACAAACACCCTGTGAGGTGAGGTGAGGTGGGTGGGGCTGAGAGAATTCAGAAGAACTGTGACTAGCTCAAGGTCACTCAGCTGGCGTGTGTTGGAATGTACAGGCCAATCTGAATTCCCCAGATAAGCCTCCACAGCTCAGATGGCAGAGTGGGGAATCAAACCTGGTTCCTCCAGATTAGAGTACACCTGCTCTTAACCACTATGCCACTAACCACTTAGTGCACCCCACAAAGTGGAATTACTCCATTGGTTTCATTTCAGGGTTAGAAAAATAATTAGAAAACGTAGCATGTAAATACAAATGAAAATTGGCAATTAAATCAGTACAGCAGCTCTCACGGTTAAAGAAAGCCTTGCACCGTTTGGAGTAAGTTCAAAGATGTATTATGGTTGACATTAGATAGCCACTTAACCTTTCCCAACAGATTGTTTGACCAAGGAAATTTCAATCCCAAAGAAAACAAAGCCAAGATTTCAAGAATTTGTTATGAATGGCGTTAGGTTGTCCACATTATATTAAGCTGTGGTGGCTGGAGCTCTCCTGCTACTACAACTGATCTCCTGGCGATAGAGAACAATTCATCTGGAGATAATAGCTGCTTTGTAAGGTTGGCTGAATGGCATTGAACCCTACCCACATTCCTCTCCTCCCCAAACCCTGGCTTCCTCAGGGTCTGTTCTGTGAAAACCTCAAGGTGTTTTCCAACACAGCCGGCAACCCTAGTTGCAGTCAACGTTCCCACAAAATGTTTTGCCAACACACCAGAAAGGAAACCAAACGGGATTTTAAATACATTTTAAACTATAGCTTTCTGTTTTTCTCCAGATCATCAGTTTCATTTTTCTACGTGCAGTTTAGTTTCATTTCATAATGCCTCATGTTAGCTTCCTCCTTCCATTAAAAAATGCTAGTTCCAGTGCTATTTAATGTTCAGCCAAGGGAACATAATTAGCCATTATATCCCATTTATAAAAACATAACTTGAACATTTACATTTAAAGATTCACAATCAACAACACATTTATCTTCATTTAAACCACAAATTGGCCAGATTCATGGCTTTGCCCGGAATGCAGTTTATGAATCTTTATACGTCGTCTTTATGAATCATGTGACACTATTTCAGTCTTTTGTATTTCAAATGCCAGAGGGTCACTGATTTGCTTTTTTTTTTTAAATTAAAAAGTATAAAACATCAACATATTTAATTCTCACCATGGTCAGATCTATGAATACTTAAATCCAGAGGCTGGAGCCATGAACAGAGAAGGTTAAGAGTGGCTCAGATTTGGAGACAGGTTTGATTCCCCACTCTTCCACATGAGCAATGGACTGCAATCCGGTGAACTGGGTTTGATTTCCTGCTCTTCTGCATGAAGCCTGCTGAGCGACCTTGGGCTAGTCACAATTCTCTTGCCCCCACCTACCTCACAAGATGTCTGTGGTGGGTGAGGAAAGGAAGGCATTTTGCAAGCCACGGTTGAGACTCCTTAAAGGTAGAGAAAAGTAGGGTGTAAAAAACAAACTCTTTTCATCTTCTTACAGCTCAATCCAGATGCGGGGGCTGAACTCCACAGCATCCAACCCACTTTCGGACACTGCTTCCAGAGTTGGCCTAATGTTGAGGCTGATGCAACTGAGGGCATTCCTGGAGGCCAACATTTGTTGACTCCTCCTGGACTTTGACCCTGGGAAAGTTGGTGGCATAATTCCATTGTCCCATTTCAGACTTAGGGTAGCGTAACTTTATTTTCCCAAATGGAGGGCTTTCAGGTGGCTGAGGATTCTCCAGCTTCTCCTGCCTTCCCACACCACCTGGAAGCCCTCTGGAGGTGGTGCAGCAGCACTGTCCCTGGCTACCTCACCAACAGAATTGGGCTGTTATTCATCAACAATCCTGAGAAAAGCTTCAAGTTTGTAGGAAATAGTGATGTCTAAAAATTTAAATTGGGAGGGGGGATTAATCCTCCCAAACCTAACTGAAGTAGTGCCTGTATCTTTAAGAAGTGGAGGCTCTCGGTGGCTGTTGCTAGACAGCCATTGCAGTATTGCCAGCCATGGGTTTCTGTCAGTAAAAGGCAGGAGTTGGTGACAGGGCCATTTCAGCCTTTGATGGAGGACTCATTGGGGCCAAGCCCAGCAGCAACCATTACGTGTCTTGACTTCCATGACTCAACCAGGTCCAACTGCTTGCCACTGTTCAACAGCAGCCACCCATGAAAGCCAGTTTGGGACAGGGGTTAGAATTTCAGACCAGGACCCGGGATACCTAGTTGGGCTGTACATCCAGATAAAACTGAACTGAAAATAACTCCCCAAAAGCCATTTCAGCTTTATTTTATTCCCCTCCTCTCCTCCCCAATGATGGCAATTTAAGGGGGTTGGCTAGAGGGTGCTGAAAAATGCCATTTTTTCTGGCATTTTAGGGGCCACTTTGGCCCTGCCCCCTTTAAAAATGGGGAGAACCCCTCTCCCGCTCCTGAGCTGAAGGCTGCCTCAGAAGTCCACATGGGCTTGGAGGTGGCAGGCAGCAAAGAACTGAAAGTTGGGCTTAGCCCAACGGGGCCCAGCTTTTATCTTGGTGCCACTGCCTCCAAAAACCGCATTTAATTTCAGAGACGGTGCAGGAGTGGTGGAGCAGAATGCTGAACTTTGCTACTCAGACTTTTTCATAATCAGGGTGAAAAGCCGCCGCCCCCCCAATTCATATGGTTTGGCTTTTTTTTTAAAAAAAAATCCGGGTCTTTTAACACACACCCCTCAAATGGTACACACCCTGAATACCTAGGTTTGCATCCTGAGCCTCCCCTAGCAGAGGAACTGGGCAAGTGACCTGCACCAATCAGGTGGATCTAACCTGGCCAGCAGCTGGAAATGCAGAGTTTTCCATAAGAGGCTGCCAGGGGAAAGTAGGGAAAAGTAAGTTGACTGCTGGGTGGGAAGGAGAGAAGGAAGCAGAAGGAGTCTATTGCTTTACAGGAAGGGAAAGAGGAAATAGTATACAGTATAATGGTTTTAGACAAACCTAAGCATGTATTCTTCCTAAGGCCTTAAGAAATTGCTTTTAGAATCAGTCCAAAGGTCATCTAGCCCTTGAAAGAATTGCAAGGACCACTACATGATCTCCCAGGAATTGGTCAGTGGCACAAGTTTTCCTTCTGCCTATATATATTTTATATTTTCTGCTATGGTTTACCTTCTTCTATTTTAATTTAATTGCTGGGACCTGTTCACTTCTCATATTCAAACCATTTTAATGTATCCAGCAATTACTGAATCACTTAATTATACCTGCAGCATGTCCTCAATTTGTAGGATTCAAAAAACAAACAGATAGAAAAAAAACAAAAACCCCAAGCAGATAGTAACACACTTCTCTCTGTGATACACCTTTGAAGATGCCGGTCACAGATGCAGGCGAAACGTTGAGACCAAGATCCACCAGACCACAGCCACACAGCTGGAAAACTCACAACAACCAGTTGAATCCAGCCCTGAAAGCCTTTGTCAATACGTTTAAGATGTGTCTTTATTATGTATGCTTTTTAATATGCTAACAAGCTTTATGGCCCTGATGACAGTAGAAAGACAGAGTAAAAATACTGTAAATAATCTGTGTAGGATAGAAGAACCATATACACTGCTCTAAATTCCTTGGAGAAAGGATGGGCTAAAAATATAAAAGGTCTATTGCCAATGGGATAATAAAGATGCAAGCTGTTGCTGTAACAAATGATGGTATACTTTTGAATTCTTTCTTCGCTATATTCTTTTAAATCAACACCTGTAATTATTATCTTTTTGTGGGGCTGGGATACTGGTGCACCAGGTCTTGACCTCTGGAGTTCTGCAAGGTTTTATTTTGACCCCAATGTTTTCCAATATCTGTGTAAAGTTGCTGAGATGGAGTTGAGCTGGGCTGTCACCATGGATGACAATCAGATTGATCTCATGCTTCCAACAGATCCTAGGGAGGATGTGGAAACCAAACAGGTGCCTGGAGACAGTTTTTGGAGGGATGAGGGTTATCAAAGTGAAATTTAATCCTGACAAAACAGAGGTGCTACTAGTGAGGGGAAGGTTTGACCAAGGAATGGGGAGACCAAGGAAAGGCCAGGCTACTTCTATTCAGATGCCCTCACCTATTGACCTTGCTATCTTCATTGTTACTCACATGCCAGGCTATTTCTATTCAGATGTTCTCACCTATTGACCTTGCTATCTTCATTGTTACTCACAGGTATATATACTCCACTTGCTTTCCTTTCCTACTATCAGATCCTCTGAAGATGCCAGCCACAGATGCAAGCGAAACGTCAGGAGAGAATGCTGGTAGAACACGACCATACAGTCCAGAAACCACACAGCACCCCAGTGATTCCGGCCGTGAAAGCCTTCGACAATACAATGGGGAGACATCCTGTTCTAAATATTACTGCACTCCCCCTAGGGGAGCAGGTTCATAGCCTGTGGGTCCTGTTGAATCCAGATCTCCTTTTGGATAAATAGGTGGTCAGGAGCACCTTTCACCAGTTTTAGCTAGTGAGCCAGCTGAAGCCTTCCTGGGCTGGAAAGACCATGCCACTGTGGTGCATACCCTTGGCAACATCTAGATTAGATTACTGCAGTGCACTCTGTGTGGGCCTGCCCCTGATTGCCCAGAAGCTGTAATTGCTACATAATGCTGTGGCCAGAATGTCTATTGGTGTGTGCTCCAGGGATCATACTACACTGTAACGGTTTAACCCACCCGTGAGAGAAGTGTTCTGGCCTCAGCATATGGAAACAAAGAATCTTTCTGTGGGTTCCAAAGCAAGACATTAACAACAGGGCTATATTGAGAGAATTATTCTCTATAATAACCAAGCATATGGATTTTTTGTTGTGTCTAGTGTGACATTGCTCAAGATCTGTAAGTTAAATAAGCAGTATCATGAAAGTTTAGTTCTGTATAGGTTATCAGCCTTCTGTCTGAAGAACAGTAGTCGATTATTCCAGGTGTCAAGTGAAAACCTCATGTCCTAGCCGAAGATGATTGGTGTTGATATTTCAAGATTTTTCAGTGATACAAAACACTTGAATATGTAAATCAAATAAGAAACAAAAAAAAACCCCATACATGTTATTCCATATGCTATTTTAAAATTAGATGACGGAATACAATTTCTGAGATTCTCACCAAAGTAGATTCTGCATGGTAGAAATTTGACAGGATGAAAAAAGGGTAATATCCCGGTTTGTGGAAGTATTTCACATGGGTCCCTTCCCTGAAGTGGGATTAGCCTGTTCCCGCAACCTGGGTTTTTCAAAAATCGCCAAATTGCAATCTTTTTGAAAAATCCTGGGTTGAACCCACTACCGAGGGAACGGTACAGGCGCCCAAATGCTTTATTTTCCCCACCCCGCCACCCGTTCTTCCACCTTACATCATGTCAGTTTCGTTTCTGCTGAACTGCTGACCAGTGTAGAAGCCCACCATTTCAGAAACATTCCCCAAGTACATTTTCTCCCCATGGCAGAGACTATGAGTGCCATTTCATGTAAAGGTGTTCAGCAATGGATTCAAAATAAATAGGGCCATTGTGAGCAACGGCCTTGTTTCCATTTATTTTTTTGGGTGCTCAGAGCACACCTTTGGATGTTCATGGGACATATTCCTTTGCTCTCCTTTTGGACAGATTTTTTTGTATATCACAGATGTTAAGGGGGGCTGCATGCTTCATGTTTACATGTGTCATGGTTTCAAAGCCCTTCACTTCTTTTCCACGCTGGAGAAACAGGAGGGGGAGGTCCTGCTTGGGCTCTCAAGGTTGTTGTAGATTCTCCACCAATCAGAAGCATTCCCTTAGCACAGGGAGGGAACAGGCGGAAGGGGGACTGTGGTGATGGAACAGCCAATCAGAACTCAGGAAAAATGGGATGTTTGCACCTGCACAGCTCTGTTGCAGATTTGTGTGAAGGGACAGAAAGAAAACTGAAACGTTGGAACATCCTCTTTAAGGAAATTCATCTGTATCCCTTTGTTATTGTTTTCTACCTGAAGGTGAAGACTTTTTTGTTTCATTTGGTGTACCCCCAGTAAAACTCTTATTCACCTTCCTCTCTGTTTATGTGTGTTGCATACATTTATAGTTGTTTCTTGTACCATTAAATATTTAGACAAATAATAATGTGCAAATGTTTTAATGCCTAATGTATAAATGTTTTAATTCCTAAAGGGGATCCAAGTTCTGTCAAAAGGCAGCAGATCAATGTTTTAACTAAGTGCATGAAACAAAACAAAACTTATTTCTGCTTAGGTTTGCTTAGGGAGAATTGTTAGGAGGATAGTGTGTGTGTGTTGTGCCATTGAATCGCTTCCAGCTTATGGCAATGCTATAAATTAATGCCCTCCAAAACATTCTATCGTGAACAACCTTGCTCAGTCCTTGCAAACTGAGGGCCAGGCTTCCTTGATTGAGTCCATCCATCTCTGGCTGGAGATCTCCCAGAATTACAATTGATCTCTGGGGAACAGAGATCAGTCCACCTGGAGTAAATGGCGCTTTGGTGGACACCATGGCCTTATCCCCCATTGAAGTCCCTCCCTCCTCCAACCGTGCCATCCTCAGGCTCCCCTCCTAAAATCTCCAAGTATTTCCCAACCTGGAGCTGGCAGTCGATCTTTTTGCCTGTCTACTCCCAGAAAATTCCATTATTAAACAATAGACTTTTGAGCTTTTCTCCATCACACCCTGGAACATAACCCCACTTCTTTGTGTGCTTAACAGTGATTCCCATGAAGAGTTCTGGAGATCTTCAAAGGTCACCACTCTGTTACATTGTGCTACTAAGTCATTACACCACTTATTGCCTTTCTGGCATTTTAAAAAAATCATGGGCCAGCACAGCTAACCACAGGCTTAGTCAGAAATCCCAGAAGAGTAACTCGTTTCTGATGAAACCCAATTGAAATTGGATAGCAATTTCTAGACTGACATATTGCATCATTCATATCCCTGACTTTCAGCACACTTCAGCATGATGAAAGAATATGTTCCCTAATCCCCGAAATTCCACACTATAATAATTGCTTGTTATACAATTATTCAACACGGCTGCATCTCTTCCACCAGATGACAATCACCTCTTTGTCCCGCCCCTTCCGCCGAAGACGTCACACTCCAGCCAGCGTTTGTTTCCCCTTTCCGCTTCTTTCTTTTGCCCCGCCTTTGCCTCCACGGGTTGACCAATACTGGGACGGGGCGGATATTCCCTCAGCCAATAGCAAGAGGAAGCGACGCATGAAGGGTTACGTAAAGGGACTTCCGCTTTTCGTCCGTTGAGCCCGGAAGGAGACGGCCTTTCCTCAGAGTCTGGTGGTCCCCGTGGAAGATTTGGAGCTTTTCCCCAATTCGAATCCGGGCGACGGTTTCTTCCCTTCCCCCACCTCTTAACGGTCTTCTCCCCTAACGGCGAGATGACGTACCCAGGGTTCGGAGCGGTGAGTACGAGGATAGCGGTTGGAGGGGAGGCCTGTCAGTCTTGTCCTTCCCTCCTCCTATCCGCTCCTCATCTGTCTCTTCGCCATGTATGGCCCATTAGCTTTGTGGCCTCCTCACAGCTCCATGACGGAGTCGAGGCGGAGGGACCTCGGTTGTTTCTCTTTCAAGCGATGCCCTGGAGCGGGTGGGCCTTCAAACGAGACCAAGCAGTGTCATCTCCCTTCCTCCTCCTTGTAACGGAAGTATGAGGGAAAGGAGGGTCACGTGCCCCCAGTTTGCTTGGTTTAAAAATAAATAGAGAACAAACCACATTTGGTTTTACTTGGTTACCAGTTTACTTGGCTTGAAAATAAATAGAAAGCAAACCAGTACTGACCGTACTGTTGCAGTGCAGGGAAACCATCTTTTTCGTGCCATGGGTCTAAAGTTGAGAAAGGCCCCTTCAGCACATGCAGAATAGTGCACTTTCAATCCACTTTCACAGTTGTTTGAAAGTGGATTTTGATATTTTGCACAGCAAAATCCAGCTGCAAAGTGGCTTGAAAGTGCTTTATTCTGCACATGCTGAGGGGCTAAAGAGTCACTTGCTGGAATTCTGGGTGATGATGGGCTATTTTTAAAGGCAGGACAAGCCCTCCCCCCATGAATTAGCAACCCTAAATGCACAACTGTAACCAATTTAAACCTTTTTGAAGAGTATGTGTTTAAAGAACTGTTTCTTAGAAATTGAGGGATGTGCAACTTATTTCATTGTCTCTCATTGCAACCTTGAAAACTTTGGTTGTAGTCAAACTGTCTAATAACACTGAATAATCATTGGAAGGTTCCATCCATTTTCATTAAGAAGTTTATGTTTTATTCTGAGGGAACATCTTCATTGTTATAGCACTTAATTTTTTTTCCACATCTGAAAGTTGTTATCTGCTTTTCCAATACCAGGAAGGAATAACAGGCATCTTATTGTACTGTGTTTGGAATTGCATCTGTAAAACTTTACTTTCAAGCTAAGGGCTATCTTGGAGTGTAAACTACCTAGCATGTGCATGTAGGAATTTTACAGAAATCGAGTAGGTTTGATTAAAACTCAGGATGAAGGAAAGCAGTGGAATTTCAACAAAGCTGGCCTCCTTTATCACCCTTCCATTTCCCTTTTTCGTCTTGCCCTTTTTTATTTTTCCTGTTCCTTTCATTCATTCTCCCCTTAGTTGGAATTGATTTTATGGCACCACCGGACAATATACTACAATATACTATAGCAACTGATTGTTGATTAATTTTAACTATTCTTTTAATTATTCGTTTCTGTAAGCCATCCTGAGCTCAGTACAGAAAAGTGGCCCATAAAATTATGAATAATTTCATGCCTCTGGGAGTGTGGTCACTCAGTGGGAAATAAAGATATAAATCCTTTACCTGGCTTGTGTGAGTGGAGACACTGCTATAATTCCAAATTGATGATCAAAGAACCTTCTTTCAGACTTTCTTCTGGACAGTTGCCATACATTGTGGTTTGATGTACTGGTTCAGCATTTTCTATGCTCTCAATATAGTATAGTGAAATTAGTACAGAGTGCTTATATTTGGCTACAGGGAAATAAATGTCAGTAGCAATGCATGCTTGTATACAGAGATGGTAAGTACAGTGACATATGCTTATTCTCTTCATAAAAGTACGGTGCTTACCGTGGCCAGGTGCCAATGCAAATGGCCATGGGCCAACCCGTGCCAGGAGGAGTACCAAGTATGGCCCATGCTGGATCTTCTGGGTATTCTGTTTATTCTGGTGCCTACGCTGCTGCTGTTGATCCTATGTGGACATTTTTCAGTGCAATTTCTGGACAGGTAAGCGAAAGCTGCGTTCTTCAAGTTTTGGGGGAAAAGCTGTTTTGTTTTGTTTAAGGGATGATTTCTTAATTTGTTTGTCAGCATGTAAAATGTTGTGAGTAATTGAATTAAAGCACATTTAATATATGTGTAGGTCTGCCAGTGATTTGCTGCTAAACACTGGAAACTGATAACCTTCGGTTTGTCTTTTCAGAACCCCAGGGTGGGGTTCTGATGGCAAGGTTAATGCAACTGCAGTCATGTTGACTTTGTGTAATTATTTCCACATGGTGGATCAGGTGTGCTTGACCTGGGGCTATTGTTGTTGATAACAAAAGGAAAAATAAAGCTTGGGGAGCACATTTAGAGTTCATGGTTCTTGGTACCAGTCTGTCATTGGCAAGTCTACAGTATGGACCTATTGAAGCAATGAATCTGCTTTAGCTTCTTTTTTCCTTTTATTCTTTTGGGTAGGGGGTTGCTTGTTCTGGAAGCACACTAAACAGAACCACTCAATTCTTGCTTTCTCAGCAAGAGTTATTTTGGAAAGCTAAGTTCAGGCTCAAAAGCAACAGTGAAAAGCGATTTTGGTTCTGCTTCTAATCCCATTCCAAATATTTAGAATTGTGTGGTATACTAGGATGGGCTTTAATTGTTCTCCTCTCATGCTAAATGATTAGTAGACATGCCATGTTAACAAGCATACGAAAGGTCTTTTTATTATTTTTGAGTCTGCACCAGGCTTCTGGGTTGATAAAATGAGAAGTATAATGCACATCACCAGGTATTTTATAAAGTGGTCAGTGACTGTTTGGATGGGGCAGGAGAGCTGGTTAAAAAGGTTACAGTAAAGATTCACCCAAGGGCATATGCATGGCCCCACAGGTCATTGGTCTCTAGAACGTTTTGGGACTTGTGATGCGCTTATGCATTCTCCTAAGAGGTGGATCTGCAAAGGCAATATTCAGGAACAACTTTCATTTCAGGTGAGTAACTTTACTCTGGACTTCTTTTGCCTTGGCATTTTGATTTCTACAGTTCTTACAAATTGAGGTGATGAGCCGCATTACTTGTGGTGACAAGCCACTTGTTCAATCTTGCATATTAGTGTTTCAGTAGGCACAGCTTGTGTGCAGGGGAATTTTTTCTTGAAGTATTTTCTCTATACCAGGGGTAGGGAACCTGCGGCTCTCCAGATGTTCAGGAACTACAATTCCCATCAGCCCCTACCAGCATGGCCAATTGGCCATGCTGACAGAGGCTGATGGGAATTGTAGTTCCTGAATATCTGGAGAGCCGCAGGTTCCCTACCCCTGCTCTATACTATAGGACCACTATTTTAGGATTCTGCGGGTGATACAGGGTTTCATCAGATCTAGAAGCCTAATTACGTTAAATATGTAGTGTAGTTTAAGTACATCAGAAATTAGCATAGTTTTAGAATACATGCTGTCTGAGTCAGGTGCTCATCTTCAGCTTCTTTAATGTTTCTAGAAAGGAGGCTGAACGTTTTAAGAGATTGTGCAAAATTACAAGTCACCGAAGTGATTTCACAATTATTGGAAGGGATTGTCCAGAAGACAACATATGAGCTGTTCTAGATTTGCAGTAGCTTTCTAATGTTTGCAGAGCGGCATAAAGAACTAGCAGCTACTGTGGACAACTGGAAGCTTTGTTTGGATTAGTCATTGAGGCAACAGATAGGCTATGAAGTATTGTTGACTACAAATGAATTCTGTGTACTTCGTGTTCCTCTGAATTGGGCATTCTCATGAACATTCATGATAGCATTACATCCCACTTCTGAAGGTGCCAGCTTGCATAATAAAGCACTCTCGTCTGAGGCAGGCAGAATTTTCTGTCTACTTGAATGAGATGGCACAGTGTAGGTTTGCAGAAAGGTAGGTGGGGTTCAGACTTGTTCCCACAATGGAAAGGAAGAGTACATAACTTCTACCATTTTGATTGTTTATTGAATTTGGCATGTTTCAATTCTGGGCATGGCTGGCCAAAGCATACTTTAACTTTGCCGAGCTGAGAGATTATTAGATGTCAGTGGACATTTGGAAGGAAGAAGGCACAAATGGGAGGTCTGGAAAACTCCTATTTTTTTTCTTTTCCCCATTTATTTGGGCAGAGAATCAGGACTGTGACTTGCAGGTAACAGAGCACCCCTTTGTTCTCTGCCTGGTAGAAGCAACTTTATTGTGACAGGTGCTTGAGCTTGCAATAGCAGCTTGGCAAATTTAAAATCATAGCAGCTGTTCTGCATCTGCCATTTAGTTGATCACTCAAACATCTGGTATCTTCTGCAGCAAATTGAAGGCTAGTGCTTCAATAGAATAGATGATACAAATTATTCATCAGGCAAGCGTGGTCTTTACCTCCCATTCAGTATCATTCTTCTGCAGATGAAGAACCACAAAGATTGGAGCCACCAAAAATGAAATCACTTTCTAATGACTCGCCTCATTCTGCCAGTAGCTGCTTAAACAGCCATGTGTTCCTAGAGAGGGTTAGTGATTGTCCCTCTTCCTCTCAAGCAATAGCAGAAATGACTGCAGAAAAACTGAATTTTATAGACAAAAATGTAGATAATTAAAATTGCTTCAAGCCTTTAGAAAAGTGGCTGTCCTTTGTAAAATAAGTACCTACAGTCTAGTAATTTGAACTGTTTTCACTTTGAATGGTAGTTATTTTCAGCCCATCTAGGCAGTTCCCTGAATGAGGAATCTGGAATCCTTCACAGAATTCAAGTTGCTGGATTGTACTTGGAGTAGTAAAGGCAAGCTCTGATTTACAAAATCCAGTATGGGGATGTGAAAGGTGGTAGGGAGTTAATTCATCAGAGTTGAAGATGTAGTGAGGCTCTAGGAAAGTTTTTGTAGAAGTTTTGAGAACATATATTATTTTCCAGAAGTAATCCTACCATACTTCTGGGTTTTGAGAACAGATATTATTTTCCAGAAGTAATCCTATCATAGGGAACTGCATATAATAATGCAAAATAACATATTTTTAGAGCTACCTTCTTTCAGTGAAGAAAAGAGGTCTTTGCACGTGTAGAAGATTATGTGTATTAGAGTTCCCATGTACTCTTGGATTGGTTGCTGATCCAAAGGTAAATGTGGATTGTAGCTAAAATATGACTTCAGTTTTCTACAGTGTTCCTTGGTTTCAAAAGTTGCCCCTCCACTCCAGCAGAATATCTGCCATCTTTGCATTTATTTCCATAAAACTTGAAAGCTGTGGTTTTTTAACTTGGTATCTTCAGGGAACCCTTTCCCTCTTTGCTGGGGAAAAGCCATGTCTAGCAAAGGATACTGCGATATATTGATAGAGTCTACTTGGCTGTATATCAGCTGAGAGTACACTTCAGAAGGAATCCAACCCTGTTTGCATTGGTGCAACACAGAAGACTGTTAGCGGAAGGGCAAGCTGTCTTTCTAGGCCGCTCTTTCACCACCCCTGACCATTTCATTGAAGCATCTTTGAATGAGTTTTCAAGGAACCCTGGGGTTCTCCAGAACACAGTTTGAAAAACCATTGCTTTAATAGTAACTATATTTCTGAGAACTAAAAACAATGGACAAGGGAAAGAGTTTGCTTTGAATTGCTCTGCTTCGGATCTTCAACACTTGCTGACTTCCATATTTTTATTCATTCTCAAGTGTGCTATTTTAGTGAATTCAGTTTTTTATAGGAGGAATAAACATTCACTCCTGAAGTACCAGTCAATTAAACACAGTCTGTCATCTGCCATGTAGCGAGACCAAAGGGGTGATGGAAGCATGAGCCCTGACTCTCAAAAGAACTGATCAGGTAGAAATTCACAAAAACATGGGTATTGCTTTTGGAGGGGAGGGTGAACGCAGGAACATGAAATAATTTCTGAGTGTTGTTGAATTGCCTTGCACCAGTCAATGGGGCTCAGAAGTATACTCATCACCACAATTTCAGTTCTCCTTTTCCACTGTGAGCTTACCCAATGAAAATGTCTCTTGTTTTGTGGGTAAATGCCATGATTAGCATATTTCCGTCCGTTCATATCTGATATTTTCTTGAATATGTAGCCATGTGGATTCATAGTCTTCTAGACATGTTTGAGGGAACTGTATATGCGGTGCCTTTATAATATCCAGATGGCAGAATTACATTTGAATTCATACTTTCCTGCAAAACTGTGTTGTCATTTTTCAGCTGCATTTTTGAGCTGTTTCAGGATGAATATGGTTTGCAACAACCTCCAGGAACCTCTTTCCAAAGCCCAGTCCTTTTAATTCTATATTCATGGAATTATAAAGGGGTGCAAATGAAATATACTGATTATTGAACTTAGAATATCCCTCATTTTTATTTATACATGTTATTTTTACAGCATTTATGCTCTGCTTTTCTTTGTGGCTCAAAGGAGTTTACAATGATAGTTAAGAAAAATTCCAGTTAATTCAAAATGAAATAATAAACACTAAATCTCTCCTTTCCACTACCTTAAAAGAAGCAAGGTGATGCTTTTATTAATTAAAACATGCAAACTTTCGTTGGAGAAGCTCGCAAATAGCACTTTTGTTTGGGAAGGATGTAAAGTCAGTTTAGGGGAAGGTAGTATAATATACGTAACACATTACTTGCATGTGGAACTTTCTATATTGGGAAATAAATCTCTATGCCAGGTATATCCTCCTAGCAGGATTACATGTGCCATGGTAGCAGAAAATACTACTCCTTGTTCTATGGTGGTGAGTGGGAAGATCTCTGTGTGTATATACAAAGTTGGGCTTCAGTTCATCTTCATAATTTTGAATAGTATAAACTTGTAGAGGAGGTATGCAAGGAAAAATCCTTTCAAGTCTTTATATTCAAATAGTTTCTCTAGTAATTTACAGAGCTGTAAGTAAAACGTGTGTGGTTTTTTGAGAAGATCAGGGAACCTTCAAGGTGGAGCTAAAATCTGTAAAATCAATTGCAAAATATGTTTATTATATGGTGTACACAAAAAGGTTTGTTAAAAACACAGGGCCCAGATTACAGGGAGTGATCATAAATACAAAACAGTATTATTAAAGAAAACACATCTGGAAATACACCTTACAGGTATTTTTAATCTGAAAATGTGAAACCCTTATGTACCGGGTGGCCTGGTGTGGCCTACTCACAAAAACTTTCACAATTGAAATCGTTCATACCAAAATCTGGTGTTTGATTACCAGTGTTTCTGGATGTGCATACCATCAGTCAGTGATAAAATGTATTACAACAGTTTATTTTGATTTTTTAAAAATGTGTTTCAGACTGTGTTTTTAAAAAAGCCTTTTTGTGCACATATAATTAGTGTGTTATAGATTTTACAGTTTTTAGCTCAGTCTTTGAGGCTGTCTGTAATTTTCTGGTTGAGTTCTTTCTTTACCCTTTTATTTATTTATTTATTTTGAGAATCGGAGCGAACATCTGTGGAGCAAATAACTGGCAACTATGTATAGAAGATCTCTGTTAACTGTAATAATCTCAAATGAGCATATACTTCATTTTAAATTAAGAATATTGAAGCTTTTTGGTTTTCTGTCTACAGTATGATCTCTACAGTATGGCATACTCTTAGATGAGGCATTCCTCTGAAGTATTCTAGGTCTGTACGTCTGGCTAGAATTTAGGTGGCTGTCTGTTATTCATGTATACAGTTGATCTTGTATGAGCAAATTGGTCAGTGTCCCTGAATGTCAGATATGTCTGCACTCATTCATTTTACAGGATGGTGAAGTGGATGCTGAAGAGCTACAGAGATGTCTAACGCAGTCTGGAATCACTGGAACTTACACTCGTAAGATTTAGCCGCTCTTTTAAATGAAATCTTCATGTACAGTTCTGTGTGTGTTTTTAGTTTTAAAAAAATCAACATCTCTAGAGAAAATGTCTAGCAAATTTATATGCAAGATGTGTGTTGGGACACTTCAAAGTAGCATTGTCTTCACTTGGATACAGTGGCAAAGAATCAAAGAGCTATTTCAAGTGTGTCCAGTAGGATTTTTGACTCTCTTCTTGAATACCCAGTGCTTGTACTTTGAACTTTGGTTTGCCGTTGAGGTGACAGTAGACAGGTTGCTGTTTATATTCTTTTGCTATCCTGTACAGAAACATCCTGCTGATAGACAAAATATGATACTATGTATCTGAAGAAGAGGAGTTTGTATTTATATCCCCCTTTCTCTCCTGTAGGAGACTCAAAGGGGCTTACAATCTCCTTGCCCTTCCCCCCTCACAACAAACACCCTGTGAGGTGGGTGGGGCTGCGAGAGCTCCGAAAAGCTGGGACTAGCTCAAGGTCACCCAGCTGGCGTGTGTGGGAGTGCGCAGGCTAATCTGAATTCCCCAGATAAGCCTCCACAGCTCAAGCGGCAGAGTGGGGAATCAAACCTGGTTCCTCCAGATTAGAATGCACCTGCTCTTAACCACTACGCTGCTGCTGCTGACTGAACAACAACAGAAACAAAACATTAAAAAGTCCAGTTATGAGTGTTACATTTTCATTTATGCTTCTGTATCCCACCTACAATATTTGTTCCTACCTGTGCATCAGGTGAACTTGCTGAAACAAATCTGGTTAGTCTTTTGAAAGTCCACAGGTTGAAACTGCATACATAATTTAAATTCTGCAGAATATAAGTTTAAACAACAACTGGATCTCTGGGCCAGCATTCCTTGTGTGCAAAAAATTCCTGTGGTGAGTGCTGTGCAAGCAAGAATATTTCTTGTATACCAGTACTGACACACAGCATAGCTTTACCTATACTTGAGGACATAACTAATGGCTTGAGGGGGTCCAAGCGGCCTTCTGAGCCCTTTCATAGCTTCCAGGGGAAATTAAAGTTTAATAAGTGTTTAATAAAACTTGTTAGGATAGCCATAATATATTGTAAACTTAACCTTATTGTGAAATAGGAAAAATATATATTTCATAATCTGCATTCACGCAGGTTTCGCATATACAATATTTCATTTCCCCGGAAGCTATGAAAGGCCTCAGAAGGCAAGCCATTATTTATGTCCTCAAGTAAAATATTTCTGGCACTAATATTTGTTCCTACTTCTATTTACTGAAATCCCTGATAAGGATTTGCCTTGCTTTTCAGCATGCCAGGAATTTCTTGCAATTATGGAAACATTTTCGTAGTTCCAAAATGATGCCAATTTCTATTAATCTAGCTGTGCCATCCTATGTAGCTATTGCTGTCCTAAGCCCATTGATTGCAGTAGATGCAGAAGGTTATAGCTCTATTTAGAATGGCATTCTGTGTTTTTAAAGGTACTTTCAGCAGGTAACGCTCTTCTTGAATGTATTTTTGTAGTATATATGTTCATATACAAATTGTACAAGTTGCGTAGACTGGCAAAATAGAAGACATCTTCATCTTTAGTATGTGTTCATCATGACTTTCTGTTTTCAACCAATTGGCAGTTCTGTATTGTATTTGAACTGTTTGTTTTGATAGACTTCATTATGCTGCTAATTATAACAAGTGGTTAAAATTGAGCTCCATTTAGTTGGCTTTATAATAATGCATCCCTTGCTTGTAATTTCAGCGTTCAGCTTGGAGACCTGCAGAATTATGATATCAATGTTGGATGTATCCTTTTCACAAAAAATGGCCCGATGGAATAGTCATCTTAGTATTGCCTTTGGTGCAGTTGGGCTGTGGTTGGTTGTACCATGGAACCAAAATTTAGATACTGGGATAAGGGCCTGTATGAAACTGCTCACTGGCTCACCCTTCTCACCCTTCTCTCAGGTGTTCCCAACGCTCCAGGAAGCTCAGCCAGGGAGGCCCAGCAGTTCAGTTGCTGAGGACTAGCTGAAGCTCTCTCCTCCTCTAATCCTTTGCATCAAAGGGGTTTGTGAACAGGGACTTTTGCAGGCATAGCTCCAGACACCATTGTTGAAATGAAGTTCACAAGTTTGTTAACAAACGTTCCCAAGGTTAAATCATCCTCTCTCCGGGCAGTATCAAAACTGAAAAGATTTAACTGATCCAAAAATAATACTCCCAGCCGCAAGGCTTAGGAAGGAACAAAACAACAACCGGTTCCCTGCTTTTCTTCCCAGCTGTCTTTGAAAGTTAATTACCCCACTCAAGGACAGGCCTCACTTTTCATCACTGAAACTTGTGATAACCACTTTCATGTGTAATTAGGCAAAGAGGAAGATTGCAGGAGATAGTTCGTCAGGGAAAGCCAACCCTCATACAGGGCCTCAAAAAAAATTCAGGAGCATTTCTGACTTGAATACTATACCTTTGCTGTATGGCAAAGTGTGTCTGTGTTTCACTTCCACTCATATTACCTAACAGTATTACCTATTTACTGTTTTCACTGCTCATCTCTGCCCATCTGCACGAACATTCTAAGGGCATACCAAGCCCTCAGGCCACAGACATGCTGCATGAACATTCTAAGGGTGACAGTTAAACACAGCCAGCTTCATGGCCTCTTGCGCCAGGAAAAAGACATTTTACCTGGCTCAGATATGGACTTTCGGCGATTTGAAGGTCCGATTACCTGCCCGCAACAGGGAGGAATGTCATGTGAAAATTTGGGGGCGATCAACATTTAAGAATTAATATAAGAATTGGAAAGAAACAATATTATTATGATCATTTTTCAAAGGTTTACTGGCCAGGGAGTGCTTTGCGTTTATGTTACTTGGTAGTCACATTGTACTCTAGATTGATACATTGTAGCTTGTAAGTGAGCAAACATAGGTTAACTTTAAACCAAAGTCAGATTTGTTGCAGAGCCTTTGTTTTGTGTGTAGTGTTAACAAGATAGAATGTATCATTTGTTGCTTTAGTTGTCAAAGAAAGCTCACTGTGCTAATTACGTTAACATTTGCTTGCAATACTTCCCCCCCCACAAGTGTTCAGTACTTTAACTGCATGTGCTTGTGTGACATGGGCATTGGTATTAAATGATCAAAAAAAAGCCTGTCCCATTCCCAGGCACTGTTACTCACCTTGGAGAGGCTGCAGTGCTCTCTGGAACAAAGAAAGCAGGAAGTTGGGTGGGCCATTTGATTGGCTTAGACTTTGACTTGTTCTATATATACCCCCGGGGATCGGGCGGTATATAAATTGAAAAAATAAATAAATAAATAAATATTGGAAGCCATAGAGCAGGGGACCAAGTAGCTATTAAAAGGCTTTACAAAAATTGCACTTTTCAATTACAGTACCATTAATGATTGGTCTGGTGACCATCTTTTCAATTTTTTCCCCTATGATTTGATTGTAAAAGAATAGCTTTGTGACCTCCATGCTAGTTTCTTTTCTGACATTAAGCTTATTCATGGCACTGACCTAAAGTGGATTGTCTGCATTCATCTAATTGCTGAGTGTTGCTGATGTGAGGACTTTTCTCCAGCACAGGAGGCTGTTCTGCATGCAGGAATGTCATCATTACCATCAGTTGAGACAGATATAGGATGGTCCAAAACTTAGTCTCATGTTGATATCTGCTATAAACAATTAAGATTCCTGGTTGTTTTGAGACCAAATGGGGGGATAGTTTTGTAACTTTCATCCTGGTTTCTTTTATGATAGTAGACTTGTATGTAGGGAAAGTGTATTGGTAGCCATCAGTGCCAAAGCACTGAATAGAAAAGTGTTCACCAAATGACAGGATATAACTAAAAAAGGAAGCTACATTTCAACCTCTGCCTTCCTGGCACTCCCACAGGCCTCAAGAATTGGGTATTACTATGGCAAAATGAGTAATCACATTAGCAAAGTTGGGACATAAACTCTGTTCTTTCACTTTAGCGGCCATATTTGGTGTGGTGTTGCTTTATGCCAAACATCTTGCTTCCTTTGCCTTCTGATCTAGAATCCTTTTGAATGTGAAGGTATTCTTTGTAGTGGACCAGGATATTAATGCAATGTAGCAAGATACTGAACATGTGACAGAGCGGCCTTTTACTTGGAATGCGCACTTAAATATTGTAAGCAAACTGTTGAATGCAGGTGTTTCCCAGGGGAATTGCAGTGTACCTATGAATAGATTTTTGAGAAAATCTGTGAAGTTTATTTTGTTAACTAGCTACCCTCAGAGAGATAATACTGGGAAAATGGGCTTCAATGAATTTAAAGAACTCTGGGCAGCTCTAAGTGCTTGGAAGCAAAACTTCATGATGATTGATCAGGACCGAAGTGGAACTGTAGAACTTCACGAATTGACTCAAGTCATCGTTGCTATGGGTAAGGTCACACCAAAACAAAATAGATGGCTTTCAAATCTGTTAAATGCAGACTTTTGACTGAAACTGTATCTTGTATACATGAATCTTGGCAGCATTTCTTATTATCCATATAACTTGGAAATGGTTTTGATGAGCCCTGGCAGTTGCTGCAGCTATTTTGAAGGTGAAATAGTTTGAAGGATAGATATGCACTGAACGTTGTATTAGTTCTGTAACTTATCGGTATAACTGGCAGGTTTTGTTGGTGGATTCCCAATTAATTTGTTTAGCAACTAACAGGGAGAAGACACTGCAGCACTCAGAGTTAAATAACTTATCCTTGGGATTTGAAAGCAGAATAGTGAACAGATTGACTTACAGAGAAAGCCATTCTTCAATGAAAATATCTTCATATGACACACAAATCTTGGTGAACAGGATCAGGTTAACTTAATATCTTCAACATGTTACTTGACTGTATTGCCTATGAGTAATGTAATATCTAGATGCTTAGAGGTGCACAATTTAGTTTCAGTGGTTAGGCATTTGTGGACCTTTCTTCTAGGGATAAGGGAAATTAATTGATGCGACACCCACCTAATCGTATGAGTTCCGAGTCCATCATTGTAGTAAGTTTGCATGTATGATTTTAGGTCAGAATGATACATTTTCTGGCCGACAGTCTTGGAATCCAGTACAAAGCAGCGCAAAGTGGTGAAGAAGGTGCACGTTTGCTATGTTGTATAAGAAAGTGGGAGAGAAAGTCCTTCCCATCTTCCCATTCTCTACTGCTGGCAGCCCCTTCATTATTGCTGTTTCATTCCTGTTGAGTGGCAAACTTTGGTTTCTCTTTGACTGTCAGTGATAAAGCCTTACAATGCAATCCTATGCAGCGTTATTTTAGATCAGGGGTAGGGAACCTTTAACACTCAAAGAGCCATTTGGACCCGTTTTCCACGGGAAAAGAAAACACTTGGAGCCGCAAATAATTTTTGACATTTAAAATAAAGATAACACTATATATATAGGGGTTTTTTTACCTTTTACTCTGCTCATTCTGAGAAGCGCATGGATGCGCCTGCCCTGCTGCCTGCAGGGCGGGCAAGGATGAAGGCCAGCTGCCTCGCCCCTCGCTTCAGAAGCTGCCGCCGGAAAGCGCCCGCACCGCCCAACAGGGCGGGCGAGGAGGAGGGAAGCCAGGCTGGCGCGGCCCAGCCGCACCATGGCAGAGGCGCCCGCCCTGCTGCCTGCAGGGCGGGCAAGGATGGGGCCGGCGGCTCGGCTTGTGGAGCCACAGTGCAAGGGCAGAAGAGCCGCATGTGGCTCTCGAGCCGCAGGTTCCCTACCCCTGTTTTAGATTAATCCACTGACTGGAATTGTTCTGCATAGGATCACACCGTTAGAAGGGTTCTCACCGATTAAGGCGGTGAGAAACACTTCTACAAGAATGATATAACAATCCTCAGTATAGATCCAAAGCTGTGATAAAGCTTTTCAGATGTTCCTTTCCTATTCAGCAGGTGCTTTATTTTAAAAATCTGACCCATTTTATTGTTACAATATTTTCCTTTGGATTGTCAGAACTTGTGACTGCTGGAAATGGTGCTTAACATCCAAAGTCACCACTATTTTACTTTATTCAGGTTATAGGCTAAGTCCACAGACATTGATTTCGATCGTCAAACGTTACAGCAAGAATGGCAAAATATTTTTCGACGACTATGTGGCTTGTTGTGTAAAGCTGCGGGCTTTGACAGGTAAGTTATGTTTGTTGAATGAGGATTACCTGAAGCGTATTTACTTGAAACTGTGACTTCAAAATGAGGCTTAGGCCCTTTCTCCACCGCAACGATGCGGGGGTGCGTCGGCGTAAATGACGCTGACGCACCCCTCCGGGACCTTCGCACAGGCTGCGCCGTCCCTGCAAGCTTACCTTGTCCTGGCCTCCGGCTCATCGCAGAGGCCAGGGGACAAGCCCCCACAGGCTGGAGCGATGGCTCTGGAGTTGCAGGCCGGGGGGGGGGAGGGGGCGTGTCCCCTGGCCTCTGCGACGAGCCGGAAGCCAGGAGACAAGGTAAGCTTGCAGGGATGGTGCAGGGGACATGGCACCTTCCAGCTGCTGCCATTCGTAAGATAGCGGTTGGAAGCTGCTGTTTCCGGAAAACCTCGCTCGGGGAGCGAGGTTGGGAAACAGCGGCTTCGTGCCGCTGGGGGAGCGAGAGCAGTGCTGCTGTGATGCAGCAGTGCCCCCCCATGTGAACAGCTCCCTAGGGACGGGTTTTTTGCCGTCCCTAGGGCGCTGTTTTGGCCCGTGCGGAAAGGGCCTTAATGTAAGAACTATTGCAGCTTATTAATCAGACTCTTCCCAGACTAGCTGTATCTTGTCAAATCTTGGAAATTAAGCAGGGTCAGCCCTCCTAAGTATCTGGATGGGAGGCCACCAGGGAATTCCACTATGCAGAAGCAGGCTATGGCAAACCACCTCTATGACAACCAAACATAAGGGGTTGCCACAAGTCATTGGTGGCACTTTACACGTGCACACACAGGCTGTTTCCATTTCTCCATTATATTTCAGAATAACGTGCCATGTGTCATGACACTTGATAATTCGAAGCAGTGAAAATAACATTGTCTCAATTTCCAAATAGAAGCGATGTAAGCTTGCAAAACTTGACGCCCTTTCAGCGAACAACATTTAAAGAGGTCTCTGCTACAATGAGTGAATTATCCATTTTCTGTGGGGTTAATTGAACAAAGGCGTATTAATCATTAAAACAACAGGTCTCGTTCGTAAAGACGGAGTCCTTTGCAGGCTGTGGCGTTTAAATGCCATTATGAAAACATAATTGGAACAGGTATAGTACTAGAGCAACAGAAACGTATGTAATTCTTTTTCTTGCAGATTTCTTCAGGAGACGAGACAGCATGCAACAGGGCATTGTGAATCTTGTATACGATGATGTAAGTAGCAACACTGGCTGATCAAACTCTGTAGAAAGCACTCTCACCAGAGATGCATGATGGAACTTGCTAATTTGTCTTCTGTTATATTCTTGCTGTATTGAAGGTGTTTTTTTTGTTAAAGCGGGTGCCTGTCCCAAAATCGCTTTGCCAGTTTCTGACAAAATCACATGCAAAGGACTCTCTACACTTAAAGTTGGGTCTCCTGGCCCTTGCAGTTTTGTTGCTCTGTAGTCCTCCTTAATTGTTTATTAACACACTTTTTCATATACTGCTTGAGGGACTAGTAGCCTTGTTCACCAGAATATGGTAACCATCTGTATAAATGCTTCCAGGTGTCAAATCGTGACAGGTGCAGGAAGCGGGCTTATTGTCCCAATTGATGTTTATTTGATGGGTGTATCATCAGAATTGTGGGCCACTCCATGCTTACTGTTGTCGTGCTCTTTTTTAAAAGAAATTTTACTAGTAGCCCTAGGCATAAATTTCTTACACTTTGAACTGTGCCTTAATGAATGCCTTACTGAATGAAGCCTTAACTAAGGTAGCTCTCGTCCAAAATTGTTTTGCTTGAAAGGGCTGGGGGAAAAATTCATCTACAAACATCTGTAAGAACTAACTGCACTATTAGCTTCAGACATTTCAAGGTGCAGCTGTTGGTGTTATGAGTCATGGTTCCTTAATAGCCACGGTCACTACACTGTTTTTGAGTGTGTGTTTGCCGCCAAGTCACAGCTGACTTACAGCAACTTTCTAGCTTTTTTAAGGCAAGAGAGGTTTGGAGGTAGTTTGTCATTGCCTCTCTGCAGGCTGAGAGAGTTCTGAGGTCACCCGGCAGACTTCATGTGGAGGAAAGGGCAATTGAACCCAGTTCTCTAGATTAAAGTCTGCCACCGCTATCAAAGCACTTGATAGCACCATCCTCTGGAAAAAAATATTGCTTCAACTCTGAACCTTTATTCAAAGCCCAAAGTATTTTGTTTACCTTGGGGGTAATCATTTCTATGGTATGCAAACACTGGTTGTTAGTTTACAGAGTTACCTAACTTCTTTCTCAGACTGATGTGTGCAACTTGTCTGCCGTATGGGGCACATACCGTTTCCCCTTCAGACTTCTCTGCACCATTACGTAATAAGTAATGGTGCAGAGAAGTCTGAAGGGAAAACGGTACTTCGTTTTCGGTACATGTACTGAAAACTAACTAAAATTGGAGCTAAATTTTATTGGGAGTATAATGTTTTTGGTTTCCATCTTCAGTAAAGCACATGGACTACAGTAGTCATATCTCTAGAGACGTGAAGGCCTTACCAGGGTGGGGGTGAACAGAACAGTTGGGGAAAACATTTTTTCTATGGACCTTTTCAGTTTTTCTGATGGAAATTTGGGGGAGCATTGGGAAAAACTCCTTTGAGGGAGTGAAATGTGCTAAGATGCCAGACAGATAACTTATCCCCCTTCATTTTGAATAGATTTGCCCTGTTGCAAATGAAAGCAAATGCATTTACATTGTTTCTGTAAACATGTGATTTAGTACAATTTTACGTGTTTAATTATAAGCAATACACTGTATGTTAAAGTAAATGTGATAAGAAAGTAAGTATTGTATATATTTCAGTTATTCTTTGCAAATCTTTTTCATGGCTTCAAAACTTCTGGAAGTTTTACACCTCTGCATGCTGCATGCCATGTTCAAGGTACAGGTGCAAAGCTACCTATATATAAGGAACATAGACTTATCTAAAGCCCTCTTACTGGATTTATTTAAGGCAAGACTAGTGGGGTTTTTTTTAATGATGTGCAGGGTAGGGGTAATTTCTTTTGCTGTGGCTGGAGTACAATGTTACTTTGCTGTTTAAAAGTACATTTGAGTTGTGATGCCTCAGTCATTCTTGTTAGCTTCGTAGTGTCTTTGTTACATAAATGCTGTTTGTTAGGATAGTGAGCAAATCACACCGCCTGTGGTGGATGTTGATGGTTCTGACAGAATCAAATGTACTTCCTTTGCAGTTCTTGCAGTGCACTATGGCTATCTGAGTGCCAACCGTGGAAGAGAATGCCAGAATATGACAACCTGTTTTGAGGAAACTAATGGATGCTGTGAAAAACCAGGCTGCCACTGACTTTTCCACGTTTCTGCCTGCTAATGCATATCTTCTGTATAAATACCTTTGATTTTTAGTGTGTAGTTCAACAATAAAAAGTGTTCATATTTTACAGTAATTCTTTAGAAGTGTGCCATTCTTTATGCATATTGATGTTTGACTTTTTTATATTTTTTGGATTATGCTCTCAGGATCAATTAGAGAAGAAAACACAATCATGTCAAGGTTCTAAACAGGGTTCAGCTGTTCCTTCAAGTGCAATGGCCCTGTTGTACGAAATAGCCATAAAAGCTGGCTGCTGAACAGCAGGTGTTGTAGTGTTAGGATATGGAAACAGTTTATGCGGCACGGCTGTCAGATTCTAAAGGTCTGAAGAAAACCTATCTAGTTGATGTCTGCAGCGCTATCTTAAAACACGTGCTTTGATTTGTTTCCTTCCGGATGCTTCATAGATTTTACTCAAACACAGCCTGGCAGAATCTGCTCATGGTGAAATTATTTAATGGTGGTTGAACAAAATCTTTCTTAGAGCCATTTTTTTATCTTTTAAGATCTAATCTACTGAAGAGTTCATGCGCCTCTGTAGGGCACCCACCGCTTTCCTTAAGTTTAAACCATTTGAAATTTTTCTAGATGTGTATAAACGGGAGAAAGGCTTCCTAATTGACCCTTTAGTGGGCATACTGTTTTCACATGGAATTCCATCATTATCTTTGCAGCCCAGTAAACACATGCCTGACTTGATTATCAAGGCCAGCACCATACGTTCTCCCTGCACTGCTGCATGAAAATAGACACATGTAGCTTGCTAGGGAAGCTCTTTGTTATGTGAAGAAAGTTCCTCATATAGATATAGTGATTTCAACAAGGCCTCTGAAATCGTGCCAAGACAGCTCAGTCTTCTAGCAATGCATAAACTGGGCCCAAGGCAGTCCCTTTCACCATTCAACTGTAATTTATATACCTGAGTAGGAGTTGTGGATTTCAGTGACATGTCCAAGTGAAGATAGCAGCCTGTGGCTAATGGATCGATGATGCTTAGTTACTGTCTAACTCTTCTATGCTTACCTGAAATGTGCTAACTCAACCTTATTAGCCATCACGTAGATGCTTCTTATTGACAAGGGGTTCTGCAACAGTAACCTTTGTGACATGCACCTGTTTGCTTTACAGAGCCACTTGGCCAGGCACTAGTGGAAGAAGGTCGAGTTTGCAGCCTACCACTGCTGCAGTAGCCAGTGAGCCCACTTAATTAGTGCAGCCCAGCACAGTGGTATTTCTTTGTATATGTTAAATTAGTGCTTGGATCCACTTGCTTAAGCAAAGGTTGCCTTAATTAGCTATAGGGCCACAAATTGCAGATGACCCCCATGTCAACTGAAATGTCAAGGGTCAATTTACCTGGCAGTAACAGTTAACTCCTCATGCTAGTTAAGATACCTTGTGTGGAAATCTGTAATGTATGTATACAAGTCTATATTGATATCGAAATTCTGTGGGGGGGTTTTCTCCATCACCCTGAAGATTTGTATCAGTATCCTGGATTCTCTTATCAAATGTCTTTCAGCACCTGTGACTTTTCCTTTTGCAGCTGCCAACATGAGTCCTGCATTTGCGAACATTTGCATGCATAATTTTGCTGTTCACAATTGTCAAGTAATGGTTGTAGATGATTTGGGGTCTGTGTAGAGACCTTCCTTATTGTATGAAATTTCTGGATTCTGTCCTAACTGTATGATTGCTCTTGTAATAACTATTTTCATTATCATCCTGGCCAATTGAAAATAAACTTGGAGCTGGCTTTATTACTCTTTCATAGAAAGACTGTGTAAATCTGAGAGATTCTTTAGTCGATCTTGTGGAATAACTTCAATACTACTTTTAAGAAAACCTTGAATTCTGTATAAAACAATGCAGTATTTGAGGCAACACATCAGAAAAATCAAAAGTTAAGATTGGGAGCAGGGAGGGGGAGGGTCAATTTATACTGCTGGGAACAAAAATATGGTACAGACATTGTGAAACTATACCCTACTGCAGTTTGTTGTATATTGAAAACTAGCTTGTCTGACTTGTGGCTTTTCATGTCTCTAGCGTATTCAGGTAGTACTCGGGTAACATGAAATTACCTTTATGTTCATGCTGATGAGCTTGAATTCTGAAGGTGGGCCTTTATTCTCTTTTATTTCAAACAAGCAAGGCACAATACCACTTTTAAAATTATAATAGCCCTTTGGGAAAAAATTAATGTGTTAATGAAATTTGTCTTCTTACTAGCAGAATACTGTTGAGATGGCTCGGTAACTTGCATGCATAGGTGATAGAATATAAATAAAATGTAAGTTTTGCAGGTTTGGGTAAAACAATATTTTGGGGGCTCTGTATCCTATAGTGACATGGGGGGGGGGTTCCTGTTGAACCTTTGTCTATGAGGTGGAGCCACACCACTTCTCAGTAACTTGGCAGCCAGATGAGGTTCTTCTGAGCACTAGTCCCAATGGTTTCCATTGCATGTCCCAGGAAAAGTGCCCCATTTCTAAGAGTTGGCATGGATTCATTATTAATATGGGCCCAAGTAATATCTAATAGTTCTATTTTAAAGCACAGCATGACTTGTCCATAATGATTATATCAAAATTGTGAGAGAGTAAGGGACTGGTCTGTAAAATTAGATAAACCAGTGTTCAATGTTGACCCATAAAAGTGAACTCTCCACTGGTAGGAAATGTAGTACAGGGCGAAACTAACCACATATTCTTCAGAAGTAAAATAAAAACAACCAGCATAATAGTTCCAGAGACCTCAAATTTT
This sequence comes from Sphaerodactylus townsendi, assembly GCF_021028975.2. Classification (NCBI taxonomy): domain Eukaryota; kingdom Metazoa; phylum Chordata; class Lepidosauria; order Squamata; family Sphaerodactylidae; genus Sphaerodactylus; species Sphaerodactylus townsendi. The sequence continues at coordinate 35,483,848 of NC_059426.1, read as the reverse complement.
TGCAGTGTTTTGTCATAACTGACTTTGTGGCACACTTGAGTTTTCCTTATCTGTGCACTGAGCAGTTTCCATGTTACATGCTGACCACGTCATGTAAATCCCACGTTTATGTAGATACTGGTCTCCAGAGTGTGTATTGGCAGATGTACTCAAGTACATGCAGGATGTACACATGTGAACAAGGCTACTGACTCAGACCATTTGTCCGTCAAGGTCTCTGCCGCCTACTCTGACTGGCAGCTACTGTCCACCTGCTATCTGATCCTTCAGCTGGAGACTGAATCTGGAACCTTCTGTATGTCAAGCCAATCTCTACCACTGAGTCATGGGCCCATTGAAACAGTAGGGCCAACTAAGGTTTAACAGCCCTACCTGTTCTGAGATACTCAGATGTAGAATAGTTCTGTACTGTTTGTGGGGTGATCCATTTGAAGACTTAATGGTTGTGCAGAGGCAGAGAATCAACAAAGCATCCTTTTTGTGCCCTATACAAATCTGGATCATTTGGAAAGGGTGAGCTATGAACATTTGTCCGGCTACCTGCCTTGTTTATATGTGACATTGATTTTCCAGGCAACATAGAAGCTCTGAAGGAAAATCACACAGTCCATCAAAGTCTGGTTTGAGCTTTTGCAATTCTTACTATTTAAAAAGTTCTAGTTAAGCAAAAAGCCACCTGTACATTGGAGCAGACTTGCAAACGTGGACGGGCAATGGTTGTGTTTGAACATGTTGAAAGATGGCCGAAGTGTGACAGTATGCAGGTTGCATCTGCTAAAGTGCCAGTGTGTCCTTCCGGTCTCTGCTTCTCCCCCTCCCCTGAGAAATGATGTTAGCAAGTGATGCTAACTGTGTCAGGTAACTGGCAGGGAGTGCATGCAGACTTGAGGAGCAAATAAAATGGAAGTTAGAACTCCTGTACTTTTAAATGTTAGGTCCATTTACATAAGAACATAAGAACAAGCCAGCTGGATCAGACCAGAGTCCATCTAGTCCAGCTCTCTGCTACTTGCAGTGGCCCACCAGGTGCCATTGGGAGCTCACATGCAGGATGTGAAATCAATGGTCTTCTGCTGCTGCTCCCGAGCACCTGGTCTGTTAAGGCATTTGCAATATCAGATCAAAGAGGATCAAGATTGGTAGCCATAAATCGACTTCTCCATAAGGTTAGTGGCCATCACCACCTCCTGTGGCAGCAGTGTTTCCTTTTATTAGTCCTAATTCTTCCCCCCAGCATTTTCAATGAATGCCCCCTGGTTTTTGTATTGTGAGAAAGAGAGAGAAATTTCTCTCTGTCAACGTTTTCTATCCCATGCATAATTTTATAGACTTCAATCATATCCCCCCTCAGACGTCTCCTCTCCAAACTAAAGAGTCTCAAATCCTGCAGCCTCTCCTCATAAGGAAGGTGCTCCAGTCCCTCAATCATCCTCGTTGCCCTTCTCTGCACTTTTTCTATCTCTTCAATATCCTTTTTGAGATGTGACGACCAGAACTGAACACAGTACTCCAAGTGCGGTCGCACCACTGCTTTATATAAGGGCATGACAATCTTTGCAGTTTAATTCTCAATTCCTTTCCTAATTATCCCCAGCATAGGATGTGCTTGGTTTCCTTTTTTCATTACAGCTGCTACATGCATTGAGAGTTGGACATTCCCATGGAACTATCATCAACTAAGACGCTTCTAAATCCCTTTCCTGGTTCAGACTGATAGCACTGGACCCTTGTAGCTTTGTATGTGAAGTTTGGATTTTTTGCCCCTATGTGCACTCTTCACTTTTACATTTTGCTACATTGAACTGCATTTGCATGGCATTTCTTAGCTCCACTCACCTAATTTTATCAAGGTCCGCTTTGAGCTCTTGGTAACTCCTTTATGCGGTTCTCACCTCACTCCTCTGCCATAATTTGGTATCATCTGCAAACTTGCCACCACGCTATCCGCCCCTACTTCCAGGTCATTTATGAATAGGTTAAAGAGCACTGGTCCCAAAACGGATCCTTGGGGAACCCCACTCCCTACATTGTGAGAATTTCCCATTGATACCCACTCTTTGCTTCCTGTTTCTCAACCAGTTTTTAATCCATAGGAGGACTTCCCCTTTTATTCCTTGATTGCTGAGTTTTCTCAATAGTCTCTGGTGAGGAACTTTGTCAAAAGCCTTTTGGAAATCCAAGTAGACAATGTCCACTGGTTCCCCCTTATCCACATGCCTGTTTACACCCTCAAAGAATTCTAGTAAGTTTGTAAGACAGGATTTGCCTCTGCAAAAGCTATGCTGACTCTTTCTCAACAGGTCTTGCTTTTCTACATGTTTAATCATTTTATCTTTAATGATAGATTCTACTAATTTACCAGGAACAGATGTCAAACTGACTGGCCTGTAATTTCCCGGGTCCCCCCTAGATCCTTTCTTAAAGATTGGTGTGACATTGGCCATCTTCCAGTCTTCAGGGATGGAGCCTGATTTGAGGGATAAATTGCATATTAAAGTGAGAAGATCAGCAATTTCATACTTGAGCTCTTTAAGAACTCTTGGGTGAATGCAATCTGGGCCAGGGGATTTGGTAGCATTTAGTTTATCAATGGCTGCCAGAACTTCTTCCTTGTCTACCACTATCTTCGCTAGTTCCTCAGATTCATCTCTTAAGAAGCATGGTTCAGTGCAGGAATTTTCCTCACCTCCTCTTGGGTGAAGACAGATGCAAAGAATTCATTCAGCTTCTCTGCAATCTCCCTGTAATCTTTTAGCACACCCTTTGTTCCTATGTCATCTAACGGGCCTACCGCTTCCCTAGCTGGCTTTCTACTTTTGATATAATTTGGAAAGAACTGTTTGTTGCTGGTCTTGATGTTCGCAGCCATGTGTTCCCTCTATAACTCCTTTTTTTTTGCCTCCCTTACAGCTAACTTGCTTCTCTTTTGCCACCATTTGTGTTCCTTCTCATATTCTTCATCAGTCAAACTGGACTTCCATTTTCTAAAAGACATTTTATTTTTTCTGATAATTTCCTCAACCTCTCTTGTTAACCATGATGGCTTTCTTTTGGACTGGGTGCTTGCCTTTCCCAATTACCTCAGTGGACACATTCCAGCTGAGCTATTATTACTGTGTTTTTAAATAACCTCCAAGCATCTTGGACAGTTTTGGCTCTCTTGATTTTCCCTTTCAGCTTCCTGCGCACTATCCCCCTCATCTTTGAGAAATTTCCCTTTCTGAAGGCAAATGTAACTACATTAGTAGTTGTCACTTGTTCGTATGCAGAGATACTGAATCTGACAGCATTGTGGTCGCTGTTCCCTATCGGCTCAACAACACTGACTTCCCATACCAGGTCCTGGGTCCCACATAGAATTAGATCTAGGATCACCTCTCCCCTGGTTGGTTCCACACCCATCTGCTCTAAGCCACAATCATTTAGCATATCCAGGAATGCTCTCCTTATTATGATCTGAACATGCATTTTTCCAGTTTATATGGGGATAGTTAAAATCACCCATTACCACTACATTTTTGTTTTTGTTGGCCTCTCTAATTTCTTTTTCCATCTCAGAATCCTCTTTTGCACTTTGGTCAGGGGGACAATAATATATCCCTAATATTAAACTGTCCTTCACTCCTGGTATTTACAGCGGCTTCCTTTAATTGAATGTCTGTCTGCCTCTTCCGTTTTATCCTCCTGTAAAGTGTATGATGCATGTTGCTCTTCAGCCTTTTTTGAGTAACATTGAACATGTCCTTCTTATCCCTGGTTATAAAAGAATGTGCCTGCCCCATGTTGGAGTGGTTCTCCAGTTTTCCATGCTGTTGTGAATATTAGTGTACCAAGAGGGCATTGCTTGCATTTATTTGTAACAAGAACTCTGCCTTATGAAAGCTCCTGGGAGCGCATCGGACTTGAGTTGTGATCAGTGTACCCAGGAGGCATTGTTTGTCTTAGAATCGTTTAGTGTTCCAGCTATTCTAATGTGACTTTCAGAAAGTGTGTTTAAGAGAGAATGTAAGAATACGTGAATAGGTCATCATGTATGAGAAAACTGCAAGCAGCCAAGCAAAATAGCCAAGCAGTCATTTTTGCAATCTCGATTCCATGAAGTCAGGTATGCTATGTTCATGGCAGAAGAGCATGTTCACGAGCCAACTGCACTCCATGCAATGTGTTTAGCTAAACCTTTAAAATATCCTCAGATTTCTATAGCTCTTCACTGAATGAGGCATTTTGACCCTTTGTTCAGAGGTTGGGTGGGATCAATGACAGTAAGTTTAGATTCTTCACTTGAAGCTTGGGATCCTCAGAGGATGGGCAGTTGCTATAAGAGATATCATTTCAGTCAGAAAATTCAGGTGATTCCAGGGTGCATAAAAACTGAGCAGGTCACTGGAACTTAGCCAGAGAAGATGGCTTGAAATATCACTGGAATGCATAACAGGAAGGTGAATTGGATTATTGGGGCGAGTTATCTGCATTGAGATCCTGATGATAACTGAAGGAATAATAGCATAGTTAGGGCACATCTTGAACCAGGGTCATGCAATGTAGCTGAATCCAACTGACATTAATGGGGAACCACTTCACACTGTGGAAGTGCTAAGTGTACTACTTGTGAACACATCATAACTTGAGAGTGTGTGAGGAGATGCATGCACTCCTGCTTCTTTGGAAGATACATACCCAGTGTCCATGCTTAGAATTTTATACCTTCCCTGGCAATCCTGTGGATATGCAATTTGTCCTCTGAACATATGGAAGCCGTGAGGACTAGGGACAAAATGAAATGGTTCTTGAAAGACTGCGTCTAGGCTATGCTGAAATGCCATATATTCATTTTTTGGGGGCAGGGAGAGAACTACCTTCCCAACAGCTGCATATATACTTTAAAGTCTAAATTAAACACAGTGGGAAGTAGCTACATCTGCCTTACCAACACTATAGTCTGTCTCAGAAACAGATGTTGGTAGGATTGTATATTCCTCCACCACAGAACTCAACATGTAGGACCTTCTTTGTTGTAGAATGCTCCATCTGGGTCCTAGTGCCTCCCAAACACTGTCCCTCCCCACCCCCATCCTTTTGAAAGTAAAAATACAATGAACAATCAATGCCCTTGTATCAAAGTACCATGTTCAATAATGCACAAAAATGGTTTTGACAAAGGCAGCATGTAAAAAATGAATGATAATTCTCACATTTATTTAGGGCTATATTCTACTGCGGAAGCATACAATTTTCTCAATGGCTGCACCTCAACCAACCATCTTTTTTCTGAGACACAGTATAGTTAGAAAAATCTGCTGCTCTTAAAGTTGAAATCAACAGAGAGCGAAAAAAGGGTGCCATCCTTGACTGTACTTTTGCCTACTCCCAAAGCAGCAGAAGTTGCTACCGCAGTGCATTCTTCATCATTTCCCTCCAGCTTTTGTCACCATCTGTTATTGGTTCAACTGAAGCCCTGCTTGCTTCGTCAGTCAGGTAAGGAAGACGGATGACAGCATCCAGGCGTAGCAGTGGCAGCAACCCTCTCTGACTGCATATGGATCATTCACAGGAAAAGTGCAATCGCCCTACTGCAAAACTGCCACCACCTACAGGGAGCCCTGAACACAAGATAAACAGAAGTGCCCCTTTCCAGAGAATGAGCAAAAACAATTCATAAAGGTGAAGGGAACAAATGGCCTGAAAAGTGGATAATGTTTAAAACTTGGTATGCTGAGCGCACCATCCAATTTCTCCTGAAGAGAAGTCGTCCTGGAGACTGCAGTCTTCTAATGCTTTCAAAACTGCCTCCTTCTACACTCTTGAAAAGACTGGGTTGGGAGGAGATAGCTTAAGTGTAGTTGTAACATATTACAGTAGATCCCTTATTTGACTTAGTTTGAAAAAACTTACTGGCAGAAGCAAAGCTTGCTGGATTGGATCCAACGTTGCTATTTGATGGAAGTAGTTTTTCACAAACTTTCCCCTTTCCCAGCAGTCTCCTGCACCCAGAGACGTAGCAAGGGGGGAAAGCACCTGGTGCACTTGTGCACCCTCCACCCCCGCCCCAGAATGCCCCGCCGCACCCCAGAACGCCCTCGCCATGACCCCACAGGGCCATGCACCCAGTGCGTCGCCCCCGTCCCCTTGGAGCCACGCCTCTGCCTGCACCTCCAAAATGATGGTGTGTGGGTCAAGGGACGCTGGACCATTCCTTGTGGTGTGGAAGGCTGCCACCAAGAGGGAACTTGTCCCACTGCAGCCCTAATCATCCCCCACCCTGCCACCAACAATGCTGCTCCTAGGAACCCCTAAGTACAACAGGAGGGTGGAGTCAGAGGTCTGCCACAGGAGGGGGGAGTTGGTGGAAATACCCTTTGGGAGCCTATCCTCTTTTTCTGTTTTGAAAAACGGGTGTGGTGTAGTGGTTATGAGTGGCAGACTCTTTATATATCATATCACCTTAATATTGCAAACACGGAGACATATTCAACAGAATGGCGAACAAAACTATGGGATAAGTGGAATGTGTATATTAAAAATAGATATAATTCACAGATTGTTTGTAACAGGAATATATTTTTAAATAATAAAGTGGAAGTTAGAATATAGAGAAGGAGTAACTTCAAAACCAAGTTTGTTGTTTGTGAATGATTGGAAAGAATTTATATGGTTCTTGAAGGAAGTCTTTTAGAGGAGGTAAATATTCTGTGTTTTGTCAGATTTTTTGTTTTCTCTCTTCTTTTTTTGTCTTTGCAACAATTATGGTATGAGTGTAGTATAGGAGTTATTGTATATAGGACAATCTATTAATTTTGAGATTTCATTTACTGTATATATTAGAGTAGGTGTGATTATTTTGTGAAGTAATAAGCAATAAATATATATTTTAAAAAAGAGTGGCAGAATCTTATCTAGATAAATTGTGTGACATTTTGCTCAGTTGATGGTTGGCTCATACTAGATTCTTTGGCCAGGATTCATCCAATTGCTTCACATTGCTGAAATCCCTTGAGTCCACATAGCATGTGGTTTCTGATGATCCCCAACCCTCAGTGGAGGTTTACAGATAGGCTTTCCTGGAAAAGACAGGAAAGATCCACTTCGGCAAACTCCTTCAATGGCAGCATGGATCCAACCCCAGGTATGTAAGAATGCAGAGGAGAGAGAGAGAAAAAGCTGTCTCAAATATCAGAATCCATAGGGGACAATGAAACTCAAGTTTTTCTCAAGCTACAAGGGTGGAATCAAGGTCAGAATCCTAATTAGGGGGAAAGGATGGCATACCACGCACACATTCCTTCAATCCAATTATGCCAAAACTTAAGGAATCTTATTGCATAAGGAGATAAATGTTTCCTGACTCCGTGTATAGGGATTCTGAGCATAACTTTTTAAAACAACTTAGACTACACAAACAAGTCCATGCCCCAAATGTTTCAGAATTTTTGTTGGAGAGTGATTTGCTACACTGGTCGCAGGGTGAGTTCATGTCGCTGGTGCTGACAGGTAATTCTTTTTGAGTTATAAATGCCTTCTTCATCTGTGAAATTGAGACCCAACCATGCAAAAGACCACCTTTGTTTTCTGTTGTTGCTCTGCACAAGCTCCAAAGTTGATTTCACACACTGGAGCACATTGATAAAACTCAATACCTACAGATGGATGGTGGGAAAATGTTGTCACCTCATAACGACACATCCCTGTCAAAATTAATTGTTCAGCCTTTTCCCTAGGAATATCAAACCTTGAATGAGCTTATGGTCTGTTGGTTAGACCTCTAAAAATCTGCAGAAATGTGTCCTGTGAACCCCACGAGTACAGATCCATGCTAATCAATCGCTTCTCTACTGGGGGAGATCTTCTTGAAAGCATTTAAGTTTAGAATATCATGTGACCATTTTGAGAGAGGCCGTCCTCTAAAACAAACACAATACTTGAGGCAGTATAATCTTTTAATAAAATTAAATATATTCACAAACCTTTATGCATATACAGTATATACTGTATTTAAAGCCTACGGACCATCGATCATTTTATTCTAGTAGATGCAGCTTTGGACAGAAGTTAAGCTAAAGTTTACAACAGTACTCGATAGTAAATTTACATATGTACATATGTACACATGTATGCACACAATCACATATATGTGTGTAGATATGTACATATATATTACACATTAAAAGACCATCTATGCCTAAAGGGACATATATACTCACAATCCCCTATATATAAATATACCTTTCAGTTTGGATCCAGCACAGTCTCTTTGTGAGCAGAAAGATTTCCACCTTCCCTTGTTGTTGCAGCTCCAAATGCCCCAACAAAGCTGTCTTCTGGGGGCAGAAACCCTTCTACCCGCAGAAACACTGTAGTACTGTAGACCTAAGCCTTCATTTCTACCGTTCTGAGGATTATTTTGCCCAGTACAGACACTGAAGATCTGTGTATATTCCAGCAGATGATTCCAAATTTGGTTCCCTTCCCGTCACTGAGGCAGTCCTTCATTAGTGGAATACGCCCTTCTATGAATGGAAGGACTTTTCCACTCATGGAAAGACTCCTGTGAAAAGAAGGGCCCTTCGGGATCTGACCTAGATACTGAGGTTATTTCATCCATTTCAATGAACAGGGCTGCTTTTGTAGGAACCTGGGAAAACCAGCAAAAATAAGACCATGTCATTGGAGCAATCCAAACGTAGTGCAGATAGAACGCCCATGAGTCAGTAGGATTGACATACGACTCAAGGAGAAACTGCTTGACACAGCATTGATGGGACACAGTGGGGTTTGAATTCCAGCAACTTGTGCTGACCTAAAGGGACAGCAGGACAAGGAAAAAAGCAGATGGACACATATCTTCTGATTCTGTAACTGCCTGGCTTGATGTGCTTGCCTATGAGCCAATAAGGGGAGGGAAAAACAGGCAAAAGCAAGCCGTAAGCACTGTGGCCTTGCTAGGATGGATCATGCCCCACATTTGTTCCATGGAAGGATACAGACTGACATGCAAAGAGTTGTTCTTGAATGGGTAACTCCGGTGTCTTCGGGTTAGAATGCACCACACCTTAAAATAACATGCCGAGCCATTTAATGTGGTGTATGAGTGTGTGGGTAGAGGACAGCAGGTGAAAAGAGAAATCTCAAACCACAAAAGTGACGGTCCGAGCAAACAGTGTCATCACCAAGCCAGCTACACGATTTGCATCAAACAAAACGAACAAAGTCTCCTGTATTATGTAGAAATTATATTTATTGCATTTGATTATGTTTGAGGATCTTGACAGCTAAGTGCCTTTGTAGCAGCTTTTAGCTTTGGTAAGGTCTTCAAAAAGGGGGGGGGGGGTTAAAACAAAACCTGCGACAGCAAATGTTCAGCCAATGGGGATGCAAGTCAGCAATGAAGCTTTCCATCAGGCACTATAATTGCTCTGCCTATAGTTAAAAGGAAAAATCTACTTTACTAACGGCGTTTGCATGAACTCAGAAGGTGTAGCTATTGTTCTTCTTGCCGATGCCACGGAAGGGCTCTGCTGATTTGTGGAAAGTTCACTGCTAGAAAGGGGGTTATTTCATTTCAAAGGCAAGTGGGAGGAAGGTTTTGCTTGAACTTCAGACTAGCTCAAGAGAGAAAAAAACTCACATCTTTTCTGTGTGGATCGGCATTCTAATTTTTTGAAGGCATCTATCCGCAACCAAAACAGGAGTTTGCTGAAAACAGTAAACAGTTAATCTCCATGCAACAGAACTGTAATCATTTCCGAACATGCGGGTGCATTTTTTAAAAAATTAAAAAATATAAGGTGCCTTGAGAATGCTGGCAATTTTACATACGGAACATACTGTTTGTCTTCTCGTTATTAACATATATTTATATATTTATATATGTACATTGTTACTGATTAACCTTACCTTACAAGCTACAAAGTTAGGAAAATATACAGTACTTTTGCATATAATGGTATATCCTTGTAGCCCCTGAGTCAAGTATAGAGGATTTAAATACAAAAAAAGGAGGAAAAAACCCAGCCATTAAAAGCACTTACATTTCAGGTGATGTAAGAGTATAAAAGGGTTATTTCCCAGGAAGACCAGGATCAGAAACATGCCTATGAAGACCCACGATTCCTCTCGTGCTTAGGGAGGAGTCTGGCAAAGATGGGTGCCTGATTGGGTGGACGCAAGTCTTACAATGTGGTGGGGGTGGTTCCAAAGGCTGATCATGCTCTTGCTCCAAAAAAGACGCCAGGTTATCCTCTGAAGCTGTATTAAGATGCACCCCGCTGGAGAGGGATTCTTTGGATTTCAGTTTTGATTTTTCAAGCTCTAGGAGTTCGGGACACTGAAGAAATGAAACAACATGACAAGTTAGGTCACCAGATGTAGTGGTTGGGTACGCATGGACTGTCAAGTTGCAACTGACTGATGGCGACCCCAGCAAGGGGTTGTCGAGGCGAGTGGGAAGCAGAGGTGGTTTGCAAGATGGTCTCCCATCCAAGTGCTGACTCTGCTTAGCTTCTGAGATTTCATGAGATCATGCTATATTGTTCTACCTTCCTTCCTGGTGTAGTGGTTCATGGGGATCATATGGATTTCCCCAAAGCTAATGAGAATTTTGTGGAGGTAAATAAAGGACGTTTGACCAGTGGCATGTCTTTACAAAATGGTGCCCAGGGCATGCTGCAGGTGCCACTTCCCCGCTGCGCCTAGTCCTTAGCTGAATCCCCCTCCACTGTGCCCCCACCAAGCTCCCTCTGCCCACCGCCTTCCCCCCAATTTAACTTACTAAGCCAGGCAGGGTGAATGGTGTGGGCTGGGCCAGGCAAGCCTGAGTCAGGTCAGGCAAGTGATGGGCAAGCAGCATAAGCCAGGCTAGTGGCGGGCAAGTAACATGGGGCTGTGCAAAAGGTGGGCAAGCAGCATGGGCCAGGCAAATAGTGGCCAAGCAGTGCAGGCCAGGGCAGGCTGGGTGAGCAGGGCAAGCCAGGCAAGTGATATGGACTGGGCTGGCGGGCAGGGCGAGCAGTGTGGGCTGGGCAAGTGGCTTAGGTCAGGTGAGCAGGGCAAATGGTGTGGGCTGGGCAAGTGGGCCAAGTTCAGCTGGGGGGAGAGGGAGGGTGTGTGTGGCCAAAATGTGCCCCTCAAATGGCGCCTGGGTCGTCTACCCCCTCTTGTCCCCCTAGATACGCCATTGCATTTGAGATTTTAGGCAGCCTTTTTTCCCCATATGCAAGCGGAGCTATCAGGGGAGAATTGTTTTATACTACTCACCCCACCCTGAGGATAAGATAGCAGACTTCTTTCCCAGGCCTTAAAAAAGTAACACACAGCAAACAGGAATCAAACCTAACAAAGGTGTTGGTGGATGGCTATCAGACACAAAGCCTTCCTAGAATGTTATCTATATCATCACAAACATACCTGTATAAATAAAATTGCCATGTCTGGAATGCTATTTTGTGACTTGTGGCTTTGGTGGTGGAGGCAGTCAATGATAATGTTGTGTAATTGGTGGGTGGAGAACAACTAGATCAGTGTGTTGGATAAAGATGGAAGATATCAGGTTCATATCCCCTTGTTCCATTAAATCTACTGGGTGACCCTGATCGAGTGGCTCTCTCAATCTAACCTACCTCACAAGGTTGTTGTGAAATAAAATTAGAAAGGTAGAACTGCATGAGCTCCTTAGAGAAAAGGTGGGATAAGGATGTGATAGTCTAAAAGATCTTGATAGCCCATTCCTAATGAAAGTTAAAAGCAGGGTCCCTACTACCAGTATTGTTGTACCACAAACATTTGTAGGCAAGAGTCTATTGGTCTCATTAAACGTGACATAACCCTGGTGTTTGCCTTCTCCTTTGTAACTGTTCCTGCATCTGGCTTCCTGTTTTTAAGAAAGTAATAATCAGTGATCAAATGTAACCAACCCTTGTTGTCAGCTGTTAAATGTTAACTGCAAGTTTTTTTTACAGCAAAACAAAAGCCCAGCTCCATTGGCACCTTAAAAACTAATGCTGAAATAAGTGCTGTTAGTCTTTAAGATGTCACTGGACTTTTGTTTTAACTGAATGTTAGCCCATTGTTGATGCCATTAGTTTAACCTCTCTCTAATTACCAGTGGTTTATACAGTAATTAGAGACACTGAGGGGGCTTACTGTGTCACCTGCTAGAGGATTTACTTTGGGGACTCAAAATATTATCGTCCATTAATAATGGCACTTAAAAAAAATCAGTTTGTGATCTCTATATCTCTATGCATTAGATGCTAAACATGCAAAACAAATGTAATACTAGAGTTTTGTGGGTTGTATGGCCATGCTCCAGTAGCATTTTCTCCTGAACATACGCCTGCATCTGTGGCTGGCATCTTCAGAGGATGCCAGCCAGTGGCGAAGCCACCACGGGGCGGGGTGTGTGCGCCGCGCACCAGGCGCACGGTTTTGGGTCATGTGGTGATGGAAAATTCCCCCCTCCCCCTCCCCCCCGCAGCCCCCCCATAGTGCCCCCCCACACTTACGTTACAAACCGAGCAGGCTGGAGAACAGGCTTCAAAGGCCCTGATGGGAACTACGTTTCCTAGGGTCTCCTGGGAAATGTAGTTCCCACCAGGGCCTTTGATGCCTGGAAGGAAACAGGCCTGTTCTCCAGCCTGCCTGGTTTCTAAAGTAAGTGTGTGGGGGGCGGCGCCATGGGGGGGGGGCGCCGCGGGGGGATGAAAATCACTCCCCCTCCGCAACCCTTCCACTGACTTTAGAAACCGAGCAGGCTAGAGAACAGGCCTGTTCCTTTCCAGGCTTCAAAGGCCCTGGTGGGAACTTATAGAGCCACAGAAGAGACATGAGATGACAGGAACCTTCAGGTATAGTATCATACCTAATGAGACCCTATGTCAGTAGATGAATCTGATGGTGGCTTCTTATGGCCAAACGACAAGATATGCTTGGCCCCAAGTTGGGGTTCCACCAGAGTCAAATGGAAGCTGGGGCAACTACTCAAGTCTCGAACAGCCTGTCTTGTATCAGGACTGCAGCATGATGGAAAGAGGAGGCTTCATCTGGTCCAGTGAAGGGCACTTTTTGCCCCACTGTAAGACTGCACATGCACTTCCCTGTAATGGGGCAAAAAGAGTCCTCAGAGACACTTTGGCTCAGAAAAATGGTGGTGGTGGTGGTGAGGTGGCCCCACCACCCCAGCACCATGGCATGTGGCCAGTGGCAAAGCTCCAAGGGGATGAGGGGTGCGCCGGGCACCGGGCACATGCCTGGAGGGGCGTGGAAATCACCCTTTTCCCCTTCCCCCTGCAGTGCCCCCCATGGTGCCCCCCAACCGCGGCACCTCCCTTCCCCCACTTACCTTAGTTCCTTTCCTTTTTGAGAACTTTTTCAGGCTGCAAAAGGCCTGTTCGCACTTAAAACGCCCTGAGGAACTACGGTTAGTATAGTTCCCATCAGGCCGTTTTTGCTGAGAACAGGCCTTTGCAGCCTGAAAAAGTTCTCAAAAAAGAAAGGAACTAAGGTAAGTGGGGGAAGAGGGAAAGGGGGGCGCCGGGGGGCCCGGAAAATATAAAATGTGCACCAGGCACAGTTTGGCCCAGCTACGCCTCTGCATATGGCACTTGGGTAAGTAGTTGCCCATGGTTGCCTTTTGGCGGTGAAGAAATCAGGTTGGGGAATCCCAAACCGGATCATGGCCAGTCTTATAATGTAGGGTGGCCCTTACCCACCAATGTCTTCAGTAAGCTACAAGAAGTCTTTGACGTTTTTGCACCCATCCCAAATGCGTACCTGTGAAGGGCTGAAGCTTTTGTCTGTTTTAATAGATGCTACGGGATGAAGACTTGGCACCATCCGGGCAGCTGGCCTCTGATACTCTGTACTTGCCGTCACCATGCTATAGGCTGGTGGGATGAGGGCTGGCTGCTTCTGCAGCAGCTGGAGGATGGTTTGAATGTCAGCAGTCATTTGGGATTCAAGTCTGGAAAAATAGCAGGAAATCAAAAAGTGGATTGACATGGATGGTCTGAGATGCTTGCCACAGAGAGTTGTGAACCAGATTGAACAGTAGTGGGTATTTCATGAGGTTAGACTGGATTCTGACCAGGATTTCTGCAGTCACAAGGATCTCTGCCAGCAAAATACAAATCTCCCACAAAAAAATTCCAAAATACCCCCCAAAATCCTGTTCCTTGGGGACAGGGGACCCCAGGCACAGGATTTTGGGGGGCATTTTGCGCTGCAGCAAGAGGAACAGGGTGGGAAAATCATGCTTTGTGAATAGAAACACTAGTCACAATCTAATCCATTGCATCATAGCCCTATTTTCTTGAGAATCTAGTTCTGCCAGCCATAGTGCTTTATTAGTACATTTCATTTAAAATGAAGACAGTACTAGAAGAGTTCTTTTTTTTAAAAGTTAGTCTTAATTGTTTTGTATGAATATTATTTCATTTTCATCCCATGTTTGTTTGAATCCAGCAATCCATGGGTACAAGGATCACCTTCTTCCTCTGCTCTTAACCCCTATGCCACGCTGGCTCTCAATTCTAACATTGATTTTAAAATTGGGATACAAGGGAAAGGGAGGAAATTGCAGCAGGCGCCCAATTAAGTTGACTAGTCATAGTTTCAGCACAAACAGACAAAAAATGTTTCATCATACAACATCTATCCGACATGGAGAACTGAGTGCCACAATATATACATTCAGCAGTGGCTAAGAGCCTGGATAGCATTAAAATGAAATCAGACAAATGCGTGAAGGAAAGGTTCATTGGTGGCTCGTGGCCACCTAATTGTTCAGAGGCAGTATAACCTGAATTTGGGTTGCCAACTCCAGGTGAGGAAATTCCTGGAGATTTGGGGATGAGGAATCTTGGGATGGTAGAGTTTGGCTAGCAGAGGGACCTCAGCAGGTATAATACCATAGAGTTGAGCCTCCTCTATTGGCAACCCTACCCTGGACACAGTTGCCAGGGAGCAACATCAGGAGCTGTTTTGACTTTTGCATCCTGCTAAGAAACTTTCCAGGGGGTATATCTGGTCTTTGGAAGAAACATAAGAACATAAGAACATAAGCATAAGCATAAGCATTTTATTGTCATTGTGCACGCACAACGAAATTTACAGCAGCATTCCTCGATGCACACATAAGAACAAGCCAGCTGAATCAGACCAAAGTCCATCTAGTCCAGCTCTCTGCTACTCGCAGTGGCCCACCAGGTGCCTTTGGGAGCTCACATGTAGGATGTGAACGCAATGGCCTTCTGCGGCTGTTGCTCCCGATCACCTGGTCTGTTAAGGCATTTGCAATCTCAGATCAAAGAGGATCAAGATTGGTAGCCATAAATCGACTTCTCCTCCATAAATCTGTCCAAGCCCCTTTTAAAGCTATCCAGGTTAGTGGCCATCACCACCTCCTGTTGCAAAGCATATATCTAAAACACCAAATCACACGCTATGTGAAGAAGTGTTTCCTTTATTAGTCCTAATTCTTTTCCCCCCAGCATTTTCTGGCAATGAATGCCCCTCTGGTTCTAGTATTGTGAGAAAGAGAGAAAAATGTCTCTCTGTCAACATTTTCTACCCCATGCATAATTTTGTAGACTTCAATCATATCCCCTCAGCCGCCTCCTCTCCATAAACTAAAGAGTCCCAAACGCTGCAGCCTCTCCTCATAGGGAAGGTGCACCCAGTCCCTCGAATCATCCTTGTTGCCCTTCTGCACTTTTTCTATCTCCTCAATATCCTTTTTTGAGATGCGGAGACCAGAACTTTCGACACTAGTACTCCAAGCGCGGTCGCATCCACTGCTTTATATATAGGGCATGACAATCTTTGCAGTTTTATTTATCAATTCCTTTTCTAATGATCCCCAGTGCATAGAGTTTGCCTTTTTCACAGCTGCCATGCATTGAGTTGGAATTCCCATGGAACTATTTCAACTAAGACGCCTTAAATCCTCTTTCCCCTAGTTCGGTGACTGATAAGCACTGACTCCTTGTAGCTTCAGTATGTAGAAGTTTGGATTTTTTGCCCCTATGTGCATCCCAAAACGGATCCTTGGGGGACACCACTCCCGACATCTCTCCATTGTGAGAACTTCCCATTTATACCCACCCTTTATTTCCTGTTCCTCAACCAGTTTTTTAAACCATAGGAGGACTTCCCCTCTTATTCCTTAATTGCTGAGTTTTCTCAACAGTCTCTGGTGAGGAACTTTGTCAAAAGCCTTTTGGAAATCCAAGTAGACAATGTCCACTGGTTCCCCCTGTCCACATGCCTGTTTATACCTCCCTCAAAGAACTCTAGTAAGTTTGTAAGGCAGGATTTGCCTCTGCAAAAGCCATGCTGACTCTTTCTCAGCAGGTCTTGCTTTTCTACATGTTTCTATAATTTTATCTTTAATGATAGATTCTACTAATTTGGCTCAGGGAACAGATGTCAAACTGACTGGCCTTGTAATTTCCGGTCCCCCCCTAGTAGATCCTTTCTTAAAGATTGGTGTGACATTGACCATCTTCCAGTCTTCAGTGGGATGGAGCCTGGGATTTCTCGTGGATAAGTTGCATATTAAAGTGGAGAAGATCAGCAGCAATTTCATGCTTGAGCTCTTTTTTAAGAACTCTTGGGTGAATGCAATCTAGGGGCCAGGGATTTGGGTAACATTTAGTTTATCAATGGCTGCCAGAACTTCTTTCCTTTGTCTCATCACTATCTTCTCACTAGTTCCTTGGATTCTTCCTCTCCTAAGAAGCTTCTTGGTTCTAGGTGCAGGAATGTTCTCTACCTCCCTCTTTGGGTGAAGACAGATGCAAAGAATTCATCTCTAGCTTCTCTGCAATCTCCCTGCCATCTTTTAGCACACCCTTTGTTCCTTTGTCATCTAATGGGCCTACCGCTTCTCCTAGCTGGCTTCCTCTGCTTTTGATGTATTTGAAGAACTGTTTGTTGCTGGTCTTGACGTTCGCAGCCATGCGCTCCTCTTGATCCTTTTTTGCCTCCCCTTACAGCTAACTTTCTTCTCTTTTACCACCATTTGTGTTCCCTCTCATATTCTTAATCAGCCACACTGGACTTCCATCTTCTAAAAGACATTTTTTTTTTTCTGATAATTTCCCTCAACCTCTCTTGTTAACCATGGTGGCTTTCTTTTGGACGTGGTGCTGCCTTTTCTAACCTGTGGAACACATTCCAGCTGAGCTTTTATTACTGTGTTTTTAAATAACCTCCAAGCATCCTGGACAGTTTTGACTCTCTTGATTTTCTCTTTCAGCTTCCTGCGCACTATCCCCCTCATCTTTGAGAAATTTCCCTTTCTGAAGGCGAATGTAACTACATTAGTAGTTGCCACTTGTTCGCATGCTGAGATACTGAATCTGACAGCATTGTGGTCGCTGTTCCCTATCGGCTCAACAACACTGACTTCCTGCACCAGGTCCTGGGTCCCACATAGAATTAAATCTAGGATCACCTCTCCCCTGGTTGGTTCCACAACCATCTGCTCTAAGCCACAGTCATTTAGCATATCCAGGAATGCTCTCTCCTTACTATGACCTGAACATGCATTTTTCCAGTTTATATGGGGATAGTTAAAATCACCCATTACCACTACATTTTTGTTTTTGTTGGCCTCTCTAATTTCTTTTTCCATCTCAGAATCCTCTTGAGGACTAGATGGTCTAATCCAGTAGAGCTCTTCTTATGTTCTCATTCATTCTAGCTTGTCTAAAGAGCAGAACAGAATTAGGCAAAACAAACAAATGAACAAACAATGCAAACATTTAATGTGAAAACAGGAGATAGCATAAGTACCAGAAAACACCGGCAAGACAAACAAATGCAAACACAAGAACTGCAGCAAAAAGCAATAGCATGAATACAAATAAACAGCAAAATACAAGTCACTTTGTCAGAGAAAGGTCTAGAGGATCAATATCAGAGACCCCCAAAAACTAAGTAGCAGTGACAAACAAGTCACTTATCATAAAGGACGATCCTCCGGGTATTAGTCACAGAATCCAAAGAAGATGAGGACTTCCAACTAAGCAGCCCATTTCGCTCTACAGAATGAAGGGTTTGACTTGTGCATGTCCAGTCTTGGGAACTGATTTGTAGGCTTGCTGAATGCTGTAGCCTTCCTGTGTTCCCATTCAAAAAGCAGGACTACGCATCAAGGACACATGGTGTAAATTGCTTGTGTAAATTATTGATCCTCTGTATCTCTCTCTGACAGAGTGACTCCTTTTGTATTTTGCTGTTCGTTTTTATATATGCTATTGCACAGAGGCGTATCGGGGGAAATGGTGTCTGGACACAAATTGTCTCCGGGTACCCTCTCACTGTGCCTAGGGTAAGGTGGGGCTCCGCCCTTCCACCCCAGAACCCCCCCACTCCCTCTGGGAACAGCAGAAGTGACTGCGGCCCCCTGTCCTCTGAGAGCTGCTTTTATAAGCTCTGAGGCCAGAGGCGGGGTTCAGGGGGCATAGCCCTGCTCCCACCCCACTCATGGGGGTGTGGTCCTGCCTCCCCAAGACCCACCTCTGGCCTCAGTGTTCATAAAAGCAGCTCTCGGAGGACAGGGGGACAGCAGTCGCTTTTGCTCTTCCCAGAGGAGAAGGCAGAAGGGACTGCTGGTTGCCATCTGGGAGCTGGGAGTGGGGGGAGGGGGCTGCCAGACTTCCTTGGTCCTGCCCATGTTATCATCAACATGGGCAGGGTAGAGAGCGCCTGAAGACAACGAGGCAACAAGACTTGCTGTCTTCCTGGTCACATGGGGGCCGATTTTATGCCCCCCATGTGACCAGATTAGTGGTTCCCGGGACAGAGGGTACCCCTCGTCTCTACGCAAATACTTTAAAGCGGCTTCCCCTCCTTTGTCCCGGGCCATGTGCTCGTCGGCTTACGATTTGCCCACCCACCTCTCCCTAAAATTTTGATGTTAATGCATGCTTATGTTGTCATAGCCCTGATGATTGGCGGTTTGGCGCATGGGTATGGCTCTGGAAGGGAAGGGGAAGGGAGCTAGGGAGCTACGCCTTCCCCTTGGGAACGGCAACAGCGGCAAGAGGCGACCGCCCCTGTCGAACCGGGCCGAAGGGGAACATATCTGGCCAGGAGCGTCCGCCCGGCAGAGCCCCGCAATGGAACGAAGCTCAGAACGAGGCATCCGCCCTGCTGAGCTGTCGCACGTCACCCATTTGACCAGACCCAGACCCATGCTTAGCCTCACGCTTCTGCTCAATAAAATGGCTATGGCCAATTTATTACCCAGCAATTGAGTACTGTGTATTATTGTTAAAAGGGGACTCGCACAAAAGAGATCCACCCTCGGACAGCAAAAGGATTTGGTGAAAGTTCACAGAGGAATGAATAATTCATTAAAGAGGAGTTAAATGTTTCTTTACCAATTCAAATGGGCACTTCTTGGGAAGAGAAATAACTCTTCTCTGGAGGAGGCTGGTGGCGAGGCCGTGGGGTAGGTGGGAATAATAGTTGTCACTTTCTTCTTTTGCAGCATATTGCCAGCTGAACCATTTGTTGCCCTGGGGGACCATTTTTAAAAACCACTTAAGAGACATGATGTTATTTGTTTACTGGAAACTAGGATTTCCAATACTGATTCAGGCAAAATTATTTAACCTAGATTTAAAGCTCGTCCAGATTGGGGGAAGAAGGCAGACCTGCTGGTGTCCTTACTGATTTTTATTAATCTAGGATAAAAATTGATGTATGGACAAATGAAGCTTGAGTTATGTTATTTCCTGGGTGCAGGTTGAAGAGGTTTTTTCTCTTTTGATAGTTAACACCTACATGCACCCCCAAGGAATAATAAGTTTATATGGAATGTATCTGGAACAAATTGAATTTTATTATTGGGTTACTGGACTGCAGATACATTGACTCCAGTATTATCTTGGCAGATGATTTTTACACATGTATGGGAAGGAACAATAACGTACAAGGAGGTATACTAGGTCTTGAGAAAGATAATTTTGTCTTGTTTTCTCCCCAAGATCTGAGAGTTGATTGAATTAGGTCTCCCAGTTTTATACGAGTGAAGATCTGCTTCAAATTCAATCTTCCATTGTTACATGGAAGGGGCTATAAAGATAAATATGGTTGTCTTACTTTCATTGCTACTTTAGGAGCAAGTGTGATAGATTATATCCGTTTTCCATCATACTGCAGAATGGCATAATTGGGTCAAATTTCAAGCAAATCTGATTTCCAGTTGTAGAGTTACAGAAATTTTTAAAAGTTTCCTTGACCTTGCAGGTACAACAAATTTCCAATTTTTTCCTCCAAAAAACAGAAGTAAGACACACTAAGTGTTACCGTTTCCCATTTTAAATTCATAGATAGTCCAAAGAACAATAGCTACCCTGTGCCCAGAAGAATACAGAGAAGGCTGACTCTGCCACAGGAGTACACCTAGTTATCTGGATCCAGGTTGCAGAATGTTAGGTGTGGGGAGGAGGGAGTTTGTTTAGAGGATAAAGTTTATTGGATTCTATCCAACCAATTGGTACTGAAGCAGCATTAGTGGAATGGAATGTTCCCACCTCCTCCATCCCACAGCACCCCAGAAACCCCTGGGAACAGTGGTGAACTCTGAGGGTCTACCGAGGGGACAGCAAATCATAAAAAATCACCCCTGGGGGTGGAAAGCGCTATTAAGTCAAGGGCCCTTTCTGTATGGGCACGAGTGGGGGTGCATCTGCGTAAACAATGCTGACGCACCCCCCAGGACCATTTGCATGGACGGTCCTGGTAGGGGTGCAGGTGGCGGTGCAGCCTTCACACAGGCTGCACCGTCCTTGAGCACCGTGCCTTGTCTCCTGGCTTCCGGTGTGTCGCAGAGGCCAGGGGACACCCCCCCCCCTGCAGGCTGGAGCAGTGGCTCTGGAGTCGCAGGCCAGGAGTGTGTGTCCCCTGGTCTCTGCGACACACTGGAAGCCAGGAGACGAGGTACAGCGTTCAGGGATGGTGGTGGGAAAATGGCACCTTCCAGCCACTGCTGTTCGCATGGCAGCGGTTGGAAGTTGCTGCTTCTGAAAAACCTCGCTCAGGGAGCGAGGTTCGGAAGCAGTGTTTTCGCAACACTTGGGGGTGGCGAGGCCGGCGCTGCTGCATCTCCCCAGGGATGGCGTTTTTGCCATCCCTGGGGCACTCTATTCTGCCCGTGCAGAAAGAGCCAAAGTTTATGATAACCCAAAGGAATGTCAAAGCCATTGGTGTTCAGAGGTGGTTTGCTGTTGTCTGCCTCTCCCAGCAACCTTGGTGGGCTCCTATCCAAACACTAACCAGAGCTGACCCAGGTTAGCTTCCAAGACCACAGGATCAGTGGTGGGATTCAGCAGGTTCGCACCACTTCGGCAGAACCGGTTGTTAAAATGGGGCTTGTAAACAACCAGTTGTTAAATTATTTGAATCCCACCACTGCATAGGATCATACCTGGAAGGGGTCATTCAGCCTGTCAAGTCCAACCCTTGCTCAATCTAAAGAATCCCTGACATGTTTTCATCCAACCGCTGCTTGAAGACTGCCTCTGAGGGAGAGCTCACCACCTCCCTAGGCAGCTGATTCTATTGCTGAACTACTCTCACTGTTAAAAAATGTCTCTACAGTATCTAGCTGGTACATTTCTGTCCATA
Organism: Sphaerodactylus townsendi; assembly: GCF_021028975.2. Lineage (NCBI taxonomy): Eukaryota > Metazoa > Chordata > Lepidosauria > Squamata > Sphaerodactylidae > Sphaerodactylus > Sphaerodactylus townsendi. Next base: position 35,462,215 of record NC_059426.1, on the reverse strand, counting down.
ATTTAAACACATGATTGCAAGTCCCATCTTCTGTTGCCAACAGGAATGGCCCCTTGCCCTCTTCTGAGTGACACCCTTTCAAATAGTGAAAGAGAGCAATCCCATCTCCCTCAACCTCCTCGTATCCAGACTGAACTTTTTCAAGGTCCTCAGCTTCTCCGCAAAGGTCTTGGTCTCCCAGCCACTGATGACCTTTGTTGCTCTCTTCTGCACCAACACCAATTTGTCCACATCCTTTTTGAAGTGAGACATCTGGTACTGCACACCGTACTTGAGATGCAACCTGACTAGTGTAGTAGACAGGAGGACTATGACATCTTGCAGTTTGAGTGATATGACTCTGTTAACACACCTCAAAGACTGCACGAGATTTTTTTGCAGCTGCATAGTTTACAGTCCACCCATACCCCTTGTTCACACACACCACTCCCCAGAAATCTATCCTCCACCCAGTATGCAGTCTTCTCATTTTTGATGGCCAAATATAGAAGTCTACACTTGTTTTCACTGCAACTTGTTCATAGCCACCCATTTTTCCAGCGTGTTCAGATCTCGTTGAATCCTACCCCTACCTTCTGAGGTGTTCATTACTCTTCCTAATATGGTATTACCTGCAGATTTAATGAGTTGTCCCTCTACCCCCTCATCCAGATCATCAATAAAAATATTGAAAAGTGCAGGCCTAGAATTGAGCCCTGGGGCACCCAAGTGGACACCTCCCTCCATTCAGATGAAATGGTGTTGACAACTAATCTTTGGTTATAGCTATTCAACCAGTTCCCTATTTACTTAACCATTCTAGCGTCAAGTCTGCAGTCCTCCAGTTAACCCATCAGAATATCAAGGAGAACATGTCAAGAACTTAACTGAAATTCAGGTGAACAATGTCAGGGCCATTCCCACAATCCTTTAAGCCCACCACTTGACCAAAGAAGGAAACAAGGCTAGTCTGGAAGGACTCATTGGAGACAAACCTGATGAGATCAGGCTAACCTGTGCCACCCAGGTCAGGGCAAAAATAAATCACTCTGAATACTGGAAGAAGAATATGCTATTGAGGTGTAACTGACTCATGGCCACTCCATCCACAGGGTATTCCACGCAAGAGATGAGCAGAGATGGTTTGCTATTGCCTGCCTCTAAATAGAAACTCCAGTCTTCTCTGGTAGCCTCCATCCACGAACTGAACATGGCCAACCCTGCTTAGCTCCAAAGTTCTCACGAGCCTGGGCTAAGCTCAGTTATTCAGGCTGCTGACTATTAAAAAGTGATATACAGAGTCATCATTATCAGTTGTGTTCAAGGTCCATCTTCAACCTTCCTCTTGTGTACTTGTTTTTTTACCTGTTGAGTTGGTCTTGAAGGACATCTAGCCTCTGCTCCACTTCTCCATAGTTGATCTCGCTGTCTGTTTCAGAGATACCCCATGTGGCATGAGGCAAAATGGATTGACTGGATGACTCCTGGTGGTCCTTGCTGCAATTCTCCTCCCAGATGCTTCTGTCAGTGATGTCTGTCAAGAGCACAAAAACTGAAGTTCAGGATAACATTAACACCATTTGAATGAAAGTCCACACATGTGGCAGAATACTGAAATAAGAGCCTTTACATGAAAACAATGACTTAAAATATTGGGTTTCCTCCCCCTACAATGAAGGTAGCAATTCAAAGAACACTTACCTGGGAGTAAGAAGAAGAAGAGGTTAGATTTATATCCCCCCTTTCTCTCCTGCAGGAGACTCAAAGGGGCTTACAATCTCCTTGCCCTTCCCCCCCTCACAACAAACACCCTGTGAGGTGGGGGGGGGGCTGAGAGAGCTCCAAAAAGCTGTGACTAGCCCAAGGTCACCCAGCTGGCGTGTGTGGGAGTGTACAGGCTAATCTGAATTCCCCAGATAAGCTTCCACAGCTCAGGTGGCAGAGCTGGGAATCAAACCCGGTTCCTCCAGATTAGATACACGAGCTCTTAACCTCCTACGCCACTGCTGCTCCCACTGACTAAAATGGGACTTTCTTCTGAGTAGACCAGCTCAGGCTTTCCCCTAAAGTTTACTCTTCAGGAGTTTGCAATCTTGGGAGGCTATACCAAGAGTACCCACACACACACACACACACAAAAACCCAACCGGAACAAACATTCGTGGAATGTGTCAACTAACATTTGATAATTATGGCATGCACTTTAACTCACACCCAACTAAAATAAGGTTTAAACATGTGCAGCTAAACTGACTCCACACTTGGTCATAGGTAGGGTGGCTAATCTACAAGGTGGGGCATGTAGATCTCCAAGAAGTACAATATATCTCCAGGTCAGGGGTAGGGAACCTACGGCTCTCCAGATGTTCAGGAACTACAATTCCCTACAATTGGCCATGCTGGTAGGGGCTGATGGGAATTGTAGTTCCTGAACACCTGGAGAGCCGCAGGTTCCCTACCCCTGCTCCAGGTTAAAGGGATCAGGTCCAGTGGAAATTATGGCAGCTTTAGGAAGTAAATTCCATAACATTAGATCTCTGCTGAGCTCCCTTCCCTCCCCAAACTCTATCCTCCCCAGGCTCAATCTCCAAATCTCAGTGTTTCCTAGACAGTCACTGCAACATGATGATATCACTTCCAGTTTTACACCAGATGAGATATGGCACATCAGTGACTCCCTCTCATCCCCCCCCCCCCGTTACCCTCTGAAGTGGTAGTGTGGAATAGAGGCCAAAGCTGGGAGAAGGTTATGCCCCCCAACTACGTATTACACTTTAACAAAAGAGCCCCTGAGGTATGCCATTCTTGTAGGTATTTCAATAGCATATTCCCAGAACAACTACGTATTAACCGCTCAGTCCTGCTTCCTTTTTTTCATGAAGATTTGTGAGTGCTGTGCCATGTTATGCTAAATTAAAAGATCTTTATATGTCTGGATAACAAATCTTTTTAGTGCGCAGCCTGTAAAATAATTGTCATATGGCTTCCATGGCGCTTGAACGTGAGCAATCCTTGCCGATTTGGCTTTCAAACTAAGGTACATTATAATAGCACCTTACAGTTAATACCATAGCGAGAGAAATAATGGCCAGCCATAAATCAATCCCATGCTCTTTTACCCATTCTCAGTGGTTTTTATGAACTGCTTTTTATGCGTGACACCAAATGTGTCTGTCTGTCTATCGCAGGATTTTTGTGCTGTAATCGAAAGGTGCAATATGAGATTTTCCTATAGGTGGAGCAGCACAGCTATCATTGCTTTGATTCAGAAAAACCAGAGCTCATGTTTTCAAAGGGAGCTGTTAATTTTAGACACCAAAAACTGACAGACACAAAGCAAACAGACGCTTTGGAAAGTGAAGGCTTAGTGGTGTAGCCAAGGAAAAGCAAAGTAAGTCTGAACCACAGGGTTGCTAACTGCCTGGGGGGAAAAATATCCGGCCAATTAAAAGAGGCTTAATGGGATGTTATTTACAAGGTGATATTATTTATCTCCGGGCCCACGAAAGGCTTCAGCAGTTCATTTCCACACATTGTGTGGTATGTGCCATCAAGTTGCTTCCAATTTATGGAGAGCCTATGAGTTAATGTCCCTGACCTAGATTGCCCAGACTAGCCAAATCCTGTCAGATCTCAGAAGCCAAGCAGGGTCAGCCCTGATAAATACTTGGGTGGGAACATGAGGGTTGCTATGAAAGGAGCGACCGTGAATTAATGCAGTCGCCATTGCTGCAGGGGAAGGGACAGCCCATTCCGACAGCTGCCTCTTCCCCTTTGTGCTGCTGTGCGAGGCCCGGTTCGGAGGACGGGGCAGTACAGATGACACCAGGGGGTTGCCCTGACGTCACAGGGAGGCAGGCCGGGTGGCCTTTAAACGGCCAGGCCTGGCCTCGCTCTCCCTCTTTTGCTGCGAACACACTTCTGTTTGGTCATTTTCCCACTTACCGTCTCGCTAAGCGCCGTGCGTATAATACCTTCTCCCCAAGTAGCGCCAGGGTCCCCTCCGCACTCCCCCCACTACAGGGCTTAATGGCACAATGTAGCTGCCCCGGACGCTTTGCCGTATTGTTAAGCCTCAGCTGCGATTCCTAATAGCGCCTCAAAACGGTAATTTCTTTGTGATGACCCCACGCAGAGGCGGGGTCGTAGGGAAGCCCGGTAGCGCGGCAGAAATGACACGCACTGGGAGTAGCGCGCAGCAAAGGGTGGTCGAGGTAAGTGGGGAAACGACCTTAGTCTCTTTCCTTGAAAATGCTACAGGTGGTTGCCATAAGTCATCTGTGACCAGAGGGCATTCTCCACTACCACATGCTCATTCGTCCTCTTCATCTCCACCCTTCTTTACAAAACACATTGAGGCTTTGATCCAGCAGAGGATTTCTGTCACAGGAAGGTGGGCAAGTACATTGATAGCAAGGTATAAAAACAGGGTCAGGCCATCATTCGACCCTCATAGTCTTTGATCAATTTTTAGGTTTTTTTAAATGAACAGTATGGGATGTGTGACGGTAATATATATCCAGCCTTCATGGAAGAGTAGGCAAATTTTGTCGACCTCTGATTCCCCCTTAATGCTGTTCCTGAAAGAGAAGTCCCTGTTCCCCAGGAACAACATTTTTGTGGGCCTTGTTGAACTGCACAACAGAGGAAGAGAGAAGTAGAAGAGTTATCCCTCGCTGAAAGGAATTACTTTCTGTTGCAGGAAATTACTGCTGGATTCAAGCCAAGGATTGGAACTCCAGTCGCCTATGATATACTGAAGTGAATCTCAGTTGTGATAATTATATCACACTTCTTATAAATGCAGAGTTTGCGCAATAAAGAGGCAGAGGCAGTTGCTTACTGAAAATAAAGTTTACTAACTATAAAAGAAGGGAATGGTAAACTTGGATACAAAACAAGAAAATACCTAACTGGCTAGCTCCATTAGCTAGCTTCTGCTTGGCTATCACATGGCTAATAAGCTACTGGAGAGCATGTGCAGAGAGTGAACAAAGGATATATACCTATTGCCTATGTGCAGACCTGCAGGTATATCTGCTTGACCAATGGGGGTCAATTACCTGGTCACTGACTTCTGACCACACTAACTAATTAGCATGCACAAAATTAACTCCTTCATGACTGGATTGTGTGACTGGCACCTGCCAAATACCAACATATACCAAAGCAGGTACCTGGGTGAATCAGATTTTGGAAGCGTTTCACAAACCAGCATACTAATTGAGGGTTTAAACCATGGCAAAGAGTCCTGGCATAGGGACAGCAAACAATGCCAACTTACACGAATGCCTATATTCCCGTTCACAGGAAAGTGGAGTTTGTTTCAAACCTTAATCATGCTCTGTGCAAGAAAGCAGGGAGTAGAAAGAGACTGTCAAGGCATGAGAAACCACATTCATGACAACTGTGGCAAATTTCAGCGTGGTATGACATCTAAGTGCAGCCCAAAGTACTGATGCAAACCAGGATGGGAAACCCTGAAGTGTGTTTTCAAGCATCTGTCTTGATGAAACCATGGTTCAGACACCTTGTGCCACTCTGCATCAATCTATAGAAGGTTCTCATGTGGACAATTCTATTTTAGGGCAGGAATCGCTGGTCTTTAGGTTCCTTTTTGCTCACCATGATGTTGAATCAATCAGTCCTTTCAGCAAACAATTCTTCTCAAATTAGACAGGCTCAAGATAAAAATAAAATAAGGCAACAAAACACTGGCCTATTACTCATAAGACACCTACCTGGGGCCTTTTAGCTGCGCAGTGGGGCTCAACTGTAGTCTCGTAATGTTTCTCTATTTACATGCAAGGAGGAAGCCTAGTCCTCCTTGCAGCTAATCTCAACAGACCTCTGCTTCCTGGTTCTCTTAACTCTGCCCCTCTTAAAGGCACAGATCTCATAACATTCATTAGTCCCAATACTATAGAGCTCATATCCCCCCCCAATACTCACTCACTCACTCACTCACTCACTCACTCACTCACTCACTCACTCACTCACTCACTCACTCACTCACTCACTCACTCACTCACTCACTCACTCACTCACTCACTCACTCACTCACTCACTCACTCACTCACTCTCCCCACCTCTCCCTCGCTGCTGCCGCAGGAAAGAGGCTTATTTTTAAAAAGAGGCTTGTCTTGAAAAAAGTTCTCAAAAGCCCCCCTGATAATCAGGGAGGGCAGAAGCAGGGAAGGGGGAGTGGAGGTGGGCTGGAACCAGAAACAGATCCTGCTTGTGCTGTTCCTTGCAAAAGCCAACTCTGTTATATCAATACATTGAGTGTTAAGGAAAGAAAGAAGGAGCCAGGAACAGTGTGTGTGTGTGTGTGGGGGCGGGGGGGGGAGGCATGGATGGCTGTGTGAAGAGAGGGATGGGTGGAACTAGGCAGGCTGGCTGTCGGTGGAGAGAAGAGGCCCCAGGCAAAGCTTGCTCATTGGACAATGTTCCTGCTCTGGCAGCAAAGCAAAATTAAATTTGTGCTAGAAGTGGTCTCACTTGCCACGAGGAGACTAAAAAGTGAAAATGGAGCTTGAGGAAATACATCTGTACATGAAATCTTGCTGCAACAGACATTTGCCCCCATCGCGCGGTAGATGCCTTATGCGTAATTGGACGCTGACAACACAACAAAACAAGCAAACAACAAAAAGCACCATAGCAAGTATACTATTAAAATACATTAAACACAGATATAATAAATCAGTCATGCATTTTGGAAGGAGCAATTGCTTGGAGGGATTGCCCCTCAGAATGGTTTGTATTTGAACAGAGAAAGATTCTAAAATTAACACTCCCATGCATTCTGTTAAGACTTTTTCCCCACAGGTCCTTAACTGGGCATGTTTTACATAGATTACCTTTGCAAGAATGACTTCTCTTTTGGGCTTGGGTCCTTTCAGTGACCTGCACCATCTCTTCAAAATCCAGCACTGCTGCCTTGCCCATTACCAATGGGTAGTCCATGATCCCCGGAAACAAGGGTTTTTGTTCATCATTGATGGACGAAACCAAAGAAGATGACTGACTTCTCTTCTCTTCCAAAGGTTTCTTGCCGCCCTGATAACATCGGATGTTGTCTGCTGAGTCCCTGTCTTCTTTGTCATAGTCTCCTAAAGAAGAAATCTTTAGTCAGAGCTATGTGCCTTATTCTGATCTTGCAGGGTGCAGGAAATTAGTTGCGATATCATTCAACCAACTTATTCTCTGCTAGGGATAACATTAAAGGTTTGTTCTGTAGAGAGGCTGTAGAGAAGAATTTCCTCAAGCCAATCCTGAAATTTACCTCTGCAATGGTTGTATGTGGCATCCCTGAGCTTTAAAATAGAAACAAAACAAAAACAACTCCTGTGTACAAATAAGTACATTAATTGGGGAGGAGAAGCAGATGTGTTTCTCTCTTTAATGGTACTTTGTGCAGACTTTGAACAGAAATGTCAAGATATTTCTAGCACAGAAGATTTATTAGGGCATATTTTATGATGGGAATCTCAGTGCTCGTTTGTAGTAATATCCTGGGAGAATTTCTCCATCTGCCTTACATTCTTTATTTAATATGGCTGTGTGTAGGGGCCATACAGGAATGTAGGTAGTTCCAATTCTGACTATGGATTCTGATGCTAGTTGTATGTCTCTAAAGCAGATCTTAGGCGTATTTTACTTGGAAGTAAGTCCTTTAGTCAGTGCGATTTTCTCCCAGCTAAGAATGCCTAGGGTTACAGGCCTTAGGTACAAGGTTTTCTAATATAATACAGCTGTGAGGTGCATCTAGCTGGCCCAAGCAGTTAGATGGCTTATCTCATGATAAGAGCTCCACACAGGTTCTCTGACTATATAAACTTGCAAAAAGGTTGTCTCTCTCTGCTTGCCGTAGAAGTGTCAATGTTTCAAATGGGGTGATGTGGCCTCTTATGTAGAGAGAAGACGTAACTCATGAAAGAACAGCTTCTTTTTCAAAATGAATCTTCTTTTCTTTGGAAGAGCCCCCACAATCTAAGAACATGACCTAATCAAAGAACCCCAGCTGGAAGATATATTGTATTCTCCTGGGGTTAGCCCTATGTGCTGAACTGGAAGACTGCAATCTATATTGCTATATATTCTAATAAAATAGCAATTTCACTGCACAGAAAAAGCTGATGGCCCAAAACATCTATCAGGAATGGAAGAACAGAACAGTAGGATTCTGTATGCATGTCAATCATTTTATTTCTCTACACCTCCACTATATTTATTTATATATAAATTTTATATGCCCCCTTCCTGTCCTTATAAGGGCCACCAAAGCAGCTAACAATTTAAAACATGCATGACAAACCACCCTATAAAACTATTAAAATAACCCCTCTCCCAAACATGCCTCATTAAAACAAATGTAGAAAGAGTTTAAAACATAGTTAAAATACATACAAAACAGTTAAGATACATACAAAATATAGAACGTTGGTTAAGAAGGAGGGGTCATTGGGAGAACAAATAGTAAATGCTACCTGAGTTTTTTAGCAGGCGTTATCACACGTATTCGATATATTATTGATTTGGGTTGGTGTGAGGAATGTGGAGATAAGAAAAAAAAATTACTATGATCTTTTAGTGAATCAATGGATAGGATGAAATCTGAACAAGGGGTTCTGATTTCATGGCTCAGTCTCTTGGAGGGCAATCCTATGAAGAGTTACTCCAGTTTGTCCACCTATTTCAAAAGACAGACCAGACATCAGTGCCAGTGCAGACATTGCAAGTGGCAACTATGCCATCAAGAGGGGCACTAATGCCAACAGTAGGGTGCCGTGTGGCTCTATAGCACCCAAGCACAAAAACACTGCACCGGTGATGATGGGGTGTTTCAGAGGCATACCTGTGTGTGTGTAACTGACTTTCGTCAGCTTCCTGAGGTCTTTCAGCCTAGGAATGCCACCTTCAGTTGAGGGTCACTTATGACTGAAGAAATGCAGGCATAGCCTATTGACAAACAATGGTGTGTTTTGGGATGTCAGTTAGTTTGTTTGTCTTTCCCCTCATTTCTGCACCTCCTCATTCTTCTTTGGAGGCATTGTGGCTGGCCAGTCCCCAGCAGTGAAACTGTCCCTTCACCATAGATGGGTCTGTAAACAAGACGGTTTGCCATTGCCTTCCTCGACATAGCAAACCTGGTACTCCTTGGTTGTCAACCATCCAAATACTAACCAGGGTTGACTCTGCTTAACTTCCAAGATCTGAAAAGATCAGGTCAACCTGGGCTATCCAGGTTGGGGTAAGAATTATTGAGTGGGTCCTAAGTAAAGACCTGATGACCTTGTTGGGTCCCTTCACCCAAAAATGCCCAGAAGGTGACGAATTAAAGCAAACACTGTTAAATATGTGATGTTGTGATACTCTTCACGGGATTCAAAGCCATCTGTGTTATGGCTGGGATGTCAAAGAAATCTAAAGTTTGATAGGAAGTTCTTATGTCATTACTTCAAAGATTGTTTAAGAAGCAAAAAATTCAGTGCTGAATTTCTACTCTTGGCACACTATGTGGTGAAGGTCCTAAGGATAAAGGATTTTTTTTTAAAAAAACCCCTGAGTAGATATTATCTAAATCCTCTGTGAAACTGCTGCAGAAATAGTTGCCATGGCAACAACCAGAACAGGCTAACATGAAGTAAGGGACATTAAGTACCACCCCGTGTTTAGCACTTCATGGGGAACAAAAGCTAAGACTAATGTATGTATCCTTAAATCCCAAGGAAAACTAGTTCAAAGGTCTGAGACACAACTCAGCAGCAGCTGAAGTCATATATCAGTAGGACAAAGAAATCAGTTTTTCTTCATCCATGGAGTTCAAAGTGAGAGGAGGTTTCTAAGGCAGCCAACTCAGAAGAATGTTACCTCCTTCTAAGGGTTGCTTCGCACATGCAGGTTGATAATTTCAAGGACTGCAGCACAGACAAACCTTGCAGAAAAAGTAATCAGCAAAAGAAAAATCAACTGGACAGGAATGCCATCTTGCTCACAGAACCTCAAATGCAGTTCTTTCCAATGGAGGTAGTTGAGAGATCCCTACATACATGAACCAACTCCAAGATACCACCAAGTTCAGGCTGCTTCCACCCATTCTTCCAACCCCCCACCCCAGCTTTCTGATTCTTCCGTTTTTGTGTGCACAGTTAACATGGCATTTAACATGTAAATAGCTGTTCCCGATTTGAATGGAGGTCACAAAGTATACAAGGGCACGGTTTTTTTTATAATTGTGAACGTGCATGGTCTCAAAGGATATTTATTACTCCAGACTTTATTATTGTTATAGAAGAAACAGAATACTTACTTTCCACACACAGGACACAACCTTTCTTGCATGTGAAAATCCAAATCTGACATTTCTTCATCCAACTATAAAAATATTTGCTTGGAATGAACTCTTGCTACTTACAGTAGGAGTTATTTTCAGTGAAGAAGGCTAGACCCTCATAGTTGCAGTCCTAAACAGTTACTCCCTTCTTAGTCCACTGGACTTCAATGGACTAGAAGGGTGTAACTCTAGCATGACTAGCTCTGTATGTCATTCAGTCATGCAAGGAGATAGCTCTGTATCCCATCCCCTTGCATGATTATTTGGGAGTCAGTCTGTTGAAGAATTGGGAATGCTTTCCAAGTAACATATGCATCTAATCTAGTTTCAGCCATGCAAAATATGAACATTGGCAGTAACTCTTAATCTGCTTTTCTCTTTTGTCTGATCCACTATTATTTTTATAATAATTTGATAGCTGAAACGGTATGCTTGCCAAAATCAAAAGGTAAGATGAATTGAAGTAATTCTTCTAAATGTCACCCTCATTTTGTGTTACTGATATAAATGAAACTATCAGCAATCATAGACCATTTACGCACTTGTGGGTTCTTTCGCATTGAGTGTGCATTCCCTTCAGATTTGATTCTCAGCTACACACATGTTTTCCGCTCTTCGGAACTCTCCACACTCTCAGATCAGAGAAACCCACAGTTTGTGAAACCTGTGTAACTTTTTCTCTCCCTTTGCAGGGAAAGCAAAGGAGATCACTTCACGTTAAGCTTTCTTCAGGTTTTCTAAGCCCTCTCCGCCTTCCCTCACCCACACAATAGGCGTTTCTAGCACTCTTTGGGCCACCAATTCAAAACAATCAGAAGGGCTTGTTTCTATTATTTTAACATTGGAGTGACAGACTCTTAAAATTGCTGTGAAATTTACAATATCTAGCAAAGTAACGATAGACCAAAAATGGCAGGAAAAGAAGCAGCAGGCAACGTCCTCAAATGGAGGTTGCATGGAAAGAATAAGGAAGTGGCTGGGTGGCGGGAAGGGAAAAATGGTGAATCCATCAGCTCAGGACGCTCCACAAGGGGAAAATTCCTGTGTAAACAAAAAGCCACAGGAAAAACCCACTGCAAAGTAAACAACAGGCATAAAGGACCATCGATTACCAACTGCAATCCTACACAGACTTACATCCTTCTTAGGCCACTGAACTTCAATGGACTAGAAGAGTGTAACTCTAGTGTGGAAATCTCTGTGTGTCATAGTAAATCAGCTTGTGGTAAAGTGGTCCAGAGCCAACCCAAGTTTCGTTTATTTCCAGAGATTCTGCTAAACTTCAGATCAGCACTTGACATGCTTTAAGGTCTGAACTGATGAAAACCATTCCATAGCTATTCTGAAACAGCATAAGAACATAAGAACATGCCAGCTGGATCAGACCAGAGTACATCTAGTCCAGCTCTCTGCTACTCGCAGTGGCCCACCAGGTGCCTTTGGGAGCTCACATGCAGGAGGTGAAAGCAATGGCCTTCTGCAGCTGTTGCTCCCGATCACCTGGTCTGTTAAGGCATTTGCAATCGCAGATCAAAGAGGATCAAGATTGGTAGCCAGAGATCGACTTCTCCTCCATAAATCTGTTCAAGCCCCTTTTAAAGCTATCCAGGTTAGTGGCCATCACCACCTCCTGTGGCAGCATATTCCAAACACCAATCACACGTTGCGTGAAGAAGTGTTTCCTTTTATTAGTCCTCAATTCTTCCCCCAGCATTTTCAATGGGCCGAAGTGCCCCCCCTAGTTCTGAGCGGCATTGTGAGAAAGAGAGAAAGATTTCTCCCTGTCAACATTTTCTATCCCATGCATAATTTTATAGACTTCAATCATATCCCCCCTCAGACGTCTCCTCTCCAAACTAAAGAGTCCCAAACGCTGCAGCCTCTCCTCATAGGGAAGGTGCTCCAGTCCCTCAATCATCCTTGTTGCCCTTCTCTGCACTTTTTCTATCTCCTCAATATCCTTTTTGAGATGCGGCGACCAGAACTGGACACAGTACTCCAAGTGCGGTCGCACCACTGCTTTATATAAGGGCATGACAATCCTTGCAGTTTTATTATCAATTCCTTTCCTAATGATCCCCAGCAACTAACTATTCCACAGTAGGCACAGGCTAGAAGATTACTTTCTTGCTCTTTCGGGTGACAAAGTGTGCTTTCTCACATAGAATGTGAAGGTCACTCCAGCAAGCCACCCCTGTCAAAAGATTTTTTGCGGGGGGAGGGGGGGAGAAGTTCAGTCTAAATATTTCATAAGGACATTTTGTTGACAGTTTTGTTGTCAAACTTGGCTTTGCACTTCAAAATATCCCTTTGATGGAAAGGTAACATCACTCTGCTAAATGATGAGATGCTGAGGTAAAGTTTATCTTGACTAGGATGCACAAAACCATGAAAGCACAGAACTGGAAACTAAGTGGGGAACCCAACTTATTGGCTTGGATCTGATGCCTTTCTTCTGTGTGTATACCCGCTGTTATGTTGTTATGGTGTGTGTGGGGGGTGGTGGTGGTGGTGAGCCTTTACTGTGCCATGAGTTCCTCTGCCTCCACTGGCATATCTAGGGGAGCAGGGGGGGTCACATGGGGGACACATTTTGTTCCCCACTCTCTCTCTGTCCCTGTGCCCAGCCCCTGGCTGAACTCCCCCCCCACCGCTGTCCCTGCAAAAAAACCTCCAACAAACCTTTCCCTTCATCTAAGTGGTGCTGGCTGGCAACTTTCTGGGGGTGGGGATCCTTGGCCTTGTCCCCACCCCTGGTGCCACTCAGATGAAGGAAAAGGTTGGAGTTTTTTGTAGGAGTGGCAGTGCATACTCATGGGGGGGGGAGTTTGGACAGGGGCTGGGTGTGGGGTCCGGGGCTTGCCCCAGACCAGGTGTTTTTTTGTGGCAATGTGCCACTGTCTAGCTCTAAGAGTTTTCGTTTGTACAAGCCCTGCATCTATCAATGAAGAGAATGCTATAGTGCCAGAAACATATACCCAGTAGTAGAGGATCTCTACAACAGGCCAAGAGGGGCACAAATGGAAACAAAGCATAGGATCTAAGCCAGCTGCTTATGAACAGGACTAACAGTTTACAGGACGAATGGCTTCATTTCATTAAGTGCATTTCATTACAAAAGTCACAGCAATGAAGACATAGCATGGATTTTTCAGTCCTGTTAGAAGCTTCTGAAGGGTTTAGAAATGAATGCCAGATTGGAAACTTTTATGGGACCACTTCCCTGCCTCAACAGACTTTCCCCTATTTTTCCAACTGCAGCTTCTTATTCTGCAGACTTTCAAAATGCACGTTAGGTGATGTGCTTTTTCGCATTCAAGGAAGTTTTCATGTGCACCGTATAACTTGTGCTGTTGATCATTTGGGTTCTGATCCTGGAAATGCCAATGCAGCCTTTTGAATAAGGATGGGGAACCTCCCAATTCAACCCAAAGCTGTTTCCTCTCCTAACATTTTCTATTGGAAGACCAGTCAACAGTATCACATTGCTAGCCTTCCAACCCAATCCAAATCTGCTTCCTGTACTAAGGTTCTCCATTGGAGGAGGAGGAAGAGGAGGAGGAGGAGAAGAAGAGTTTGGATTTATATCCCCCTTTCTCTCCTGTAGGAGTTTCAAATGGGCTTACAATCTCCTTGCCCTTTCCCCCTCACAACAAACACCCTGTGAGGTGGGTGGGGCTGAGATAGCTCTGAAAAGCTGTGACTAACACAAGGTCACCCAGCTGGCATGTGTGGGAGTGCACAGGCTAATCTGAATTCCCCAGATAAGCCTCTACAGCTCAAGCGGCAGACCGGGGAATCAAACCCCAGATTAGAATGCACCTGCTCTTAATCACTACGCCACTGCTGCTCCCAATACAAGGGACAATTCACTACATTAATCTTCAAGGCAAAGGGTAAATATTTTAAATTCCAGCACTTGAACTATGGGGCTCTTCCTGTCACCAGGCCCTGCTTGGGGATATGAGAACCTTGCTGGGCTTGACTTTGGCAGATCAACTTCCTGCTCTCTCTGGGAAAACAGTCCTGATTCCTCAGTCTGACAAGTTATTGATTGCTCTCTGCTCTTGCATCACTCTGACATCTGGCTGCTACTCTAAGTCAAGATCCCCAGACTTCATGCAGCATGCTGTGAGATCAGAATCTGTACAGTGGCTTAGGGCTAAGTAACTAAAATCAGAATCTGTACAGTGGCTTAGGGCTAAGTAACTAAGAGTGGAGGTTGACTGAAAAGACCTTCGCATTTGAATTCTAAGGCCTATGAACAATTTGTCACTGCAATGCACATCAGCACAGGCTATGCACGGTGGGCTTTTCAGTAACATGTTATTAGCGCAAATTGGGTTCAGTGCACTCAGAGCTTTTTAATGGATGACATTAGCATTGCAGGAATTATATTCAATGCAGTTAATATTTACCTTTATCAATTTCACTTTCAAAAGACAGTTTCCTTCTTAGTAGCTGGCTGTTGTCACCGTCGGAACCGTTCGTGCTCTGCGACCTTATTGTGAGCTCAGTCTTGATGGGTAAAACATATGTACATGGGAGATTAGACTCATTTTACTGAGTTAGTGCTACACAACTATTTGTGAGTTGGAAAAAGGAAAGAAAAGTAAATCAGGCACCGCTCGCCATTCAGAATGACTCAAATGGGTGATACATAAATATGGGTCTTAAAAAGGGAATGTACCGTATATACTCGTGTATAAGTCGACCCGCATATAAGTCAAGGTACCTAATTTTACCACAAAAAGCTGGGAAAACTTATTGACTCACGTATAAGTCGAGGGTGGGAAATGCAGCAGCTGCTGGTAAATTTCAAAAATAAAAATAGATACCAATAAAATTACATCAATTGAGGCATCAGTAGGTTAAATGTTTTTAAATATTTATTTCAAAGAAAAACAGTAAACTAGCTCTGTAAATGGAAAAGAGGGTCAACAAGAACAATATGGTATCAACAATAACTTTAAAAGTACAAAAATCTTAGCTCAATCAGCAACCAAGCTAAAACACAAGAGTTAAAATCCTTCAAAACTGGATTCCTCATCATCATCTGTATGTCCAAATGTAACTCAACTTAGATTTTAAGAGGGATATTATCAGAAATGGAAAATCTACTATTCACAAAGCTTCCTTCCATTGTAAACAATGGGATGGGGCACCCTTTTGGGGTACCCTTTGGGATCAATAACTTTTGGATCCCCTGACCCAAACCTCACCAAATTACTGTGGCTGGTATCATAAGAGACTCTCCTGATGAGACCAGCCAGGTTTGGCTAAAGTTTGGTTCAAGAGGGTCCAAAGTTATGGACCCTCAAAGGAGTGTAACCCCATTTCACTAATGAGCTCCCATTGAAAACAATGGGGAATGGAGGACCTCCTTTGAGGGGTCCATAACTTTGGACCCCCTAGAACCAAACTTTACCAAACTTGGCTGGTATCATCAGGAGTGTCTTCTGAGGGTGCCCTGAAAATTTGGTGATGCTAGCATAAAAACTGCGCCCCCTGCTGGCCGGCAAAGTAAAAACACACAAAAATGTTTAATGACCTGCATATAAGTCGAGGGGAGCTTTTTCAGCATTAAAAATGTGCTGAAAAAAATCGACTTATACATGAGTATATACGTTAACGCTGCGTGTTTGAATGTTAATAATTAGGTGATTTTTCCTTCTTGCTCTCCTAACAGTGATTGATTATTGTTCATGTTGCATATTAGAAATTTAATTAAAAACAGAGGTTAAAACTTTCGGTTACACCTGTGTTCCCATGCAGAACTTCAATCTGTTTTAAAAGCTGATCTCCCAACCAAGGCAACACCCAATCCCAGACCTCTTAATTAAGAAATTATTCCAGTTTCCTCTGTTTCTATATATCTCCCTTTTCATGCTGAACATTAGTTAATATATAGCAAAAACAAACAGACGAAAACGAACACTGGAGGTCTCTAAGAACTTACAGGAGGCTGGACCAGGTAGATTCCCCCTTCCCAGTTTCTGCCTTCAGAAACCTTTACATTTGCAAGGCCTGGAGCAGACAAAAGTTTTCCTCTCACCTTTCCCTCTTGAACTGATCTCAACGATGAGGGGCATAGTCAGGTCTCATCAGTCCTTTTTAAAAGACTCCCTTCTGATCATTCACAAAGCTACATTTTTCTGCCTATTGAGGAAACTGTCTTAAGTTTTGCTGCTTCCATGATTAGCATGATGAGATCAGCATCTTCAGTATTAGATGTAGGGTTGGATCCAGCGAAACCTTAGCAGAAGGTGCTGATGGGCATAAGCTTTCCCTCTCACAGTAGCCATTTCTAACCTTGGAAAAGCTGAATCTGTGGGTTGCAGGACCTGTGTGGAGTGGTAACTAGGGTAGGTGGGCAGTCACGAGGAGCAGGAATGAGACAAAATTACACTTCCTTCCTCTTCAGTCAATGGCGCTCTATTGATGGAGAACACAGGAGAAACCAATTCCAATCCCTTTCCCCCTCTCACTGCAGCTTGCGCACCCACACAACTGTTACTCTTACTGGGTTCTCACAACCCCAGGAATCAACTTTCCTATGCTTCTGGGGGAGGGAAAATCAGAGCAAAACTGCAGCCCTTCCCCACATACCTGCAATCCTTGCACAAGCAAGTTGCTGGATCCACCCCATAGTGACGCTCTGATTCAAAATGCAATCTGTTCACATGAGCAGCTATCTGAGTACACAAAATCCATCTCTATTGAACTCTATTGAGTCTTTGTGGATGTCCACCCCCACCCCCACCCCCATCATCCTGGTCATCTGAGCTTCATTAAGCAGGATAGATGCATCTTATGATGCTACACCCCCATCTGTATCTGAGGCCAGAAGGAGGCTATATGATTAGTTGCTCTCCAGTGCAACTACGTTAGGGCCAGAACATCCATGAAGGATGAATTTATCTAGATTAAATGGAGACTGATTTAAGACTGGGACACTCGTGGACCAAACAAGTAATCACAGCAGTTTATATCTATCTGAGGGTGATAGTCCAAGTGTACTGTTTTGCTACATCAGAATGAAATGATTTTTTTAAAAGCAATTTTCATTTAAAAAAGTAAAGTGCAGCAAAAATGTGAAAAACGTTTCCCTTATGGAATGTGTATTAATGCAGGCATGAATGCAGTAGATGGGTATAATTAGCTATGATGTTTAATTACACAGTAAAAATTGCATTGCATAACAATAAGGCTGGCAAATTACAGACTTAGTTGATTTACTACTCTAGCACTTCCTTCTTTGATTTAGCAGAATTAAAACATTATTTCCACAGTAGAAATTGGTCCCCCCCCCCACGTTCTTTGACTAATTCCTTTGATGAAAAATTTCAAGGGCATTGATAGATCAGGATATAAAAGCCCTGAAGTCCCCCAAAACAGCAAGGAGTCACTGAAAATCTTTTGCTGAAACAGACAAAAAGTAAGCGCTGCTGAGTTTGTATCATTTTTAAAAAATGGAGGAGGGGAACTGATTGTGAATACTTCCCATTTAAAATACTCCTCTAAACGTGCTCTTTTTGGTGTACAAAGAAGCACTATGTAGGGGTAAAACATTCAGTGAGCTAGCGCGGTGTAGTCGTTCAGGGAACCTGGGAAACCCAGAATCAAATCCCCATTCGCACCATGGAGGCTTGCTGGATGACCCTGCCTGACCCTGGGTTGTATTTGGATGGGAGATCGCCAAAGACTAATAGGGGAGTGATGTGGAGGCAGGCAATGACACGCTACCTTCAAGTATCTCTTGGCTTGAAAACCCCAAGGGGTTGCCATGAGTTAGCTATGACTTGATGGCATTAAACAAACAAACAAACAAATAAGCATTCATCCCACTCAATCTGAATGCAGGAATGGATTTCTCACAGGGGACTTATTGTAGTGGAAAGGTGCAGTCCAAACATAATAAATAATTTGGACTTCTGTTCAGGTGCTTTACTGCAGACCATGACAAGGCTTCATGCAGTAAGTGATTCTCCTTTGGCCAGGGGATTAATGTAGCCTGAGCTCCAGAGAAGGGGAGGGATGGAAAGACCCATTCACCAGGGAACCCCACTAGCACCCCACTGAAGCTAAAGGTCAACACACGTCAAAACACAAGGGCCACTTGAGAGAGGTAAGGAGGCGACAGTGCTCAGGCATTCTTTGAGCCCCATAGCAATCATCTCCCATTGGAGGAGGTCTCACATATTTTTTTGAAGTTTAAACAAATATGAAGTTTCCACTTCATATTTAAGGAACAACATGGACAGAGCTGAAGCTGGTGAGCAGTTTCCTGCCCTCAGCCAGCTGCCACACCTCCTTCCTTTGGGTTGCTTATTCCTGAGATAGGCACTAAAACTCCACATCAGCAAGATGGTTTTTGTCCTATGGAGAGTGATGTGAACTTTAGTTCTCATCTTAATTTTATTAATCATTTCAATTCACCGGTGATGGGAAATTCTGAAAATGATACTTCACGTAACCGTTTATCTTTTTATTCAGACTACTGTTAACAGAACTGTGTTGACTGAAGAAACTTTCCTCCCTGCTCCCCCTACAGCCCACCAAGCTCACTGAAATGCTAGTTTTGGGGGATTTGGAACACTTGGGAATGGTGCGGGTACTGAATTGTAGGGGGACCTGTAGTGTGAAGGAGGGAATTAGCTAAAATTAGTTCGTGGAAAACCCTTCTGTCAGCAGAAAATGACCTTGCAATCCATCCATATGACTTCAAGCTAACAGAACATGAATCAAACAACAACAACAAAATAACTCTTACTTTAGGATTCTCATGTCTCAGGTTGAAAGTGAGCTCTAGATTGGTGAGGAACAGGTCCGAAAATTCAGGATACATATCCAAAACCTCCAATAGGTCTTCTCGTTGAATCTTATGCAAATCGCAGTAGGTTAAAGCTCTCACATCTGCATTGGACTTCCCTGGTTTTGCATACAGATGCACCATCTCTCCAAAAATATCATTTTTGCCTACAAGAAATACATACGCAGAAGAGGTTAAAGATATATACACATTCCCTTCCTCCACATGAAAAGGACTACCACACAGTTTTCTAAAATAATGTCCAGATCCAGTAGTTGAGACCCAGCATGGTGTTTGGAAGAAGAAGAAGAAGAAGAAGAAGAAGAAGAAGAAGAAGAAGAAGAAGAAGAAGAAGAAGAAGAAGAAGAAGAAGAAGAAGAAGAAGAAGAAGAAGAAGAAGAGGAGGAGGAGGAGGAGGAGGAGGAGTTTGGATTTATATCCCCCCTTTCTTTCCTGCAGGAGACTTAAAGGGGCTTACAATCTCCTTGCCCTTCCCCCCTCACAACAAACACCCTGTGAGGTAGGTGGGTCTGAGAGAGCTCAGAAGAACTGTGACTAGCCCAAGGTCACCCAGCTGGTGTGTGTGGGAGTGTACAGGCTAATCTGAATTCCCCAGATAAGCCTCCACAGCTCAGGCGGCAGAGCTGGGAATCAAACCCGGTTCCTCCAGATTAGATACATGAGCTCTTAACCTCCTATGCCACTGCTGCTCCTGTAGTGGTTAAGAGCAGGTAAATATTTAACTTTGCTAGATAATGTCTTATCTTTCTTTGCTATGCACCTCTTTCAGTCTACACGTACTTAATAAATATGTCGATATTGTTTGCCTACATTTTGGGGACATTGGCAATGGGTTGGGTCCAGACCACTTATTAATTCAATCTCACCCAATATTCCTCCTTATTACAACCCATGCCTTTTGTCTATGCAGATCCCATGATTGCCAGCAGAGTCGTTTTGGTGATCACAGGTGATCCCCTCCATCTCAGCTGACTCGTAGAAAAGCTGGTTGGATGCAACCCATTATTTCCTCTTACCGAAAAACAGTGGTAACTGTATGATCAGACTTGCTTTTCCAGTTTTATGACATGTCCAAGGAATGCTTACCAAGAATTGCTACAACCATGTCATTCTTGAGGATTTCAATGGAGCCTCGGGACAGGAAATAAAGTGCTGTAAGAACATCACCACAGTGCACAAGCGTATCCCCAGGAGGTGCATGTGTCGTCTTAAACTTCATAGCCAAAGCTCGGAGGCAGCCTTTACTGGCCCCATGGAAAGCTTTGCAGTTCTGGAGTAAGCTTTGGTTGAGGTGAAGACAAATATCAGCTTGTAAACATTCTGGAAATCCCTTTAAGACCTGATGGAAACAAGGTGAGAGTTTAGCACAACTACAGGGCAAACCGGACTACAACTGAGGATATCCAAAGCAGTGAGAAGTCTTGTTGACTCTCAGCAACTCTACAACCTGGCACAAGTCTCTGACTGTTCTCATTTTGAGCTTATCATAAACAGGCTTGCCATGTTAGAAGATGGGCTCACCATTCACAAGCATAGCTGTGGATTTCTTCTATTCGTTTTATGGCTGGTTAGTAAAGGAGATAGGTGAGTCTGGAGAACCACATGGACACTCACTGTCTTGAAATGTTCTGCAGATCTTTTGGTCACCATGGAGTGTGTAACCAAGAAATTGGAGGGTTATTTTGTAAGGCTATTTCATGGATAAAAAAAGGTTTAATCAGAAGCCAGTTGTGAATGTGGAACTTTATCCATCTTCTGTTTGGCTTTACTTGCATAAAGAATCTCACTAACATCACTGGGCAAAGGAATCCTGCTACTGGATTGCCTTCTGGCTTTCGCAACAGCCACTGTGGTCCAGAGGGCCTTGATAAGCAAATTCTAGCTCCATTTGAGCCAATGATTGAATGGCCCTGAATAAACTGCTTAGTCTTTCTTTCCTTTCCACTTAATAACCCAGTTCACCTTCAATGTTATGAGTGTGATAAGCTATGTTGAACTTGAGTATTTAAGAACAGAATCCCTGAAGACAGAAATTGATTTTGTAGAGCCAACAATAAAATAAATATCTGACAGATCACAGTGAAACCGTATTCTGAGTCAACTCCAGTCTAGTGTATAATGTCAATGGCCCCAGACTGGCCTAATTCTCTAGTTTAGGTCTATTTATCCACGAATGTAACAGCAAGTGTTACAGTGTGTTGAATCCTGCCTGTTTTTTAACCATTCAAGAAGGAAGCAAGAATTTGTGGGACCCATGTTGACAAAAAGCCACTCAAATGGGTCTGCAGTGAAGTAGGGAATCAGGCATGATTCCTCCTTCTCCTTGTACCCATGGGAAAAAGCTGCTTGGATCTAACCCATTCAAACCTACAAAGATAATTTTAATACACACTGACCATGTAAGCATAATGTATGCATATTCTAAGTACCTCTTCAATGCTGAATTATTTTGTTTTACATCAGCACAATAAAGGTCTGTGCAGCTGCTTATGTTTCATAGCATAGTATAAACATCTGCATGAACTCATTTCTCCCATTCTTAACAACAGTGGCAGGAGAAACAAGAAAATGGATGATGCTGTTTTTGACATGAGATTATCACTTCACCAAAGCCAAGCTATGATTTGAGAAATGAAGTTTCTAAATTTTCAGTAGAGTCTGACGTTTCTATGGGTGAAAGGAAGCAATACAATGATGAATAACAACGAACTCCATTGTAACTTCCATACATAAAAAGTTGACCAATTGGAAGTGCCATTTCAGATATCAGGAGGGGAAGGCAGAATTCTCTACTTCTCAGCCTTTAATAAATTAACAATTGGATCCGGATTAAATTAGCAATTTCCATTGAACCCTCTATCCCGCTGCAGCCCACCCCTCATTGTGCTGATCTCCTGGCTCCCCTATCACTTAGGAACAACATTTCACGAAGAACAGTAGACTGCAGCGCTTGGAGGTGAAGCAGGAAAGTTCTGCTCTGCAGCTGGAAAATTTAGTCTGAAACTAACCCTACATTTTACAAAGTCATGTATTTTAAACACATTTGTTGTGATTACTTACCCATTACTTTACAATGCTTTGTCACCCTTTTAAAAGCAAAATAAATTATGCCTTCAGCATTGCCAAAATATTTGCTCCTTTAAATGTTTACAACAACAGTCTCCCAAGATCTAACAAGTATAGCTAAGTTTCAACAGTTTCTTGGGGTCATTTTGGATTGGGGAAATAGCATAGGAGGGAAGATATTCTCCCCTTGTGCTCCTGTTCCAGTCTGGGGGCCCTTCCGCACATGCAGAATAATGCACTTTCAATCCCCTTTCAATGTACTTCGAAGCAGGATTTTACTGTGCGGAATAGCAAAATCCACTTTCAAACAGTTGTGAAAGTGAATTGAATGTGCATTATTCTGCACGTGCGGAAGGGGCCTGAGGCAGGGCCTTGTATATAGCTGTTGAGTTTCCTCCCTCCCCTCAAAAAACCATGGGAGCTTTGTACTTAGAGCTCCCAACATATCACCAGGTTAGACCCTGTGTGTGTAATGTCAACAAGTTGGCCATCATAGGCAAGACCCTGATGTGGTCTGAGGCACAAAGGGTGGAGCTACATGCCTCCCCATCTACCCTCGATGGCACTGCTGCTCAGGCCACTCACACAAGCACACACATTTGTGGAGAAGCTAGCCACAAGCAAAAAATAACATCAAAATAAAAAGTACTTAACAGGTTAGCTACACTTACAAGACAGAAGTCACAATAAATAATCACGGTTCTGCTTACATGAGCGATTTTTCTGAGTAATGGATAAGCCATGCTAATGAAAGCTTGGCATCATAAATGTTTCACCAGTGTTTTACTGAAGTCACTGCAGACAGATACACCAGCTTGAATGTTAAGGAACGATGTATTTTATGAAGTTTCACGAGGCTGAATCCAAACACACATACGCATGATGCTGCCTTACACTGAATCAAATCCTTGGTCCATCAAAGTCAATATTGTCTACTCAGACTGGCAGTAACACTCCAGAGTCTCAGGCAGAGGTTTTGCATATTTCCTGTTGCCTGCTCCTTTTAACCGGACATGCCTGGGATCGAACCTGGGACCTTCTGCATGGCAACCAGATGCTCCACCACTGAATCACAGCTGTCCATATAAAAGCAGTTACACTAGTGGAATGGGATTTCCATTGGCAGGTGGTAATGGCAATTTTTGCTGATTCTCCCTCAGTTTGCTCCCTACAGGTGTTCATGGACCAATCTAACCTCTGAGAGCTGAATTTCAGGACGCTCAGCAAGCTGCACTGAGAGAGCCAAGGTGAGAAAGTCCTATTCCTCAAACTTTGGTCTGCTTATGGTAATTTGGGTCCCATTCTTGGTCACTTATTCTTTACTCTTTGGGTCACGTGTTCTGTGAACTATGTGGGACTGAGTTTGAAGTAAACAAACATTACCATGTGTGTTTACCATGCTTGTTTACTTCAGACTTAGTCCCACATAGTTCAATGGAACTTATTTTCCCAATACATGCTTAGTAGCACTGTCCAAAATTATACCATCACAGTTGGTATACCATCATAGAGTCAGTTGGTATACCATCTGTTGGTATACCATCATAGTGTCAGAGCCCTATGCAAATATAGCATAGTAACTAACTGTTATCTGCATTCTGGATTTCATTCATATTCTCTTCTACTTAGAACAAAAGGATAAGTTATTTTAAGTATTTAATGTCCACAAAAGCTGTTTTGTTTACTTCAATACATTGTAGATGCAGAGTTGCCCCTTCCCTTGATGCGAAGTAGGAAGTATCATATCTCGATCACTTTATCTTTCTGGAGACACATGAACTTCTGAACCTGGATATGGGCTGTGACCCAAAAATGTACATACGTACCAGGTTTTTCCACCATGAACTCCAAAATTGCTAATTATACCCTCTGCTTCCTGTAAGGTCAATCATACATCATGCATTTACCTTTATTTGCATCACTACATAGTGAGATCTAGTCAGCTTTTTCACCCCATCTCATTGTGGTAAACAGCCTCTAGTTTTGCCCTCCAGGCAGTCCTACTACAGAAGTAGTAAACAAATGCCAAGTGGTATCAGCCTATGAGAAACCGTGGAACCTTTGGGAGAGGGATAGGAGAATGGAGGGAAAATCTGCCATTGTTTCAGATAGGGCTTGGGGAAGTGACAGGAAAACACGTAAAATTGACAGGAGATTAGTTAGGTAGCTAGGTTAGGTAATTAGGTGAAGGAAAGGACTCAGGCCTCTACAGTATATGTGCATAGGACTCAAGAGCTGATAAAAAGGTAGGAATAGAGCCTCCTGAAAGAAATTGCAGGTTAGGGACTTGTGAGGGAATTGAGAGAGTTAGCCAACAGACCCCCTTTTCCCTTCTAGGACTCTAGTTCATTTCCTGCTGGCAAGTGTAGATCAATAGGAGCACCTCTGGCGCCTCCTTAGGAAGGGGGGGGGGGCGGGCGGAATGAGCAGATGGCTTTCTATCTCTGCCCTGACCTTAGGCAAGGCTTTTGTGTTCTTTTTTTCACTTTCCTGCCTCTGCAGCCATGGGAACAGGCAGGGAGGCATTTGAGGGAATAAAGGTTTGGTTTGGTCAAGTATGCAAGGGATTAGAACTGGCTTCACACAGGCCAGATACCCGCATCCATTTCAATGGGGGTTTCTGAGTAGCAAAATCCAGGGTCCTGCACTGAATGAGTTCGTAGATCTGATAGGGGTTCCCAAGTCCCCCCTAGAGGCTGCCAGCTTCTTTACATGATGCTGCAACTGGCATACAGGCTCCACTCATATCTCTACCCATAGCCCTCTTAGGCAGGACAGCAGTGTGAGCTGCTTTGGGTTCCCATTTGGGAAGAAAGCTGGGGTATAAATGAAGTAAATGCTCTTTAAGGCTATTTCCGCACGGGCGGAATACAGCGACCCAGGGACACTAGAAACAGCGTCCCTGGGGAGGGGGTTGCATGGCCGCCGCCGCATTGCAGCAGCGGTGGCCATGCAACCCCCGAGAGGCGCGAAGCCACTGTTTCTGAACCTCGCTTCCTGGGCGAGGTTTTTCAGAAACAGCGGCTTCCAACCGCTGCCGTGCGAACGGCAGCGGCTGGAAAGCGCCATTTCCCCCCTTTCCTGAACGCCTTCCCTTCCCTCCGGCCTTCCGGCGCGTTGCCCAGGCCTGGAGACATAGCCCCCTGCCCTGCGACTCCAGAGCTGTTGCGCAGGGCAGGGGGGCGTGTCCCCTGGCCTGGACGATGTGCCGGAAGGTCAGAGGGAAGGTAAGGCGTTCGGGTGACCGGGACCGTTCGTGCAAACGGTCCCGGGGGGGGGGGGGGTGCATCGGCATCATGTACGCCAACGCACCCCCCGATCGTGGCCATGCGGAAACAGCCTAAGATTCATTGTAAAAGCTGAAAAATTGTGTGTGTGTTTTTTTAAAAAAAAACATTTCTCATTGCATACCTTGGTCATGAGTGCTAGGGAAATCAATCTTGAACTGTGGTCCTGTGTGTGTGATCACAAATTGCAAGCATTAATTAAATGGAAAAAATTGGATAGAAAATAATGTCAAGGATGACATTATTTTATGTAGGCCTGTGACAGCTTTTCTCCCTCCAAAAACTGGCTAATCTTAGATATGCTTAGTCATTAAGAGTAGCTGACTGTTTCACTCATTAGAAACAGATGACCATTTTATACTGCCTGAAGGCAGTTTTTAAAAAAAATATCTGAGACATCATTGGGATTACTTCCAAGAAATACACTTCATGAATACAGGTTTTCAGATCAGTTATAAAATACCTTCAGTTTCTACCAAATGTAGTGTTTTAGAAAAATGTACTCTTGTGTGTCCCTAATAACTTTATTTTAAAATGAGATTTTTCCCCTTTCCTTCTACCCTTTTTATTATGTACCTGAGGTACATAATTTAAAACATTAAATCCAGTTATGGCTATCACCTGGTTGAGTCTTGAGACTCATCCACCAAGTCATATTTACCCTCTCTGCACTACAATAAAGCCCATGCTGTGTTCCTGAACAAATATATTTTTCATAAATCCCATCTTGAAAGAGAATTGTGGAGCCTTTTGTTTAATAACGACTTTCATGTTTTCTTAATCTTGAAGCTAACTCCATACCACCGCTGCACACAGAAGACTTTGACTGGCTGGCCACGTCCTTTGCATGAAGAATGGTTGGATCTCAAAGACGGGAATGAGATTGATAACTCCTGATGCCAAAAGACAGTGAGGATGCCCGCAAAACACCTGGAGGAGAACATTCGAGCAAGACCTGACGGCACTGAATATTGCATGGGAAGAGGCTGAAACACTCGCCCAAGACCAGAAATGCTGGAGACCATTTGTTGCCGATTTGATGACGATGATGAAAGTAGATTCTTCAACAGGCTATAGCTGGGCTCACCCTAAATATCTATCCAAAAGTTTTGGTGGCTGTGGAATTTGGCAGACCTGCCTCATTATAGAAGCACCCATGAATTCCATCTCTGTTTATCTTCTGTGATGGTGAAGCAGTCAAATACTCATGACGAGCACCTGGGACGAGGTGGTAAGAACATCTTATGCTTATGAAAGCCTATGAGATGAAAATTGTTTTGCAGCAAACATCACATCCACAAGCTCAAGTCTAGCTCAACTGTTTTGGGTGATTTGACAATTACTACTACAAAGTGGTAGCAATTTGGCCCCTAGCTGCAAGACTTTTGAGAGTTTTTTGGCAGATGAAATCTTATCATTCCACCAATACCTCCCCACTACCTTAGAAGCAGTGACTAAGCTTGAGGCCCATTGGCTGTCTTTGGGTCCTGTACTGAACCAGCCAATTCTCCCAAGACAATGTCAACAGAGTCCTGAGGGCTGTGAAGTCCACCACTTGCCTCTTGGATCTGTGCCCAACCTGGCTGGTGAAAGACAGTGGGGATGTGGTGCGGATTCCCTTAGCGAATATCATCAATCTCTCGCTACATACAAAGACCTTCCCTGAGGGACTGAGAGAGGTGATAATGAGGTTGCTCTTTAAAAAGTCATCATTGGATTCTTTAGGTTCTTCAAACTAATGCCCACTATCCCACCTTTCCTTCCTGGGTAAGATAGTTGAGAGAGGGGCTGCAGAGCAGCTCCAGTCTTTTCTACAGAAAGCAATTTTCTTGGGCCCAATCCAATCTGGTTTTTGCACTGGTCATGGGATGGAGATGACTGTCCTCACAGCTGACCTCTGGAGACACCTGGATTAAGGAAGGTTGGCATTGTTGTTGTTATTAGACATGACAACAGCATTTGACTTGCTCACCCATGACATCTTGGTCGACCATCTCGCTGATGCTGAGATTTGTGAGTCAGCTTTGCAGTGGCTGTGCTTATTTCTCCAGAGTTGGGGTCAGAGCGTAGCAATCAGTGACCATTTGTAATTCTTTGGTGTGTGGAGTCTCACAAGGGGTGATTCTTTCTCTGATTTTATTTAACATCTATATGCATCCTCTTGCCAGGTTGGTCTGGAGGTTTGGACTCGGTTGTCACCAGGATGCTATGACACCCAGCTATATCTGTTGATGGATGGTCATCCAGATGCTGCCCCAGATGTGTTGGCCAGCTGTTTGAGGGTTGTGGTGAACTAGCTAAAAGAGTGCAGGCTGAAGTTGAATCCGGTAAAGATAGCCCTGTGGCTGGGCTGGGAAAGAGTTTCCAATTGTCAACTCTTGAAGACATGCAGCGGATTTCTGCACCAACCACCAAGGGTCTGGGTGGGTTCCTTGGAAGTTCAAGTTATATACATGGCTCACCTGGCTTTTTGCCACCTTGGCCAGATAAGGCAATTGTCACCCTTCATGTCCACAGCTGACCTAGCCATAGTGATCCATCCAACAGTGACCTCTAGATTGGACTATTGCAAATTGCTCCATGCAGGGCTACCCTTGGGCCTCCTCCAGAACCTTCAACTGGTGCAGAATGCAGCAATATGGGTCTTTATAGGGACCCATGGTAGGCACACATTCAACTGGTGCTCTGCCAGCTGCATTGGCTCTGGGTGGAGTACTAGGTCAAGTGGAAGGTTCTGGTACTCATCTGAATGGTCTGGGGCCAGTGTATGTGTGGGACCATCTCTCCTGGTATGTCCACCAAGTACTGCAATCAGTGAGTGAAAATCTCCTAGTGATCTCTGGCTCGAAAGATATCTGGTTAGCCTCAACCAGGGTCAGGGTCTTTTCTACTTTGGCCCCAACCTGGTGGGAATGCTCTGATTAATGAAACTCCAGTCATGCAGGATCTGATGCAGTTTCACAGGGCCTGCAAGGCAGAGCTGTTCCACCAGGTGTATGGTTGAGGCTACTACGGTTTTTCCATTACTGACCTTCTTCCTTGTTATTATGGTTGATTCTTGTTTGTCTTTGTCTGCCTGTGTGTGATAATCTAATTGCCATAAGAGATAGGTGGAGTTTTAATATATTTTAATACATAAAAACATAAATTTGTAAGCTGTTCTGAGCCCATGAGGGGAAGGGTGGCATATAAAAATAACTAAATAAATGTAAAGACAATCATCTTTGTCTTGTTATAGTTCTCCAGTGGAACAAACAATGTTAGCAATCCCATAGACACTCCCCTTGAGACTTGGTTTCCTTGACAATAAGAATCAGACCTAGACATAAGCATGTGTCAATTCCTTATTATTCTAAAGGGGCACAAAAAGCTCTGAAGGATGTGTAAATAAATATATATGTTAAGATTCCATATCACTAAATACATTTTGGAACTGGTATCAAAAATGTAGTAAGAATTGTGAGAATTTGCTGAATAAATGTCTAAAGCTTAGGTATGCTGGATTTAGAGATAATTTTCAGTGATGGAAGGAATTTGCGTTAGTGAAATGGGAATTTCTTTCCACTCTCCATTACGTTATTACTTGAAACAATCCCTGAAATACTGTTTCTTGGGGGTAGGGGATTCCCAGGAACAGTGTAAGAGTTGACTTGGAGGTGTGCAGCAGAAGGGAAGAATTGGAGAAAATTGTCCCTCTCCCACTAGAAGAAATCCATTGCATGATTCAACCCTATGAACTCTTATCTTTCAAAAATCATAATATTACTGAAATCTTATAGTTGCTCTGAAAGCAGCACAATTCTATATTTGAGATGTCTACTTCCTAAAATGGATTAAAAATATAAGGAAATTTAATCATGGCTCATAGACTCTGCTGAATATAGTACTTGAAAACATTTCATATGAAATGCTAAATGAATGTCCTCTGAAATTCAGTGGCACTGACTGGTTTTTTTTTCATTTTGACTGACTAATGACAGAATGTAAGATTTCCTCATAATAAATATTCTTTATATTGGTTCAAAATCCCAGGGAGGTTTTCACAATCTTTTAGGTACTTGATTTTTGATTTATCTTTGTAGTTTCCTGATATACTACATGACAGTACTTTATGAGCTCTTCTGAAATTCAACCCCTGAATTTTTTTTAACACATTCTAGAAGGAGGATAGAAAGGTTTGGGGAACCACTGCCTGGCTCTAACCACCTGCAGCATGAAATTCTGATATATATATATTTTTGCAGAACACCCCTTCCTGCCCTCCCTCTCTTCAAAATTCTCTTTTGACCAAAACAGAATTGATTCCAAACAGACTCCAAATTTCTCAAAAGAAGAAAACAAACAGAGTGCTGGATTTTAGGAGGCGTAGTAGTTTAAATTTATACCCTTCTTTCTTTCCTGTAAAGAGACTAAAGGTGGCCTTCAAGCTCCTTTCCCTTCCTCTCCCCACAACAGACACCTTGTGAGGTAGGTGGGGCTGAGAGACTTCCGAAGAACTGTGACTAGCCCAAGATCACCCAGCAGGAACGTAGGCGTGCTTAGGGAGAAGATGGGTAAAGAAGACTTAAGAGGAGAAATTAATAGAAGTTCTCTTACCATCACTACCAGAGATGTAAGAGATCCAGGCCACCTGGATCTTTCTAGCTCTAATTTTCCTGTAATGTGTTCCCCGAACTGTAGTTCTCAGAACATCTGATATGAATGATGTCCCCCGAGACCATCAAGTTCAGCATCTAAAATTACCTAAGTTCACCACTGGCAAATGAAAATAGGGACACAAAAGCCAGATTCTAAAAACAACAGCACACATGAGAAGAAGAGAACCCTGATTCTTGACCTCTTCAGCAGCATAACTAAGTCAATAGACCTTCATTGTTTAAAGTGTCCTTGATTCTTGGCCTTCCCCCTTGCTGATTTTCAGACCTTCATTATAACCAGCACTTAGAATGTAGGTCATATTTCAATGATGTCCATTTTATGACAGGGTCAAGATTCTAATCCAGATTAAACTAAACTACCAAAACCTGTTTATTCAAACATAATCATCAGTAATATAGTTTTAACAAA
This sequence comes from Sphaerodactylus townsendi, assembly GCF_021028975.2. Classification (NCBI taxonomy): domain Eukaryota; kingdom Metazoa; phylum Chordata; class Lepidosauria; order Squamata; family Sphaerodactylidae; genus Sphaerodactylus; species Sphaerodactylus townsendi. Next base: position 35,431,644 of record NC_059426.1, on the reverse strand, counting down.
ATAATATTATACAATGAAATATTTGGATGAAAAGAATGGAGAGGTGAACAAAAGGAAAAGAACTGAACAGCTTAATTGAATTCTAAGCATATCTCAACACACAGAACAGCAAGATTTCTATTCTGTTTTCCATTCAAAATAGTTACAGAGGAGCGTTATTTTCTCCCTTTCAATGAAGAATAATAAGACTCCTCAAGCTTTCTTTTTCAAAAGATGTATTTATCTAAGCACTTGATTTTTTTCCTGAGGTGAAAAACTGCTTGTTTTATTTTCTGTTATCATTGTTCCGATTTCAAGAGTGTATTGCTTTCACAAACAGCCTTCATTGAATTAATTATGTATATAACAGAGTAATGCATCTGTTTTTTTATGGCTACACCAGTTATCACTTGGGACTTCACTGCTGCCTAAAGACTTGAAATTGGCAAAAGAGACCTTGCAATATTTAAGCAAACAGCAGGAGCTGCCAGCTGCCAGCTGACCACCATGCACAGTCAAGCGAGTCAAAGCAACATGCAAACTCACCCCATGGTTTTGAGCTACAGATGCACATGGTTTTGAGCTTTGGTCAACAAACCATGATTGGTTCTTGGCGACTAGAACACATATATTGTGAATGAAAAAAAGAGCACCAACAGAAACGGAAACAAAGAGCCACTGGCAGGAGAACTTCATCCAAACTTAACGCTTCTAAAGAACAGCTACACCAAATGCACAGGACCTTTTTTGGGCAGAGAAGAGTGACCAGACATGTGGGCTCAAACCATGGCTAAAAGACCTTAAAGAAATACTGTCATTTTACACCATTTCAGTTCTCTTATCTTTACTACTACTACTACTACTACTACTACTACTACTACTACTACTACTACTACTACTACTACTACGGTGACTGGCTGTTTATTTTCTTTGTTATGTATCCCATTATCATGCAAAATGAAATTATAACTTAGAAAGCATTAAAAAGCATTTTTAAACCCAACTGGAATTAAAATTGGATATAAATACCTCCTGCTCTTACCAGTGGATGGTGTTATTCCATGTATTAAGATATGAAGCAGACAGGAAAGAGACAAATCTTTCATAAGTACAACATACACAAGACAATTGCTATATCAGTCTCTTACTAAGGTATATATGTACAAATATTTGAAGGAGTATCAAAGGCATTTGTTAAATTACAGTATTGTCCAAAAACTAAAAAGGCTCAAATTTAGTCAGGCATGACAAATAAAACGCTACAAAATAAGTCACTATTTCTGTTGCATGTTGAATTTAAAGCAAAAGTTTCACGGCATCTCTGTATGCAAACCTAACAGCCCAACTCCAAGAATGTTAGATAATAAAACTACACATTCAGGACTACTTTCCAGCATATCCTGCATCATGAAGTGCTTAGGTGGACAACATTAACTAGAAGTCATATCTGTTAATGAAAGATGATGATGGGCATACTTGGGGACATTCATATCATTTAATAGCTTCAGAAATAATTGAATGGGTCACATCAACTCTGGGTGAAACTTGTGAGCTTTATCCAGCAAAGTTCTCAGTAATTGGATATTTATTCCGACTGAACCCTATTCCAGCTAAGATCATGCAGTACAGAGTTCTAGAGATATCACTTGATTATATATAGGTTGTATGCAAAGCTTACTATTCTGTCAAGCAGCAACTCTGTTCCTATGTGTACTGATGAATTACGGTCCTTCCAGACTAGGGTTGCCAACCTGGAACTGGTAGTTGGGAGATATCTTGCTATTACAACTTATTTTCCAGACAGCAGAGATCAGTTCATCTGGAGAAAATGGCTGCTTTGGAAGGTGAACTCAGCATGATACCCTACTGAAGTCCCTCTCCTCCTCAAACCCCAGTTTCCTCAAAATCCATCTCCGAAATCTCCAGGTATCTCCCAACCCAGAGCTGGCAACCCTATTCCAATCAGAAGATTCCTGAGATCAAGCTTGTTGATTCAGGATCACTGAAATCTATAAGCAATTGGGTTGGTTCACATCCTTGAGGTTTTTGGTCTAGCACAAATGGACTAGGGTCTAGCACACTCAGTGCTGGTGTTATAAAATTGCTGTGTGGATTGGTACCTTTTTCTTTTCCTACCTTTCTCCCCACTTCTGGATTAATGTTTTGGTCAGACTTTTGGATGCAGCCTCACAATTAATAAACTAACTCTTCGTTAAGATTACAGCACATCTTCTTATTGATTTAATTTCGCTTTGGACCGCCTCCTTTCAAAACATGTTTTATTTCCGCATATGGCTACTGTGGCTAGACAACATACTCCCTCTTTAACCAATTTGTTTTTTTGAGCTTCAAAATGCTTCACACTGGGGCCGTTTCCGCATGGGTTCGCACGAACGGTCCCAGAAACTACCGGTCGACTCACCTTCCCTGGAGACTGGCCTCAAGGCACATCGCTGGTGGGCTGGGTGACATGCCCCCTGTTCCCTGCGCGACCGCTCCGGAGTCGCAGGGCTGGGGGGGGGGCATGTCCCCAGGCCTCGGCGATGCACGGCAGTGTTTGGAAGCCGCTGTTTTCCGAAAACCCCTCGCCGGGAGCGAGGTTGGGAAACAAAGGCTGCTGCGCCACCGCCAGCGGGAGGAGCGAGGGCAGCGCGGCTGCAAAGCAGCTGCCCCCCCCATGCGAACAGCTCCCTGGGGACAGCGTTTTTGCCGTCTCCAGGGTGCTGTTTTTGGCCCGTGCGGAAAGGGCCTGGGAAAGCTGGAGCAAGCACCCAGAAGCACAGCCACCATTTTTACAACAGACATGCCTTTTGTAACACATTTCTTCCATCTCTTCCTTTCCCAGCACCATTTGGCACTGGTTTAACTTTTTTTTTGAAGTTTGTGACAGAATGGGTGCATGTGTAAATCTACACATTGCTGATGCAGACCTTTGCCGCCAAAAGGGCAATGGTTCCCTTAGGTGTGAAATGATCTCCAGCAGAATCTGCTTTCAATTTGGTCCAATGCATTTTGTTTCTCCTTTGGGTCCTACCTTCCTTTCAGCGCTGGAGTGGCAGTTATTGTTTATGACGAGCTATTTAATTTGTGTGAATAGTTTCAATGTCATTTCTCATGTGGTTTGTGCCAAGAGGGATTTGGCTTGGCTCCGAAACTGCTTTCCCTTTCATGGCAGCAGCTCCTGCTCGAGGAAGATAGGAAGGGCAGTTTTTTTGCCAATTCTCCTATCACTGCAACTCCTCACTACGATCCCCAGTGTGTTCGTGGGGGGTTACTGACCCATGGGACAATCATGTTTTTTGGGACAGGAGCATAGAAAACTGAAGACGAAGAGGGGAGAAAGGAAAGTGACCAGTTATCCATCACAGCTCGGCTCCCGTTTTATAGGATTCAACCTTTGTATAAAACTTTCTTCCAAACAATACAGTCTAATTCCTACACACAAATCCATGATCTCATGAACATTGAACACTCTCCCCCCCCTCCCCAGGATGTGGAAGCAGTAGTTTTATGAACCTACCCCACATTTGATTGCTTAATTACTGGTTGTTAATTTGATACAGATAATGCACCCTATTATACAGGGCAATAAAAGCAGACATTGAAAGTCAGACATTTGGTGTTTTTTTGTCTATTCTGTTACAAATATACATTGTCAGTTGCCAAGAGCAGAATTACATACCATGTTCATGTCAATGCCATTTGTGTAGGTCCAAGCATGCTGGAAGTATTCTTCAAGCCGCTGCCGCAGAGGATTGGGAATCTGATGGAAGCGGATGAACTCTTTCACACGCAACATCTGCATGTGATACCGGGCGGTCCCTGAATACAGCCTTTGGATTATTGCTGATACATTTCCAAAAATGCTTGCATACATTAATGCTGGATAAAATTGAAAAAAAAAATCAGTTACATTATTTCATACCCTCAGGATACAAGAAATGGTATCACCCAAAGCAGAACTTGATCTTGGTAGTGGGGGGTGGGGAATAGAATCCTAGAGTTGGAAGAAGTCTTAGAGGTCATCTAATTCAATCCCCTCCTCAGTGCCAGACATCTAAAGCTAGAGCAGTGATTCCCAAAGTGGGCACTACCGCCCCCTGGTGGGTGCTGCAGCAATCCAGGGGCGGTGATGGCCACAGGTAGAAACATTAATACCGGTACATATATCTTTCTGTTTAATTGCTATTAAAATTTTAAAAAAATTAATTTCCGGGGGCGCTAAGTAATATTTTTTCTGGAAAGGGGGCGGTAGGCCAAATAAGTTTGGGAACCACTGAGCTAGAGTATCCTTGACACAGTATCTTCGCTTCTGACTGAAAATTTCCAGTGAGGCCCTGGGCAGCTATTAACCGACTGTTCACACTGTTAAGAATTTTCTCCTAGTGGCAAACTGAATTCTACCCTCCTATTGTTTCAGTCTATTAGATGTAGTCTTGTCCTCTGGTGCTTTGCTTATTTTCATACCCATTCTTTCAGGATTTTTAACAGTAGGCCTTTAAAAGGCCTTTTAAGTTATTAAAATGTTGATGCTCGAAAGGGAGTGCTTTGATTGTGTGTTCCTGCATTGCAGGGGGTTGGACTTGATGGCCTTTGGGGTCTCTTCCAACTCAGTGATTCTATGGTTCTATGATTCATGTAATGGGAGATGGCACTATTTTTTGATTCTCCTGATATGTGCAGTTGCCTTACATTATTCTCCTCTCCTCCATTTTACTTTTACAACAGTGCTCTGAGACAGGTTAGGCTGAGAGTATATGATCGGCCCAAACTGGGGACCTGAACCTGTTTCTCCAAGATCCTAGCCTTAGACTCTAACTATCACATAATACTGGCTTTTTTTTTAGCGGCTGCTGCTGAACAATGCAAGCATTTGAGCCTGGGCAAGTCATGGAAGTTACATGGTAAAAAGTTACTGGGCCTGGTGGTCCCTGTTCAGTCTTTCCCCAATGAATCCTCCCTCACAGGACAAAACAATCTTTGCAAGTCCTGCCCCCACCTTCAGCCATTTACTGACAGGAACCAAGGACTGAATGCTTACAGTATAGTTGTGGTTGTGGGTATTTTTTCCTTAAAGCGACGAATAGTTCTTCTATTGTTTTGGTGGGTTTTAACTCCCCAGTTTTTTTTTCTTAAGATTTTTCTGCAAATCTAGGGCTTTTCTCAGGTTTGTAGAAAAATCTGACTTATTTATCCATTTGTCCATCTCCAGATTTAAGTATCCACAGATCAAGACCAGTTGTTATGTTAGATATATGATCAAGGTACCTTTTCTCCTTTAATAAAAAAAGTTCTTTTTCAGTTATTCAGTTTTGGTGCTCATACTGCATGCAACACGTGGTCCTCATGATACGCATATTTGCCGTCTGGTGAAGATAGGAGAATGGGTGTATTTTCCCAGTTTTGGCACCCATATGTCCCCTTCAAAAAAAAAACATCTGGGTATCCAATTGAATATACCAAAGCTGGAAAATACACCCATTGGATTTGGAAGATCTGGGGTAGGGTGACCTCCCCTTACATGACTGGAGAGTCAAAACTGCCCTGACTGAAAAGAGCTCTTGGCCCTCTTATAGGGTTGCCAGCTCAGAATGGGAGAGTTGGGGGAAGGACTTCAATGGACGAGAATGCCACAGTTCATCTTCCAAAGCAGCCATTTTCTCCAGTTGGTCTAATCAGTTGTAATTGGATGTCAGTTGGATATCAGTTGTAATTCCAGGAGATCTCCAATCACCCCCTGGAGGTTGGCAGCCCAATCCCCTCAGCTGTACAACACATGCAGTCCTCAACAAAGTAGCATCTGCAATCTCCCTACGTGATTTCACTAACCAGGAAGGACAAGGATGTAACCTGAATGTGGTAGCCTTTGAAACCTTCAGAGCCCTGTCAACATCATTCAGAGACAGGACACTGAAATGATCCAGGACCAAAGGACCTGATGGTGCTACAGATGCTCATGACATGTGACTTACTGTCAAATTGATATCTAGGCTGCAGCCAGTCTAAGATATGTTATCAGCAAAACACATCTACATACATACACACATGGAAATATCATACCTTACAGCCAAACTTTTCTGGGACTCCCTATTTGAAGTCATTTATTGCCAAATTATCCCAAGTAAATGAGAAGGGCATGAATTAAGGGTGCAAGGGTTTTGGAGAGGTCACTTTGCTTGGATGCTATTATCATCATGCATAGGCTTTCCAATGGAATTTGTCAAAAGATTTTCACCTCCTGGTAGTCCTAATGGCTCTTTGCTCTCTTCAACTACTCAGCTCCAACTACTTAGCTCCAAAGTAAAGCAACTACTCAGCTCTCTTCAAAGTTAAGCAACTCTCTTCAAAGTAAAGCAACTACTTTGCTCTCTTCAACTCTACTGTGCTCTCTTCAACGACTCAGCTCCAAAGTAAAGGACTAGCCTCTTATTAGAAATAGGGTGAGGTCAGTAAGAAAGGAATGAATCAGTTGCTTGTTGGAGTGAGTCTGACGGTCCAGTCAACTATATATATATGCCATCACTCCAGGGAGCAAAGTTTGAACACTTCTTCCAACTTAAGTAGCTTGTCATCCTACGGCCATAGGGCTGGAGAAACTTCCTCTCATCTAAGTTCAAATATAAGTCACTGTTCTTGGAAAATGACAGGATCGATCAACCTCTGACTTACCTGGTTCCACTGGCTCCCTGAGAGACCAAAGACCCCAGAATATAATTCTCCTAATTCCTTCTTGGCAGCCCCAGACTCTCCTGCAGGCTATTGGAATGACAGCCCATTCCTAAATATATGCATGGTGCCAAGAGTCATTTGTGCTGCTACTGTGACTAGGATCATTTTGTGCAAAACCAGTGCCAAAAGTCTGGCTTGGTAAGCCAGGACTGCAACAGATAGACAGCATAGCAGGCCAGAGTTCTAATTAACATGTGCCAGATACAAAAAGACATGGATGCAGAACTAGTTATGTCTTGGCTACAACTGGGTAGATGCATTTCTGTTATTACCACCTTTGTTATGCGTACACAAAAACCCATTCCACGAAGCTGTGTGCCAAAAACAGCTTTGTGCAGCATCACAATAATGTGTAAAGTACTTGGGGAGGGGGGGGGGTGTTGTTGGCACAGGGTTGGTTTCTGGGCAGCTTCCTTTGCCTGCCAGCTCAACAACCCAACTTGGCTTGTGATATTAGCACAAGACAACTGATCATGATATTGGGATGGATCCAACTGGTTTTTCTTCTTGTGAAAAAAGGCTGAGCAACCCCTACCCCCAACACCCAGCCAGATCCAACCCATTATGCTGGCATAGTCTTTAGTGTACAAAAAAATAGTCTGATGATGCAACTGCTCATATAATGCAAATCCAGCCAAGGTTAAACCTTTTAAATTTCAATAGAAGTGTCAAACACATACTTAAATCCCATTACTGGCTTGAACACACATTGGATGCGTTCCAAACAGTTTGTTTTTAAGGCAGAGACTATGCATTCAAACCGCTTATATCATACTATCCCTTTTGCCTTTTGAAATCTTTAATGGCATATATAAATTATACAATGGAAGTTAAAAATTGGCTTTTATTATATCATACTATTATATCATGTTTATCTATTTTCTGTGATTTTGTATGGATTAGGATAGTTAAAATCCATAAGAGCAGTTGAATAAAAGGACTGTCCTGATATCCATCCAAAGACTTCAGCATGGTTTCTGGCAATACTGAACTTTAGACTGCATTAAAAATATGTTTACATGCACCTTTGAAGTAACAGATGGGAGGCACTAGATGAAAACGTTTTGAGCATCCTCAAATGAGAGGAAAGCAGGATGCAAACATTTTAATAAAGTTTAACAACTAAGTTATTTAAAAGGATGGTCCATATTTGTGCTTTTTAAAAGAAGGCCGTTTCCGCACGGGCAAAATATGACATCGTCGCAACGGAAAAAGAAGCGTCAGAGCGAGAGCGTTCGCACGCGCAGCGGCGGAGGTGCGCAGTCGCGCCGTCGCGAAAACGCTAAACCGGCGCGAAGACGGTGTATTCAGAAAACGCTTAAAACCACTCTTTTTCCCCATGTGACGCATCGACGCCGCACTCGTAACAGCCGCCACGGAGCTGTCGTCACAAATGGCGTCGGGCCTGCACGGCTTCGCAAGTGCGCAGGCGCAACGTCGCGAGACGCCGCTTCCGCAGCGCTTCCGTGCGAACCGTCACATTTCTGCGGGGCTGCGGACGCCCGCAGCTCCGCCTGTCTGTGTGAACGCTTTTTTTGGGATGCGTCGCAATTTGCGACGTCATCGCGTCGCTGCTTTTGGCCGTGCGGAAACGGCCGAAGATTGACTGATTGCAACATGCAAATCAGTAAAGCCATAATTATTAAAGTGGGCACAAAAATTTACAGGTAGTATAAGCAATAACCATGCAGAAAGTAGCCAACAGTACAACTGTTGAAAAGCCAGTGTGGTGCAGGGGCTGGAAAAAAATCAGGTCTGTGCAAGAGAAAACAAGGTTTAAATTCCCACTCTGTTATAAATCTTGCTGGGTGACCTTGGGCCAATTACTTTCTTTCAGCTTATCCTACTGCTTGGGCTGTCAGGTTGCCCATGATAGTAGCATCCGATTCCCCTGCTCCAGGTTCCAACTGCCACTCAGTGAAGCAGTGGGAGCAAAAATTAAGAGGGGGGGGGGGTGGTTCAGCATCACATGATGCTATGTCATGTGATTTCCCCAAAAAAACATTTTCAGAAAAAAGATCTCTTGGGAACAGCTTCCAAATAGAACAATTTGAGGCAGGAAATCAAACATTTTGGGGCTGAAAACCACGCAGAACTCCATGGAGGAAACATTTTATTTCCTGCCTCAAAATGTTTTATTTGGTTTGTGCAGAAAGGACCAATGTTTAACAAATGTTTCCTTGAAAATGGAAAAAATAGGAATAGAGGACAGAATCTAAGAACTGTCCATGGTAAACATGGGCAATCGTTGGACACTATGACAGTGAACACATTATACTAAATCAGGCCCTTGGTCTATCCAGGTCAGTATTGTGATTGACATGGCTCTCCAGGGTCTCGTGGTGACATCTTTTGCCCCATGTGCTACCTGATCATTTTAACTAAAGATGCGAGGGACTGAACTGGAGGGTGTCTTCCTTTGACCCCTCTACAGGGGCAAAGAGTTTTGTTGTTTGTTTTAAAAAATTGTTGTTGTTCTGCTTTTGTGCCTTTAAACTGCAGGCCAGAGACAGAACTTAAGGATATGAAAGTTTTGCCACTGTTTATGTCCACAGAAGGAAAAAAAACGCAAAGTCACTAACATTTAACATGAAATTACTGTTAAAAGGCACAACAGCAGGATTGATCAAGAGAGTAGAAAGAACACACATTTTATAATGCACATTTTAGGACTGGAGACTGTGACGGATTTGTCTGAACGCCCCTTGCTGGTGTCACTCAAAGTATTCCTAAGAACATAAGAACGAGCCTGCTGGATCAGACCAGAGTCCATCTAGTCCAGCTCTCTGCTACTCGCAGTGGCCCACCAGGTGCCTTTGGGAGCTCACATGCAGGAGGTGAAAGCAATGGCCTGCTGCTGCTGCTGCTCCCGAGCACCTGGTCTGCTCAAGCATTTGCAATCTCAGATCAAGGAGGATCAAGATTGGTAGCCATAAATCGACTTCTTCACCTTCTCCTCTTTATTTGGTTTATATATCAGGCAGATTTCAGCCTGAGATGGATTCTTGAGGTGCCTTTTACATAGCATTGCCCACTTTTGGTAGGCAAATACTTGGAGATTTTGGGGGTGGGGCCTAGGGAGGAAGGGGTCTAAGGAGGGGTAGCAAGGTATAGTGCCAAAGGGTCTTCAAAGCAGTCATTTTCTCTGGGGGAACTGATCTCTATTGCCCAGAGATCAATTGTAATAGCAAGAGACCTCCAGGCCATAACTGGAGGTTGGCAACCCTACCTTTACCACAACTACCATGCAAATGTTTAGTGGATTGGATTTCCTCAGGTTAAAAGTATTTATGCTGATACAATGCAACACCATTTTAAAAAATTCAGCTGCCAAGCAAATGTCGTGTCACTATGGACACACAGAGGTATTTTATTTTCAAGGGAAAACAAAGCCACCCTGATAAAGATTTCTTAATGCCCAATAGAAACTGCAGGGTTTTAATATTCTGCCTTAATTACCAGTTGTTAAAATGAATCCTATGTAATACATTGAAATAAGCTCTTTTAAAAAAGATAACATGGTTGCTAGGATGACAACATTCTCTTTAAAGAACATTAACCCCTGAAGAAATAACTTGAGAACCCTCTGTAGAAAACTGCAAAACATTGCTTTTGCAGCCATAAGAACATAAGAACAAGCCAGCTGGATCAGACCAGAGTCCATCTAGTCCAGCTCTCTGCTACTCGCAGTGGCCCACCAGGTGCCTTTGGGAGCTCACATGCAGGAGGTGAAAGCAATGGCCTTCTGCGGCTGTTGCTCCTGAGCACCTGGTCTGTTAAGGCATTTGCAATCTCAGATCAAAGAGGATCAAGATTGGTAGCCATAGATCGACTTCTCCTCCATAAATCTGTCCAAGCCCTTTTTAAAGCTATCCAGGTTAGTGGCCATCACCACCTCCTGTGGCAGCATATTCCAAACACCAATCACACGTTGTGTGAAAAAATGTTTCTTTTTATTAGTCCTCATTCTTCCCTTCAATGTATGCCCCCTGGTTCTAGTATTCTGAGAAAGAGAGAAAAAATTCTCTCTGTCAACATTTTCTACCCCATGCATAATTTTATAGACTTCAATCATATCCCCCCTCAGACATCTCCTCTCCAAACTAAAGAGTCCTAAACGCTGCAGCCTCTCCTCATAAGGAAGGTGCTCCAATCCCTCAATCATCCTCATTGCCCTTCTCTGCACTTTTTCTATCTCTTCAATATCCTTTTTGAGATGTGGCGACCAGAATCTAATAGCCATAGAATCTAATATAACAACAGGAGGCCAAGTTGGATTGATTCCTCCTTGGGGTGGAGTGAGGAAGTACAGAATGAGGCCTGTATGTTGCTACACTGAAGGTTTTTTTGCAGGGACTGAGGCAGACAAAATGGCCAGAGGTAAATCAAAAACAAGGTTCCCCGTACAACCTTGCACAGAATAGAACGTTTCCATAGGTGTGGCTTTTCCTGCCAGGTCTCCTACACAACCAGCTACTCCATGGTGAGGTCATTAAAGACCTGCCTCCATTCCATCTGCTTGCTCCATCTGCCTCCATTCCATCTGCTTGGGGACAACTGCAGAAGTGTGACCTTGTTGACTTGCCCTACCTAGCAATTAAAAAGAATTTCAATGGTCCCTCACACACACTACACAAAATGTTTTGGGGTTTTCTTGCCATCAGATTGCACCCAATCCTACAAGGTTGTCAGGACAAGAGCCATTCAGCAGTTGCTTGCCTCCATGTCAAACCCCTGGAATCCCTTGGTAGTCTTGACTCCAAAAACTGACCAGGGCCAACCATGCTTAGCTTCTAAAAGCTGATGAAATCAGACTAGCCCTGGCTGTCCAGGTCAGGTTGGGTTGACCAGAGTTTCATTACACATAATTATGTACATCAATTAGTTCAATTTATTTGCCACACTGCCTTCTGTAATGTCCTCCCAGGGAAAGTCCGGAGAGAGTTTTCGCTTGGAAGCACAGCGGCGTTTCACTGAGCATGATGCAAACCGCCACTTAGCTCAAAGAGACCCCTTGCAATTTTTCATTCTCGTGAGAATCTTAATTGACAAGGCATAACTGTGCAATTAATTACCCTGTCATACCAGGTATTATACTTTTCATGTATTCAAAGCAAACTGCATCCTATGGCTCTGCAAGTCCTTGACAGGTTCATCTGTTACAGAAGCCACTAGAAGGTTCTCTGAAAGAGGATGGACTAAAAACTCAAGAGTCACTTGGAAATTTGTGTCTCTGCACATCTCTCTTGAATATCTAGCTGCAATGTTTTGGACAAATAAAAGAGATTCCAGTTGTATGCCACATGGTGCCTTCCCTCTGCATTGCCAGGAGAACCAACCCAACCCTGACCTACTTTTTCTTTCATCTTTCTAGTATATTCCCTGAAGCAAAAACGCTGACTAGAGCAGGGGAAATACAGGGAGGATATAGAGGACGTAATACTTATCACCCATAATGTTGTGACCTCTTTAAAGCTCTTTTTAAAAAAACTCATACTTCAGACTTGCAATTTTTCTATCCATTCCTCAAGTATTCTTGAAATGAATGAAGTACATAAATAAAAGCACTTGCTTGCCAAAAATAGCATATTGGACTTCCAAAATAATATTTACAGGCTCAAGTGGGACCAATCACAGACTGGCTACTGGAGGGCTTAGTTCAATCACAAGAATTTGAACACTCTACTATGAAGGTAGAGTGATAGAGGCTTCTTCTTCGAAATGGGTGCTCCCTGTGACTCAAAGAACCTCCTGGGTTCTGTCTTCACCAGTGAAGTGGAGGGAAACCAAATCTGGTGTTTTGCTATGAAAAAGAGATGCTTTGTGGAAGAAGTAAGTGGGTGGCAAGAAAGTCATCATGGGTGTCATGTTGGAATCATGGTTCTGGACTTTGATATGCATGAAGATGTAGTCTGGAACTGGAGGGAGTTGGACTAAGAGTAAACGCATAATTCTCTTTGGTTGCTGAAGAAAAATTGGGGGGATTGAAGTTAATTCCGGCATCGGCGGACATGAGTTCCTGTGCCCATGTAGAACCAGTAGTCTGAGTGGAATTGTAAATGTCTCTGAAAGCATGTGGATCCAGCTCAAGTTCGCCACCACTAATCTGAGGAGAGGGAGCCAATACGGAAGGGGGGAAGTTAAATGACATGGGATAGTGCACTCCTTAGTAGGCGAAGGATGACAAAATTCTGGAGCCAGAGCTTGCGGCGCCGTAATAATCAGGCATGGAACAGAGGTGCCAGCAGGCATTGCGACCTGATTACAGTCCACTGGTGAAGAAGCAGGCAATGAATCTTTTTCTGGGATTCGACTGCAGTCCACTTGTGGGAGAGCAGGCAAGACATCGTCAGCTGGAGTTTTGGACCCATGAAACCCCAACCGGTCGGACTTCAAACCCCCATCTGTGTTGTTCAAATTCTTTGCGACCTTATGAATTTTAAATGAAGATTTCTGGCAACAGACTGGTACACCAAGAGGAACAAGAGGATGTATAAGAGTATTGTGGAACATTCTTTTGACTGTTATTCCTTTCTGAGCAAGCTTTAGTTTTGAGGGGTTGCTATGGTATACTTTGGTGCCAAAATAACCCCAGGGGCTGTCTTTATCACTTCTGAACTGTTGTAAGGGCGTGTCCATTTTAAAAAAGAGCCCACTTCTTTATATCCACATGTGTTTTAGTTCCTATCCAAGGAGGATCTTTTTAAGAGTGCCCTTTCACCTCTTCCAGGAGCTGCATCAGCAGTCACAACAAATAGTATTTACTCCCATGTTACTGAACAGGCTCCCCAGAAAGGCCAGCTATGATTGCTTTTTGATGAAGGAGATATGATTTTTCACAATATTTTTTCTTGATTGATATACTCTCTCATGTTTTTAGTTATCAGTTATGCTATTAAATTGGTTTGGAGCTCGCACTCTGTTCAGTCATCTACCCGACTACTGTCTGGTTTAAGAAGCCTTCTGTTGGAGGAAGGTCCACACTTACTCTTAACTGAGTGCAGTGGTTGGATTCAAACTACTGTGATCATAACAAAACAATATTTTATAAGCCACTTTGAGAGCCTCTTGATGTTATAAAGCAAGATGTTTAGATTGGTTCTAACAAGAGTAGCAAGTTTAGTATGGATTGGTGGTTAAACTTGTCTAATTGCTATAGTGTGAGCCCACACCCTGAGGCATCTAAAGGCACAGGACTGTTGCCAAGCAAAGGCGAAGCTACCAGGGGATGGGGGGGGGTGCCCATTGCACTGGGCGCCCCCTTGAGGGGGGGTGCAAAAATTGCAGGTTTGTTTGTGTTTTTTCAGTATTTTTAGTTTTTTCCCCAGTTTTTGGCCTGCAGGAGGCATAGTTTTCAGGTTAGTACAGGGGTCTGCAAGCTGCGGCTCTCCAGATGTTCATGGACTACAAATTCCATCAGCCCCTCCCAGCATGGCCAATTGGCCATGCTGGCAGGGGCTGATGGGAATTGTAGTCCATGAACATCTGGAGAGCCGCAGCTCGCAGACCCCTCGGTTAGCAGCACCAAAATTTCAGGAATTTTTGGGGACACTCTCCTGATGATAACACCCAAATTAGGTGAGGTTTGATTCAGGGAGTCCAAAATTATGGACTCCCAAAGGGGTGCCCCGATCCCCATTGTTTCCAATGGGAGTTAATAGGAGATTGGGCTACACATTTGCGGCTCCATAACTTTGGACCCCCTGAACCAAACTTCACCAAACCTGGGTGGTATCATCTGGAGAGTCTCCTAAAGATACCCTGAAAGCTTGGTGCTGCTAGCTTAACAATTGCATGCCTGGCAGCAGGCACCCCCTTCCCAAATTTCCCCAGATTCTCCTTTTAAATCCACCCCCTTTGGCATGGATTTAAATGGAGAATCTAAGGTCCCCAGTTTAAACATTGAAAGTGATGCTGTTTCAGGGTGGGGGAGAATCCACCCCCAAACAGCATCACTTTCAATGTTGTTTTAACTGGGGACCCCAGATTCTCCCTTTAAGGTGGAGAATCTGGGCTCTCTAGTTTAAACATCATTGAAAGTGATGCTGTTTGGGGGTGGATTCCAGCATCACAGCAGCTGCCCAGGGGGAGGCCCCCCCGCAAAACTCAGATTTTGCACCAGGCTCCATTTTCCTTAGCTACACCTCTGTTGCCAAGCTAACCCATCATTGGCTTGAGCAACTAGGTGAAATGGGGATGGGACATCCTTGAGCAGCATCAAGTACTTAGCTGCTGGAGTCCCATTTGGGGAGTGGAATGAGGCGTAGCACCTCTCAGCATTGGCTAGATACACAAAACCAGTGATAATGCTGGCCAAGTCTAGAGCGAAAGTGGGGTTGCCCAAAATGCAGGTGGGTTATTTACTAGCAGCAATTCAAGTTGGATTCAGCTTACAGAGTGGCTCTTCACCATCTCTACCCTCTAACTACATCTTTTTAACCTCCCGAAAAGCCTTCCAACGTTTGGAGGGCCTCAGGAAGGGTTACCAACTCTGAAATGGGAAATTCTTGGCAATTTGGGGGCAGAGCTTAGGGTGGTAGAGTTTGGGGAGCTGAAGGAGTTGTTTGCAGCAATGAAAATGATGGTGCTCCCCAATACCCCTGCCTCTCAATCTTTTGCTGCATGCCAGCTACCAGCTGGCAATCCTAGCTATCTAAATTTGAGCACCTTAGAGACCAACAAGATCTTTTTTGAGAGTCAAACTTCTCTTCTACAGACAGATTTTCTTCATCCACCACTAAACTTAGCTAAATGTGGATCATCATCCAATAGATTTCTGAGATGGAACTTGGAAAGAGCGGGGTTTGGGGAGATGAGGGACCTTAGCAGAGAAGCGATGCCAGAGAGTTAAGCCTACCAATGCTATTTGTCCAGGAGAAACAAACTCTGTAGTTTGGAGATAAATTGTAATTGCAGGAGATCCCTCCAGGCTCCACCAGGGGAATAGTGGCCCTAAACCAGACTTCTTTACCTGAGGTTGTTTGCTAAGTAAATAAAAAGGAGGGGGGGGGGGCTATAATGCATGATGGGAAAGCCCCATCCTGAACCTGTACTTTCAAACAGTTTTAAAACAGAATGAAGGGCATCACATAGCATCGTCTTGGGCGTTTTCCTCAGAAGTCACCCTCACTGTGTTCTGGTAAGTGTGCCTAGGACTGCAGCCTGAATTAAACAAATTATGCATCTGCAAAAAAGTTAATGTTGCATCAAAGTCTACAAGGACAGCGAAACGATAGTTACTCTGCAAATTTCACAAGCCAATAGTTGTTTGGATACACTTCAGTTTTAGAGTTAGGCATGGCAACCAGTGGATGTCCAGGGATGGGGTGGAGGCACAAGAGACACCAGTGGTACATTATACCTCTCTATAAATCACTGACAACTCTAGAGATTCTCCAGTGTTTTCTAGAGCAGACTGAGCATCACTTCTGGGTTTTCCACAGAAGTGACATCACACCTTTGTCAAGAGCTATTTCTGGGAACCTCACTTAGTGCAAACTGGCAAACACAGAGCAGAGGAAAAGAAAAATGGCACAGTAGTTATCCTTAATTAGTAACTCTCAAGATTAATTTAAGGTAGTACATTTAGGCTTCTAGCAAACTGCCCCTGTAATCTGTTTCAGCAGCCAGTTGCCAACAGATTTTTGTATCATTTTGGCCGCCAGCTGCTAACATTATTTTTAACCTTTCCGGACAAAGCTGCTTGCGTCTCACCGACATCTCGGGATTTCAGCTGGTTTTTGAAAACCGGCTGAAAACTGCCTCTTTCTATTTCGGTTCTTCGTTGCACTTGTAAATAGCTCTAATATGCTGTTCGAACTATCTGAAGAACCCCCAAAGCACACTGTTTTTTCCCCTGCCTGACATTCTTTTTCAGCTTTTAAAAAAAAGGTCCTAAGATTGTGCTACAGCGCTATGGGACTACAGTGCTGCAGCCGTACCATTGACATGCCTGTTGCTGTAGCTGAAAAAGAACATTGAACAGAAAAAGGCAAGAAAAAATAGCAGGACTCTTTGAAACAGCCAGAGATAGTTCATGGATGAGCTGTATAAAATGCCCATCCCTATATTGCTTAACTTGGATTCATGCCAACAACGGATAACATCTGGTTTTGAATGGTAATCTGAAAGGGGCCTAAGTGTAGAGTCATGTGATTTGGTTGCTTATGATGGTTGGTTTGAATCTGGGTGATATGGAGGGACAAACAGAATCTTTGGGATGGATCTAGTCACCCGCCAAGGATCCTTCCTCCAACCTAAGCAGCCCCCTTCCAAATTAAGTGGCTCTTATAACAGAAAGACAGAGGAAAACTACAAACGTTCCTCAGTGGACTGGTAGGACAGCGGTAGCATCCACCCCTTTGCTCGGGGCCTCATGGCAACTCTCGGAAGTCCTGTCTAATTCCAAAAATGTGCACATCAGATGATTTCCTAGTTTTATTATGACTTGATGCATGCATTCTACTGATGAGCCCTCACAGTCAAAAACAGATTTCGGGAGGAGCTTCTGAAGTACCTCCCATGCCAATGAAGTGAAGGAAAGCCAAGACTGGCTCTTTGCTTTGAGTAAAAGATGCTTTATTGAAGAGACACATTAATGAAGAAGCAAAAGGGGGCACAGTGGGAAATCAGTGGGCACTGGGGCACCCATAGCCACCACATTGCATAACACTCTCCAAAGCTGGGATGCTGTGTGGTTTCCTGGGCTGTATGGCCGTGTTCTAGCAGCATTCTCTCCTGATGTTTTGCCTGCATCTGTGGCTGGCATCTTCAGAGGATCTGATAGTAGGAAAGCAAGTGGAGTATATATATCTGTGATTAACAGTGAAGATAGCAAGGTCAATAGGTGAGGGCATCTGCATAGAAGTAGCATGGCATGTGAGTAACGATGAAGTATATTGACCTTGCTATCTTCAATGTTAGTCACAGGTATATATACTCCACTTGCTTTCTTTTCCTACTATCAGATCCTCTGAAGATGCCAGCCACTGATGCAGGCGAAACATCAGGAGAAAATGCTGCTAGAACACGGCCATACAGCATGGAAACCACACAGCACCCCAGTGATTCCGACCATGAAAGCCTTTGACAATACACTCTTCAAAGCCTTCACCTCATATATGGTGTATTTCCTTCCCTCCTCCACTTCAATGCTTCTTAATTATCTCAATGCTCCCAATTAGCACATGTACATATATTATCAAGTATTCATGGTGGAGAAACGAAGAATGCAAATGAGTCCTACTTACAGCCAATCAGCATGACACAGATGGAAAATATTTTCTCAGAGTTGGTGTTTGGTGATACATTTCCAAATCCTACGCTTGTCAGACTGCTGAAGGTGAAGTAAAGCGCGGTGACGTATTTGTCCTTGATCGATGGTCCCGAGCTGAGGTCGCTCCGATTGTAATGTTTTCCCAGTTGCTCTCCCAGCGAATCCAGCCAGCCAATTTTATGAACCAGGTAATGCCGCTCAACATTGCCGATAGCGTACCAAATGCAAGCCAGCCAATGAGCAATGAGAGCAAAGATGCACATTAGGAGCATCAGAACAGCAGCGCCGTATTCAGAGTAGCGATCCAGTTTCCGGGCAACCCTCACCAAACGCAGCAACCTGGCAGTCTTCAGTAGGCCAATGAGCGTTGTTGTCTGTGGCAAAACAGATACGCACTGCTAAGAATGTATTTTAGATCACTCAAATATTTGTTTTATTCAGAATGGATTTTACATAGTTAATTTTTTTTACGTTTCCAAATCTAAGGATAGGAAAGGGGCTTAAGCACTATGATCTGTTTGAAAGGAACACCTCAAAGTCCAACAGCACCAATTAAATATAGGCCTGGAAAATAGCTAGATTTTTAAGTTATAACTCCTATGAAGTAAGTAATGAGTAACTTGGGCATGGAATTTGTTACAATTTTTCTTTCAAAAATTATCAACCATATATCTCCCATAAACCACATAATTTATATGTAAGTGCTGTTAAATTGCAACCAATTTATGGTGAGAAGCAGGTGTGGCGTGCTATCACCTTCCTCTGCAGAATCTGCCCTGGTGGTCTCTTATTCAAGTCCCGGACCTGCTTAGCTTCCAATATCTGACAAGAGTGGGCTGTCCCATTCATTTTCTCTCCCTTGACTGGCATTTGAAGATCCCCTCAACTTCAAAAGAGGTTTTGAAATATGGATTGGAATTGTAGGCGGGTGGACATCTATTGCATAAAGAAGACTGCAGCTCAAAGATGCCTTGGGCACGTGAGGTTATGAGGTTCTTGCTCAACATTCTCTAAAACAAGCCAGTATCATTTATACTTCTAATCAAATAGCAAGAAGACTAAAAGTTATACCTGCAAGTCAAACAGGTATTTTTAAACTGATACTCAACCAGTGTTTTAAACTCCCAAATGTGAGCCACTTGTAAACCACATCAAATTCAATGTAAAAGTCAAGCATCTAATCAAATCTTTCTGGCCACTGCTGAAAGCAAAGCATTTTGTTCTGATCCAGCCAGGCAGTTCTTATATAATTCAGTCTGTCCAAACAGTAAATACATTGTGCGTTTTGCACATGGTATTTAGGCCTAGAGCTCAAGAACTTTGCATTGCTTTCCAATTTTGCTCCCATATGTTCTATAGCTGGCAATTATAGAGATTTATCCATTATTAATCCTATAAAACTAAGTATTACCTACGTTATAAATAGTAACCGGAGGAACTCTCTCTGCCCTTCAAATCTATTAAAACTAAATGTGTGACATTAAAACAGTGAAAAAAAATTGCATTTAGATTCCCCCTTCCCACTTTTTTTAAAAAAGGCATGTATAAAACATGATGTTTAACAACTGAAAACATTTAAAATTCTGCTGGGAGCAGCCGCCTGCCCATTAAGTGCCCTTTGGATATTTGATGTGTTGCTGAATTTAGATCTCAGTAATAGTAGCCTAGAAATAAAGAATGCGGGGAGAAAGATGTGCTCCATGGGCTATGTTGGTTGAAAACAACCTATTCTATTTATACCCAATTTACAGCTTTCTTCCTGCGACAACAAACTGTGATCGCTCAGTTAAGTGCAGTGCTTTGAGCCATTGCTGCAGAACAGTGGTGCCAACAAATGAAGAAACTGGCAGTGAAATCGACATCCGCCGTGGGTGTATTTGAAAACTGCGGTCGATCAGTGGGCGTTGCCATATTTTCCTGGGGTTTCTCCTACAACACGAATGCCACAGGGTCTGCAATTCACAGAGTGAATCACTGAGATGGTTTTCAAAAAGAAGAATGAAAGTTGGGAAAATGGAAATAGGCTGTATTTAGCCAGGGCTCTGAACAGTGAAAGTCAAGGATGAGGTCAGGTAGGTGTAATTGTAACAGAGCTCATTGGACTGGATCCCATTAAAAAGATCCACTCACACAACAGGAGGGGAGATCTTTGCCACTTGCCCTGTTCCATGAAAACCTTCTTCCCCCTATATGCTGATCTTGGCTGACTCCCAGAATAAGCATTTTGAGGGGCACAGACATTTTAGCCAGGATCCAACCCACAGTAACAAATTGAATTCTCGGACAGGGCCCCATCGTACCTGACAGAGAGTTCGGCTTCTGCCTAACCCTACTGGAAACTGATTGGAAGGATCCAAGAACAGATCAGTGACTCATTCAGAATATCAAGGAGCTCTTGGTTGGGTGATTTGGTTTCCAGGGAAAATTTATTAATTTCTTACAGCACATTAGCCCTCCTCTCACGACACGCGTAGTCCCTCAACCTGACCTGGCCTTTCTCAAGAGAAATATATGTGCACATATATTTCTACCTTTTAACCCTGCCTTTATTTTAACCTTCAGGACAACACATAACAGGCTCCACTCCTCAATTTCATTCTTACTGCAACTGTGTGAGGCAGATTAAAGGAAGATTCAGCTGTGAGTTTCATGGTGATGGGGGATTCAGTCTGGGATCTCTGAAGTCCTAGTCTGACACTCTAACCACTAGTCCACACTGGCTGTAAAACACTCCCCCTCTCCAGTACCTATATCTATGTACTGTATCAAAGGAGGGAAATCTAAGCTGATTTGTGCTAGAGTATAAAGACTTAATGGGACTGAAAATGTTTATTTATCTACTTCATTCACACCCATCTTTCAGCCAATGGGGATATGAAGCAGCTTATCTCCTTTTTCTTTCTCCTATTTAGCCTCACAACAACTCTGGTTAAGCTGAGTGTGTAAGACTTGGCCATGATCACCCAGCAAGCTTCCAAGGCAGGGTTGGGATTCAATTCGGAGTCTCTCGGATCTTAAGAACATAAGAACATAAGAACAAGCCTGCTGGATCAGACCAGAGTCCATCTAGTCCAGCTCTCTGCTACTCGCAGTGCCTTTGGGAGCTCACATGCAGGTGCCTTTGGGAGCTCACATGCAGGTGCCTTTGGGAGCTCACGTGCAGGATGTGAAAGCAATGGCCTTCTGCGGCTGTTGCTCCCGAGCACCTGGACTGTTAAGGCATTTGCAATCTCAGATCAAAGGGGATCTTATTCCAGTGCTGTATGTGTCTGCGCGCACAAAGTGCCGTCAGGTCGCAGCAAGGGGCTTTCAAGGCAAGTGAGAAGCAGAGGTGACTTGACATTGCCTTCCCTTGAACAGCCTTCCTACAAATACCAACCCTCCTTGGCTTCAAAGATCTGATGAGATCGGTTTATACCAAGCTGCCCCTCCTCACCTAACCACTACTTAACACTTGCTGTACGTGCTGAAAATACATTAGAAGGCATTCCAGTCATTTTGGTTCAGGGACACTGGAGCAGTTGCGGGAGACCCAATGCATTTTCAACCTTTTCCCCATAAGAACACTGTTAACGCTAGGTCAACCTTCGGTTTCCCAAACCCTGGTGCTAAATTGATTTACGATTAGTGGGTATGTGGTGAAGGAGACCATATGTTAAGATCTGGTGCAGCAGAATAGCAAACATATGAAGATGCATTAGGAAAGACATTTAGCTTTTTGGACGAATGCCTCCTAATTAACAAAACAAAAGTGGATCTAAATTATTTTCTGTTTTGGGGAGGGGGAAATCTCTTGTTTGCTGGGTATCAGCTGTTTGTTTCTTCTCAGGTTCTTCAGCTTTCTCCACAAAGACTATTTTAATTGCCTCTTTAGTGTGCTATTTTTGTTTTGTTTTGGGTTTTTTTAAATTCTTGTAACACATCTATACATATGTGAAGAAATATTTTATATATATCTATATAGATATAGATATAGATATATTCATCTAT
Organism: Sphaerodactylus townsendi; assembly: GCF_021028975.2. Classification (NCBI taxonomy): domain Eukaryota; kingdom Metazoa; phylum Chordata; class Lepidosauria; order Squamata; family Sphaerodactylidae; genus Sphaerodactylus; species Sphaerodactylus townsendi. The sequence continues at coordinate 35,409,671 of NC_059426.1, read as the reverse complement.
ATCTATATATATTAGTGTGCAGAAGTTGATTTCAAGCTATGTTCTAAGGCCGTGGTGGCGAACCTTTGGCTGGGGGGGGGGGTGGGGGGGGGGGGGGGTGGGGGGGGGGGGGGGTGGGGGGGGGGGGGGGTGGGGGGGGGGGGGGGTGGGGGGGGGGGGGGGTGGGGGGGGGGGGGGGTGGGGGGGGGGGGGGGTGGGGGGGGGGGGGGGTGGGGGGGGGGGGGGGTGGGGGGGGGGGGGGGTGGGGGGGGGGGGGGGTGGGGGGGGGGGGGGGTGGGGGGGGGGGGGGGTGGGGGGGGGGGGGGGTGGGGGGGGGGGGGGGTGGGGGGGGGGGGGGGTGGGGGGGGGGGGGGGTGGGGGGGGGGGGGGGTGGGGGGGGGGGGGGGTGGGGGGGGGGGGGGGTGGGGGGGGGGGGGGGTGGGGGGGGGGGGGGGTGGGGGGGGGGGGGGGTGGGGGGGGGGGGGGGTGGGGGGGGGGGGGGGTGGGGGGGGGGGGGGGTGGGGGGGGGGGGGGGTGGGGGGGGGGGGGGGTGGGGGGGGGGGGGGGTGGGGGGGGGGGGGGGTGGGGGGGGGGGGGGGTGGGGGGGGGGGGGGGTGGGGGGGGGGGGGGGTGGGGGGGGGGGGGGGTGGGGGGGGGGGGGGGTGGGGGGGGGGGGGGGTGGGGGGGGGGGGGGGTGGGGGGGGGGGGGGGTGGGGGGGGGGGGGGGTGGGGGGGGGGGGGGGTGGGGGGGGGGGGGGGTGGGGGGGGGGGGGGGTGGGGGGGGGGGGGGGTGGGGGGGGGGGGGGGTGGGGGGGGGGGGGGGTGGGGGGGGGGGGGGGTGGGGGGGGGGGGGGGTGGGGGGGGGGGGGGGTGGGGGGGGGGGGGGGTGGGGGGGGGGGGGGGTGGGGGGGGGGGGGGGTGGGGGGGGGGGGGGGTGGGGGGGGGGGGGGGTGGGGGGGGGGGGGGGTGGGGGGGGGGGGGGGTGGGGGGGGGGGGGGGTGGGGGGGGGGGGGGGTGGGGGGGGGGGGGGGTGGGGGGGGGGGGGGGTGGGGGGGGGGGGGGGTGGGGGGGGGGGGGGGTGGGGGGGGGGGGGGGTGGGGGGGGGGGGGGGTGGGGGGGGGGGGGGGTGGGGGGGGGGGGGGGTGGGGGGGGGGGGGGGTGGGGGGGGGGGGGGGTGGGGGGGGGGGGGGGTGGGGGGGGGGGGGGGTGGGGGGGGGGGGGGGTGGGGGGGGGGGGGGGTGGGGGGGGGGGGGGGTGGGGGGGGGGGGGGGTGGGGGGGGGGGGGGGTGGGGGGGGGGGGGGGTGGGGGGGGGGGGGGGTGGGGGGGGGGGGGGGTGGGGGGGGGGGGGGGTGGGGGGGGGGGGGGGTGGGGGGGGGGGGGGGTGGGGGGGGGGGGGGGTGGGGGGGGGGGGGGGTGGGGGGGGGGGGGGGTGGGGGGGGGGGGGGGTGGGGGGGGGGGGGGGTGGGGGGGGGGGGGGGTGGGGGGGGGGGGGGGTGGGGGGGGGGGGGGGTGGGGGGGGGGGGGGGTGGGGGGGGGGGGGGGTGGGGGGGGGGGGGGGTGGGGGGGGGGGGGGGTGGGGGGGGGGGGGGGTGGGGGGGGGGGGGGGTGGGGGGGGGGGGGGGTGGGGGGGGGGGGGGGTGGGGGGGGGGGGGGGTGGGGGGGGGGGGGGGTGGGGGGGGGGGGGGGTGGGGGGGGGGGGGGGTGGGGGGGGGGGGGGGTGGGGGGGGGGGGGGGTGGGGGGGGGGGGGGGTGGGGGGGGGGGGGGGTGGGGGGGGGGGGGGGTGGGGGGGGGGGGGGGTGGGGGGGGGGGGGGGTGGGGGGGGGGGGGGGTGGGGGGGGGGGGGGGTGGGGGGGGGGGGGGGTGGGGGGGGGGGGGGGTGGGGGGGGGGGGGGGTGGGGGGGGGGGGGGGTGGGGGGGGGGGGGGGTGGGGGGGGGGGGGGGTGGGGGGGGGGGGGGGTGGGGGGGGGGGGGGGTGGGGGGGGGGGGGGGTGGGGGGGGGGGGGGGTGGGGGGGGGGGGGGGTGGGGGGGGGGGGGGGTGGGGGGGGGGGGGGGTGGGGGGGGGGGGGGGTGGGGGGGGGGGGGGGTGGGGGGGGGGGGGGGTGGGGGGGGGGGGGGGTGGGGGGGGGGGGGGGTGGGGGGGGGGGGGGGTGGGGGGGGGGGGGGGTGGGGGGGGGGGGGGGTGGGGGGGGGGGGGGGTGGGGGGGGGGGGGGGTGGGGGGGGGGGGGGGTGGGGGGGGGGGGGGGTGGGGGGGGGGGGGGGTGGGGGGGGGGGGGGGTGGGGGGGGGGGGGGGTGGGGGGGGGGGGGGGTGGGGGGGGGGGGGGGTGGGGGGGGGGGGGGGTGGGGGGGGGGGGGGGTGGGGGGGGGGGGGGGTGGGGGGGGGGGGGGGTGGGGGGGGGGGGGGGTGGGGGGGGGGGGGGGTGGGGGGGGGGGGGGGTGGGGGGGGGGGGGGGTGGGGGGGGGGGGGGGTGGGGGGGGGGGGGGGTGGGGGGGGGGGGGGGTGGGGGGGGGGGGGGGTGGGGGGGGGGGGGGGTGGGGGGGGGGGGGGGTGGGGGGGGGGGGGGGTGGGGGGGGGGGGGGGTGGGGGGGGGGGGGGGTGGGGGGGGGGGGGGGTGGGGGGGGGGGGGGGTGGGGGGGGGGGGGGGTGGGGGGGGGGGGGGGTGGGGGGGGGGGGGGGTGGGGGGGGGGGGGGGTGGGGGGGGGGGGGGGTGGGGGGGGGGGGGGGTGGGGGGGGGGGGGGGTGGGGGGGGGGGGGGGTGGGGGGGGGGGGGGGTGGGGGGGGGGGGGGGTGGGGGGGGGGGGGGGTGGGGGGGGGGGGGGGTGGGGGGGGGGGGGGGTGGGGGGGGGGGGGGGTGGGGGGGGGGGGGGGTGGGGGGGGGGGGGGGTGGGGGGGGGGGGGGGTGGGGGGGGGGGGGGGTGGGGGGGGGGGGGGGTGGGGGGGGGGGGGGGTGGGGGGGGGGGGGGGTGGGGGGGGGGGGGGGTGGGGGGGGGGGGGGGTGGGGGGGGGGGGGGGTGGGGGGGGGGGGGGGTGGGGGGGGGGGGGGGTGGGGGGGGGGGGGGGTGGGGGGGGGGGGGGGTGGGGGGGGGGGGGGGTGGGGGGGGGGGGGGGTGGGGGGGGGGGGGGGTGGGGGGGGGGGGGGGTGGGGGGGGGGGGGGGTGGGGGGGGGGGGGGGTGGGGGGGGGGGGGGGTGGGGGGGGGGGGGGGTGGGGGGGGGGGGGGGTGGGGGGGGGGGGGGGTGGGGGGGGGGGGGGGTGGGGGGGGGGGGGGGTGGGGGGGGGGGGGGGTGGGGGGGGGGGGGGGTGGGGGGGGGGGGGGGTGGGGGGGGGGGGGGGTGGGGGGGGGGGGGGGTGGGGGGGGGGGGGGGTGGGGGGGGGGGGGGGTGGGGGGGGGGGGGGGTGGGGGGGGGGGGGGGTGGGGGGGGGGGGGGGTGGGGGGGGGGGGGGGTGGGGGGGGGGGGGGGTGGGGGGGGGGGGGGGTGGGGGGGGGGGGGGGTGGGGGGGGGGGGGGGTGGGGGGGGGGGGGGGTGGGGGGGGGGGGGGGTGGGGGGGGGGGGGGGTGGGGGGGGGGGGGGGTGGGGGGGGGGGGGGGTGGGGGGGGGGGGGGGTGGGGGGGGGGGGGGGTGGGGGGGGGGGGGGGTGGGGGGGGGGGGGGGTGGGGGGGGGGGGGGGTGGGGGGGGGGGGGGGTGGGGGGGGGGGGGGGTGGGGGGGGGGGGGGGTGGGGGGGGGGGGGGGTGGGGGGGGGGGGGGGTGGGGGGGGGGGGGGGTGGGGGGGGGGGGGGGTGGGGGGGGGGGGGGGTGGGGGGGGGGGGGGGTGGGGGGGGGGGGGGGTGGGGGGGGGGGGGGGTGGGGGGGGGGGGGGGTGGGGGGGGGGGGGGGTGGGGGGGGGGGGGGGTGGGGGGGGGGGGGGGTGGGGGGGGGGGGGGGTGGGGGGGGGGGGGGGTGGGGGGGGGGGGGGGTGGGGGGGGGGGGGGGTGGGGGGGGGGGGGGGTGGGGGGGGGGGGGGGTGGGGGGGGGGGGGGGTGGGGGGGGGGGGGGGTGGGGGGGGGGGGGGGTGGGGGGGGGGGGGGGTGGGGGGGGGGGGGGGTGGGGGGGGGGGGGGGTGGGGGGGGGGGGGGGTGGGGGGGGGGGGGGGTGGGGGGGGGGGGGGGTGGGGGGGGGGGGGGGTGGGGGGGGGGGGGGGTGGGGGGGGGGGGGGGTGGGGGGGGGGGGGGGTGGGGGGGGGGGGGGGTGGGGGGGGGGGGGGGTGGGGGGGGGGGGGGGTGGGGGGGGGGGGGGGTGGGGGGGGGGGGGGGTGGGGGGGGGGGGGGGTGGGGGGGGGGGGGGGTGGGGGGGGGGGGGGGTGGGGGGGGGGGGGGGTGGGGGGGGGGGGGGGTGGGGGGGGGGGGGGGTGGGGGGGGGGGGGGGTGGGGGGGGGGGGGGGTGGGGGGGGGGGGGGGTGGGGGGGGGGGGGGGTGGGGGGGGGGGGGGGTGGGGGGGGGGGGGGGTGGGGGGGGGGGGGGGTGGGGGGGGGGGGGGGTGGGGGGGGGGGGGGGTGGGGGGGGGGGGGGGTGGGGGGGGGGGGGGGTGGGGGGGGGGGGGGGTGGGGGGGGGGGGGGGTGGGGGGGGGGGGGGGTGGGGGGGGGGGGGGGTGGGGGGGGGGGGGGGTGGGGGGGGGGGGGGGTGGGGGGGGGGGGGGGTGGGGGGGGGGGGGGGTGGGGGGGGGGGGGGGTGGGGGGGGGGGGGGGTGGGGGGGGGGGGGGGTGGGGGGGGGGGGGGGTGGGGGGGGGGGGGGGTGGGGGGGGGGGGGGGTGGGGGGGGGGGGGGGTGGGGGGGGGGGGGGGTGGGGGGGGGGGGGGGTGGGGGGGGGGGGGGGTGGGGGGGGGGGGGGGTGGGGGGGGGGGGGGGTGGGGGGGGGGGGGGGTGGGGGGGGGGGGGGGTGGGGGGGGGGGGGGGTGGGGGGGGGGGGGGGTGGGGGGGGGGGGGGGTGGGGGGGGGGGGGGGTGGGGGGGGGGGGGGGTGGGGGGGGGGGGGGGTGGGGGGGGGGGGGGGTGGGGGGGGGGGGGGGTGGGGGGGGGGGGGGGTGGGGGGGGGGGGGGGTGGGGGGGGGGGGGGGTGGGGGGGGGGGGGGGTGGGGGGGGGGGGGGGTGGGGGGGGGGGGGGGTGGGGGGGGGGGGGGGTGGGGGGGGGGGGGGGTGGGGGGGGGGGGGGGTGGGGGGGGGGGGGGGTGGGGGGGGGGGGGGGTGGGGGGGGGGGGGGGTGGGGGGGGGGGGGGGTGGGGGGGGGGGGGGGTGGGGGGGGGGGGGGGTGGGGGGGGGGGGGGGTGGGGGGGGGGGGGGGTGGGGGGGGGGGGGGGTGGGGGGGGGGGGGGGTGGGGGGGGGGGGGGGTGGGGGGGGGGGGGGGTGGGGGGGGGGGGGGGTGGGGGGGGGGGGGGGTGGGGGGGGGGGGGGGTGGGGGGGGGGGGGGGTGGGGGGGGGGGGGGGTGGGGGGGGGGGGGGGTGGGGGGGGGGGGGGGTGGGGGGGGGGGGGGGTGGGGGGGGGGGGGGGTGGGGGGGGGGGGGGGTGGGGGGGGGGGGGGGTGGGGGGGGGGGGGGGTGGGGGGGGGGGGGGGTGGGGGGGGGGGGGGGTGGGGGGGGGGGGGGGTGGGGGGGGGGGGGGGTGGGGGGGGGGGGGGGTGGGGGGGGGGGGGGGTGGGGGGGGGGGGGGGTGGGGGGGGGGGGGGGTGGGGGGGGGGGGGGGTGGGGGGGGGGGGGGGTGGGGGGGGGGGGGGGTGGGGGGGGGGGGGGGTGGGGGGGGGGGGGGGTGGGGGGGGGGGGGGGTGGGGGGGGGGGGGGGTGGGGGGGGGGGGGGGTGGGGGGGGGGGGGGGTGGGGGGGGGGGGGGGTGGGGGGGGGGGGGGGTGGGGGGGGGGGGGGGTGGGGGGGGGGGGGGGTGGGGGGGGGGGGGGGTGGGGGGGGGGGGGGGTGGGGGGGGGGGGGGGTGGGGGGGGGGGGGGGTGGGGGGGGGGGGGGGTGGGGGGGGGGGGGGGTGGGGGGGGGGGGGGGTGGGGGGGGGGGGGGGTGGGGGGGGGGGGGGGTGGGGGGGGGGGGGGGTGGGGGGGGGGGGGGGTGGGGGGGGGGGGGGGTGGGGGGGGGGGGGGGTGGGGGGGGGGGGGGGTGGGGGGGGGGGGGGGTGGGGGGGGGGGGGGGTGGGGGGGGGGGGGGGTGGGGGGGGGGGGGGGTGGGGGGGGGGGGGGGTGGGGGGGGGGGGGGGTGGGGGGGGGGGGGGGTGGGGGGGGGGGGGGGTGGGGGGGGGGGGGGGTGGGGGGGGGGGGGGGTGGGGGGGGGGGGGGGTGGGGGGGGGGGGGGGTGGGGGGGGGGGGGGGTGGGGGGGGGGGGGGGTGGGGGGGGGGGGGGGTGGGGGGGGGGGGGGGTGGGGGGGGGGGGGGGTGGGGGGGGGGGGGGGTGGGGGGGGGGGGGGGTGGGGGGGGGGGGGGGTGGGGGGGGGGGGGGGTGGGGGGGGGGGGGGGTGGGGGGGGGGGGGGGTGGGGGGGGGGGGGGGTGGGGGGGGGGGGGGGTGGGGGGGGGGGGGGGTGGGGGGGGGGGGGGGTGGGGGGGGGGGGGGGTGGGGGGGGGGGGGGGTGGGGGGGGGGGGGGGTGGGGGGGGGGGGGGGTGGGGGGGGGGGGGGGTGGGGGGGGGGGGGGGTGGGGGGGGGGGGGGGTGGGGGGGGGGGGGGGTGGGGGGGGGGGGGGGTGGGGGGGGGGGGGGGTGGGGGGGGGGGGGGGTGGGGGGGGGGGGGGGTGGGGGGGGGGGGGGGTGGGGGGGGGGGGGGGTGGGGGGGGGGGGGGGTGGGGGGGGGGGGGGGTGGGGGGGGGGGGGGGTGGGGGGGGGGGGGGGTGGGGGGGGGGGGGGGTGGGGGGGGGGGGGGGTGGGGGGGGGGGGGGGTGGGGGGGGGGGGGGGTGGGGGGGGGGGGGGGTGGGGGGGGGGGGGGGTGGGGGGGGGGGGGGGTGGGGGGGGGGGGGGGTGGGGGGGGGGGGGGGTGGGGGGGGGGGGGGGTGGGGGGGGGGGGGGGTGGGGGGGGGGGGGGGTGGGGGGGGGGGGGGGTGGGGGGGGGGGGGGGTGGGGGGGGGGGGGGGTGGGGGGGGGGGGGGGTGGGGGGGGGGGGGGGTGGGGGGGGGGGGGGGTGGGGGGGGGGGGGGGTGGGGGGGGGGGGGGGTGGGGGGGGGGGGGGGTGGGGGGGGGGGGGGGTGGGGGGGGGGGGGGGTGGGGGGGGGGGGGGGTGGGGGGGGGGGGGGGTGGGGGGGGGGGGGGGTGGGGGGGGGGGGGGGTGGGGGGGGGGGGGGGTGGGGGGGGGGGGGGGTGGGGGGGGGGGGGGGTGGGGGGGGGGGGGGGTGGGGGGGGGGGGGGGTGGGGGGGGGGGGGGGTGGGGGGGGGGGGGGGTGGGGGGGGGGGGGGGTGGGGGGGGGGGGGGGTGGGGGGGGGGGGGGGTGGGGGGGGGGGGGGGTGGGGGGGGGGGGGGGTGGGGGGGGGGGGGGGTGGGGGGGGGGGGGGGTGGGGGGGGGGGGGGGTGGGGGGGGGGGGGGGTGGGGGGGGGGGGGGGTGGGGGGGGGGGGGGGTGGGGGGGGGGGGGGGTGGGGGGGGGGGGGGGTGGGGGGGGGGGGGGGTGGGGGGGGGGGGGGGTGGGGGGGGGGGGGGGTGGGGGGGGGGGGGGGTGGGGGGGGGGGGGGGTGGGGGGGGGGGGGGGTGGGGGGGGGGGGGGGTGGGGGGGGGGGGGGGTGGGGGGGGGGGGGGGTGGGGGGGGGGGGGGGTGGGGGGGGGGGGGGGTGGGGGGGGGGGGGGGTGGGGGGGGGGGGGGGTGGGGGGGGGGGGGGGTGGGGGGGGGGGGGGGTGGGGGGGGGGGGGGGTGGGGGGGGGGGGGGGTGGGGGGGGGGGGGGGTGGGGGGGGGGGGGGGTGGGGGGGGGGGGGGGTGGGGGGGGGGGGGGGTGGGGGGGGGGGGGGGTGGGGGGGGGGGGGGGTGGGGGGGGGGGGGGGTGGGGGGGGGGGGGGGTGGGGGGGGGGGGGGGTGGGGGGGGGGGGGGGTGGGGGGGGGGGGGGGTGGGGGGGGGGGGGGGTGGGGGGGGGGGGGGGTGGGGGGGGGGGGGGGTGGGGGGGGGGGGGGGTGGGGGGGGGGGGGGGTGGGGGGGGGGGGGGGTGGGGGGGGGGGGGGGTGGGGGGGGGGGGGGGTGGGGGGGGGGGGGGGTGGGGGGGGGGGGGGGTGGGGGGGGGGGGGGGTGGGGGGGGGGGGGGGTGGGGGGGGGGGGGGGTGGGGGGGGGGGGGGGTGGGGGGGGGGGGGGGTGGGGGGGGGGGGGGGTGGGGGGGGGGGGGGGTGGGGGGGGGGGGGGGTGGGGGGGGGGGGGGGTGGGGGGGGGGGGGGGTGGGGGGGGGGGGGGGTGGGGGGGGGGGGGGGTGGGGGGGGGGGGGGGTGGGGGGGGGGGGGGGTGGGGGGGGGGGGGGGTGGGGGGGGGGGGGGGTGGGGGGGGGGGGGGGTGGGGGGGGGGGGGGGTGGGGGGGGGGGGGGGTGGGGGGGGGGGGGGGTGGGGGGGGGGGGGGGTGGGGGGGGGGGGGGGTGGGGGGGGGGGGGGGTGGGGGGGGGGGGGGGTGGGGGGGGGGGGGGGTGGGGGGGGGGGGGGGTGGGGGGGGGGGGGGGTGGGGGGGGGGGGGGGTGGGGGGGGGGGGGGGTGGGGGGGGGGGGGGGTGGGGGGGGGGGGGGGTGGGGGGGGGGGGGGGTGGGGGGGGGGGGGGGTGGGGGGGGGGGGGGGTGGGGGGGGGGGGGGGTGGGGGGGGGGGGGGGTGGGGGGGGGGGGGGGTGGGGGGGGGGGGGGGTGGGGGGGGGGGGGGGTGGGGGGGGGGGGGGGTGGGGGGGGGGGGGGGTGGGGGGGGGGGGGGGTGGGGGGGGGGGGGGGTGGGGGGGGGGGGGGGTGGGGGGGGGGGGGGGTGGGGGGGGGGGGGGGTGGGGGGGGGGGGGGGTGGGGGGGGGGGGGGGTGGGGGGGGGGGGGGGTGGGGGGGGGGGGGGGTGGGGGGGGGGGGGGGTGGGGGGGGGGGGGGGTGGGGGGGGGGGGGGGTGGGGGGGGGGGGGGGTGGGGGGGGGGGGGGGTGGGGGGGGGGGGGGGTGGGGGGGGGGGGGGGTGGGGGGGGGGGGGGGTGGGGGGGGGGGGGGGTGGGGGGGGGGGGGGGTGGGGGGGGGGGGGGGTGGGGGGGGGGGGGGGTGGGGGGGGGGGGGGGTGGGGGGGGGGGGGGGTGGGGGGGGGGGGGGGTGGGGGGGGGGGGGGGTGGGGGGGGGGGGGGGTGGGGGGGGGGGGGGGTGGGGGGGGGGGGGGGTGGGGGGGGGGGGGGGTGGGGGGGGGGGGGGGTGGGGGGGGGGGGGGGTGGGGGGGGGGGGGGGTGGGGGGGGGGGGGGGTGGGGGGGGGGGGGGGTGGGGGGGGGGGGGGGTGGGGGGGGGGGGGGGTGGGGGGGGGGGGGGGTGGGGGGGGGGGGGGGTGGGGGGGGGGGGGGGTGGGGGGGGGGGGGGGTGGGGGGGGGGGGGGGTGGGGGGGGGGGGGGGTGGGGGGGGGGGGGGGTGGGGGGGGGGGGGGGTGGGGGGGGGGGGGGGTGGGGGGGGGGGGGGGTGGGGGGGGGGGGGGGTGGGGGGGGGGGGGGGTGGGGGGGGGGGGGGGTGGGGGGGGGGGGGGGTGGGGGGGGGGGGGGGTGGGGGGGGGGGGGGGTGGGGGGGGGGGGGGGTGGGGGGGGGGGGGGGTGGGGGGGGGGGGGGGTGGGGGGGGGGGGGGGTGGGGGGGGGGGGGGGTGGGGGGGGGGGGGGGTGGGGGGGGGGGGGGGTGGGGGGGGGGGGGGGTGGGGGGGGGGGGGGGTGGGGGGGGGGGGGGGTGGGGGGGGGGGGGGGTGGGGGGGGGGGGGGGTGGGGGGGGGGGGGGGTGGGGGGGGGGGGGGGTGGGGGGGGGGGGGGGTGGGGGGGGGGGGGGGTGGGGGGGGGGGGGGGTGGGGGGGGGGGGGGGTGGGGGGGGGGGGGGGTGGGGGGGGGGGGGGGTGGGGGGGGGGGGGGGTGGGGGGGGGGGGGGGTGGGGGGGGGGGGGGGTGGGGGGGGGGGGGGGTGGGGGGGGGGGGGGGTGGGGGGGGGGGGGGGTGGGGGGGGGGGGGGGTGGGGGGGGGGGGGGGTGGGGGGGGGGGGGGGTGGGGGGGGGGGGGGGTGGGGGGGGGGGGGGGTGGGGGGGGGGGGGGGTGGGGGGGGGGGGGGGTGGGGGGGGGGGGGGGTGGGGGGGGGGGGGGGTGGGGGGGGGGGGGGGTGGGGGGGGGGGGGGGTGGGGGGGGGGGGGGGTGGGGGGGGGGGGGGGTGGGGGGGGGGGGGGGTGGGGGGGGGGGGGGGTGGGGGGGGGGGGGGGTGGGGGGGGGGGGGGGTGGGGGGGGGGGGGGGTGGGGGGGGGGGGGGGTGGGGGGGGGGGGGGGTGGGGGGGGGGGGGGGTGGGGGGGGGGGGGGGTGGGGGGGGGGGGGGGTGGGGGGGGGGGGGGGTGGGGGGGGGGGGGGGTGGGGGGGGGGGGGGGTGGGGGGGGGGGGGGGTGGGGGGGGGGGGGGGTGGGGGGGGGGGGGGGTGGGGGGGGGGGGGGGTGGGGGGGGGGGGGGGTGGGGGGGGGGGGGGGTGGGGGGGGGGGGGGGTGGGGGGGGGGGGGGGTGGGGGGGGGGGGGGGTGGGGGGGGGGGGGGGTGGGGGGGGGGGGGGGTGGGGGGGGGGGGGGGTGGGGGGGGGGGGGGGTGGGGGGGGGGGGGGGTGGGGGGGGGGGGGGGTGGGGGGGGGGGGGGGTGGGGGGGGGGGGGGGTGGGGGGGGGGGGGGGTGGGGGGGGGGGGGGGTGGGGGGGGGGGGGGGTGGGGGGGGGGGGGGGTGGGGGGGGGGGGGGGTGGGGGGGGGGGGGGGTGGGGGGGGGGGGGGGTGGGGGGGGGGGGGGGTGGGGGGGGGGGGGGGTGGGGGGGGGGGGGGGTGGGGGGGGGGGGGGGTGGGGGGGGGGGGGGGTGGGGGGGGGGGGGGGTGGGGGGGGGGGGGGGTGGGGGGGGGGGGGGGTGGGGGGGGGGGGGGGTGGGGGGGGGGGGGGGTGGGGGGGGGGGGGGGTGGGGGGGGGGGGGGGTGGGGGGGGGGGGGGGTGGGGGGGGGGGGGGGTGGGGGGGGGGGGGGGTGGGGGGGGGGGGGGGTGGGGGGGGGGGGGGGTGGGGGGGGGGGGGGGTGGGGGGGGGGGGGGGTGGGGGGGGGGGGGGGTGGGGGGGGGGGGGGGTGGGGGGGGGGGGGGGTGGGGGGGGGGGGGGGTGGGGGGGGGGGGGGGTGGGGGGGGGGGGGGGTGGGGGGGGGGGGGGGTGGGGGGGGGGGGGGGTGGGGGGGGGGGGGGGTGGGGGGGGGGGGGGGTGGGGGGGGGGGGGGGTGGGGGGGGGGGGGGGTGGGGGGGGGGGGGGGTGGGGGGGGGGGGGGGTGGGGGGGGGGGGGGGTGGGGGGGGGGGGGGGTGGGGGGGGGGGGGGGTGGGGGGGGGGGGGGGTGGGGGGGGGGGGGGGTGGGGGGGGGGGGGGGTGGGGGGGGGGGGGGGTGGGGGGGGGGGGGGGTGGGGGGGGGGGGGGGTGGGGGGGGGGGGGGGTGGGGGGGGGGGGGGGTGGGGGGGGGGGGGGGTGGGGGGGGGGGGGGGTGGGGGGGGGGGGGGGTGGGGGGGGGGGGGGGTGGGGGGGGGGGGGGGTGGGGGGGGGGGGGGGTGGGGGGGGGGGGGGGTGGGGGGGGGGGGGGGTGGGGGGGGGGGGGGGTGGGGGGGGGGGGGGGTGGGGGGGGGGGGGGGTGGGGGGGGGGGGGGGTGGGGGGGGGGGGGGGTGGGGGGGGGGGGGGGTGGGGGGGGGGGGGGGTGGGGGGGGGGGGGGGTGGGGGGGGGGGGGGGTGGGGGGGGGGGGGGGTGGGGGGGGGGGGGG